>NC_090935.1:997469370-998094370 GCF_040938575.1 Ambystoma mexicanum | reverse complement strand
GGCTGAACGGGCAGGGCTGCCCTGGAAGTGTGTTCTAAGTGGGTTTCTGGTGACCAATCAGGGGACAGGGGGCGGGATGGGAAGCGGGCAGAGGGAGGTAAACAGGGCAGAGGGTCGGGGAGTGGAAAGCCCACAAAAAATAAATAAGAGAAAAAATCTAACTTGGGTGGCTGGTAGCGGGGCCCGGGGGTGTGCTCTGATCTCTGCAGGCCCACAACAGTCACCTGCGACGCCGAAGAAAGTGATAAAGAGCTGGGATTTTTGCAAGCACTTCTATGCCACCCTAGCACACTACAGTGTATTCCTTGTGGCAGGTAGAATAACCTTGCCTCGGTATCTCCTCTCACTTTGCTGTTATCAACAGGATGTCTCCATCACCTGTGTAGGAAGGGTGTGCGGCTGTCGATTGCCAAATTCCAACAATCCGTGAGAAGCAACCTTTTCTTGGCCAATCCCTTATGACAAGTTTTCAGACAAAATCTTTCAGTTCCTCATCACAGATTTGCCACATGGCGGCAGATCCACAAAAGCTGCACGTGCCAAGTGCACACAAAGTGGAGAAAAACACTGCGGTGAGTGGATGGATTCTCAAAAGAGGAACTGTGCAAGTTCCTTTCGACATTATGTTGCGCCCACAGAATCTGTGTCACGAGAGCATCGGGGGTCAGGCGGGGATGGGGAGGGGGTGAAAATCATATCCCAGAGCATACCTCTGATTCACAATGAGACTGGATCTCGCGGGGCCTCTCCCTTTGCAGGACCATTCCCCCGGAATTGCCAGTTTGCAAGCGAAGGGGAATGAATAAAGGAGACCGCCGTCTTCACACCCCCCTGGCTGCATTCTGTACTTCAAGAAGAAAGCCTCTTCCCCGGCATGAGAATTTCTTTTTATTTTCCATTTCCACCACCGAAACCTGGGCAACAATGTAAAACCTGTCACTCCACCCACATAGGTGGAGAGCTATCAATGCATACCTGAGAGTTGGGGGGTTCACGCGATACTTGCATATGCATGGAGGGGAGGCTGCTGCAACCCACGTGCAACCTGTCCCTTCACCTTAGTGAATCAGGAGACCTGTGTGCAGCATATGCCGAGTGATGCATTAAGTCAAGCACGCGTTCAGGAAACCAGACGGATGGGCAGAGGAATGCATGCAAAAGCTGGAGTGACGTCGAAGGAACGAACGTCATCGGTCTCACTGGGAAGGGTTCAGGTGTTCCATATTTATGACAACATGCAAAACAAGTTTTAGTATTGACCACATGATTTGACCGATCTATAACTTTCTTTTGATTTTTCTGAACTTTTATCTAACTTTGCTATTTCTTAAAATCCTATATATTATTTGCCCTTTGTTACTGTCTCTTTTTCCACAGACGATGGCACTACTTCAGCATGTTGGGCTGCAGATGCGTATTTGGCATGCAATGCCAGTCTCTTCCTATATGAAGTTTACATTGTACATAATGGTAACAGGGCGTTTCAGGCTGTACATTGCAAGAAATTGCATTGCCTGCAATGGGTCCATCACGTGGGGGTAGCAGTAAGAGCTTACGAAACCCAATTAAAGGGCACGAAAAAAGATCCAGGACCACGAGCCAACAAACCTGTATACCGATTCTTTATTAAAAAGGCAAAAGCACACAAGGGTTCGTTAAAACACTTTTGAAAGATTAGTGATGGTCATGAAGGTTGAAGCCAGAAGATGCATGAAGAAACTGCCCCCCACCTCCTGGCACCCCTTAAAAGGGAGATCAGCCATTCAGCACAGCATATTATACATGCTTTATCTGGTAAAATAAGGTATCCCAAGGTAGTGTCCTCAAAATTCCTAAATTCGGATAGAAGGATATCATTGTCATAATTCAGAGGGCCAGAAACACCTTTACTGCCAAGAGCGCAGAGGTCCTGCCGATAGGCTACCTCATATAAAAAAACAACTGATCCTGCACTTTTAAAAGCATTTTAAAGACATTACACATGGCAATTAAATCCTAACTATGAAAGGCTGTTCTTAATTAGTTAAGACTTTAGTATCGAGGTCCATGTTTTCCAAGGCAGAAAAGTTACACAAAGCATCTGATGTACTAGTATAGTGTATATTTTGTGTTCTGCTACTGATGGGAGGTTCGGATTTGGGGCAGGCAGAGCACAAGTTTTTCTATCCATGTTGCCCTCGGTTTCTCTTTGTGCCGGCCTGCATTTCAGCATGCAATAACGAGACCTGCTGGAGTGAAGTTATTCTGTGGCCTATCCCGTGAGCACCGCTGGTATGTATAAGCAAACAGCGGCCTTTAGACGCTGCTCCCCAACATCTCTGTAAATAGTCCTGCAAAACTATCAACCAACCATTAGAATTCCACAATTTCTTTCGGTTTGATGTCCGATTGGGGTTTCACCGAGTCCTTCCTATGCTTTTACTCTCTAGATGAACCCTTTAAGTAAAGTCCTGACTCCTGACCAACATCTCCTGCCTCTTATATATGTAGCTTGAAACAATTTAACAATTTTGTTATGATAGAAATGGTGAAATTCCATGCACTTTGACTAGAATGAACGCGTTCACCCAACATATCTTCGACATGACTCAGTGTTCACGTGATCTTGTTGGATTTCTTCCTTGCATTCTGAACTAGTCTTTGCTGCCTCTGTTGCCATTTTATGTGCGCACTGCACTCGGATAAAGCTCTTTTCCACAGTAGAGTCAGAGATGAGTTTCCCTCAGCTCTGCTCGACTGCAACAGGTCTGTGTACCTCCATCTAATACCACGCTATCAGTAAGTCATTCTCTCATCCACCAAACGCCTCTCTTTGTGACCCCACCTCCACCCCTCTGAGTCGGGAGGTTTTTGTCCTCGTGTTTTTCTTGTGGGGCCTGCCCTTCCCTCCCTCCCTCTGAGCACACACCTCACAATTCCTCTATGCGCTTATATCACACTGGTTGCTCCATCTTCCTCTCCAGGCCTCTGGTTTGCCTAGCAACTTCTCTTACGCCACTGCACCTCTGTTCCTTCAGCTGTCAGCCACCCACCCTACGCCCACTCACTCCCTTACCTCGTGCCCCATTGGCAAATTCGTATTTGCCACTGGATTTTACGGGACAACTCAGGTTCCATGTCTAGTTTGATTACCGGTCATATTTTTCTGAATGGGAAGATGGGCTGAATTAAACACTTTAAGCTTCTGCAGAGAGGAGGTAACAGTCATCTCCGGTCTACAGCTCTGCTACCACCGGGGTGAGGATGGGGAGTGTTCGCTGACCTCACCAGTTGAGGGGCATGGGGTGGAGGGGCTGTCTACTACTATGCAATCTGCCCTGATGGAGTTGCTGGTGTGTTTTGGGATAATTCTAAGGGTAGAAGAAGAACCCCTGTGTTTTAAACGCCTGAATCTGCTCCTTGTTGCTTCGTTTTGTTGGTGTACTGATTTGAAGCCCATATCCCCTCTCAGCAAACCGCTTCTTGGCACAGAAACGAGAAAAGGCTGCCAAATCTGATACTTTTTATATTGCTGTGGAGGAGAAGCTGGTAGTTTATGCTTGATTTGTACTCAGAGTACATGTGGCCAGTCCTTGCTCTCTCTTCCCATAACTAGTTACTTTGGGAGAGGCCAGATGAGCAACTTTCTCTCAGTGGGTACCAACCTTTTCATAAAAGCATGCGTCTCGTGATCCGAGGTGCAAATCATTGATGTGATATGGCATTTATAACGTGCCTGTACGCAAGTGTTACTAGGCGTGACAAGACAAGCAGTGGGAAACAGAGGTAGGACAAAACAACGATCTTACTAGGCCTTGTGTCATTCAGATCACGCAAGTGCTCGGAAGGGGAGAAGTGCCAAGGAGGTGGGGGATAGTGCAGGTAATCAAAAAGTGCAGCCAGGGGTGGCTCGGTGCAGGTAATTAGAAAGTGCAGCCATCGGGTTGCTCATAAGTGCAGAGAGAAGGGACTGTAGGTTTACAGATACAGACCACAAGTGCTGGGGGTGCCAAGAGGCAGTGCGAGGTGTAACAGGTAAGGCAGAAACCTGGGCCCAAGTTCAGAGTGTGGCCAGGTGACCAGGGCATGGGTCATCAGCAGAGGAGAGGAAAAGAGAAAACGGAAGAAGTGAAGAGGAAGGTCTTAGGTTGCTTCCAGAGAGAGGCAGGGAGGCTGTTCCAGAAGGATGCCCCAGCCGAAGAAGGATGCTCCAGCCAAAGAAAGATCTGCCCCCAAATCCCAGCTTGGAAAAACGACTGACCCTCAGAGTTGGAGGTGAATGAGCGGAGAGCACGAGAAGGGAGATGTTTAGGAAGAGAGAGTTGGAGGTAGTGTTGTCCCAGGCCCCAGAAAGCCTTGTGGACAATGGGGAGGGTCTTGAACTTGATCCTTGCCACCACTGTGAGCCCATGAAGAGAGTTCAGGGCTGGAGAGATACGATCCCTGGGCTAGAGGCCAAGGACAAGTATTGCAGTCCTATTCTGGATACATTGTAGAGGACGGAGAGTAGAGGCAGGAAGACTTAGAAAGAAGCTGTTGCAGTAGTCCAGTCTAGAGAGCACCATAGCTCTGGAGACGGTGAGCTGCTGGGGGAAAGGAAGAATACCTCCAAGGAGGTGCAGCTGATAGTTTGACTTCTTAGAGATGTGAGGAGAGAGGGTAGAGTCGAAGATAACCCCAAGGTTCTTAGCCTCACAGGTAGGAACAGGAAGAGGGCCCAGAGTGGGCAGCCAAAGAGAGTAAAGGAGAGAGCTGGTGTTCTGATGAGTAGGATCTCCATCTTACTGGCATTAAGGCAGAGATCACTGGCGGCGCACCACTCCTGGATTGCGGACAGACAGTCAAGACTGAGAGAAGGAGTAGAGGCGGGCGAGGGAAGCCTGAAAGAGAGCTGGGTGTCATCTGCAGTAACACTGAAAGTTGGAACAGAGAGAAGCAATGCGGTGGGCAAGAGGTGCCAGGTATTGGTTGAACAGCCATTAAGAAAGGTTAGACCCCTGGGGAACACCACAGGTAGAGAGAAATGGAAGAGAGGAAGGACCCCAGTTGGACCAGAGGGGGTCGATCAGTGAGAAAGGAGGCCAGCCAGGCCAGGCCCTGATCAGCGATACCCAGGTTATCGCAGAGGTGATTGAGCAGCATGGCATGGTTGACCATATCAAAAGCAGAAGCAAGATTGAGGAGAATGAGGACAGGAGGAAGGTTAGAATCAAGGTTAGAGAACAGGTCTTCACGGACGTTCAGGAGAGCGGTTTCCGTGCTTCTGGCAGCTCTGAAGCCAGACTGATCGTCATGGAGACAACCAACAGATTCAGTGTGAAGGTTAAGCTGAGAGATGTCCAGTTGCATTCCAGTTTCCTGTTTAATTAGCTGCTTATGAGGCGAGTGGTTGGTTATTTTCCATCTTCAGCGGTCTTCCAGATCAGTGTCAATTTTCGAGGTTTGCATTACACTTTCTGGTTTTGTCAGATCCGCATTGGGGCCCAATATGTGTTGGAAGGCCTCGGACTATTACACAGGGCACTTATCGGACCATGATTTGGGTGGAATATTTACATGTTTCAGTAGCAACCTCTGCAATCCCTTGCAGAAGCTTTATCCACTTGCAGAAGTAAAGGTGCTGGCACACTTTTCTTCAAGGGACCTAAAATACTATCACCATGTTGCTAAATGGTATCCAGGTGCTGTCAGTATTGCAATTGCAAAGAAATGAATGGCATTCACTCAATGCGTTTTTACCTAAATATTTCCCTTCGAGTATGTATGAGTCGGACAAATGGCTATGAGTGGAGAAAATGGGAATGGGCGGGGCATATGGCGGTAGGCGTGGTCTAATTTGGTGGGCAGGGCATAACTATGTCGGGGAGAGCTTAGGGGCCCCCCATAGAGGGGTCTGGCAGGGGGGGCCCATACATTTTGTGTTATGCCACTGATGCAAAAGGAGTATGAACATTAACAACATGATTGTTTGAAATGATAAAACTGAGAAAAATCAGGCGAGGAAGAGAACTACATTTTGAGATTTGGACCCATTGGTTGGGCACTATCCTTGTGGGTCCTGTGTCATGTGTGCTTGCACGGTCAGAACCTTAACTGTAGACATTGGGCTTGGAAAAGAATGGGGAATAACTGAACATTGGAATTGTTATACTGAAGATGTAGTCTATTTAAATTGCATGTCCCTGTTGTTTGCATTACATTGGAAAAACGAACAGGAAATGTAAAACAAGGCTCATCGAGCATAGGAGCTGTATTAAAAACAAGATTGAACAGGCCCCACTAGTTATTAATTGTTCACATGCCATAACAGAAATCCATTGGGCGATTCTCCCAAATATTTGAGATAAATAGGAAACTGCTAAATTTGGAACAAAGATAATATTTTCGTATCAGAAGTAATATTCTTTGTCTGAATGGACCTGTGGAGTGGCATAACATGTCACAATATGTTAATTGAATATAACCGCCCTTGCCCGATGAGCCTGTGCTATGGATAAGATATTCTACATAAGTCTGTAAATTGTTGGTTGAAGCAGTATTTTATGCTTCCTGCACTTTTTGGCTTCTGAATTGATCACTGAAGTAAAGCGATTTCTAATTTGTATAATTGATCAGTGACTACTTCCTAATACATGGTCAAATTGTATGCAGCATATATTCTCACAATTTAATTTAGTAATCCCCAATTTTGCAGTTGAATATTATGTATGGGGTGTTCATGATCCTCCGATTTTTTATCAAGAACCAAAATGTTACATTTAGTCCTACAAGTCTCCTTTAAACTTTATAGTAACAAAGGTCCGAAAGAGATTGCCACGAGTGCAAATGGGAAACTGCATATTAATGAGAACAAGAAAGTAAAGCACGCTGTAGCAAATTAACATGGCTCACAGAGCGTCATGTTGGCAGGACACTATGTTGCGGGCTGTATCTTAGAAGTGGCCATTAGTGTATTAGGCATTATGGTTCATCGAGTTACACTGAGTATCCTATTTGGATACACATTTTACCTGCCCCAGTGGCAGAATTACATGAGGCGCAGTAAAAGAGCACACACCAGCTCATGACATCCCTGCGTGATTCCGCGTTAGAATGTTACGTGCCAAATTTATAGGCAGCCATTTTTTAAACTTTGCTTTTGAATACCATCAGTAGTTTTAGGGTGGTTCACACAAGAGCAGTTTTTCTCAGGACGAGGCAAGTATTGGCTTGCCTTGGATGTGGTATAGTGAATTTGGGACTTTAGTGGCCATTTCCCAAGGAGGTGTTACCTTGTGGGTATTATTTACATACATTAATGTCTTTTGACATAGGTGCCACGTGCCACGAATTAGGAACAACACTCTGCAGAGAACACATTTTGTGTATTTCCCTGTGATGACAATGAAATGCTTTGGGGTGTATTATCGTTAATGTGTGACCTTTTGGAGAACAGCGTTTCTTGTACTTGCAATCTTTGGAGTTCTGTCTACACTACAAGTGAGAACCTGATCAGGGCGATTAATATATTGATATTGCGATAGCCCTTTTTAGAATATGTGACTTGGCCATTTATACCATGCATTTATTTTTGAATGTTCGAATCACTAATCAGGAGATGATCAGCAAGAAAGAAAGATTGATTTGGTAAACTATGTTAACAAACGGAAGAAAGAAGAAGTATCCCCAAAACATCTCCAAGAAGTCTGAAGGCAGGATTTCAGAACTTGAATATGGTACCCATCAGTTGAGTTATTGGAGGCAGTTTTAAAGCTGGTTATTAAAAATATCCTATTATGTATTCACTTTGCAGAATAGCCAAATTTACTGGTAGGTGGATGATTAAATTTACATTGACTTTGAAAGTGTTCAGCAAACTTTGATCGCAGGGTGTCACCATGGACTTCGTTTCCAAGTACGCGCGTTGACATGTGTGTTTTTGTGGGGGTGGGGAGGGCGGAAACCACCTAAATTTCTTTAAGCTATAATTATGACTTAGTTGGAATGAATTGAGACTAAGCTTGTGTTACATTATTTTTACCAAACTTCGCTAGAGAAAAAGCAAATTGGGGTTATGATGCAGTAAGCCTACGGGATCAGCCCGGCTGTTTGAATTTCACATTGCATTTAGGAACACCATTTCAACCCCTGTGGAATGTCCAGCATAGGATAAACATGAGAGGGACAGAAACATGTAGGGCGGTACAGAATTTTGTGTTGATACATATGAATATGTATATCCAAGCCAAATGTATGTGATCCATTGCCTTGGCAGTTGAGGTGTGTGTACTATGAGTTCACTATGTTTGTGACTTGCACAATGTTTCCTTGAATGGAATTTTGATTGTGTCATAATTGTCCAGTACTGTATGCTATATTTTGATATATCTTCTAATGTTTATATAATAAAGAAATACAGATTTTAACGAAGATATTAAGACTAAGTAGGTCCATTTTTTCAGGACCTCTTAAAGGTCATGCATGAGAGTACACTGATGAATACTGACTATATGATTTTTTCCTTTCTGACGCTTGCGTATTTTAAAAGGTCATCAAATCTCACAACGGACTGTGGTTTTATGTCAGTACCAAATAAGGTTCTAGGACCCTTTATTAGTCTAAACATCCTGCACCTTCAGGACTTCCGTGTAAGTGAAGTATGGATGTATTGCAAAATATGGTTAACAGATTCACAATTCTATGATTAAGAGTGGATCTCCAACATCTTTCGTCCCTCTAAACACTCAAGGAGGATGACATCTTTTCGCAGAATTAAATTTAAGGAATCGATCCACCGAGCAACAAACTATTCAGGAATTTGATGTTGGCAAACTTAATTAAGGTTCCATTTTCAAAAGTATGTTTATTTGTATTGATCATAGCAACACGAATTACATGTACCGTGCCAAGAGAACATAATGCAGCAGGATGATTTAAACACAATCTTTAAAAAGATTAATACCAAAAACCGAAAACAGACAATAAGTGCAGGGGAGATTACACTTAGGGTGGGCTCAAATCTCTAATGGGTTGCCTGAAGATAAGCAGATCAAGCCTGGCCATCTCCAGATACCACCATGTAGGTACCAGCATACAATCTTGGCATGTGAGGGTACAGGGACGCCCCATGGGCATTGCATGTTTAGAAAGTAAAGACAATAAATGTATATTGGGCTTTTATAAAATCGCGCTTCATGCTCGAGTCTAGCTGTTCAGTGTTGTCTTGCTTCCAAGACAAGCACGTTGCCTCCAAGCTATCCTCCCGGCCCAAAATGCAGAGTAGAGACCAAAAGGTTCTCCGATGTTTCTCGGTCTTTACTTGATTATTAGCACCTGGAGCAGTGGAGCCAACCAATTAGGCTTCTATGTTCGAAGCCTGCATCCCGAGCAACCTAAAGGCTGCCTTCACCCAGCCCGCCTCGGGAACCTCCCCACCCGACTTACTTGCCCGCTTTTCCTTTGGTGTCAACACCACCACCGTTGCTCCATCCTCCCGGGTCACTGTGGAAATGGAAGAGGGGCTCCACATGAAACCCGACCCATCTCCATGGTAGCCATCTTAAGTATTTCGTTCATTTAAACAAATTACATTTATGACAGCACACCCGGGTTTATGGATTGAAAACCCAGGGTGCTAATAGCAATAACACCTGATCCCGCTGACTGGATTGGTCCTAAATGAAAAGATTTTTTTTTCTTCAAATGGATCAGAGTTTGGTTTCGAGAGACCGCTCTGTGACTGCACAGAGCGGTCTTTCTAAATCGAACTGTCACGTCCCTGCCACACACGAGTGCACTCGGCTGCTGACAGGCTCTGTGAGCCCCAGAGTCGTCGTCGCAGGAGTATAAGGGAAGGGTGGGTGGAGGGGGGGAGAGAAAGAGAAAGAAAGAAAAAAAAATGGGGTGGTTTTGGGGGTTAAACCCCCCCCCACGATTAAAAAGAGAACCAGCAGGAGAGGGTGGGGCCAGTAACTGCTATTGCCGCTTTCTAAAGCAGACACAAAAACGGACCCCAAAAAATGTGTCTTTTTGGTGTTCAGGCTATAAAATGCAAGAATATCACACAGAACATGCTGTATCGGGTGACAACGACACGAGGGCCCATCGTTAAGGCCCTCACTGCGCCCGGCCCTATAAATTGAGTCCCGGGCCATTACCGCCCGATTGTTACTGCTACAATAAACTACAGTATGTTTCCTCGTGTTCGCTGAACTACACAAATTAAGAAACCATGTGGCAAAAGACAACTTTCTTACAATATCATTGGTTCAAGATACACTTTTTAGCTAGCATTTCGATGGTGGGTTATCGTTGCAGACGAGGCAAGACGTACCTGGATATGGATATTTCTCCTCTGGTATGGTACAGAGAACTAAAAAGGGATTCTTCAGCTTCGCTCAAAGGCCCCACCGCATAGAGCAGGTCATTTACCCCTTCGGCTCCAACAATTTTGGAAAACATTTTCTGCATTGCCAGGCATTCCATCATTTTCTAGTGTAGGGTGCCAGAAAGAGTTACACCAGGGGTAAAAGAATGTGAAAAGCCAAAGAGACCAGGGTAAATAATGTATGTGTGCTTTGCTGCCGCATGTTATGTAAAACCAATGAAGGGACGTGTTTTCTCAGTTGCTGTAACATTTAGGGAAACAAGCTCTCGACAAGTTCTCAGCACACGCTCTGAGCAAGCTCTCGGCACACGCTCTGCATGTAGGCTTCACAAATGTATCTTTGTGCCAGATTAGCTCTTGCAATGCTTGTTATTTTTAGCTTTAGCATGGCCTTCACTAGCACTATTGACAGTGGATGGAATGTGTCTGCTCCGAAGGTGCTGGATGTTTCTAGAAGTTGCTCAATCGTTACACAGTTGGCAAAAACTATAAAAGGGAGGTTTGCTTGAATTCATCGAGACACCCAGCTTTGGAGGATCGTGCTTTTTCTGTCCAGTGTTGAATACCCGCGATTTTTACAGCGCCGCAGAGAAGCGATCGCCGGTCATCGCCCATTGCAAGGGAGCATGAAGGGGCTCTCTCCACGCGAGAGGATATAGAGAGACAGACCATCCAAAAGGAACTACAGAGCAAGTACATAGCTAGAGACCAAACAGAACAGCGAGATCGGGGCGCAGGCTCCCGTTTCAGCTCTACCTCGATTGTATTGTATTTGTATTTATTTATTTGTAAAGCGCAACCAAGCCCTGAAAGCATCCGGGCGCTAATCTTACAAGTTATAAGTTACACAAACAGGTAGCTACAGGAATCAATTAAGTAAGGATCAAGTTACAAATTACACAGACGGGTTGATACGGGAATCACAAGAGTAAGGAATCGTAAGTTACATCAATGTGCATGTATATACAGTCATATAGCATAAATTACAAAAGGGGTTTACAGAATAATTCATATATTGCTACATCATTTCAGCTGGTTTTGGTTGCAGAATTCAACTGTTCATGCTTTAACGTGTTTCTAATGTCCATGTGGTGTATTAAATAAAAGCAACTGTGAATTATCTGAATTCAGAGTGATTTCCTGCCTCTGGCGTTGGCGAGAACTTGCCCAGGGGCAGCTATACTCATCCCCCATGGTCCACTGGCGGCTCCTGGAGAGGACACAGACAGCGCGATACACCCAGGTATATCACAGAAGGCTACTCACCATACGGAAGGGGATTCATCTGTAACCATGTAGTACCATCATATGGCAACATGGCTTTCATTTCAGGGCACAACAACATTTGTAACTCGCCCCTAGTCATTGAAGCGTGATAATTCAGCCTTGGCGAATAGGAAATGGCGTGTGGTTGTGCCTATGAGACCTAGATTCCTGCCAGAGGTCAAATGGCTTATGCCTGGCTATTAACTGGCAACTTGATTTATTTTACCCCTGGCTGCCGCTCACAACATTGCAAAGTACAGTCATCTTTTTGAGCCAGGTAATCGCACTGTTTTCAAAGTATTGCCACCATTTTCCACGCATGCTATCATACGCCCCGGTGTTCACACCATTTGCATCAGTTGCCCAGGTCACCATGTAATAAGTGTTGCATTGATCTGTCCATAACATAAAGAGGGCAGAGTGACAACGAAGGTCACCATAAGCAAAACATTCAATATATCGTCATTAGCAAAGAGGCCACCAATGATTAAATGGAGCAAAACACTGAGTGCTACTTAGAAATCCAAGGGACACATGCAAAGCAAATCCAAGTGTTCACTCATTTTAATGCGGACTCCAGACATCATCACCCAGACCATGTAGTAATGAAATAGCATGCCATCCAATGGTTCCGAAGGCTCAACTGGATAGCAGAACTAAAATTCCAAATTCAATCCCAAGCTGGAGTCGGAGCAGCTTTAACACCACAAAAGTGATCGCACGGTCGTGGAATGCTCGCGGATTAACAGCTTCGCCAATGGGGCCCAAGTCAAACATTATGTTCGACAATATGACGTGCTTCTTTTTTGAAGTGGTCTGCCTGATTGACACTTATTTGATGGCTATTTGTTAATCTTGAAAAACGCTGACTAAGGACCTATGGGCTGTATTTTAATTGGTTTCAATAATGCCCATTGCCTAAAGGCATTTGAATGGCCCACCCAATGCGGCGCTGTCATAGCCGCGAGTATGTCATGGAACAGAGATGCAATTCCGTTTATAAACATTTACTGAAGCCCCATTAGGATGACGCCACATCAGCTATTTTCCCAGATCACAGCGCTCTTAAAATTATTGGTATAGCATACATGATCCAATCACGGCAACCTAAACTGCAATTGCATGAACGAGACTTGTCAAGCGTGAGTGATGAGAAGGAAGACAAGTACGGACCTAATGGTCATGTGGGATTCATGTAGAACTAATGGCAGTATAACCAGCGATTACCCATGTCGCCCAATGTGGTTTTGCAGGACCAAATCACAATAGCATGGACTATGTATATATATTTGTCGCATGAGTTCTTTAAAAGAGCTGACACATTATACATCACAAGGATTGAATATAATAATCATGCACAACCAGAACGGACTATTGATTTGTTTAAAACAGTCCCTTTCTTCGGTCTCCTTATTTGGAGACCACAAACTCGGGAATTCGAATACAATCGACTTCAAAATAACATTTTCACACACATTTGTCCACATTAGCTCAAGGCGACAGGATTACATTTAGTTCCAGTAATTTCATTGAGACAATTGGGGTTATTATGCAGAATATTGGTGCAGACAAACAATCGATCTAAAATAATATCCAAATACCTCCAAAGTGCCATGTCTTTGATGCAGCAGTTCAAGATAGGAGAAAACAATTAAGACAAGTGACTAGCGACACCCATCTTAGAAAAAACCTGGGGTAAAACCAACGTAGAATACGTAAAAGATAAACCTGCATTAAAATGGATGAAGAAACACAGGATACTACTTCACACCAAAGATAGTGAGGCCATGTTTAATGCCCTAATTAGCAACAACTCAAAATCCTTTTAGTAATGAATCAATCATATGGATAAACTCCAGGCATTAGCCCAGTTAAATCCAATTTCTCAAACAGCTTGGTGCAGCTTTTATCTCGCCAAATGTACCAGCCATCGCGGAACAAACAAGATATTTGATCAAAAGTAACCACCTTGCTGGCAGAAACACTTTTCCAAAGGAGATTGAATACATTATCGTCAAGGCTTAAAAAGAAAAGAACTATGGGGCAGGATGGTTTATGTAATTTTTCTAAAAAAGCTAATCCGTCGCTATGGTCCTCTATTTTATGTGACCTCTTCAGTGACCTCAATACCAGGCTCATACTTCCAGAAACCTGGAGTCAAAGTTACACTGTCCCGGTATATAAGAACGGGCTGAAGGATAATCTTGTGACCACTCACCCCATAGCCCTCTTATACCCTAGTAGCAACATTCTTGCCTCACTTGTCCTCAGAGACCTGGAAAAATGGGCCCTCAAAGCCCATGCAATCTATACATTTCAAATTGGGTTTAGGGCAGGTATTGGATCTACCTTGAATGGTCTAGTTGTCAGCCTATTAAAACAGAAAGCGCTTTAAAAAAAAAGTAGCCCACTATATATTGCATATATTGGTCTCGAGAGGATAGCTCAGAGGCAACATGCTCACCTTGGAAGCAAGACACGGAGCAACACGGGTTCAATCCCCGGGTCCATGCTGGGTATTAAGCGTGTTATAAATAACCAATCATTTCATATCATGCGTCAACCTTACATCTGCTTTCGAATGTCAATAGGACACTCCTTTGGACACATTATTCAATTGGGGTATCCCAAGTGGGCTATTCAACATCTTGATCTTACTCCACGTGGATACCACTGTTCAGGTGAGATTAAATATGTCTGGAATCATATGCATGCTGTCACCTGGTCTCCTCAACCTATATTTAGCTGACATGTTCAGCTGGCTAGATGCCATAAGGCCATCCCCACCCACCACGAATTTCTGCAAAGACTAACCTTCTAACAATTAAACGGACAATATAATGATCTTTGGCCTAGCACCCATTGGCGTAAACATGTTCTTTGCCAACACTAGAGAATTACACTTAAAACGGTCTGAAGAAAAATGCAAAAGGAATCAGCTGCAATGGTCTGCAGAAATGACAAGAAACCTAACAAGTTCAAATTGCAACTAAGTAACAGCTCTATGAAATCTCAGATCATATAGTCTACTGCGGGGTCCCGTTATATTCCAAAAGACCCAGAAAACTAATCTTGGAAAGTCTGAAAGTTAAATCATTTCACCTGGCTGACCAAATGCAGAAAATCTATGTCCAATATTGTGCTTTCACGATAAAGCGTTCGTTGAAATATTAGAAGGGAAAATTATCCCTACTTTGTTGTACAGATTTGACGTCTTAAATATTCTGCATGGGACTTCGTTGGACATATTTGAAGGAGACTTATGGAAGAGAGGTTTACGCCTCCCTGTGAGGTTTGCGACCAATAGTGATAAATAAATACAGTTAGACTGAGATTGAATATTAACTTGTTCCCAAGGGAACTTTTATTAACAACTTCTAACTTTTATGTTTTCTTTCAAAAAAAAAGGATACAGGTGGTTTCTTGCTTTATCTTCTTGTGAGGATAGAACTTTTCTAGTTCATTGGTTCATAACACTTCCGGTAAGTCTTTGGTAAAGTTAGTTTCTTCCTATCTTTAAAGGTCTATCACGTTGTTTGTACCTTTCTCCTATAATCTCTCCAACTTCAATTCTTTGCCACCTTAGCTTATAGTCTCTATAAGTTGATTATTTCCTCACATGTAATCAGGTTGACTGTGTTTATCGGATATTGAAACATAACCTTTTAGTCTTTCATGGATTCACTAATATATATATTTAAATTAACCAGTCTCTCTTTATGTAAGAAAGTCTTGAGAGGGGATATCTCGGATCCTCCTTTAAATTCGGTTCTGTACCAATATCTTCATGGACCAGACATATGGCATCAACGTTCCCCAATGTTCCTTTATATACTGACTCGACTCGTCAGTTGGAATCAGCTGTTCTATTTTGTTTCGGCTCCTGTCAGCCTAAATTACACCCTTCTTCACACTCTTCCCGGTGTCAGCTGTTTACTTCTGCGTAGCTCTGCCCGGCTTACACTCTGTCACTCAGGTCTCTTCTCACCTTCGGTATTTCTCGTCAGCGTGGCCTCCGCTGACCGTAGCTCCTCCCCTTGATGCCCTTGGCGATGTAACGGCTGCTCGACTCCACGCTCCCGATGACAGCAACTCCTTCCTTCTTCGTTTTCGGGCGGCGGATCAGCTGTTCGACGCCGCGGTCCCCGATGACAGAAACTCTGCCTCCTCGGTCTTCTCACTGGATCAGCTGCTCGACGCAGAGCGGCCTCAGCTCCTACGAGCTCCGCCCTCCACAATTCTTCTGGACAGATCAGCTGGTTCATCGCGGCTTTCCCTCTCTGTAGCTTTTCTCGCACATACATTGTAAGAATTGTCTAGCGACTTTAAACGATCACTTGGAATAATAATGTCAAATAAATCTTGTATTTAACTCGGAGCAACGGCACAGCATCCCATCTCGGGTATATCTCAATAAGCCCAGTTAAAACCGTCGCTCTTCAAATCCTCCTCCTCTGTCTCCTGGCAACCGAGAAAAAAAAACAAAGAAGAGACAAATGTTTTCAGAAAGCTTCATTTCACTACATTTCCATATTCTTTTCTGTGATTGGTCGAATGACCTGTCAATTACTCCCTCCAATCAGATGGCTTCAATTAACCCTTCATATGGTCTTTCTGCCTCGTATTAAACAGAGCCTGAGCCAGCTGGTGTCCTTGTTGTAGAAACTGCTCCATTTTTATCACACTCCCTCTCTATTTTCCGATGCCCTGGTTCGGGTTCAGTTGGGCATTCAATCCCTCGATGCCATAATTTTATACAAAAGTCTGATGCTATTCCATAAAATCCTAAATACCCCCAAAAACACGTTACATGAAGATTCGAAAGCGGGTTGTTTGGCTGATACGGCGTCCATTTTAAACAAAACGTATAGGGAGTGCCTGACAGCGATCGAGAATATAGGGTCTAACTTGGAAGAAGTAATTTTGAATCCAAACACAAAAGGAAAGCTAAAGTAATTGTATGGTCTGGGCTATTCAATAGGTTGCATTGCAGGATTACAATTACACAAACTTTACAAACACATAATTTGATAAATTGTTTAGTAGTTAACATATTTCCTGATTGAAGAATACGAGTGACATATCTTTGATTGAAGCTAAACAACCTATGCACATTGGATACTAGGGGCCCACGCAGGGGACTTGCACTCGGGGATAGAATCGGTTGACTCCAACCAGAAAAAAGAAAACAGGAAACTCCTTCTCCTTGATTGTCTTGAGACCTTTAACATCAGTAAAAGATGGCTGGGCAAATATACTTCAGGCTTCATCAATAACCATAGGGAAATTGTGTGGTGTCGCCTCTTAGCTGGCAGCAACAAGTCCATTATCATTGCACTTGTACACTTCATTAGGTTTTTAAATAATATGTTAGGCAAAACATTGATACAAGCTTATTGATTGATGATCCTGAATATAGTCCCTTTTTTTCTTTTATCTCTTGTATAAATATTAGAATGTGTCTACCTCATGATGATTAATATTGGACTGCAATCTCATTTTATGATGAATTTTATGATAAGGAATTGTTATTTTCTTCCGTTATAACGAATTGTCTTTTGTTATCAAGTGGGTAAGGTTTTGGAAACGAAATCACAAAATAAAAAAAAATGAAGAAGACCGTACAATGAAGCAAGCGTCCACTGACCCATTAGATTTAAACAAATGGACAAGCACTCTTTAGACTGTTAAGCATATATGCGTGTATGGCGAAGTTACGTAGGAAGGCTAAAAAGGACCCACAAGTATACGGGTACTTCTAAGAGGGCTGTAAAAACAAAAAGACAAAAAAAGTAATGTGTGAAGAGCAACCAGAATACAAACTACATGAGGGAGAAGGAAACAACTTCCTTTATACGGCACAGAAAAAGGTTTTAATAGTTTTATGGCCTCTCACCGCATCCATGTCCTTGTCTGGGGTGAGCTTTCACAGAGTTTGTATACAATAGTAGAAAGACACAGAATCGCTGGGGCTCAAAAGGGTAAAATGCAACCACCTCACTTGTAGTCCAATCTCTAGCTGTACGGAGTAACCAACCCCCTCACATTTCTTCCTCAATCTCGGTGCTGGAAATTAATAGCCCTCCCAATGGTTCTTCGCGCTTTATAAAAGTGATCCAAGTCTTAAGTTCCCAAATGCATGCTCGGTAAAAATATTGAACTGAATTTGATTGCTTTAAATGCGCACGTTTTTGTTTTTAAGGGGGGACCCCTTGACCATTTGTGCTGGACTTCCAATGTATTTGGCCAATCTATACCTAACCCAAACCTTTTTTGCGTCCTCTATTTTCGATGTTAGCAAAATTCACTTATCAGTTTATGTGAGTTTTGCTCCATTATAGTTCGTTTTTATTTTGTTGATGTACATGAACCCTTTCAAAAAACACCTTTTAAAAAAAATGTTATGGTGTGATGATGACCAGAGGAAATGCAACACGATGTCTTTATTTTATAGCGAGAAACCTTCACCACATTAACTGGGGAGGATAGCTCGGGGCAACACGCTTGCCTTGGAAGCAAGACGACGCTGAGCAACGCAGGTTCGATCGCCAGGTCCGTGTTTAGAAGGGTATTCAGTGCCTTATAAATAACCAATTATAAATTAACAGCAAATAAAAGCATCTCCATTAATTGCATCGGATTTGTAGAACAAATAACAATGGCAACATGTCACAAGAACTGGGATGCTAGGCGCGTAGATGGTTCGGTAATGTAATGTTTTACTTTTCCTTACTTATTCTCAGGGACGTCATTTAGGGGTCGCCAGAGGTCGCAACTGCGACCTCTGAGGTCTCCCTTGCAACCTCTAAAAATAGTTTTTATTTTTATTTTAATGCACGCTCCCGGGCTGTGGCCAGCACCATGTGGCTCTTTACTTCTGGAGTGGCTGGCTTTCTTGTTCAGGCCCCTTAAAAAAAAAAAATAAGAAAAATAAGAACAGGAGTGCCACAAGTCTAACACTTTCAGCAGTGACCCTAAAGAAGAAAGATTAGGAATACCAAATAATGTGTCTTTCTGGAATTTAATAGAATAATTGCTAGACTCATTAAAGGTTTATTTCAGGCACACTTCAGGGGGTGAGTCACTGATTTAGTGTGTTCTTAAACGCCTCAACTCAGCCTTTCATCCTTCTGAGGTCGATAAATGAGTACCAACACAGGTTGGGTTTTATTGGGTGTATATTTTTTCTATATAAAGCGCTTCAGCGTAAGTGCTATATAATAACACATCATTGTTTGGTCATGGACGTCTGCTTGCATTCACAGTAATTTGGTAATGTGGGCCTATATACAAAGATCTTAACGATAAATATGGTGATCCATTCTTGTATGAAATGTACATCACATTATAGTGATATTGTAACCATATTTTTCGTAGTGTACAATGCTACGTGATACCACTTCCTGTTTTGTCAACGGGTGAAAGGTTGTGTTCCATCGCTTCCAGCCATATCACTTCAGAGTGGGGTCAAATGACACCACTTACTGTGATGTCATCAGGGGGTCAAGGGTCGTGTGATGTCACTTCCGCTACCCCTGGCATTTTGGTGAAATGACGCCCCTGCTTATTCTGTTGCAAGATGAATTTTATTTTGGAAAGACACCCACTCAGGAGAATAAAAAACTAAAAGAAATACAAATTTGACTTTTGAATAGAGTCTGCATTATCCAGCTCTTGTATATTCCCAAAGATTGACAAAATATTAGCAAGTAAATAACAGATGACTGCAAATGCATATGTCAATTGTCATATCAACAGGTACCGTTTGAGATATTTGCACCGCAATGTCAATGTGGTCATAAACAGACTGGATAAAGCTCGTTTTATGCGTCTAGATGCCAGAAACAAAACTCAAAGGCTTGAAAGCCCTAGGATGCACCGTTTCCGAGATATCTGCACAGCAACGCACTGCACCACGCCAAGGTGAGGTGACCGGTCGGGAGAGCGCACAAAAAGGTACCATTATGCTGCATCTCCCCCTCCACGTCTGCTCCGGGGTATGCAAGCCAGCCACACGCGCCCATTCTCGGAACATTCCAATCAAGTAAGAGCAAGGCACACTCTTCGTTAATTGCACTACTATGCTTCGTTCATACATTTTGTCATATGGTGCATATATTCGTAATGATTACCAATTGCCATGTATGTTTATTGTCTATAGTAAAAATGTCTTTGAAAAATAAATTAAAACAAAGTTTAAGGAACACTGATGTTCTTATGTTGACCATAACAACCCCCAAGAGGCTAGGTGAAACAGGATGCCCCAGATAAGATGCAGACTCCCTGATGCTGGCCGAGGACTGGAGGTACAAATCAACCAGTCGTCCATATATGGGTGTACCAGCCAGGATTGCCTGAAGTCTGAGCTGTACTGCAAAGGCCTCCCCTCATCTTTGTAAACACCCTGGAGGCTGCATTCAATTCCAATTGCAGAACTCTGTATTGAAACTGCTTCTTGCCAAGGAAGGAGTGCAGAAAGTGGTGATGAGGTGCCCACATCAGAATGGGAACATGCGCGTCCTCCAGATCCACTCCACAGAGCCAGTCGCCCTGACAAAGGGCAAACCGGATCTGCGCCACAGTGATCAACTTAACTTTACTGTGCGTATGGGCAGGTTAAACAAGGGAAAGATACTGCCCATCTGGCTTTGCTTAGGCACTGTAAAATAGGAGCATGGAAAATAATACGAATCGCCTCTGACCTGGAGAAACGTCCTCCAAAACATTGAAATCTAGCAGCTTTGTTGGCTCTTGTGAGAGGCAAGGGTTTAGAACTTCAGGCAGCAGGGGAAATTAGGGCATTGTAATCGGAAATCCCACCACCCCGCCATGAAGATTCAGGTGTCTTATTGCCCTCTATCCCTCCAGGTGAGGGTAACTCCTCTCTCCCCAAACGCAAGAGAATGGGGAAGGATACGCATGCCATGGCTTAGGCTTGGTGTCTGGACAAGGAAGCAGAGTCCCTGGAATAATTCTCAAGGGATGGGTCCCCAGTTCCTTTTCTCATTGCGCAGAGGGGAATGGACCGCCTCTCTGGCTTGTTCCTGAAAGCCTCTAAACACACCAAAAGACTGAGATCCAAGCTCAGAAGACCTCGGCTGGCCTGGAAAGCAGACACACTAGTTTCTGGGCTGGCATGGAAATCATTGCTACGTATTAGGCAGTTCGAGTGATGGCAGTGTTTTCCATAGGTTTATAATGAATGCCCAAGTCATATAAATTTACTTTTATATTGGGTTGTTTATTATGGAGGAATGACGCATCTAATACCTCCAGAACCAGGTACAAAAACAGGTAAATCTACTCAAAACATTTTCTTTTCATTTCAAATAATGAAATGAGGGAAATGCAGGTTGTCCCTAAACCCCCCCTCCACCCAGTCACAATACTGTCGAAGTCCTATTAAAACAATGCAACTTAATTCATACTGCAATGACACTGAATACACTACAGCATGACTAGATTTGCCTCACTAAAATATCCAATTTACACTACATATTCGCACAAACATCCATACACAGAAAAACAAAAATTAATGACTACCGCAACAACAAACACATAAGGCGCACCAACAGCACACGAGGACTCACATCGATCAGATACTCGCACCAAAGCTCAGCGCACGGTGTATACCCAACTGAAGCTGCCAACAGGACACCATCTCTCTCACTTTCCTACTCCCGCTTCTCCTTACTAACCCACCCCACCTTCTCGCTTGCAGATCCGCCAGAGCGCCTGGGGACCAATTCCGTTGGTGACGGTTCGCGGTGCAAATACCTAATTAACATTAACGTTAGTATAGCAAATGTGCTCGGGTATTTTACCATACAATCCACATCTGAATAGGTTTTCCAAATATGAACAACAATTTGGAAGAGACATATTTGGCAATTAAGGATTTCAAACAAGCAGCCAAAACTTTGTGAACTATTCGATCAAGCTGTACAAAAGAATTTCCATCACAGCATTCTTCTACTCAGTCCTGCAATTTAAGGGTTGTATCGCCGAAAAATGGGGACTACAAAGAAAACTCCCAACCAAAAAATAGGAGCCTCTCCCTTGCTCTCATCTGCATGCCTCCATGGATATTTTTGCACCAATAGTATATGTAGTGCCACAGCAATCGGCTCTACTTTTAGTACTGCCTGGTAAGAAGAGGTAAAACTATCTTTTAATGTGCACGAATAACTAGGAGCGAAGAAATTGATTATTGCCAAAACATTAGAATTTCATATTTCTACTTAGTTATATGATGCTCCCACTGGCAAGGGCACTTTTTTACTCCCTAAAAACATAATTTTACTCCCAACTTTACTCCCACTTCAAAACTGTATCCTGAGCCCTTGCATACTATATTCAGGGGCGAACCAAAATTCAGATGACTTCATTTGATCTGCGAGGAAAGAAAAGATAAGTCTCAAATGGTTTTTGCTTTCTTTGAAAAAGGTAATAGACAGTTTACATAATCAGATTACCCATCAAGCCCGACCCCCTTCTTTCTAATTTGTAACATCTGGGAATTAGTATCAAGATGGCCGTTTAAAACAGCAGGCCTTTTAAAATCATTTGCCAAATCAGATCAAGAAACCACAGCTTCCATTAGGCCTGGGATTCTGACACAAGCCCAGGAAATTAACTGTTTTACTTCATTTTGGGAGAAATGCACTTATGTTTTTGGTTTGTAAAATAAAATTGTTTGAACAGAAACTAGGCATTTTGGGGGCCGCAATCTGGTTAAATTTGCACTGTACTATGCATCAAGTTTATAGGATTGTACACAATCCCTTTGGAATCAGATAAGAATGTTTCCCTTGGACCCCTTTGCCAGATTTGAAACTCCCTGGGCCCAACCATCTTTCAAGTTCCTTCAGTAAAATTGGGTGTATGTCGGCAGGTAATGAGAAAGTGACCCAAGTTCCTTTTTCTTTTACTTCCATAGGAACACCCTTTTGTATCCTGGGGGCCTGGCCTCCCACACTCAATCGCCTCAGCTTCAGTCTACACACAGGGCTTGCTTCAGCACCCACCGGCCTACCCCAATGTAGGCCTGCACTTACCCCCTTATTGCAGCTCAACGTTCCCTAGCACTTACTACACTTTCTACTTACATCTCCTGCTCACCTATGGGCACGGACGTCCCAAAACATACCCCCACTCCCTCCTCCTTTCTTCTCTCTGTACTTGCATGTTCTGAATACTCACTCGGCCTAGTAGGTGTGTCTTTACTGTATGCATCGTTTCAATCCCATGTTCCCTCCCTGTTGCAATGTGGGCGCTTTGAAACACAATGTTGTATAAGCGCCTAACAAATGCACAATAAACTTTCACTAGGGTGAAGGCCACCCTTCCAGCATCATTTGACACTACAATTTTAATTAGATGAGTCCTGTGATTGGTCTCCTTCTCTATATCGCACCACCATGGGCTCCTTCTTGTATTCATTGGCCCACTGAAATAGATGCGTCAAAAAGGGGGGTATATGTCCATTGCAAAATAGCTCCCCATCCTCACAAGTGAGAACTGTTACTGAGTTTAAATACTATTTTTTAGTATCATTCTTTATATGAGCATACGTTTGGGATTACAGAGCCACGTGTAGCTAGGCCAACATTATAGACAGTAGCAGCCCTACAGATAAGGGGTCTATCAGCCACATTTAACCAACCAAAAATAGGAAAATACTTCTAAAAAAGAAAAACTAGGAGTAAAAATAGTTTCAACAAAAAAGAAAATAGGAAATGGACACAAGGGAGCCTCTCCCCTGCTCTCTCACACACAGCTCCAAAGGGTATGTTCAGATCAGTAGTACAAGAATACCCACAGGACGAAGCTCTATTATTACTACCTGAGCTGAGAGGTAAAAACATCTTTTAATACGCATGAATAACTGGGTGCAAAGAAACATTTATTACAGACGAATTTCTAGTTTGGAGTTCAACCTTTTTTTTACTTGTTCAGCTTTAAATTGCAGAGTTTGCGGTTTTGTGCCTTAAGTGGGAGAGGTTGAACTCGACGATCTGGGGGGAGGGGGGGGGGGAATTAATGCGATTAAGATGTCCTTGCTCCCAAAAGTGGTTTACTTCTTCAGTATGCTTCCTCTTTTCCTCTCAGGTAAACTGCTTTGGGATGCGGATAAGGTTTTTCGTATGTTTCTATGGGGAGGAAGGTGGTAAATCTAAGATCCCAAAGGACGTCCTTATGAGGACAGCGCATCTGAGGGGGGTGTTGGTTTTCTCCAACATTAGTCTGCATCATACTGCTTTTTCACTGCATACCTTCTATTTCTGGCAAAGGGATGATAGTGTGGATTGTGCAAAGAGGGTTATTATTGAGAGGAACTCGGACAGCCCTATGCCCCTGGATTGTTTGCTTTGTATGAACGAGACACTGGCTGTTAACCGGACCCTGCCGTTTGTTAAGCAGGTCTTGAAAGAGTGGAAGAAAAGCTGCGAGGGTTGTGGTGCGAGATATTTGTTGGGCTTGGAATCCGCTTTGTGGAGAAATCTGGCCCTGCAGATTAATAATCACACCCTTTCTTGGGTTTCATGTCAGAAAGTTGGAATTTGGAAACTGGGACACATCTTTGATGGCGTTTCCATGCTGGACTTTGAGTTTTAACGGTTTAAATACAAACTGCGGTCTTCATAAGCACCCTGTTATCAGGCGTTATATGACCTTGTTGGGGTTTTCTTTTCACCCCTGAACGTCTCCTTGCATGGTGCGCCTGAGATGTTACACTTGGCAAAGAGCATGCCGCTCTGCTTTATTCTTGTACAAGCTTCTTATACCAAAGGAGTTTGGAACTGCTTCAGAATAGGGTAGATCTAGGTGGTCCTCCGACTTGGGTTGTGTTTTTTCAGATGGTGATTGGGGTCGTATATGTGCAGGTACTTCCAGGTTCCAAATTGTTTTGGACTTGCGATATACCCCACAGCGGATCTCTCACTGCGTTTACTGGTGCCCCTGCAAGATGAAGCATTGTAAACCTAGCCAGCATGACACTTGCTGGAATTTCAAGAGGGAGGTGGGCACCTTATTGCATATATATTGGTTGTGTCAAAAAGTCCAGCGCTTTTGGGGTGAGGTCCTCCAATGTGCGGATCTTGTGTTGGGTCATCCTCTTCCTCGTAACCTCATGATATATGTGCGGGGTTTGTTGCCGAACGGCATCTATTTGCCAGTTGGTTTACTCCTTTGGGCTTGTAGGGCATTTTTAGTGGCCAAGAAAATACATTTTGAAATTTTGGAAAAGTGATATCAGGCCCTTTGTCGATTATGTAATTTGTCATTCCTTTCAAGTAGGGTGTATTTTCAGGTTAAGGAAACTCTTGATACATATTCTGACGTTTGAGAAGTTTTACATTTTTTCATGGATTATATGTTTAATGCCAATTTCCCCCCTATAAATCTCCCCTCTTTTCTCTGCTCATTCTCTTCTTTCTACTCACTTGTATACAGAGATTGTTTAATGTTGCTGATATGCTGTTGTATTTTTTACTTGCTTGATTATTGCATTTTTTTGCTGTACTTTTCTTGGAAATGTAATAAAAAAAGTTTAAAAAATATCTCTCTCCCATAAGGAATAAGATACTTTTAAACTCCCACGTTTACAAAATAGGCAGTAAAAGACTTCCCACTTCTACATTTTGTCAGGCAACCTATGCCTTCTGGCTGGCAGATGCGACAGAAGAGGATGTGCCAAAGGATCCAGAACCGTGCCTATTTGGATATGTTTGGGATTTGCCGAAAAAGATTGCACACATTAATGGTTCTGATGACACGTAAATGGTTGAACAAGTTCTAATATGAGGTAAAGAGAATTGTTCACACCCTCTGCGAAGAATAAAGACAATCAGGTATGTCTTTGTGTATCTCCGCAGAGGCTTCAGCCCTGTGCCCTCCTGGCAAAGGCACCTAGGGTACATTTCCCCATCACACCACTTACCTATTGAGAATCCTGTTTGTTAGTCCTTGATACACTCATTTGCTTAGTTTGGTTCGTTGGTTAATACTGATGGATCATAGCCTATACGATTTGATGGTGTGTTGCATGTACACCGACTAGGGACATTGTGGAGTTGCTATAATGAAAAAAAAGTCAAACAATGAAACTCCCTGCCTGTTTATCAACACCACCAACTAAGTTTCTAGGAGTTGCAAAATCAAAACCGTATTCCTATTGGTACTCAGTAAGCTGGATGCAAAACCTCTACCAAAACATCCAGTTTGGAAAAATTAAATTTCAATTGCAAAGTTCTGTGAAATCTTTGAGATTTCTTTTTGACACATGGCTCACCAGAATGGCCCACTTTGATAAGTAGTGGATGTGGAACACCTGCTGCTTTATAAATAATCCAGGTGGAAACACAAGATGCACACACATTACAGGGCTCAATGAGTGTTACTTGCCTCTGCTCTAGTTCATTGTGACACACTGAGTGTTCCACAGTTCTCTGAGAACGTTCTTCTATAGGATATCCTCATCCGTGGAGTTCTACTTTGCCATCGCAGGTCTTCATTTTGTTCCTCTATAATTTTACCCCACTGCAACGGGCTGTCATTTTATTTAGAGTCTCCCATTCTCCCTCACCCCCTTTTTTTCAGGCCAGTCCATTTTGCAGCCCACTCTGGAGTTTTTGTCCCTGATGCTGCCCAAGCCTTTAATTTCTTTGTAATTTTACACTGTTTCCTACCAGGGCCATGTCTGGATCGTAGACTAGCTGTACTTTTGTTTATGTGCAGGTTAACTCTAGGCGCGCAGGTCATCGCGGGGACTTCACTGTGCTACATCGTGAGGACAACATCATGTTCCGACATTGTGAATCATGTATATCCACAAATGTTTCACAGACTTTCTTTTTCCCTCGCCCATCATTTCTCCAGCACGTGAGCATTCGGTGCTCAGGTAAGATTGTTCTACTAAGGGCGATTTCTATCCCCTGACCCTTTATGTCAATTTTATTATGGTGGCCCCCTCTATTCCACTATTGGTTCCTATCAGCGGTTGTTTCGGGCGATAGACTTATCAATTAAAAAAAGCAAGAGAAAACCTATTTTGCCCAGTCTTAAGAGGGGTTTGTTTCCATGCTTCCACTAAAGATCTATGGTGACTGTCAGGATGCATATTAAAGTAAAAGTGTCCACCATCAAGAAAGCCCTACTTCAGGTCCTTACACTACAAACTAAGGCATAAAGCAATACTGCTCTGATCCCAGGGGAATGCCTCCCTTGTCCAGGGGGAATGGTCAAAGTTCCACACAATGTTACTGTTCTATAGTGCTTTGGATGGATGCATGAGCCTGGTGATGCAAGAGAGAATGTTGTGGTATGAGTGAAAGAAGGTTCTGTGTAAAGGTTCCACACTCAGGCAGTTAGAGAGAGCTTGGATGGGTGATAGGTGTCAGTGGTTCTTACCGTGATATCTTAATGTAACTTATTGCAACTGAATAGAGCAACTTACTGGAAACCTAGCTGATGTGCCAAAGGAACCTACTTCCAGGGGAAAGCCTCTCTTCTCCTGGCATTCAGTCTCAAACAGCCAGGGGGAGTGACCCCCTTACCCAAGTCACAAAGTTACAAATAATATTTGCTTCGTGGGCCAGGGGAATGCCTCCCTTCTCCTAGCATTCAATCTCAGTCTCAAAAAGACACAGGGAATGGCTCCCTTCCCCAGGCATGTAGGACCTTCCTCCTGGTCTGAGTTACCAAGAGAATTATTCCCTTCTCCTGGTAATTGTAAAACAATCTCTTACAACCAGAAGGAATGGCTCTCTTCCCCTGGTCTTCTCCTCATTAGGTTTCACACATACAGCACCCAACTGTGAATGTTAGGAGGGTCCGTGACCCTTGCTTCTCTCCTTTGGTTTGACCCACTTCCCTGGCAAGTACTGCCACAAAGATGAGGACTTGCATCACTCTCTTGGTTTGGTTCCTCCACCCTAGTTTTTCTCCCCTTCTCTTCATGTCCCCTTGGCTACCTCGCTTGCCAAGTACAGACAAGAGAAAAATAGTCCTGCTAGTTATTTTTTTACATGGTTTTTGCCTCCTGTACTTCCAGCCCCACCCGGTCC
This sequence comes from Ambystoma mexicanum, assembly GCF_040938575.1. Lineage (NCBI taxonomy): Eukaryota > Metazoa > Chordata > Amphibia > Caudata > Ambystomatidae > Ambystoma > Ambystoma mexicanum. Next base: position 998,066,689 of record NC_090935.1, on the reverse strand, counting down.
CCTCCTCCCCCGCCTCTCCAGTTACCTTCCCTGTTCCCGGGAAGCATGGCAGGTTCTTCCTGGTGTCCCTCTCTGACTCTGTATGCTGCACACATGTCTCAGTGCCTTCACCTCACAGATCTCCTTGGAGCGACTGTATGGACACTGCTTCTTGCGTTCATATCATTGTCTGCCAGCCTCCATGTACCACCTGGACGCCATTGGGTAATGGAGCCTAGTCGTCCTTTTGACTTCGGGAGCGGGCTGCTCTCAGCTCCATTTTGGCCTTCTCCGAGTCTTTGTGCTTCACGGTATCTCGTCCTCGTTGGCTGTGTCTCTCTGACAGGCAGTCCTCCTTTGGTTTTTATGGCATAAAGGAACAACGCCTCCACGGAAGTCTATACCCCTCAACTGCTTCTTGGTATTTGCTCTTCCTTGTTCCTGTGTTCCACCTCGTCCCAGTACTTGGATTACCTATGTTAACGTTGTTCGTCTTTGTCTCAGTACTTTCCAGGCCCTTCAGGTAATCTACCTTACAACAGTACATAGGTCTAGTGTCTACAAAGTGGGTACGAGAAAAAGGAGAGGCTTGAGCGTGTGGAGGTGTGATCTTCTGACAAGGGCTATACCCTAGACGATAGTCATCCTGCCTGGGGTGGTGAGGGGGATGGAAGAGTCCCTCCCCATGAGATCCTCGCACCTTATACCACCCCAAGGGGACTATCGGGTAGCAGCCTCACCTCCCTGGGCTCATGGAAAGGGTATCCACCTCGGGGAGAAGTGTAGTGAATTGTCACATCGGTCTGAACGACAGGTAGGATCTTGCTGTTTTTTTTTTTTATATATACACTTGGTAGTCTGCTGCTAGTGTGTCAGTGCTCATTCTTTTACATTTTCAGGTTCTAAAGCATTAGCCTTTACCACGTTACTGCTTTGAGTGTACATATAGCACGTTCTCCCTCTGATGTACCCAAGTCCACTACGAGCATGTGTTTGACAAGTAGTTTCCATTTTTTCACCTTTAGTGATACTTTTGACAATTCTTGCTGTTAGTATTTGGGTGTTACCTTGCGCTTTTTCTGCACAGGGTCACTTCTTAATTGGTCCCGAGGAAGGCAATTTTCACTCTCTCTACATGCCAAAACGTTTACAAACATTGACACACACACTACAGTAGACCTTCCTATGCAACAGTATAAGGTGTTCAACCTCAACATTCAACAGCATGTGTGTGAAGCTCTCAACTCTATCAAGGTACAGTAACAATCGGGTTTGTGGAACTGAAGTTGTTACCCAAGCATGTTCTTTAAAATAGGAAAACTTGAATAAATAGACTAGATTCATTAGCAAATTTCAACTGTCATAATTAATAAAGACAGTTCTGCTGATTGAGTTTTTGGTCCTGCACGATGCAATCCTTGATACTAATTTACTGATTTCTTCCTGTTTGGTGCGGGTCTCTATTCACTTACAAGTTTTTTAATGAAATTGCTGACTTGTGGAATTTTGTGTTATTTTGTTTGTGTTCATTCCGAAATAATTTTATCAAAAAATAAGCAGTACTGATGTACTCGTCTAATAAATGTAATGATATCTACTATCAATTGCACTCAGAAAACAACAAAAAATGTGGCTTTTTAACTAACTTGATCTACTCCTACTTCTCGCCAGAACTTTTTATGGGAATCTTTCTTTGCATCTTTGGACCGTACCCAGCCCCTAGGTACCTTTCGGTTTAGTGCTCTTTACAAAGGTCAATTATTTCAAAATAAAGGATAAAATATCTAGTCCTTCCAGCTATTAATTCCTCTCCGATTGCCTTCTATTTGAGTATTTATTGCAATGTATTATTAATGATATGTACAGTATTAGACTAGTGTCCCCAAGAAGGACAACCTTCTGTAGTTCATTGATTTTTCTAGTGCATCCTTGAGTTGGGTTTCCTTCCCCCTTTTTGGAAAGTTAAGCTTATGCTACTCAGACAAATTAGATCACGCCTCTTTCAGAAAGACCCTACATCCAATGATGGCTCTGGCCGTAATTGCAAACTGTATTATTCCAATGCACCCTTTCGCTGACCCACTCCTACCTTCTCAAACGTCTTGGTCGTTAGTTGGAGAAGAGGGAGAGTGGAAAAGAGGGAAAGTGCACAAGTGCTTTTGCTGTCATGTTGAAAGATTATGTTAAAAAAGAAAAAAAACGATCAAAAAAATCAATGTGTGTGTGGGTTTGCCTTCAGGTGGTACTGATCGGTGGGGGCAAGCGTCCATATGGGAGGCCTTGTGTCCCTGTGGCGTAGGACTCCATTGGCCATGTTGACATTGTACGAGTTATTGGAAGAGGCGTGGAATTTTTCTGTTTTGTGTCAGTGTAGCGTGGGGGCATCATAGATGCCATGCATGGGAGCCATATAGTTGGTTAGCTTGTGTATGAAGGAGTATGTAGAGTCTTATTATGGTTTAGGGGGGAAGAGAGGATGATCGTCGTGGCATAGGGTTGATCACTGTCACACAGGTAGCTTGTTGATTAACTGAAACCAATTGTGCTGCAGTGAACGATGTTCGGCCTCTTTGGACATGGTGCTAGTTCAGCATGTCGGAGACATGTTCTTACAGTTTTCTTGATGGTCAGGTGTTCCTCTATTGTGTGTATTCCCCGAGCAAGGTTAGAGTTTCATTGCCATTTTTTAAAAAGTTGATTCACCCTATTTGATTTTCGAGTAACGTTTGGGTTCAAGGCGTATGTCCTTGCAAGACCTTCAGGGTTCTTTTTTGGTCTGTAGATGGAGATTTTCCCTTGCAGGAATTTTGCTCCTTGGCCATAACTTACTCTGAAAGCATTTTGATATAGCAATGGATCACTTCACAAATCATGGTGCCGGGGGACATTGAGGGAAGCAGAGATACAAGGGAGCAGGCAGGGGGAGGGGAGTCAACTTGGTAGCAAGGGATCTACAAGCATAGATAATGAAGGCCCGTCTTCCGGACTGGTAGCCAGTGTAGAGATCCTAGAGCTGGTGTGATGTCTTCTCTTTTGCAAAGTCTAAGATGGAGTCTTGCTTCTATGCTCTGGATCTGTTGTAGCGCTTTGGGGAGGTTGTAGGCAGGTAGATGCGGTTGGCACAGCTTTTCCTAGACATGATGAGCGAGATAATAGCAAGGATGATTTGGGGTTTGGGGTGAGGGTGAACGGCTTAGTTTAGCCAATGGATCCCATTGCATCCGACAGTCTTGCTATCAAATTGCTTGCGTTATCCTCTTTGATGCAGGTTTAAATTGATCGACAAGTTAAATATTGCCTTTGGTGTTCCTTTTACTTAGTTGCACAAATGGCCATCTCAAAAAAGTATTGACCAGGGCAACATATACGCTATTGGTGATGGGAAGATGTTTGACTCCCTAGTTCTTGAAGTTGGGAATAAAGTTAATTATTTTAGGGAGTAAAATAATATATTTTATTATAAAGGAGATCTCTTTCTGTAATCCATACTTCCTCACACCTGCTAAATCAAGAAACGTAAAAGATACGTTTGTACGTTCAAGTTCCTTATCCGATTGTGCAGTAATAGTAGAGCTGCTTTCTGTGGCACAGCTATTCCGGCAGTAGTGATCCACCCACACAGTCCTGATCGGAAGCAGGGGCAAGCTCTTTGGGTCTGTTCCCGATATTTTGTTGGATTATTTGTACACCCTATTTTTCTTTGATTGGGAGTACTTGTCTGTTTTTAAAGCGTACACGAAAATACTATGCTGCCTTTCTATAGGGCTGGTAACAGGGAGGGAAGGGAGGGAAGGTAAAAAATGCAAGCACTGGGGAGATGTTTCCTTTCACAGCTATAGCCAACAGTGTAATGCAATGCCCGACTAGAGTAGTGCTCGTCCAGATAAAAGCAGAGTAGCAAATGCCCAAGACGCATCTCTTAACTTATATGAGTAAAGTAATAAAAACCTTATGTACGGGGGGGTACATTTTTTGTCAGTTGATGCTTAAATGGTAGGACAGTTTGTTTTTTGTGCACTCTGTTAAATAGATATTTTACATGTATTGACTAATTTTCAGGATGAACTATTCCCATACTGCATCCAATCCGTCTCTATCACCTGCATAAGCGGGCAGATGGTCCCTGCTACTAGAGTGAAACATTGAGGCTTGACCAGGAGTAAGGTGAAAACGCTTTGAGCCCAAGGCGAGGGAATACGAGTTGAGCTGCTCCATTTTGAGAGTTTGAGACTACATATACCAGAATTTAGCAAGTGATTTAGTTGGTGACTTCAGTCTATTTGCTTGTAGTCTTATGGGCCCTACATAGACAGCTCATGCCCGATTGTGTTGACACTCATTTACAGTGAGACGTTCGAAGAAGACCAACCTGCCTCGGTGTTGGGGTTTGTGAGGGTACAACAAAGCTTGACTAAGAAATACCTTCAATGCAGGTGGGTCTTTACCAGCTCATTGCTGCACTGCTTTGCAGATGTGGCAATCCCCCAAAAGCATTGAGTGCCATCGTCCTGGGCAGGAAGAGATGCTGCGATAAAATGTGCACGCGAGTAATAGAGGTTCATGGATGTCTCAGAGCAGTCCCTTGCTGATCATAGGCTAGTTTGCCTCCAAAGCAAACCATTTTGCGTTCTGTTTCACAGATAACTCGTCAACAAAGAACAATTCATGGCAAGACGTGAATGTTCTCTGGGCTACAGGATTACTGTTTTTGGGCAGAGCACTGTTAGTCTAAAAACCACATAATCGGCCAGAAACTGTGGTTTGTGGGGTTGGGGAGCATCCATGTAAGCATTCCAACTGAGAGATATTAGAACTCCAGCCATAGTTAGATTTGTAAGTGATAAATACACTGCAAAATGTTAAGAGAATGGACTACATTACTGAATGCGTATTATCTACATTCCTCCCCCTCGAATACCCAAACACTCCTTTGTTCCCTTGTGCCCCCCCCTTCTCTCACACAGGTGCTGCCTGTTTTGCTTGATACTGCTACCCTGCTCCCCCCTCAATCCCCTCCAGCCTACTTCTGGTTTCACCATCACAGTCTTGTGGCCAATGCTGGATTTGACTTTTATGGACTTCATTGATTCACGGTGCGTCACCCTTCTCAACTCTCCTGCTGGACGTCCTTTGCATCTTTGCTCATGGTGGCCCTGAATCATGCTGTTCCCATCTTCATCTTGTATCCTGGCTGGCAACATTATGTTTATTATCATTACTGATTTCTGCAATTGTATTCGCTCTCCCCTCTTGCTTCTATGCTCTTTTTGACTGCTTACTCTGTTCTCTCCTCCTCTCACTTTCTCCCTTTTCTTATCTCCTACCCTTATGTTCTTCTATGCACTTACTCGATCAGAATTGTCTCTGGACCTAGTATAATAGCAACCTCGTCTGTCTCCGCCCCCCTACGCTTACTTGTTGCCTCCAACCCCCCTCCTCCAGTACTATCTGAAATGTCGTCAGGCCTAGTACGATAGTTGCTTGTTTTGTTCCTCCCCTCCCTTTCTGCACCCATCTCCCTCACCTTTTGTTTTTCTCCGGCTTTACCAGATATGTCGCCAGGCCTAGTACGGTATTCGCCTGTCTGTTTCCATTTCCTTCCCACTCTCCCCCTCCCTTCCTTATCTATGTCTTAGCTATTGCACTGAAATGGCGTCAGGCGAGTACGATAGTTAATTTCACATCCTTGCTGTTCATGGCCTGTAAGAATGTCATTGTTTTTTCCCTTGTTCTCTCCCCTTCCTTGAAGCACTTTAAACACATTGTGTATAGGTGCTATATAATAAACATATCATATCCTTTATCTGGCTTTTTGATTGATAAGCAAACCGTTCGAGGTGGGACATAAGCCCCAACGTCACAGGGGGAGGCAGCGCCACAAGCAAAAAAGAAGCACAGGAACATGCACCCATTTTAGGATTGCCCCACACTTACTCAGTGGTGGGGAAGAGGGGTTCTGTGGGATCCACCATAGCCTATCACTTGATAGCCAGACAGGCTGTGAATTCGCTAATTTAGACCCAATAATAGTCTACATAGAGTGGCACGTTTCAATGTATTCCTGGCTCTATTACTAGAGTAGATTAAATGCACCCATGATTCCAGCACCATGAATTAGTCATGAATGCACGAGGTCCATGCATCGCTTTCACCCGTCCATTTCTAACAGCTGTGAAGGTAACCAGATCATGTAAAACAGAGCCACTTGTTTAAATAAAGCCATTGTTATCAGTATTTCTCAGGGCTTGGTTTGGGTATTCAAAAGTGCAAACTCCGGTCTCGTTTTGGGGAATGAAGGGCTTCAATGGGCGCGAGCTACACCATCTTTGGCAATACAGACTCTCAAGGTCAGTCAAAGTCCAACTGGTTAGAGCTCATTATGGACCTTGCCATTTTTAGCTCCACTTATAAAGGGCTCAGAGCCAACACTGGAGTGGCATAAGCTCCCTCTAAACGGACTATGCTTCTGGTGGAAGGCTACCGTGTGCATTTCTTTTTGGGCCTACGGCCAAATCACCATGCTGTGCCAGTACTATTTGTATATGTATATGCCCTATCCTTTGCACTCATTTTCATGGACAGACAAGACATTTGAAAATCAAAAAGCCTGAGAATCCAGTTGCCCACATCTTTTTGTCCATCACATCACTCCTCAACATCCCCAAATTACAGAGTCCCAGCCCCCCCTAGTAAGGTTCATGCCTACTCTCACAAACACAACATAAAATAAAGTGGGTGTTTTTGTAAAGAAGAAAATACAATCTTAAAACAAACACATTGAGTCAATATGATTGATCCTAACTTGCAGCTTATATAATCAGGACCAAGCCTCTGACCCCATTAACTACATTTGTTAAAAACACGAAGAAAAACACAGATGAGAAAATGCCATTCCTCAAATACCAGTGTGAGCTGCGTAGAGAAAGATGAAAACATTCCTCACCATCTCATACAAGCACCTAAAGGTTGCTTGTAAAGACTATTACATGACTGTTATGGAGGCAAAACAGTGCTATAATGAGCAGGTATCCACTGCCGATACCTCAACTAAGGCGCTGTTAAAAATCCTTACTCAGCTACGTAACCCCACCCTTCCCCCAAGTTAACATGCAGATCCTTTACCTTCTAAACAGTGGTGTGTTGCGTTACAATATCTTTTACTAACCAGATCGAGGACATCAGAAAGGTTTAACGAAACTGGGATCTCTGTCAAAGTCAGTAGGGTGCAACACCCAACGTATAGCAGCAACCCTCTAGCCAGGCACAAATGGTTCTCTTTCTGCGCAGTTCAGACCAAAAATATCCACGCGATAAAATAAATCACTAACAGCAAAGTCAGGCCAAGCGATTTGTTTCCCTTTAAAATGATGAAGGCCCACTTGGATATTTTTGCCCCACTCGTACCCAAAACTGATAATTTATCATTTGAGGGGGGTTACATTCCAGTTTTCTGTTTAAAAAATCGGGGTAACGCCGCTGTTGAAAAACAATTTCCTCTTACCGCGCCCCCCCCCCACCTTCTAGGTATAGACTATTTCCAATTGCTCCTTTTTATTTGCAAATACTTAATGAGGATGCTTCAATTCAACTGAACAGATTACTTTGAGGACTTCCAGTTGTTAGGAGATCGTCAGCCTGGTTTCAGACCCAATCATAGCACTGGAATTGCTATGTTGGCTGTCAATGTGTGCCATTAAACGATGCCAAAAGATCCGGCATTTGATTTTGCTCGATACATCAGCAGCATTTGACACGTTAGACCATCACATAATGCTAGACATACTCTCAGTACATCGAAAACCCAACACCTCTGATCAAGTGGCTTGGTGCTTTTCTTCAAAAAGAGCAGCATGCTGTTCAGGAATATGGACCCAACAGTAAAGTCCTAAAAAACGCGGTTCCTCAGCGTTCATGACTATTGCCCAGCCGGTAACCTCTCCACCTTCAGTTAGAGTTGGGGGTGCGTTTCTAAAATTACACTAATGACACCTGCATTGTGTTAAGAGCAGCTGGAAATCCAGAGGAAAATTTAGCAGGTTTGCAAATTCTCCTTTCGGCTCTGGAAGTCTAAATGGCAAAGCCTAAATCAAAACAAGACTGGTTTTCTTCTCTTATACACGAACCACCTTAAATCTAAGGTGCAAAATCTATTGCTCACACAAAAATCAAACTTGTGGCTAAAGGCAAATCACTATAAGTCTCCCAGGATGCAACCCTTTCTATGTGTTGTGTGGCTGATGCCATTATTAGTTATTCATCCTACTACCTAATGTTACTTAAGCAACTCCGACCCCTTTCGTCTAAAGAGAACTGTGGCTGTATCCTTCGAGTCATTATTGGTTCGATATAATATTACTGCTACACATTGCTCAGTGCCAGGAAGAGCATTACTAAACGGCTACGGTTACCATTTCATACCGCAAACAGTACTCACCAATACTCGGAGGCACCTCACACATTCCCACTATTCTCAAGAGACTCCACTGGCTCACAGTAGTATATACAACCACATGTAAGGCTCGTACTAAAGCACATAAAAGACTATACAGTAATGCACAGGCATCTTGGCTTTAACTGAATAGGTCTCTTCGTTCAATGAATACATATCTGGTTGTCACTGCGCGCGTGAAGTGCACGTGCAAATGGCAGTGTTTTGGAACTCCCAGCCTTTGGAAGCCCGGATAACTAGCTCACTTCAGTTTATTTTTTTTTTGTTTTTTTTAAAGAAACTGAAAACGTTTCTGGTCTAGTGATCATTACTGCCAATTATAGCAGCGTGTAGGAAAGCAGGATTTGCGATGCCCGTGCGTCAACAAGCATGGTACTAATCATTATATTACATTGCGATAGGATTACCCTCTCCTACTCTTCCAGTTTCACAGCTCTCGCACATCACCCATCTTTTCCAGTGCCACCATTTTGCATGATCTCCTTCAGCTCTCCCATTGATCACAGCCTTTCCCACTCGTCGACGTGCCCAGTATCATTAAATACATGTTGGAGGGGTGCATCTTCAGTACATTTCACTTGTTTGCATTCTGGGACAGAAGGGTTGCTTTTCACATTATAAATGCAGGTTTCAGTGCACAGAAGAAACACATGGACTTGAAGAGCATCCCCTGAACGATATGGGGCTCAGATCTCCCATCCAGACCGCTTTCTCCATTTTCCATCACCCTTTCCAACTTTCTATCATCACCTCCATCTTTGCCTTTTCATCACCCTCTTCAAGTTTTTTTTTTTTTTATAACACATTTTATTCATTTATCATTTTAACATTGCAAAACATACATTCTTCATATTAACATTCAACCTACAATGACCAATTAGACAGTTCTTGGTTAAACGAATGAAGAACAAGAAAAGAAAAAGAAAAGAAATGGAGAGAAAAGGGTCTTACAATGTCCATTGTATCTCACGCTATATGTCAAATTGGTTTGCTTTTGTACACTGTGTTTCATCATCCATTGTACAGATTGGTACAATCACTGAGCTTCCTCCCATCTATTCCATATTTTGTCTTCTTTTTTCTGACACCCCCGGGCTGTATACACTCTTCGTTCCATTGCAATGCATATGTTGACGTCTGTCACCCATTGTTCGTACTGCAGTGTCGTTTCCGAGCCCCACAATTGTGCGATGTTCCTTTTCATTATTGCCGAGGTCGTCAACAAGAGCAACTTCTTGTATTTGGACGCTTCTCCCTCCTCCTCCAACCCAAGCAGGAGCAGCTTTGGGTCCCTGTGAATCGTTCTCCCCAGTACCCGTGAAAGTTCATCGCAACATTTTTGCCAGTACTGTTGTATGCAGACCCACAGTATGTGGAAGAAGGTTCCCTCCTGCCTCTTGCACCGTAGACAGTGTGGGTCAGTTGTTTTCCTCCAGCGATATAGCATCACCCTTGGGTAATAGATCCTGTGCAGTATTTTAAGCTGAATAAGCCTAAGTCTGGCTGAAATGGCTACCTCCCGAGGGTACATGAGGGCCCCCACCCAGTCTTCCGGTTGTACAAACCCTACATCTCTTTCCCATTTGCTTTTCAGGCTCGTTAGTTCGGTGGTGGCAAAGGAGGTAATTACATTATACATGGTAGTTGTGACTTTAGTCTCGATATTTGCCTGGACTAGGTTTCTTTCGAGGGGAGTGCTTTCGGCCAGGTCTTCCAGTGCTGGGAGGTGCGCTTGTAGAGCATGTTGTATCTGCGTATATTGGAAACGTTCAGTGCTTGGGAGGTGAAATCGGGATTCCAGGGATTCAAAGGATACCAATTTGCTCCCCTCGATGATATCGCCCACTGTTTTAATTCCGTATTGTAGCCAAATACGCCACCTCGGAAGCTTATTTACCTAAGGTAGGTTCCTTTTGTTCCACAGTGGTTGTAGTGGGGTGACTTTCCCACCCCACCAGATGAATCTGTGTGTGTCTTTCCAAACTCGGGCGATGTGTGATAGCACAGACTGGGGGTTTGAGTTACATATCATCCTGTAAAGAAGTTCAGTTTGAGGTCTATCGCGTCCTCCGGTGCTCCCCAGTCTATTGTGTGGCAATGTGGTGTCCCCGTGCAGCAAGTCATTGACTACTGCCATTTGGCTAGCCCAATAGTAGGACTGTAGGCGAGGGAGCCCTATTCCCCCCTCCCAGATGGAGCGCTGAAGAGTGCCCAACACAATGCGCGGGTGTCCGTTGTTCCAAAGGAGTTTCCTTAGTGCGTTGTCCATCTTTTTGAATTCATTCATTGGGATGTGTAGTGGGGCGTTTTGCAATATGTATAGGAAGCGTGGGAGAGCCAATATTTTGAATAGTGCTGCCCTTCCTAGTTTCAAGTTTAGGTAAGTCTCTTCCGCACATTTCAGTTTTGATCGCAAGGAGATGGACGGAACCATAGTCTAATGTCTACATCCCAAAGTAGTGATCCACACTCCCGTGGAGACCAAGAGGAAAGCTATCAAGTCTAGGGAAACACCCAGAGAGTATGCATCTATGGACAGGACAGGCATCGGCACAAGAACTATATAAGGGATTTAATTTGTAGGTGCCGTCAGATTTCCTCACCCAGTTTGCCCAAATGTTTCTTTCCCCTCTACCCCACCGCAGTACATGAAAATCCTACCTCCCAAGTCTCAACGATTTTGTAACCCAACTCCACATAATCCTAATTCAGTATCCCTTTTCTTTGGCAATCTCTACCTGCAGGGGAAGCCAAGGTGTGTTCTCTATTGCAGCAAGCAGAATGCACACCAGCCACACTTTCCAGTCCACCAATGGGTGAATATGCTCCTCCCATCCTAGAAAGTAGGTGCGACTGCTTTCTGCGCGAGTGGCCAACGCCACTTGCTTTCCATGCGGAAGCAAGTCTGTTGTACAGGTTTCTTCTCAGTAAGAGGGGTCTTGGCTCCACCCACATCAGGATAGTGATGACTACAACATTTCAGTATTTTGCCAGATATATAAAACGGGAACAGCAGATCCACAGTAATGTTCAGGAAAAGATAGTTGCCCCCAATGATACACACACCACAAAACGATGCACTAGTTTTACCCCAGACTCATCTTACTGCAGACCTGAAAAATGTGAGCACTCACTTTAACTTCATGCAGTTTCTATATTTTTTTTTTAAATGGCTTGCTGAACTTCAGACATTACAACAAGTTGCATTCCATGGCAAGACCAGAGGCACGAATGATGCTAAAGGTTCTTTATTGCCACTCTTCATCAGCCTTTAAACATCAGGACTACTTCAAGAGGCCCGAATTAGAAAACCCCATAAAATAAGCAAGTAAGTCAGTCAGTCAGTCTGTCTCTCTTCCCTCTTCTGCAAATCCACAAATCGGGGCTCCTTCACCCCTCTATGTCAATCCTGCCTGGGTCGTGCCTCTTTCTTTGCTGCTCTTCAGGCAGATAAGTAACGTGTGCATGTGGCTCAGAGAAAAAAACATTTATGATGGTATCATAAAGTGACATGTATGAATAACGAAGACAAATTGTCAGAGATGGGGCATTTATTGTTGATGCAGAACAGGAAAATGTATAAGTGGCAGTAGCTGTGTAGATTTGCAGCAGCGTTTTGCCATTTGCGGGGAAAGGAGGACAACGGCGTGCGCAGGGTGTCATCAGAAGGATAACTAAGGTGATGTTGCCCACACGGGTGCGAGCCCGATACGTGAGCAGTTCTGCTCAACCCGGGATGCCAGCTCGCACGCGGTTTCCTTTTGGGTTCCCCGAAGGCTTGCGAGCGCGCATGCAACCTTGTCGCCATAGTTGTGCCCGGGCGAGCTGCCTCCAGGAGCCCCTACATGCGATGGGCCGGAGCCACTAGTATATAGCAGATGGTGCGCCTGGAATGCGCACTGAGCATTTTAGCCCAAGCCACTCTCGATATCAATATTTTACTTCGTACTCTACTTGCACAAACGTAATCACTTTACCTGCATTATTGTAGCTGTTAAGCTTTATTTGTCAGTTCACGGGGTAGTGACACAGGCAGGTCTACTTAGGATACGAGAATCTGAGCAGGAGCAACTTTCTGATAGTGAAGGTAGCAACCATGACTTTGTGGCTGAGAAGACAGATCTAACCCTAATCTTCAAGAGGGTGCTTGGGGACTACTTTATAAACGCAGTTTCGCAAGGCTTAAAGCCTTTACAGGAAAGATTGGAGGCCTTAGAAGCCAGGATGATTAAAAGAAAGGGTAAGCAGCGACGTATGCTATTAAGGCTGGCAGCCTTGAGGCTTGAGCAAGGGGCTGTGTGTCTCATGGATTTCATGTTTGGAGTTCGTTTTGGATTTCGTCGTCTTGTTTAAGGAGGTGGACTGCATTGAGTTGCGAATCGCACAAAGAACGAGGAAAAGGCCCATGCGTGATAGAACAGAGGGGTGAAGGAGTCCCGATTTGTGGATTTGCAGAAGAACGGAGTACTCAATAGAGAATGTATGGGGTTTGTAGTTCAGGCCTCGGAGTAGTTCAGTTTTTAAAAAGCAAATATATACATATGTCTTTCCACTGATCAGTGAGGTGAGCCGCACTCTCCGTGGTCGCTAATGAAAGTCAGGATCCGTTTTAATTCAAGAACATTCTTCCTTTATTCATTTATACGTTCCAGAATCACGAACAAAATGGCAAAATATAAAAAAGTTTAAATCATCCAAGTTATGATGCTCCCATGGTGTGGCAAAAAAAACCTAACGTTGGCGCGTTTCGCGGCTCACTTGCCACTTGTTCACAACCAACTGCCCCTTTCCCCAGTGCTCATTAAAATATCCGGTAAATTACACAAACATCGAGATAGAAAGAGGACTGTTGTTCTTCCCGAACCTATTTTCTGTATGTGTTCGTGGCAGCCATTACTGATAGTTTTTTACATTGGTATTTGCCCATTGTGAACATAGATTGTTAAACTTTGTTATCACAACTGCTTGCATATTGCGTTTACGCATGGTCATTAAAGTGCTTAGTGCAGTATCATGAACAGACTGTTGATCGCATGATACCTTTAAAAAAGCTTAGTGCCCAACATAGCATGAGAAGTAGAGTGCTAAATGATAATCATCGCAATTCCCTGTTCATACCTATTGCTAACATTTTCTGATCTGAATTAGACCAGAAGTGCATAGTGCTTCGTTATTGGCAGCATCTTTATATGTCAACAACCATTTACAAAGTGCATAGTTACTAGCAGGATTTTTTCATCTGAATTAAACCAGAAAAAGTGCATACTGCTTCATAATTAGCAGCGTTTTTGTATGTAAACAAACATTTATAAAGTGCATAATGCATAGTTACTAGCAGCAATTTTTCTATGTAAACATTCCGACTGTAAAGTGTAAAATGCATTCTTTAAAAATATTTTTTCTCAATGACCAATGCCTTTATAGCCACAAACTCATCTAGTTTCACAGAAACTATCCAACGTTTAGTGCCTTAATGGCATACCTCATTATTTCTGCCTATCCAGATAAAACACCATAAAATCAGCCACCAAAATGGCAATCTCAGTATCAAGTGTTAAAGACAAATACCCAAGAAAGAAGGAAAGTGCAGTCTAACACTATAAGAAAAGAAAAAAGTGCAACAAAGGATTATTTTAAAAACATTATAAGACTCTGAGACACTGATAACTGTCTATCTTGTGTCAGTGAGGTATCATTACTCAATGTTTTCAGGGCTACAGAAGGGTAGAGATCACAATTAACAATCCTGGGTATATCTAAACCATGCCAACTACAATCACATAGATGGTTTCACTGTACTAAGAAAGTGTAGAGTTCTTCATCAATATTGTGCCCGTTTGGTTGTTTGCTCTCGAAGTCTAAAATACAACGTGTCTCTTTTTGCCGGAGCATTCCCTCTGTATCTCGTCCCCTCGGACCAATTTTTATTGCATGAATCCCAAAGTAAGAAAAACTTTCTATATTATTATAATAGAAGTCCGTCAAGTGTTTGGCCATGGGGTAGATGGGATCTTTGTGCAGGATGGCTCCGACATGTTGAATTCTGATCTTTAATTTACACTTGTACTTCCGATGTAGCATTTCTGGCAGCCACAAGTCAAAACATACACCACATATTCTGTTTTTCATGCGATTTTGTTTGGAATTTCCACGGTTTTAACCGTTACAGGGTGTTTGAATGATGAGCAGTTTTGGGCATATCTGCACACATTGACCTTAAAGGAACAATTTCTTCTAAAGCTGATGTCTGGGTTTTTGTTCAGACTGACTGTGAGGTCTCTGTCTGCCAATAAGATTTTCCAATGCCGCTGCAGTATTCACCTTATCATGAGAGACTGATTGTCAAATGTGAGAATCATCCATGTGGTGTCTTTATTCATATCATGATTAGGTTGCTTCAGGGAACATATCAACAAGATGTGTCTGTCCTGTGCTCTTGCCTTTATAAATGCTCTCTCAATTACTTGTTTGGGATATGCTTGTTTCTTAAAACCTTGTGCTGTAATCCTGCTCTCCGAGTCTAAAGCCCCAACGTTGTGCCGTTTTGTCAAATCCTTATGAATTCGCCATATGGGACACTCCATATTAAACTCTTTCGGTGTCCACTTGTGGCATGCAAGGGGGTATTCGATCCTGTTGCTTTTCTATGCAGTTCGCACGTTAGTGTCTGATCCACCACCCTGAGGTTCACATCCAAAAAAGTGATGAGTGATTGACTGTGTATCTCCGTGAATCTTAGATTATGGTTGATCGAATTCATATGTTCAACAAAGTTGAGCCATCCTGATACTGTACCCTTCCAGATCACAAACAAATCGTCTATATAACGCATTATATATATGTTTAAACTGAGGAAAAACAGACTTTGAAGGCTGCTGAAGAGTGACAGAGGAGCTTAAGCATAATGCTTGCCTCTGTGTCTTGAATAGAATTAGGACTCCCTGCGCTGTAAACCTGGGTAATCTTCATTCTAAACTATAGACTTTATGTGGTTTTTATATAGTAATTAAGGATGTATACCTCACGCTTTTAAAACCTGCAAGCATAGTAGACACACACACTAATAACCATATGAATGGTGTTCAACGTATTGATCAGAAAATATGAAGGGTGCCATGCCGGATTTATTTGGGAAATGCAGACTGGCAGCATGTCAGAAGCTGGCTCTTTACTCTTGAGCTAGCCATCTAGACACATGTGTCCTTTCCCTATTTTTTTATTGAAAGTAGTTTTATTACTCATTGGCTTGTCCATCTCATACAATTTGCCCAAAGAGTAGACGCCCACGTAAAGCACGCTTTCGAGCCAAAGGAGATTTTATTTATTTAATTTATTTATTGCATTTGATTGTGCGCCCAAACCCAAAGCTATCGCAGTATAGTTTTACAAGAATACTTACATACTTATGGGTACAAGTATACTTTAAACTTCTTGGTTACATGGTAGAAGTGCTTGGTAATAATTACAGGCATAGTTACATAGTAGTCTACAGTAGAAGTTACATGGTATACAAAGTAGAGCAATACGGTTAGTATTTGTTAAAGAGCCACGTTTTTTAACAGTTTCTTAAATTGTGGGTGTGAGGGCTCATTACAAATATTTCAGGGGAGACAGTTCCAGAGTTCTAGAGTTGCCTGTACTGGTGTTCTTAAATCTAGGGACACGTAAATGAACGTTAGAGCTGGATCTGAGAGTTCTTGCTGTTGTTTTGAGTGTGAGACATTGATTGAGGTAGATCGAGCATTAAAGGGTGACACAAGAGTTTTACGCAATATTCCTGCTTGTACGTGCAGCCAATGTGCATCTCTTTTGTGGTGTGTGATGTGGTCTCTTTTGCTTCTACCTGGTGCTGCTCTCAGAGCCTTATTCTGTAAGAGTTGCATTTTATTTATGTTCTTCTTGGAGGTTCCTAGTAGTAGTATATTGCAGTAATCGATCTTGGCCAGGATGAGGGCTCTTGCAAGAGTTATACAATTTTGGGGTGTGAGGAAGGGTCGATTTAGTGAAATAAGTTTGGCTGTGTAAGCCGTGGATGAGGCAAGTGTATTTATGTGTTTGCACACGGTGAGGCTAGAATCAAGGTATACACCTAAGGTTTTGACTTGCTTTGATATTTTGATTGGTGTACTGTCTATGACAATGGAAGTATACCCTGGGTGTAACTTATTTAGACGGGAGGGGGCACCTACTATGTGAATCTCGTTTTTCTCTCCATTGCGGTAGATACTATTGGTTGCCATCCAATACTGGATGAGGGGGTAGATTTTGTTGACACAGATAGTATCCTGTTCCAAGTTACCTGCGATGGGAGATTTGTACGTCATCCGCGAAGTTGGTGTATGTAACTCCCGTGGCGTCTAGGGCTGCAAATGGAAGTTTAGTTTAGGCGCTGTAAAGGGTCAGGGAGAGACAGGAGCCTTGCAGGACGTCCAGAGGGACGGCAATGGGATCAGCTGCTTCATCACTAATCGCTACTCTCGAGGTTCGCTCCGAGAGGAATGATTTGATCCAGGATGTAGCATCCTTTGAGAAGTGGAAGTTGTTTGCTAGTGTTAGGCATAGTTTATTGTGGTCCACTAAGTCAAATGCCGCCAATGGGTCAAGCAATAGAAGTATACATAGGTTTCCTGATTCTCTAATGGCGTCCATCTGGTTTTTCAGGTCCAATAGGGCTGTCTCAGTGCTATACCTGGGGCGGAAGATGGATTGCCCGTCTCCTACTAGGAGATTATTTTCTAGGTAGGATTGAATTTGTGTATACGCTATTTTGTCTATGACTTTGAGCAAAAAAAGTGACTGTTGTGATGGGTCTGTAATTTGTGGGGATAGTGGGGTCTAGGGAGTATTTTATTAAGGAGGGGAGTTGCCCAAGCTTCTTTGATATTAGCTGGGATGGAATTCGTGCTGAATGAGGCATTGATACATTTGATGATGGTGGGCGTTAGAATGTGGGTGCAGGCTTTGACTAGTTTAGCAGGGAAGTTGTCGCCTTTACAATTGTAGTGTTTGAGGGAGGCTATAGTGTTCCCTCAAACAACCTGGGTTGGGGGTCACTGCGTTGAAACGGAATTGGGGTATAGTTTCTAAGGCCTCGGTCAGTGGCATGGGGGTGAGCTCAGCAGTGTGTGCTAGAGCCTTTCTTTAGAGCGCGATTTTGTTTTGAAGAGTGTTTACTTTGGAGGCTAGAACGTCCCCAATAGTGGTACACCAGGCTTTGCTCACTATTGGTGGGATAGGTGTTTATAATTCTCTAATGATTGAAAACAATTTACTTGTTGAGGCCCTGATAGCTTTTTTCTGATAAGTTATCATTTCCAAAACAAGTCATTTCAAAATTGCAAGTTCAAGTGTAGTTTAAACATATATTTGACTCTGCAGCAGGCCCCGTTTTCTTTTTTTTTTTCAATATGCGATCAAAGCACTCTGCTTGCATCCTTATAACAGCTAACACCCTCTAATTGTTTACTACACACCGTGCACAAAAATGCACGACACAAACTCGCGTAGCCTGTTTTAAGAATAAAAAAAGAAACGCTGACATTTAGAACTCCATTTAAATGTCAAGCCAGCTTTGCTGAATAAACATGCGACCTTTCCGTTGAATTGGGCAACAACTGGAACAATAACTTGCTTACAACTATTCGGAACACACCCTCCAAACAAGCCAACTTCTGCTTCAAAAGACACGATTATACGTAACATTTCATTAGCAAGGAAATGTTCCCATGTGAGCTGAATAACGCAACACAAATTAACCCTCTTCTTGTTCAGTGCTTGCTTACACTCTTGGGGAAATAAAGTTGCATTTTCATAGATGTTAGTATTACACAGTTCCCATTTACTCGTTTATTTGTTGGCGCCGTTCCTTCCTGTTCTTACTTTGTTCGCAGCATTATGGTATAAGTGAACTCAAATCCGTATCAAAATCAGAGCGAGGTCGGCCAGGGAGATAGCTCTTCAGGAAACCGGTCATGTAACATACCAAGAGATAAAACAAGACACACTAACACATGAACAAATGGTCGTCCATTTGCCAGAGCGAGTGGCACTGACACCTGATCTATTTACTAGTCAGCCTGGGACCCCCTGGCCTAGAAGAGTTCAGTGAGAGACTGCCACCATATTCTGCCTTCATTCATCTCCACCTTTAAGTGTGGAGAGGACAGTAAACTTTCAGATGGGCATGTATCGCACATATGTAACAGACTCTGCCAGACAGGCGTAAACAGGTGGGTTGTCCCCTAAGGTGAGGCGTTGTGGCACTCAAATGAGAAGAGTGATGAAAAACAAAAATAGGTTGTGTGTCCAGGAAGTAAATCAACTAACAAGTAAGGACTCGCTTTTCAAAGATCGCGCAGAGAATTCTCAAAAATATCCTTTCAAGAAAACTACATACAGGAAATACTACCAAACCTCCTGATGATCCACTTTAGTTATAGTGGGCAAACACATGTAGAGGTTACCAAATTAAAAAAAAACAGGACAAATGACTTTCCAAGCAGAATGCTGAACTATCACAATGCACTTTTGAAATGGAATAAGAACTATGAGGAACAAAATAAACTCTTAAACAAAGACAACAAAAGATTTTCTAAGCACAATTTGGCGAAAACTATTAAAATGCACTTTTGAAATGGAACAGTTATTTTGAGGAACTATCAAAATGAATTTTTGAAGCGGTAAAACAACCATTTGACCATTGAACCATTTATTATTTTTGACAATTTGACTTTCTAAGATAAGCTTTAATTAAATCATCAGCTGTATACTCACCCGTTTTGTAGGAGTCGAGAAATCGATGGGGTTGTTGGCGGAAGCTCCCGATATCCATGATGGGCCGCACTGCATTGCTTAAAATGGTTGTGTTACCGCGCTTGTTATATTACTTTGTGAATGTATCGTTTGAGATTCGGAGACTGTTTTTCTGTAAGCTTGACTTGGCAGTGAGAGGGAAGAGGTGTTGAATATCGTTGGGGGGCTCTCGGAAGGGATTATAAAAGGAGGGGGGGGAAGTATGTGGTCATACTTTGAGGCATACTATCTGAGTGAACGAGGTTGGCAAACAAGGACGGCGAGGCTCAGCGCAAGGACCTGAATTATAAATAATGGTGTGAGGAGCGCTGTGGGTGAGTCTGGATGTGGGGACTTGCCAAGTCCTCCACCAATAAGACAGAACCAAGTTGATTTTACAGACACTGCGCGCACACACAAGATAAATTACAGTTGCTATGTGTTTATTTCCCAAAAAGGTAGCCTGACACGTGTTTCGAGCACTTGCTCTTCTACTGAGGCTACAGGTTAATGTACATGCAGAATAGGCCAGTACATAGAATTACAGGATAATGTATTATACATGAAAACGACCCAAACAACAAAGCAAAAAGAGAGTGGCAAGTCACCATACAATTGCACATCAGTCCTATGAGATCAGAAGCAATCATATTAAACACAAAGAAGCAATCAAAGACATGTCTTTGCTTCTTTGTGTTTAATATGATTGCCACTGTATGGTGACTTGCCACTCTCTTTTTGCTTTATTGTTTGGGTTGTTTCCATGTATAATACATTACTCTGTAATTCTATGTACTGGCCTATTCTGCATGTACATTAACCTGTAGCCTCAGTAGAAGAGCAAGTGCTCGAAACACATAAAAATAAACACATACCAACTGTAATTTATCTCGTGTGTGCGTGCAGTGTGTCGGTAAAATCAACTTGATACTATCTGAGTGGACAACTGCAGTTCGTGGTAACCTGGCTGGCTGATGAGGTCTCCGTGGACGCCGAGCTGCTGCAGAGGGAAGTTATGCCATTTTTCCTTAGGAAGGTGCTTTGGGTGACTGTACTAGTCAGGTCAGAACGTCGGCATAGGTCTCGTTGGGCAGGAAACTGTGGGACAGATTGTGGAGACTGGGGGGCAAGCGAGACCCGTATATCCTTGGCGGCAATCAATGGGGTGAGCCAAGAGCTGGTCTGCAACATTAGACTATATTGGGAGCCGAAAGGAGTCATTGCCCTAGGGGACCTATGCAAGGAGGGGGTCATGCTGGGCTTCCCTGAGCTCACTGGGACTTATGGCCTACCACAAGGGCAATTCTTAACATACAACAGGGTGCTTAGGGCGATTGTGACAAAATGTATGCATATTAGAGAGGGATTTGCGGGGGACAACACGCTGGACACCCTATATGACCTGACAGAGTGAGGCTATGTAATTTCTAGACTTTATGATTGGATAACGGACTCACTCTGTGGGACAGATTTTACAATCCGGCCAAATGGGATGAAGAGATGGGCCAGGCCTACACGGATGGGGAATGGGCCACTGTATTGATGTATGCACGTAGGGTGTCTAGGAACACTAGATTCAAACAGCTGCAGCTATTCATTACACACAGGGCTTACTTGACCCCAAGAGACATTTCACGTTTCCTGTGAGCAGGAGAGCAGAGCTGCCCAAGATGCATGGACACATCTGCAAATATGTTGCATA
This sequence comes from Ambystoma mexicanum, assembly GCF_040938575.1. Taxonomy (NCBI): domain Eukaryota; kingdom Metazoa; phylum Chordata; class Amphibia; order Caudata; family Ambystomatidae; genus Ambystoma; species Ambystoma mexicanum. The sequence continues at coordinate 998,045,768 of NC_090935.1, read as the reverse complement.
TGTTTTGGACATGCCCAGTAAACAGTGTGTTCTGGCAGGATGTTGCAAATAAAGCCCTTAAGGGTGGAATAACAATGCATGAGTGGCCACCACAGGCATATTTGCTGGGGCTGTTCCCGAGAGGGTGTGCAGAAGTGTATATATCGGAGATGAAATCCTCATCTGTATCTTGACAAAGCATAGAATAGCGCTGGCTTGGAAGTCACTGGGGGGGGGGCCCACATAGAGGCATGGTGGGTGACCTTCAGAAGTGGGCAGAGGTGGAAACAGTGGTGTGCCACAGGGCGGTGTATAGAGGTCTGAGGGAAACCAGCACTGATAATAATAATAATAATAATAATGCATTCCATGTTGCGGCATGGAATGCATTGGTCCAGCAGATGTTTACACCCTCCGATGATAAGTCACCGTAAAAGCTTGTGCTGTGAAGTAGAGGGTCTGAGGGCATGGTTGTATGAAGGGATAGGGTCTGGTGGGGGAAAGAGACCACTGGGAAGGCGTGCAGTGGGAGGGGTTGGTATGCATTTGTTTTGTTGGCTAAATGTTCAGAAGTTTGGGCAGTTTAGTCCGGCTCAGCTGCACGCAGGCGGGAAAACATAGGTTGCGTTGACCTGGAAGGGTATATCAGACACAAGCTTACAGGAAAGACTAAAAGATGCACTATGCATAGAGACAATGATGGCACTGTGGGGATCATTTGCTTCTCAGTCTTTGTTTGAAACGTGTGCAGCTGCTAGCCCGTTGCAGATTATCCGCATGGTGTCGGTCTTTGTATTGGTGAAAATGTTAATAAAAAAAATATATATATTTTTAAGTTTGCTTGCAGCTTCGGAAACATTTTTCATAGTAGACAGTGCCATACATTGTCGACTTGTGGCCTTTGACAGCATCTGTCCTGCTCTCGGCCGTGGCGTCGACACTGGTATACGTAGCTGGTGCGGAACCCGTTGTCGCCGTTCATGTGCCCCCCCACCTCTGCTCAGCCGTCTAAAAGTTTATTAACCAGACGTTGAAAGAGAGGAAGTTGTAACAATGTAATTACTCGCCAATTAGAGGGGTACGCTCAGAGGGCGATGAGGAATCTGTGGGAGGAAAATCCAGAAGAATGAACATTACCAGGTGTACATCCAGTAGAAAGAACATTACCAGGGGTAAGTGATTGGTTCTTCCAATGGATTGTGTCCTCCCACGGATTCCTCATCCTTGATAGACTCCCAAAGCCGTATGTTAAAAGCGGTGGGAATCAAGAATTCATGGTTGGTTTATGCTGTGAAGCGCAGACTTGCCAAATTTAGCCTCCTGGCCCGACACAGAATCCAGGAAGTAATATGTGTAAAGAAGACCAAGTTGCTGCATATGTCTTGTACAGGCACCCCTTTCTGAAGAGGCAAAGAAGTAGCCACTCGTCGAGTGGAATGCGCTCACAAACCATCTTTGCCTGCAAAACCATAGAATTCAGAAATGCATAAAATAATCCATTGGGAAATGGTTTGCTTGGTTACAGCTTGTCCCAATTTGTGACCCGAAAAGCCCACAAAGAGCTCGTCAACTTGTCTGGTTAGAGACTTCCTGCGAATATAGGGCAGGCAACCATTTTTTGTGCCAAATGGAATTCAGATACTACTTATGGGCAGAAAGCGGGATGAACCCTCAATGCTGCCTTATCCTTAAAACAAGTTGTAAATGGTGGCTTGGAAGAAAGAGCTTGAAGCTCAACTCACTCTACGAACAGATGTAATTGCTATTATATAGATGGTCTTTAAAGTCAGCATTCTCAATGGACATGAATGCAGAGGTTCAAATGGAGTTCCCATTAGGAACTTCAACAGCAAGTTCAAATCCCAGACCGGTACTATAAATGGGACCGGAGCAAAGATGTTTGTGAGACATTTCAGGAACTGAACAATAGGGACTTTGAAAAAGGAACCCTGTTCAGGTGCCCGCCTAAAAACGGAAAGCGTTGCTAGGCATCCCTTAGAAGGCGAACCCTGCAACCCCTGATGGGTCAGATCTAGAAAGAAGTACAACACTGATGGACTGTCGCAGGTAAAGGGGTCAATATTATTAGTTATGCACCAGCCGCAAAATTTGTTCCAATGGCAGTGGTATAGAGCTTTTATTGCTGGCTTTGTGGCCGAAAGTAACACCTCCATTACGTCTTCTGGAGGGTCCCAATCTGTATATCTTAACCTTTCAGAAACCAGGCGTGAAGGTTCAGGGTTCTGATTTCTATGTGAAGAAAGTGACCTCCCTCCTGTGAGAACAAGTCCTCTTTTTGGGGAGGATGAATTGGAGGGGAGATGGACATATCTAGAAGGTCTGGGTACCACGTCCTCCTTGCTTGATTCGGAGCAATCAGGATCATAGATTTCCTGAACTTCCTCAACCTCCTGATAACATGAGGAATGACGGGGACAGTTCCATCTCCAGGATCAAACCTCAGCTGCCTGGGTCTTTCAGCTGGAGGGTAAACACATACAGAGCTCCTGCAAATGACTTCCTCCATCTCTGGGGGTCAATGACTGACAATGAGTTTACCCCATCAACATGGTAGCAAGTGTTCTGGCGAAGGGGAGACAAGAGAGCCGTTCACTGGTTCTGGTGACACTCCTTTTGGACGACATAGATCTCGTTTCCAACTTATCTGGCACTTTCCGCCGATATTCCAATACAACTTTCCTAGAGAGCAGATCTCCTAGCGACTCCCTCTGGGACGAGTCATCAGATGATGATGCAAGGGGCACTAGAGGTAGCTGTCTGGCAGGTTTTGGGGCCATCTTGGGGCACCCGGCCATTTGACTTCAGCTTCATCATTCATCAAGACTTGTGGGTCCGTTCCACCACTAAGAAGCAAGGTGGCAGTAGGGGATGGGATGTCAATCTGGTTGCAGCTCCTGTGGTGACTTCTTAAATTACAAATTTGGTGGCGGAGTGAAAGGCCTTCAGGGCTAGGGTGTGCAGGTCTGCCACTTCTGCAGGCCAGCACCTTGTGACTGGTATGCCTGTGGTGGAACCATTTGTTGGCTGGCTTAAAAAAGGAATGAAGTTTGGGTGCAGCTTACTTTCAGGTATCCCTCGCTGAAGGCAGTACATTTGGTCCCAAGACGCTGGAGGGCTAGGGAGAGAACTACTCCTTTTCTTGTAAAGCTTTGTCTAGCAAAATTGATATGCTTTTGTGCCAGTTATCCTGCAGACAGGCATCAGACGTCAGAGCGTTTGGTATTTCCAGACATGCTAGCACCAGAGGGGATTATTTGCACAATCTTCTACTGCACTAAGACAAACCAGTCATTGGTCCTGTATCCCATTTTTCTAGGGAAATCATGGCTTTGTGTTGGGGGGACAAGGTCTTGGGGAGGGGGGCTGTAGAGGACAGCGACCCTCTTGCAACCTACGGTAGGTGACCTACCAGCGTGTATTCCAGAGCCGGACCTGGAGTTTGTGCATTGTCGTATAGACTGACAAAAGGCTGCAGAATTTCAGGTTCACTTGATACTTCATGTATTTGATAGCGAACCAAAATCGTAATTTCTGTCTCCAAGCTATCACACAATAGGAGAAAGGAATCTGCGATCTCATTTAGCGGTCTATCTTTTAAAGTAGACAGTTGCTCTATGATCATTATCAGAGCAGAGGTGGTCTGAATTTGGGCAGCTACATGGTGGATGTGCAGGGCACCGATTGGAAAAATTCAGTGATCTTTCCCAATTCGGGGTGTGACGTAACTTTTCATCGTTTTTTTAAGAGCTGGATCCAGGACACTCTCAGGAGTCCCAAATGCTCCTGCCATTACAGAATTACTTGCATTGCTGGCACTACCCAGCACCCCTCTCTATTCTGCTGCCAGCCTCCAACAAAGTGCTCTTACTCAGTATACGGGCGAGCCCCTTTGCCAACTGCAATCAAGGCACTCCGGGTCCACCCTCAACGCTGCTCCGGGGCTTTTCAGTGCCATCGCTCTCACCCAAACCGTACCGTGCTGCAACAAGGGTTTGCGTTGTAGACGATTGCTGGTATCGCTGTGTCTTCCACAATATGGGTCAGAATCTCTTCTAGCTAGAGGACTGTCTTTTTCAGGACAGCAACTCCCAGAATGCACCTGGGGCCAGCATGAAAACCAGAACCACTGCAATTGAATCCAGATTAGCAAAGGAATGGGCTGGGATAACACCTAACCTACTAGCCCTGGACTGGCCCCAGGCAAATGGTGGAGCAACAGAAAACCAACCGAGAGCAAGAAGACAAAGACAGTGGGGCGGGGGGGTGGAGAAGATGGACGGTTTACCTTGCTTTAGAATGCATTGGGGACGTTGTGGGGGCTAGGGATGAGGGAACGCATGTGGAGGTTGAGCGAGTTGTAGGCACTCCCTTTGTCAGCGAGTCTGGGAGTGAGACGAATGCATTAAAATAATTCAATAAAGCACGATCAACCCAAAAAGTACGCCTGTGGATTATTGAGGCCATCTGAGACAGTTGTCATTTGCCTTAAGGAATACAAAAAGGGTTCAACAGTACCAAAAAACAGTCCAGGGGGTGCATTCCCTGTTACTTGTGTAGCTGAGCAAACCATTCAGGCTGGTTTCATCGGCACTCCTACACGCTGCATCCAACAGGTTACGGCTCAGGTCGGCAATCGGCACCCATTCTGCCACAGGGGCGATGGAACTCCGAGGCCTTCACTTTGGGCACTTGGCTTTAGGATACCTTGATAGCAGTAGACTGGTCCAGGGGCACATATTTAATCGAATACTACGTTAAATGCATCAGGGAGGTGGCTTGGTTAGTGACAACCTATGACCTAGCATAATACCCAGCTTGTGGTTTCAATATGCACTGCTCGGGCGTATTTCTTTATTTGTACCCACGCCTTTTCTGTCTAGGTTTGGAGCAGAAGGCTTCCAACTAGTGGAGCCTGTTGATGTTTGGGTTGTTCTCCGGTTTTGCTTTTTCTTCTGACTCATCTTTGCGGTTCCTCCCACTATGCTGATCCTTGTGCTGTTTCCATCTCGCTGGGCTGTTCTGGGATGTGCTGGACATTCACTCGCATCACAGAAAGAAAATGAGTAAGAAACAGGACACTATGTAATGGGGCTGGCCAAAGGCAGATCGGAAGCCAGGTCATTCGTTCCATGGTTTAAACTACAAAACAATTCTTAGGTGGTTTTGGGAGTTGCATTTTTTGCTTTGCATACGATAGCTTGAGAAAGTGTCGCATAATACTCACTTCTGAGAATGTAATAGAATTAGATCTCTCTCCTACCAACAAGTGATGGGAATTTCCATCTGGTTTCAGACCTTACTTTGCACGGTTTTCATCATTAAAGAGAACTTCTTTCCCAAAGTGGGCGAGTAGAACAGTTTTCACAGAATCATCCTCTGCCACATCACATCTTTATTTTTTTGACAAACTTTCTTGTAGTCATTTCAGCTTAGTGAGGTTTATTTTAGCCGCTTTCAAAATTCTACACTTTATTAGACCTGTAAATGTTGCTCTTTCTACTTTGTAATAAAATAAAAATACACAATCAAAGATTTGGACCATGTTGATTACAATTCTCAAAAGTGTTGATTTCCGCTAACTTTTCCAAAGCTTAAATGGTTAATTTTTCCTTTAGGTTATTTTCCCAGTAACAAGTGGGATATCTTCTATTATCGTATCATGTTGATAGTGTGCGAGTGGTGGCTCGCCATTTATACATTTGTGCTGTTTTCCATTGAGCAAGCAAAAAGAATTGTGAAATCCAGCTTTTCCAGTGCTACGATTTACCACATGCACTTGTTTAAACAAGCAAATGCCCCAAAAACAGGGAGTAAGTTTACACCGGAAAAAAGGTAACATTGGACATATAGGAGCCTACCCCATGCTTCCACCTACTCAGCTCCACTGGTGTGTTCTTATCAGTAGTACAAGCGGAGAAGTGCCAAAGAATGGAGCGCCAATATTATTACTGCCTGAGCGGACAAAAAAAAAGAAAAAAACAAATCCGTTTTTTTTATAGTTCGAAAATATTTGCTACTTGCTTAAAAAAAAAAACCAATATTTCGGAATAGGAATTACTTTTGTACAACCCGCCGCAATGGAACTTCAAAATATAGTAACTAAAATAGCACAAACCTCAATTTTTTAACTGGATCCCTGACTGTAGTATCGATCATTGAGTGTTGCTCCTCTAGTGTTTGAGAATACCGACTTTCTCAAGGGCTCCATTATGACAATCTTCTGAGGCTTCCACATCCTCAGAATCGTCTAGAGCAACTAGTGTATAGTGAAACACTTGTGTATAGGCGTGTTATAAATGCCATATCATAACGGTCATTACTGCTATAGGCCTTACAAATCTTTAAAATCTCACTAGACCTGCAGATTGAGTTACTTAGTGTACCTACTCGACCTAAGAGAAACGCACTCAACCCATGGTGTGGTGTCAGGTGACAACAATTTTACAAGTGCTTTCTGTAAAATGGTACAGGCCACCATAAGCCCACTTCATATTTGGTGCAACGCCCCCATGGCCCCGCCCCCAGAGGCCACCCACGCCCAGTGAAACTAATTTGAAACTTTTGCCATTTGCAGTAAATGGCAAACAGCCTCTGACTCACCAGTAAGGTAGAGTACCATGCAAATGACACTTGACCCCCATAAAATCTTCGACTATGCGAGTGGGAGAGTACATTTTGCAAGCTCTGTGCTAGATCTTGAATTTGAGCATTTAATTCAGTTTACTCCATTTTTGTTTAGAACCTGGTCTCACCAGAGCTTTAATATAGATAGAAGGTTCAAAATATCCACTCGCAACCAGCCAATGGAGAGTGCAAATTGTCAACAAATGGTGTGGTGTGCGCATGTACAGAATTGAGGGGGCCAGTGACAGTATGCCAGTTTAGTAGCTTGGAACTTGAAATTGTAACCCCTGAATCGAATGTATTATTCTCTGTGTGGTCTGGCCCCAGGTTGTTTTCCTTTTAGAAATCCCGGCACTGGCACTACGAGTTGGCTAACATTTGCCAGAGATGGAGGCAACACCCTTGGTGAACAACTCTGAATAACCATCAGTAATTAAGGCATCACTAGTGCATACCCTCCGACTGTGGCCAAGATATGCTCATTAAACAAGCAAAGAATATGAAATTAGGAGCCCAGATACATAAGCCTCCAAAACCATCTGATGCCAGCAATTGGAAATGTGTTTTGGAAATTAGTGCAATTATTAAACAATAAAAAGATCATCCTTCACACTCATTGGATCGGACGCATCATAATCTGGTTTTAAATAGTCAATAAAAGCTAAACTGGGTCTAGATCAATTTAGGATTAGCCTTTTGGCATATCATGCATTAAATCAATTAACTTTGGGCTGTAAGGAACGGCAATTAGGTAGAAAATCTATTGATCAAGAGTTATGCAACCAAGCTTAATAAAACTACAAATTAAACGATAAAGATTCTCTTTGTCCAGTGAAATTCTGATGCTGCCAATTGCAATCATAATGAGTCTGTGGAAGATAAACGTATAGAAGATTTGGCAACCATGGTCCTCATTACGAGTTTGGAGGCAATCAGCACCGTGGCTGCCTCCAAACCGGGCTCCTTTATCGGGTTCCTGCAATGGGGACTTACTGGGTCATTCCGACATAGGAGGACCCGGTAAATTCTCCTTGCAGGAACCATTCCCCATTCCCATTTGAGCCCCGATTGGGCTCAATGGGAATGGGGAGGGAGGTAATAATGGGCACATCACAAGTGACCCGTTATTACCTCCCTCTTCCCCTCGCGGGACCCGGATAAAAGAAGTCTGGTTTTACCAGACTTCTGGTCCGGGTCCCGCAAAGGGAACCTCGTAATCGGCGCTGACGGAATGAAGGGGGCCGGTCCCATACCGGCCCACTTCATTCCATCAGCGCCAGGGTCGTAATGAGGCCCCATATCTCTGTGTGCCCATAAATAAGGCAGTATCAAAAGGATTGAAATGTAGATCAAAATTAGGCACTCCAAATTAGCCCCCATTCATAAGCAAATTTTGTTTTGTTCACAGTTGCAAAAAAGGACATCATTTTCCGAAAGCCATCTCTGCAAGTTCAGTAGCAACAGTGCCTTGGTGGTTTACCCGATTTGGACTAAATTTACTCAAATTATATTGAGGCTTTTTATTTTGGATATATATAGGGTGGAGGCTGAGTGACCTTTAAAACTTGTGGGATGGCGCTCTATTTGTGCGTGCCTGCTATGTTGTGTGTTGCACTTTGATGCTGAAATAAAGATGACTTGATTTTATGAAGAAGACAGCAGGGTCTTGAGCGTTTGGGTAATTTGTGTACATACCTTCTGTTCTTCTTCTGCAGTGTTACAACCTTAGAGGAGTGTGTGTTTTGATAACATGTGAAGAAAACGAGCCGGTTTTCATACCCTAAAGCAGCAGCTACTTGCAGGCAGCGCACTAACTGGCCCTCAAGCAGTGGTGTAACCCAATGGATCATTAAAGGACGACTTCTTGGCATTTAGTATGCAAGAGTACCATGTTTTTCACACATGACTCAACTTGTGCGCCCTTCCTGTTGTACTAAACTTCGTGATACTGAAGATCCCTAATCTAGAAAAAATGACAGTGCCTAGGCCGTAGCCCGTCTGCTAGCAGAACCGACTGAGCTTTCGTCACTTTGCATGCCAACTCACTTCGCGCCACTTCAGTGGAGTCCACAGTCTCGTATGGATCTCTGACCAATCATCTGACACGCAACTCCTTGCCTCCGCCTATCCAAACTAGAGTGGGCTGCGATGCTCCCATCACTGCCCAGGTAGAAAGGTGATGCAGCACTTGATCACAATATACAAGAAGCTAAATTGTGAATAATTTCAGTTGCCAAAATACAGAATTCAAATGGAACCCTCTCGGAGGGATTGCTTCTTTAATTACTCACACATGGCCAGGGCTTCCCAACTATCCATCTGAGCAGTCTGGATGACCCTTGTCCACCTACAAAATCGAGTCATCATTGTTGGATTACAGGAGTTGTTCGGTCTCTAGCAGCAATGTCAGTCACTCAGATTGACTGAACTACAATTTTGCTGCTTTACCAAAACGCCCCTTACCTTTTTGAAGTGGCCATCTCCCTAAACATGTTGAGTTTTGCATTTCATAGAGATGGACCTGGTGGCGCATTTGACGCATGCTGCGGCAGAGAATAGAGGATAGTGGCGGTAAGGACATCTAATTGCGGTTGCAGGTGGGGAGGGTGGTCTCCACGTAAGCAGAGGTCTCAGTGCACAAACAAATATTTGAAACCAAGATGCCATGGACTAGCCTCCCCATGGTTCAACAGAAGGGAGCGTGCACACAGAAGCAACCCTGGAGCCCGAGAGAGGATGCGATGAGCCATGCATTGAATGCAGCATGATATGATATGATACTGCATTTGTAATGCGCCTATACACAAGTGTTTCAAGGCGCGACGAGGCAGGGGGGGGACAAGGGGAGAACAGACAACGATCCTACTAGGCCAGGTGTCAGTCAGATCCCGCAAGTGCAAGGATAGGGGGACTGGGAAAAGTGCAAGGGGAAGGGGAGAGGGGAAGTGCAGTACATGGTTAGTAGAATACAAGATAAGTAATAGGGTCAGCTGGTGGCAAGTGCAAGGAGAGTGCAGTACATGGTTAGTAGAATACAAGATAAATAATAGGGCCAGCTGGTGGCAAGTGCAAGGTAAGTGCCGGGAGAAGGGGCTGTAGGATACAGAGACAGTCCCGTAGTGCAGGTAGGCAGTGCAGGGACTGCAGTAAGAGGACCTCATCCACGTATAAGGTTAATTATTTCAAAAGTAAAATAACTGAGTTTGTTTTCATTCCACAAACCAACTAAACGAATGCACACAAAATAAATAATTCGTGCTAGGACGGACATTCCTGCCAGTCACAAGAGGTATAGGCTTACGCACCCACCACATTCGCACTGTTTTTTTGTTTTGTTTTTTTACCATGTAGTAACGTGCACGTGGGCGCTACTGCAGTATTGGTGTTTTACCACCCTCTGGCAAAGTCCAAGGGCCACAACTCATCCGGTGTGCCGACACATTTCATGGCATTGGTCAGGGCTTATGGGTTAAAGAGTGAGGCCTTGTTGGCTTGCGCTTTGAAATGGCAATAACAGGCTGGTAAAACAGTACTGCATTGGACACAGCAGAATAGCACGTTTTAGCCCCACTTTAGTGAGGGGGAAAAACGGGTTTCGTGCATGGCCAGTGGATGGGGTTTCTAGCAGCTACAATGTTAGGCGCTGGAATTGGTCTGCCATTAATACGAGATATCCTACCATTCATCATCTCCTCTTGTTAAACACCTTGGTAGTGGAGGCCGCCGCCACCACGGAAACATTGATAGAGGAGCATGACTTTCAGTCACGTGGATCATGGCACTAGACCAGCAGGACAGCACCTGGGAGTCACGACAACGCAACCTGGTTCTGGAAGCACTGTGCATTATAATAATAATAATAATTAGGCTTTTATATAGCGCTACAAACCCTCAGGTATCTGAGCGCTGCTTTTTATTACCCACGGTGTGTGGTGCTCATTTATCGACCTCGGAAGGATGAAAGGCTGAGATTGGCCCCGCCGGGATTCGAACCTGCGTTAGCAGGCTCTGCACGGATGTCAAAGCGAGCGCTCTACTCGCTGTGCCACTTGACCGGCGGTTCTGGAAGCACTGTGCATTGCACACGCAGATCACAACAGACTGAGAAGACTACTCTGACGAGCTCCGTGGTCATATATATATATATATATATATATATATATATATAGATATAGAAAAGCAATCCAAATCTATTACTAATTTGCCCCATAAATACGCAAATGCCGAGAGAAAGCGAACGGAAGTTCCCCTGCTCCAGGGGGCACATTAGAACACTCACCCGACTGCTCGTGAACCAACCTTTAACGTGAATGTAGAGCCTATTGAATAATTACCAAAAAACACTCAGGCATATTTCGCGCTTCTTTACACTACATCGAATACACAATGCAAGCACGTGCCTTAGGCGCTGGCCCCAAACGTACGTTTCACGTCTTTGGAAAACTGACCCCGCCACTCGCTCTCATTTTACACTTGGAAGCTTTGTCACGGTTTTGTTTTGAAAAAGGATACGCGAATTCACGGAAAAGTAGGTGGGTTGGTGTCAAGTAATCGGATGTGGGATGCTACCGCCCTCCTCCACTTTCCTTTCAGGCCTTTCATTTTGTTTCTTTTGTTCGAAACTTTTTTCTAGACCCATTAAATGGATCCAATGAGTAGGGCCTGGATAAATACAGTTAAAAAATAAAAAAACTCTCGCGCCAAGAGCCAGCATACAGCTAGGCCGGCGGCTCGAAACCAGACGCAGAGCAACACATTGCACATAATAATGCTAGCCGAGTGGCACGACCTCTGTATAACATACTCCGTTCCAGCCACACTAAGACAACATGTATACCCGCCCACACTCAATAATAATGAATACATTTCAGAACAAGTATCCGCTAGACAACCACTAATGGGTGCTAGGCTCAATATTTCAATACTACACGTATCCCGGTCTTCTACATATCAACATACGATTGTTGGGGACGTTATTTCTTTATGCGGCCATTTTGAAAATGAGTTTAAAAAAAAGGTACACATTTTTTTTTTAAAAAAAAGGTAAACGAAAGCAAGTCACTAAAATGTTGTAGTGTTTTCCGGCGCCATCATGATGGAAGAAAAGGTGAGGCAGCAGGAGGGCAGAGTCCCTTTTCTAAAGCCTGAAGCGCCTGCTCACTTGCAGGAGCTAAAAGCTTTAGGGAAAAAGGCCTCTGCCTCACCTTTTCAGTCTTAATGGCGTTGCTGCCCCTCGTCAAGCATCCCTTTAGGTAGGGTGATCGCTGCATCTCTTAGCTAAAGGAATGCCCGACGAGGGGCAGCAGCACCCTTAAGGCTGAAAACATGTGGCGCTGTCCCTGGCTAGGCATCCTTTTAGTTAATAGATGCAGAGACCAGCACCCTCTTCCCCACGAGGGAGAGGGTGCTAAAATCCCTTCGAGACTTCTTGCCCCCTGCACTCCCCATTACCTGGTTTTATTTATTGGAAATGTTTTATAGTTAAAAAGTTGGTAGGCTGTTCACGGGCTATAGGACTTCACTGCGGCACACGGTTTCATGTTGCTTTATCATGAAGCACTAGTAATGGTGTGAATGTATAACTGTCCATGAATAAAAAACAAACAATGAGGGCGAGGATCATAACGCCCTCCAAGACAAGAAAAATCCTCAGCTTCGGAAAAATAGATGAAAATAATAGTCTGCAACACACATCATAGTGTCTTATGAAGCACATACCCTAGTTGATGCCCTTGACGGACATAACAACTTGACAAACTCTCCCTTTGACCCAATACAAAAAATCCCAAACTAAACTTTATTCAGCAGGCGATTCAAAAGCTCCAAACTCGATGGTCCACAAAAAGAAAAAAAATCATCTCCACACACAGAAAAAACGCAAACATATTGATTCACAACCCATTTGATCACCCGAATATCACTTTTCCTTGTAGCAAAAATCTCTTGGCGATACCAAGCTATGAAGGGAAGTGCAATGTTTCACTGAACATTCTAGCTTCCCAACTAAAATTCCCTCATCAAATATTCCGGTTTCTTTGGCTCACCTTACAAGAGACCTTCTCTTAAAAACAAATAATCACATTCAGTGGACAAACGGCCTCGACAAAGACCCAGAGGGTCTAAACAGCGATGGCAGTGTTTTTTCCTAACAATGTTTGAGCTCCTTACCCAAAATTGTTTTACCTGCTAATAAATTAATTGCAAGACAGCGCAGTGAGACAGTGTTTATTGGAATCCGGCCACCTTCCGAGTCTGGTGGGGCACCAGAACTCACCCACATGCTGGCACCTGCAGCAGTCTTTCCTTTCTGCCTTAGGATTATTGTTCTACTTTTAATTGTGTGAGCGCGGGCGAGTCACTGGGATAGCAAATCTTATTTTAGTTTCATGACCCCATTCCATGCTAAGACCCTTTTCAGAAAATTGGTATCTGCAAATAATGATCACTTCTCTCTTTCAAAAGATTTCTGAATGGTAGAGCTCTTGACGTGGACAACAATTTACTTGCCATAATGAATAACCACTGTTATAACTAAACATATCAAAACAGTGTCCTTACCAATTGGTCACCCTGCATTTCCCGTCAATGATAACATGTAGCCAGAATTGGCGGTTCAAAATTTTAGTTCCCATTCTGTTACAGGAGCTAGGAATTCCAAAACTCTGTCTTGCAGCGGTACGTCATGAAGACAGTGGATTGGTCAGGACACCACAAACCAAGCTTTCAAAAACATGTAATGTGGTTATCAGTTTGCTTTCGGCTAGCACAGTAGGAAGCTTCCAGGTCATCTCTGGTATACACAATCTCCCTCACCAATTAGGAGTGGAGGTTCACGTACTATGGACTACACAGTCATCAATTTCGAATAAAAGGGTACATACTGCACACGTTTCGTTCTACAAGCTCAAATAATGGACTACATTCCTATGGTTTAAAGACAGGAGGTTCCAGAGTTAGTACAAGTTCAACACGCACCTTCCTAAGAGGAGGGGGGACTGTGGGGCCCCAAATTCATAGGAAAGGATGTCACATCCAAGTCTTGGGTTCATGATCCAAAGTCCTTAAAATTATTTCTCTTTTTGGATTTTTAAAAACGGAACCTGTATTATGCTTTGTAATACAAATTAATTTCTCTTAGCTGTTAGCGATAAAATGATACTCCGCAGGCGATACTGTTATCAACTAAGGTCAGAGAGCAAACAAATGAAGCACAGCCGTAAATAACAGCCTCTCCTCTGCACTTTAAAATGACCAATGTAGCAAGACGTCTTGTCCTGCAATACGGTTCAGGGAGTATGGCCAGTTTTGCATTATTCAAAGCAAGAAAGAATTGCCAAGGATAGGGAGCGCCCGTTCCCTGGCACACCGTCATGGGCCAAAATATCCAAACAATAATAGATGTACATCTTATGCAAATGTATATCTTTTTACAATCATCAAATGGATATGTTGTTGAAACCATTTCATGCTGAGCCCATAGAAGATTTAGACACAATTGATTCATATCCATTTTAGGCATTCTTTTCTTACAAACAGATATATACACACAATTTCGAATATTATATTTTAATTAATTGCCCAAACACGTTTCGAGAATAAATGCCTTCATCAGAGGTCTTGATCAGTTGGTATTTCTACAATCAGAAAAAAACATTTTTCAGAAAATAAGTTACATAAATTAGCATGTGCAACCACAAGCATGTATATAAGTAGTGACATTTGCTAAATCAAGTGTACCTTATAGTTTCCAGGGTCCTAAAATCACCAATTTTCAAGGGGATAGATTTTGGGAAGGTGTGTGATGTCAATTCCTTGTATGACGTTCCTGCTGAAGTTAAGCAGATAAAGCAGGAAGGTGCAAGAGGCACAGAAGAACTATAGAGTGGAAAAGAATAGTGCAGGTGTACCCCACAAAGTAAAAGGAATAGAAGGCAATGCAAGCTGACACGATAAACACCTGAAGATAAAAGGTATCAAGGAAAAGTGCAAGTCAGAAACAGAGAGGGGCAACGGGTCAGAGTGGTCGCGCTAAGGAAAAGCAAAGAGCCTGGGCTTTTCGAAGGCCTCTGATGCTACTGTATGAAAAGTAAAAGAAGGTGTAAATAGAAACAAGGTATATCCTGACAAGCTGAATTTGTGTTTGGAATTAGAGGGGCACCCTGAGAAACCTGAAAGGAACCGTGATATATTTTGTGTTTTAAAGTTGGAAGAGGCCTGTGCTTGGGGAAGGAAGCCCTGAGAGGCCTACTTAACAAATCATAGTGCATCCGGATAAAACAGACTTTTTGGGACTACGTCTCTTAACTGAAGTAGGTCAATTAAGGAACTCTCACTGCAGGTCTAGTGGCATTTTTAAGAATTTGCAAGGAATGCATCATTTTGGTGTCCATGTATCACTGGAGTGTTACTGGCTATTCGTGCCTATTTCACAGTAGGTTGTGGGGGCAGGGATTAACACAGAGGTTGTTTTTAATACAATGAGAAGCACCAGAATGACAAGCGGGCCACAGGAACAGAAGAATTGTATCACTAAAAATGGAAGACCATCCCAGATATATCTAGAGACATGAAGTATCGGATGTGGGAAAGATATCGCCCGATTCTAGGAACAATAATCAAGCACACAATTGGTACTTAGGACCAAACTGAGGTTTTTAAAAAACAAAAGTGGTATTGGAACCAATAGATCACTACAGTAAGTGAAATTAAACAGGCATTGATAAATCATTTTAAAATGACCCACATGATTATGAGAGTGCTTTTAAGGATCTATTGGGCGCCTTATGTTATAAGGCAACTAGATTTGCAGCATGTGTTCGATGTTGGTTCACCAATTTTATGCATGCCTGTTAAGACTGGAGGGGGTATCTGTACTCATGCTCTCTATATTGTAGAGTAGAAGCACAGAGCACTGCAGCCAAGGTTCTCTATATGGTAGAAGTGGACGAGCAACCAAGGCTAAAGCTCTCAGGAGGCGATGAGGGCTGGTTCCTAAGTACAGTGTAGTCCCCAAGCCCCCACAAAGGAAAGTCCACACATTAGGTTATGTGCCAACACAGTTCTTCATATAAAAATAAGGTTCAAGATATATACATCAATTAATAACACACTTTGTACTCTGGCAATTCTAATATGGCAAATATATACAATGTCTATGTGGTACCACACTTAGCTATTGACTCCTTTAAAATGCATCAACTGCTGGCAGTTATAAGATCACATACGAATCAGGCAGCAGAGTGTAACAGCATTGATCATAGGAAGGAAGGCAAGTTGGTTTAAATAATGCAGAATGCTTTCTCCAGTTACCTATATGCAGTTCTGGGTGAGGATGCCCCACCTGGGTAACCTGTAATAAAGATGTTAGGCAAGATTGTATGCAGTTCCCTTTGGGTGCACTACAACAACCCTGAACTCCTGGCATACATAAAACATACAAGAGGCCACAAATATTCTTAAGAAGGAAAATACTTTTAGATCCCCCAATAAGAGCCATTCAGTGGAACAGGCTAAGCCAAAGTCAATGGGTAAAAGTCTATATGAGCTGAAGCACTTCTTTGCAGGTAAGTAGAAAGGTCTTTGCACAATGTTTTAGAAATCTTTGGGGGAAAAAGAAGAATCAATGTAGGGCCACAAGCTGTTACATTTGTGAGTATCAGAAGGTGCAAGCAACTCTACAGCAAGAGGCAAGTTCTCCCAGACTTTTACAGTACCTTTGCATTGAAGAGAAAAGTGCAGCAGATGACTTCTGTTCCTGAGAAGCTCTGCAGATCTCACTGTTTTTGACTTCTGAGGACTCCTGCACTGCAATGGGATGGTCACCACTCGCAACTGGCAATCTTCAAACAAGTTGCTGTTCGGTGTTTCAGCTCCTCGCGTCTACCACAAATGGCAACACTGAGGTTCCTGGCTGTCAAGATGGACTTTTTCCCTCTGGGGTCCCGCACTCTGTTGAGGGGGCTCGGGCAATCCTGCTTCCTGGGAGTCCAGAGCATCTTCCTGGAGTTATTGGCCAGATTAAAAGCAATGCACACAATCTTGTGTTCCTCTCCCTGGCGTTTCAGTTTCCAGCAGCAACTCTCTGGAAATTCAACCAGCTCCGAGGGAATGTCCAGGTGGCTTAATTTGAAGTTGATTGGTCCCACCAACTCAAGGGGAGAAGTCGTCCTTGCGGGGGCTTCTCTGACGATATGAATTTGGAGTTTCAGCACAGCATCAGGGCTTCACGGGGCAAACCAACGGTCCAGGAGTTGCAGCAGGCGTCCTCTTCAAGTACCTCTTTGGTTCCTTCATCCAATGGTCTACTCTGCCTTCCAAGCCAAAAGCCTTGGCTTTTATTCAGGTCTCTCCCATTCATTCCAGCCCAGCTGTCAGTCACCCAGCAGGGTGGTTGTCCTTACTGGACAGTCAGCCGGCCAATCCCTACAGAGTGCATTTGGGTCTCCTAGGAGACTAAGCACAGGGAGTTTCGGCACCTGCCTCACTTCCTGCCCACCCCAGAAACTCTGGAGCCAGAAGCAGGCTTCACTCGTGAATCCCACCGAAGGCAAAGCGAACAAGGGGATCAAACCTGGTTTGGTGCGCAGAGAAAATCTCAAGAAGGACCTTTCCACAAACAAATGGCGAAAAAAGAAGACCAGGGACATGTTGACAAAAATGGCACCCATGGGTGCTTTACTGCAGCTGTGAATGCAGCCCACGGTAAATGCACACCACAGTAATTAAACGTAAACCACTGCCACCAGCCATTCATCAAGGAAAGGGTAACATAAAAATGTTACATGAGAAGCTAGACAAAGGGGATACTAGGTAACCCCTCCAGCACCCTAGCTACAAAAGTAAAGACACATTTATTTATTTTTAAAAATGGATATAACTGAATTCAATCAGTTTTTACAATATATTTCTACTTACAAATAATAACAATATCACATTCTAATTTCATACATACAAAAAAATGAAAACAAAATAAAAACACTAAGTATTAAACACATAAGAACATAAAGAAATATACATCCAATTTCACCTTACTGTTCTGGGAAACAGTAGTTTATCCCAGAGAAGGTATTTAAACCTTGGGAAATCTGTGAGACTTCCCTTTGGCACTGCACTGAAAGTGGTGTGTGACACAATGCAAAAGATGATGCATATGGAGTTTGTCAGACTCTACAACCAAAAGAAACAGTGTACAAAATCCACTCTCTCCAGGTAAAAAAAAAAAAAAAAATCAAGTCCTCAATATCCAGCAAAGTTGCTGGGGGTCTCCAAGGTGGAGGAAATTAGCAAATTTCTGAGAATTCTCACTAACAAAAGAGTATTAACAAGCCCAGGCCATTAATGTTTAAATAGTCTCGTTTCCTGGTCAAACTGTTCTGCCACCCCAATGTACCCGAGATAGATGAATTTCTTCGATGATTTTTCAATTGATCTCTCGAGAGTTGACTCCCATTAAAAGCAGGAGCCCCAGGCGTCAAGATTCCTCGAGGAAAAGTAAACACTTGCGTTGAGAATGCAGCTTCGACCTACACGGTGCTCTTCGAGGATCGATCGTGGAAGTCCTGTGAAGATGAGGCGTGCGGTCCAACTCATTGCAAAGAGTTCGGTGCCACAAAGAAGACTCAGTGATGGGTGTAGGCCCAGCAGCAGGCATCAGAAGATGTTTTGGCGGATCTCTGGCCTGTTGGTACTGTAGCCATAGCACGTACCTCAGGACAGCTTCGGCGATCGGGACTCGACCATGGGCTGGACTTCGTATCTTCACGTCGTCAGTGTCCTCTGAGCATCTGTCAGCTTCTGGTGGTGGGAAACCCACTGACAGACTTTCCTCAGTAGCCGACGACCTCAACTTTTCGCCGGCAGGACAAAATGTTCGACAGTGTTGGCAAGGGAGACCTTGCAAAAGGTGGGCGTGTTGCAGCTCCAGTCATCGAGCAGCACAGCATCGAGCTGCCCCCACTTCTGGGCAACAGCTCGACTAGCTTCCAGCGGTTACAGAAATCCTTGAGCCTTGGTCGATGGCAATGGACTTCGATATCCTCCAGGTCCTGGTGCTTTACTTCAAAATTCTCGGTGGACCCCTTCTCCGGTCGACAGCCTTTCGGGACTGGTTCCCAGGGCACCTCAATAAAGATCAGCCTTTGCACGATGTTCCCTCGTAGCTTGGGGAGAGGTCTCCTAGCCAGGTCCTCTCTCTGATCAGTGTGGGATACATTTACCCACTCAGCAGTACTTCCCCACATCACCAAGCTGCATCTCAGCAGTTAACAGCAGAATGGCTGTGCTGGCTCCTTTAAGCACCATTGCCTTGCAAAAAAACTGCATTTGCAATTACAAAATGATGGCTGCACTGTCTTGGCAAGCACCTATTGGACAGGATGGAACAAAGGGGACACACTGAGAAAGCATGCCAGTGTGTTTGTTACATGCACCAAGAAGAAAGTTGAGAAGCAGCACTGCTTTGTTGCTTGATCCACATTCCCCCTTGAAAAAGGAAATGATTTATAATGATGGCGCCGTGATGCTCTTCCTCATCTGTTCAACCTTACACAGTTCGGATCCCAGGAGATCTAGCTGTGCCCATCCACATTTAGATTGTGCCAGCAAAAGAGAGCACGGTCACAGAATGGCAGGCTGTGTCAGGCATGGTCTGGGAAGTCACCAGAAACTTTACTTTCAGCGGTAAGGAAGAGCACTTGACTTTTGGCTACAAAGTGTCAAAAATACACTGTGCAAAAAGAAACCCTAGCTCTCTGTGCCCATGTCAATTTCAAGGGACATCTGCCTTGTACAGACTGTGGTGTAAGAGAAATTGGCTAGGGCTACAAACAATGAAATCCAGATGGAGAGAAAACCGAATTTGAAAGGGAAATCCCAGCAGCATTCACCACGTGTCAAAATGTGCTTTTGCAAATGAGAAAGATGTCAGTTTTAAAAGTGTAATCTTGAAGAAGGCCCTGTCCTTGCCTAGAAATGTCAGGGAGGTGTTGCATAGAAACCTAGATGGGATGTTTTGTTTAAACAGACATGGTTCTGATGCAGAACAATAAAATAACTAAAGGTATTGGCTGCGTTGTGGAACTAGCCAAACAGGTTTGCTGCTTGGGGGTGGCTACCAACAGGAGAGGCCTTCCCCCCCAAACAAAGCCACAATAGATTCTGGGACACTTGCGTGCTAATTGTGCCTTTGGAAACTCTGAATAGGCCAAGAGAAAGAAATATCACACGCTCGTCAGACTTGTGTCTGTGCTGCAGCTTGAGACTATAGATTCTGGACACTCACTTGTGACTTCTGGAAGTGACAAAAATCATCCACTCAAACCAAGAAGCTCCAAAGAAAAACTCCACGACAACCCTGGGCTAAGGTGACATTTGCTGGCAGCCTGAAAAAAATGGTCCCAGTTAAAGGACAAAGGCCAGCCCCACTTGGCTCAAAAGACTATTTAATGAACAAACATTTAAGACTGTTTATTCTATAACTGGACAGCGCAGTAATGTAAAAGCTGTACAGTTTAACTATGATTTTCATGGCTTTAAAACAAGATATCGTGGCTGTCCATAGCATGTTTGGGACACAAACGCCAGGAGAATGTCAATCATGGGGAAGGAACATATGATGGAACGTTAAAAATTAATGGGCATATGCCCTATGATAATATGTACACACACCTGAAATTTTGGGTGAAGCGGTCCTCACTAAAATTACAAAAAAGTATTAGACGGATGAAACGAAGTCCTACAAACGTGAGAATTGGACTGCCATGCTCCGTGTGAAATATGTAATCTGCCTATGTAGTTTGCTAGAGTGCCAGAACTGTATAAATGTGTGATTTATGTTAAGACTGATTTGAGCAAAAGTAACTGTGGGATGATCCTCTGCATTGTAAAGCCTACATCATAAATCTGATGTCATACCCCAGAAACCCAACCGGCTGACAGCAAGGTTGCAACAATCACCCCTGACCAATCCAGTTCTTAGAGGCATGCCCAGCCTTAACCTGCCCCACCGTATGATCCTTTGATGTCACCATGCCTTATAAATAAGAGAGTCTGACAGAGGCAGGGACACTCTCTCCTGAATTTCCAGCGCCTCTCTATCCAGACATTCCAGATCCATCTTTGCAAAATTTCAGTCTCTACTGCCAGCCCAAAGCATAGCTAACCCTATCCCAGCCCGGCCAAAGCATAGTTGGCCCCATCCCAGCAAGGCCATTGATCCAGAAACCCCACTAAAATACCAATAAAAAAGGGGGGAAAAGCTGTGGTAGCCTTTTGGGAGCATCCTGAGACCAGACCGGCTTTTTGGCCACTAACTGCATGCCCGCCGTACCCTTGCCATCCAGTGACCAGACTTTTCCAGCTGTTTGCTGTGAGGGGCACCCGCCATGTTGTGACCAGAGTTTGAGTCCAGAACCCGGTTGACTGTCCCAAATCCCTAACTCAAGAGAGGGTTGTGAGCATTTCCCCATCCCATAGCAAAACATAGCCTACCCCATCTTGACCCTTTTACTTTGTCCTACTCTCCAAGTAATTCTATTCCTACCCTGATAACTTGTCTTCAACTGTTCAAATTCTCTGTGCATATTGTCCTCGTTTTCCTAGGGTTACCACCATTCTTTCATTCACCCCTTCTTGTAACTCCTTAGTAATATTTTGATTAAATACATTAATTTTCCATAAAGAAAAGGGTTACACTGCGTGAAAGGTTACAACTGCAGCGTAACTTTTATATTCACGGGTAGCGTTCCTCTTTGCTAGCCATTAAATCTAGTGTAAGTGGAATTTGTCTTTTCTTTAAAACTGAATTTCTCTCTTTAATTGCTTTATTTTACCAAAACCAAACCTCCAGCTATAGTCACACTTCCACTTCTATATGGTCCCAGTGATGTGTATCAATCACCCAGCCTAAAGACCACATTCCAGGCTGCCCGGACTTGGAAAGCACAACCGTTTCTTCGTGCTCTTCTTATATGGTCAACTTCTAGGCGACCAGCCTTAGGAGATCTAAGATCCCTATTTGGTCGGTAAATGTTCACCCTTTCCTTGAGGTACTGGGGGCAGAACCAAAGACACATTTACGACATACTGTCAGAAGTTTGAAAAGAATCCTTGCCGTGACATGCAACCAGTGCAGCTCCCTCCGAGCAACTGAGGTGGGCTCATTTAGAGTCATCCGGTACACCATACGTACTGCCGCATTTTGTACTTTTTGTAGCTTCTGGATATCCTCTCTATTTGCTCCACCCAATAGAGTGTTACAGTAGTCCAGGGGTGGCAGTATCACTGCCCTTGCTAGTTTTGGCCAATTTTTCTCTGAAACTAGTGGTGCAACCTGTCTTAGCACTTTGAGGTGATAACTGGTGTTTTTTACTATCACCTCTACACGGGCACCTCCATAAGGCTAGCCTCCATGTAAGTGCCAAGAGTTTTCACTATAGAAGTGACTCTTATCTGACTCTCATCGATCACAAAGCTATCAAAGTCCTGATTCAGGTTATCTCTGGCATGTTGTGATCCGTATATCATGAGCTCAATCTTGGCTGCATTTAAGCATAGGCAGTACAGCTCTTTACAGTTTGGTAGACAAGGTTCAGCTTTCTCTGGTTATCCTCATAATTCCCACTGATCTCAAGCGACAGCTGGAAGTCATCTGCGTAGTTAGAAAAGAAAATACCTAGTTTTTCTAGTTCTATACACAGAGGGAGGATATATATATATAGATATATATATATATATATTGAAGAGTAGGGGTGCCAAACATGCCATGCCCCCTGCAGAACTCTGCATGTGGTAATTTCCTCTTTGGATGAGTTTTCACCCCAATAGACCCTTGATCTCTCGGTCCTCCAAAAATGATTTTAACCGCCTCCTCTGAAAGGCCTCCAACAGAGGCAAGCCTATCCAACAACATTTGATGATCCAGCAGATCGAAAGCTGCAGATAGGTCTAATAAAACCAGCAGCCCCAAATCTACTCTTCTCCAGCATAGAGAACATACGAGTCTGCAAATCCAGTAAATTTGTTTCCATGCCATGAAAACTTCTAAAACCGGACTGCTCATTGTGCAAGTATTGTGCATTGTGTAAATGATCAGCGATGAGTGTCATTATTCATATTTATTGAAGAGCTAGGTTTTCACAGTTTCTTGAAGGTAGTGTAGGAACGATCATCTTTGATATTTGGGGGTAGAGAGTTTCTGGGTGAGGGGGCAGTGACAGCGAAGCTTACTCCTCCAACTCTACTTTTTGAAGCATGGTGTGACAAGAGAAATGCTGCTGGAGGAACGGAGAACATGCAGATGGTGCGTCTGGGAAAAACTCTTGTTCAGGTAAAGAGGGGCAGCATTATAGATGCAGCAATATGCCAGAGTCAGGGTTTTGAAATCAATGCAGGCTTTCATGGGGAGCAAATAGACTTCACACTTGGAAGCAGAAATGTGGTCAGACCGAAGCAGGCACAAGACAAGCACGGAGTGCCATATTTTGGAGGAGGAGTTGAAGCTTTTGCTAAGTTGGTTGCTGAGCAGCCCAGGATGAGAAAGTTACAATAGTCAAGCTTGCTGATGGTGATGGCTCTTGTAAGTGCGAGGCAGTTGGTCGGTGACAGACATTGTCTCCTCAGGGAGATGAATTTCGCAGTGTAGGAAGTCAAGGCATTGATATGTTTGTTCATAGTAAGATCAGCATCCAAGTAGACCCCCAGGGTTTTCAATTGTTTGAGAACTGGGATGACCGTGCCATCGATGGAGAAGGAGGAAAAGGCAGCATCAAGTTGGCAATGAGGGGATCCCAAAATAAGTAACTCCGTTTTATTGTCATTCAAGCAGAGATTATGAGTGGCCATCCAGTTTTGGATAGTGCAGTAAATCATGTTAATGGCGATGGTGTCCTTGGTGTGGCAGCCTGTAATGGGGATGAGGATTTGGGTGTGGTCTGCAAAGTTAGTGTATGAAATATCGAGTGAGTTAAGAATGTCAAATGGGGGGGGGTGTGGCCAAAATGCGAGCTGTGAGGACGTGAGTCTATCGGAGCTCCCATGGCCGCTGCATATATCCTGCAAATCCATCCTGATTCCGTACATGAACGCCGGATATAAACACACCGTCCTGAAGGGGAACATATGCAGCATTCCTGGCAAGAAGAAGAAATGCAAGATCCTGACCCAGCGGCACGGGCAGACACGGCCTGGTGCACTCGGCTAGCGCAAAACCTCCTCTTAAGATGGCCGCCATCAACTGACTTCGAGAGGATCGCTGCCCGCAAGGGCTGTGCCGTGGGGAACCATCTGCGCCCATTCGAGGCACCGACCGATGCGCCTGGTACGCTTTGGAGGACTCACCATACTTCGTGCCCTGGACTAGGAGGCAGACCCAGACCGCTGTGATCCTGCAGACAGACTCCGGGTGCGCGTCCGCGGCCGGGCTGGTGTGGGTGAGAAGACACCACCACCACCACCACCACCACGCCCCCCCAGCCTGCAGACCCCAGGCAAAGAACAGCAGCCTCCCCCTGCCGGGGTCCCGGGAGGAGGGGAAGTAACAGGCATGGGAGCGCACGCCTGTGGCACCCAGCACGGAGACCCCTGGCTCCCCCATCCGGATCGGGGCAGGAGGCGAGTCGGACGACTGGCGGACCGCAGTCTCAAAGCGGGAAAGCTCCAGAAGTTGGAAGGACTGGATACTGCAGCAACCCGCCGAACCCTGACAGCGTGTCCCTGTGCTCTTCCACCGAGCCGGCCGAGAGCAAGGGGACTCCATTGGGCCGTGGCGTGATCTCCTGGAGGGAGCCGTCTCCTCTGTTTGTGCCACCGGCAGGCCCCAACAATTCCACCGTGCACTGCCTCGGGGAAATAAAGTGCATGGACTGCTGCTCACGTGGGCACGCCCTCTCCATATTACTTACTACTGGCTGCGGCTGACTCAGCCCACGGCCATCTTGGGGGAGACAACGCAGATCCCACATATAGCACGCCATCTATACCTGCAGAACTGTCGCACTGCACGGAGTGCACTGCACTACTCCAACAAAGCACGGATCGCACAACTAGCACTGGGGTGGGGGGGGACGCCCAGCAGAGAAACCCTGGTCAAAATAGAACGCAGCGGGACACTGCATCCCTCCTTCTGACCCGGAGGATCCCTCAGCTGACCAACGCTCTGGCCAACCGTAGCCTCCCACAACACTCCTGCTGTAACCGAGCTAACGCGCCTGATCCAGCAGATAGGAGGCAATACGGCCACGGAGCCGCACCAGGGGACATCCACCACCGAACCCACTCCTCCCAACCAATACTGTCGGGTCACAAGGGTAGTATGGGAAACACTGCCCTCTGCAACGGGGCAAAAGACCGCAGCACTAGAGAAGGGAAACACGCAGCGCTTTGGCTGGATTTGCCTGAGGAGGCGCACCGCGGCCCAGAACTATTCCACCACACACTGCCCGAGGTTTGTTCATGGGACGACTGTTAGGGCACCAAACCGTATTGCAGCTGATCCGGCTCGCCCCGGTTGCCATCCGACAGACCCGATAAAGGGGCACAACATCTCAAACCTCTGCATGCCAGACCTCCACCTCCCACCTCACAGGATGGGAAAAGACAAGCTGCGGAAGGCGACTACGCAAAGTAGGATGGACCTATATGCGACTGCTAGCATCCCTCAGCCAGCGGATCAAGCGCCACTGCCAACACCCGCCCTCCCGATACGGATGGTGCACTCTCATTAAAAGATGTGATGGCAGCCATAGCCAGTTCCCGTTGCTCCTTGGAAATGAACATAGATAGCATTGCAGCGGACGTATCCTTTCTCCGCCACGACTTACAAAAGCTTACCTCTTGCACAGGAGAGGCAACACATCTCAGGGATGGAGGACAACATTAGAAACATCAACCAACAGCTGTCGCAAACACTGAACCGCCTGAAGACCCTAGAGGCCAGAGTGGACGAGGGGGAGGGCAGATCACGACGCAATAACTTGCGCATCCTTGGACTCCCGGAGGGTGCAGAGGGACCCAGCATGGAACTCTTCCTAGAACAGTGGCTGGCGGACATCTTTGCACCACACCCCTTTTCCAAGTTTTTCTCGGTGGAAAGAGCCCAGAGGATGCCATCTGGCAGACCCATCCCAGGAGCACCGACCGGAACGGTAATAGCCAAGCTCCTCAATTATCGAGACAAAGACGCACTACTTGTCATGATGCCTACCCCCGGAGCACCAGGCCAGGCCCAGCACCCCCGGGAGCAGGCATCATGCCCCTGGGTAAAAGCCCAGCGGCCCCTTATAGGGGCTCTTTGGACTCTGTCCTGGCGCCTTTGGCGCCAGGCTCATAAAGGAAAGTGTTTGGTGCACTTACCTGATGCAGACCATGCTGCATACTCACCTGATGCAGACCATGCTGCATGAAGACCCAAGCCAAATGAGGCATAGGAGGGACTATTTTTCTGAAGGGACTATTTTGTTACTTGGGTGGGGCTGTGGAAGAATACTTACCTGGGACTTCTTCCAAGGCTATTTAAGCCACGCCCGGACAGCCACACGTGCTTCGCGTTGTTCTGCATCCCAGCAGCTGAACGCTCACCGTGTCTGCTCCTGCACCTGGACTCCAGCCACGCCCGCCTCGAACCTGGAACACCTGTATGGAAAAAAAAGAGAAGAGAAAGGTGAAAACCAAGAACTTATTCAAACTTCTTACCTGCATCCGGAATCTTCACGCCAGCATTCTTGAAGAGAGACTTCCATTTAAAAGCATCGCGTTGCTCGCTGCAGTGCCGCGCTTCACTCACCTGTCCTCAAGACATCTCCCGGCTCCATCGCGGCTGTCAGCACCGGTCACCACATCTCTGCACCTAGGGGAGAGAAGAAGAGACAAAAGGTGAGCAGAGGGAACACAGGAAGAAAGCCGAATTCTCAGCCATAATACTTACCGGCTTTTCGTGGTGAACCATTCCACATTTCGGGTCAGCGCCGCTTCTTTGGCAGGTACCGCACCCCGGCCCCTATGGGGGAAGGACAAAAGACATTACTGGGGAATTATAAAGACATTTAGAGGGGTCGCCCTCATCACTAACTCACCTGATTTTACCGTCGGCAATTTAACCCCTCAACGCATCGCCTTCGTTCTGCACCTGAAATAAAGGACAGATCACAGGTTAGGAAGACAACATTAAAAGAGGCTCACACTTGAACTTTTGAATCTTCATACTTACGGCGTATCGCTCCGAAAAGTCAAGTGGATTTTGCCAGCGCCATTCTGAAAACCAGTGAAGTAACTGGACGAACGCGCGCCCCTGCACCAGAAGCAGGATGGAGAGTTCATCCTTCCAAACCATAAGGTGAGCTTAAACCGGGGGTTTTGGAGGAAGTCAGAGAAGAACGAAGGGGGGCAAAAGGGGAAGCAAGCACACTATTCTGCAGACAGTTAATTCCCCTTTCTCATCTGCAGAAGGATATTCCTACGGGCCAGACAAGCAAGATTTGGGGGTCCTGTTCAATCGGAGGACCGAGTTCTGCGCTTCACGCTTGAAGAGGCCACAGCAACCCAGACTGGACCAGCGCCTCCGTGGGAGCCAGGTGAGCGTTACACTACTCCAGATGGCCCGTACGAAAGGAGCAATCACTCACAATGGCTCCCGGATAGCCTTTCAACCTCCCCCCCCACAACTCCTCCCCCCGCCCCCCCCCCCCCCGACTACACCCGGGAGGTACAACGTGCACAACAATCCTTTGAACCACTGAAAAGGCAATTATCCTTTATGAATGTGAAATTCGGACTGCTATTTCCGGCTCAGCTTAAGATCTATCATAGAGGGACCACAGTACACTTTACTGACCCACAGGAGGCCTGGAGATGGACAGAGACCCATGTCGAGGATGACTGGACGGCACGATCGAGGGGACAGGAGAGAAGATCCCACCCTCGACCGGATCGTGCCCCCCCGGGAGACCCCCAGCAGGGTAGGAACTGATGCCCCCGGAACAAGCAGCAGATCTCGATGTGCAACAACTGGGATGAAGCAGACAAGTGACACTATGGGCAACCACACTGCTACGACGCACGCACCGATTCCCTGGTTCCCCCTTTTGAAGTGCAGACAGAACCACAATATTGGAAGTCGAACTGGGACATCGCCCAAGACACCTCATCATCCAGCCCTTCATATGCTACCAGAGAACCACCATAGAGACAGCGGCCGCCCGAGGCCACCACCCAGGAATTTGGAAGGCCACCACCCCAGGACTTGGACTTTTCGTATAGTAAGTTGTCAGTTCACATTAAAAGGTTTTTTGAGCTGGCGGACTAGTTTCCTTTTGAACGCCGGCAACGTTGGGGCGACAGATACTTTGATTTGGGGAGGAGTATGGGGAGGGAGAGCAAGGGACTGTTAATTACAGTTTATTGTTAGGACCGCTTAGATGTCCGCAGGAAAGCCCTGATACTATCACCTACCATGTATGTTCCATATGTCTTTAAGGTTCTTTGTTAGTTTGGGGCCA
The DNA here is from genome assembly GCF_040938575.1 of Ambystoma mexicanum. NCBI lineage: Eukaryota > Metazoa > Chordata > Amphibia > Caudata > Ambystomatidae > Ambystoma > Ambystoma mexicanum. The sequence goes on along the minus strand of NC_090935.1, from coordinate 998,017,656 downwards.
TAACATGCTCAAACAGCAACCCAATCACAACCCTTTGCATGAGCTACTTCACATGACCATACACAGGGACCCTACCCCCACAACACACACCAATGGGAATGCTCTAGATGGCACCAGCACAATCCCAGTCGCTATCGACTGATCGCCCCAAGTCTCTCAAACTGCTCACCTGGAACGTGAACGGGATGGGCTCTGGGATCAAGAGACGCCTGATTAAGCAACTGCTGAACAGACACTCTCCCGATGTGACCCTGTTAACCGAAACACACCTGGCGGGATCACATTGTACCCTCTTCCATAGAACCAATTACCGGGCCGCATTTCATGCGGGGTACACAATGGGATCCAGGAGCACCCTTATTCTCATACACAAATGCATTTGCCTCCCATGTCATAGAACAGGACCCTCGGGTCGCTATGTGTTAATCCTAGGAACCCTTTGGGGTGAGAAACTGGCCATTGTTTCGATATACTCCCCACCCTGACCAAGAACTGCTAAACGAACTGACCACTCTCATGGGAAGACATCAACCCAATAGGTGGATTATTGGGGAGAGGGGGGGACTTCAACAACGTCATGGGCAATGCCATAGATCGCACCCATCTCAGACAGCGCAAACCCAGAGACCCCCACAAAGCTGTCTAATTTTCTTGGGCCTTCGTGACGTGTGGCGGGAACTACACCCGGGAACTAGGGGTTACTCATTCCACTCGGGAGCCCATGGCTCCCTCTCCAGGTTGGGTTACCTTTTTCTCCCGAACACAGACCTACATAGGGTAATGTCCGCAGACTTGCTTCCCCGTGGAATCTCGGATCACTCGCCTCCGATGGTGGCGTGCGGATGCACGGCATAACCCCCCCTAGAACGTGGAGATTCAACAATTATTATTTCGGGTTCCCCGAAATGGTTGATCGCCTTACCGAAGTATCCAATGAATATTTTGAGATCAATGAAACTGCAGTGAACAACCCAGTAATAATATGGGAGGCCTATAAAACAGTGCTGTGGGGAGAGATAATCTCCTGGACAGCGAGCATAAAGAAAAACTCCAAAAGATAATAGAAGCAGAAAGGGAGATGGCCCAGTGGGAGAATAAACACATTCTCGATCCAACCCCTCAGACTCAGGGGTCCCTTACACGAGCCACTGAGTGCCTCCGAAACATGACGCTGGATAACGCCAAACAAGCCCATTGGGACTCCAGAGCGAGAAAAAAGGCTTGGGGACAAAGCGGGCAAAATGTTAGCTTGGCGGGAAAAGAAGGATGAGGGACAACGCTGTGTCCAGGAGATTGTCACGTCGCGAAGTGAGAGGTGCCAGTCGGATGCCGAAATAGCGGAAGCCTTCACCCAATTCTATGCCGAATTATATCGAGCTCCAACCTCATCGCTAGACCCAACCCTGTTAGACGATATAACACTCCCATCTCTGTCAACACAACAGAGAGCGCAACTAGACTCTGATCCCTCTGAAACAGAAATAGTTGAAGCCCTAACACAACTGCAGGCAGGGAAAACACCAGGCCCTAACGGGTTCCCGGCAGAAACCTGGCAAAAATTAGGTGGGAACAAATTGGCACCCCCCGCCCTTACACAAAATGCTGCTTGGCACCAGTGAACAGGGCACCCTCCCACCAGACCTGTGCAAGGCTACCATCATAGTTATTCCTAAACCTGACAAACCCCCGGAGAGATGCGCCTCCTATTGGCCGATCTAGCTCATTAATAGTGAAGCCAAGATCCTTGCCAAGCTCCTAGCTAACCAACTGCAATCGGTTGCTCACACCCTGGTCCACCCGGACCAGTGTGGCTTTATGCCACACAAGTCAACTCGAATGAATCTGCGTCAGCTCCACCTAGCATTAGAACGCGCTCCCATTATAGATACACCACTTGCCCTATTGGCAATTGATTTTGAAAAGGCCTTCGACTCAATCCGGTGGGACAGCTTCTGGGAAATCATGAGACGCATGGGGTTTGGGGACAACTTCCTGGGATGCGTTAAACTACTCTATACGAACATCCAGGCAGAGGCCAGGGTGAACGGGTGGTCCTTCCGGTCCTTTCCTCTTGGCAAGGGTACGCGGCAGGGATGTCCCCTCTCTCCCCTCCTCTTCACCATCGCAATTGAGCCACTCGCCCTTTGGCTCCACCAGAGCGCAGTCTGGACAGGATTTAGATGGCCTGAGGGGCATGAGGATCGAACTACCCTATATGCAAACGATCTCCTAATATACTTGGGGGATCCAGCCCAAATCTGCCCTATAGTAACACAGATGCTCATCTGCTTTGGCGAGTTCAGCAGACTAAGAATTAACTGGGGGAAATCCGTTCTCTTTCCGATGAAGGGCGGAGTGCTGGCTAACCCCCAGGACTGCCCGTACCGTGGAGCAACTCGGCTTTCGGTAGTTAGGAATCTGGATAACAGGAGATCTCACTAACTATGTAACACACAATTACCAACCGATCATTGACCGTTTCGTCAGCAACGTTCACCACTGGAAACTTCTGTCTTACAGAATGCTCCACTCAAGATCCCAGACTCCGAATTTGACCGGGTAGAGACCCTCCTCAGGGAACTCATATGGGGTGGAGGCCAACCACGTATAGCACTGACCACGCTCCAAAGATCGTTCTGGGAGGGCAGGGTGCCCCGCCTCCAACTTATTACTGGGCCTCACAACTTGCGGTGGTCAAAGACCTGCTTCATGGGGACCGGGAAATATTTCCTGAAATTGCCGCCATGCACGATACGGACCCACTGCACTTATTATTCCAAACTCCCCCGAGATCCCCCCCCCCGCCAACAACCGCGGCACACATTATTACTGTTTGGAGACAAGGACACGTGTTTGTAGGGTGTTTGTAGGGTGGAAAAAATAAAATAAACCGCTGCACAACCCCTATGGCAAAACAGCAACTTAATGGAAATCGGGAAACTCGAGCCATGGCCTCGATGGGTGGGGGCCAGGTTGTGATAGTTGAAGACATCCTTGAAGAAGGGAAACTAACCTTGTTTGAAGCCATGCAATTAAAATTCCAACTCCCGGGTACCGAACAGTACCATTACATACAACTGTCCCATGCCCTGAAAACTCATACCTGCAGATGCCTCTATCCCGGACTACACACTGATAGAACGTAACATGCTACCAGCATACATCCCTACCAGATGCACCTCCATTCTATACAATGCTATCACGTCCTTCGCCACTCCTGAACTGACGAGCTTGAAAGCTAAATGGGAAGTGGATGTAGGAGAGATAGACCCAGAAGACTGGATTCAGGTGCTAATGCACCCCCGGTAGGTTGCCATCTCCTCTAGGATCCGGCTGGTGCAACTTAAAATCTTGCATAGAATGTATTACTCTAGAACGATGCTATATGGCTAGAAGAGGGCTCCGAAATAGAACTGTCTCCGGTGTGGAGAGGAAGAGGGAACTTTCTATCATATCCTATGGGCATGCCCCCGGATCCGTACCTTCTGGAATGCATGTTGCAATGAACTTATTAGGATCCTCGCCCACACTATACCACTGACCCAAAAGTCTTAATACTGGGCATACCAGATGAGAGTGTCCTTAATAAGTGCGAAAGCCTGCTTTTGAACACAGCAGCGGGTCTGATGAAGCACAACATTGCACAAAAATGGGGAGCCCCGACGTTGGAACAACGGGTAATGGACATGGACACATGTGCTATGATAGAGTGTAGAGTATACAATGCAAGAGGCTGTCCTACTAAAGCCTCCAAAATATGGGGGAGGTGGGAAGAGGAGGGGCCCTAGAGCCCATGGACAATGGTGGTGAGACTCTGAACAAATACGTAGATGGTCATGGGAAATGCTTTTGGTGATTGGTGATACATGTACTGTTATTAACCTATAGATGGACATACTAGTCCTCAAATGTCGTTGTTGTGACTGTGGTATAAAACAATAAAAAATGTTTTAGCAAAAAAAAAAAAAAAAGAATGTCAAATAGTGGCTTGGTATAGGTATTGTATAGAGTGGGTGACAGACAGGAACCTTGGGGGACACCCAGTGGAACTAAGATAGGGTCAGCTGCAGAATTCCCAATGAAGATTCTTGAGGTGGGTTCACAGAGGAAAGATTTAACTCAGGCGATGGCATCCCAGAGAAATGAAACTTTGAGCAAGATGTTGGCAAAGTGTGTCATGGTCAACCAAGTCGAACGCTGCTGACAAATTGAGGAGGGCGAGACTGCCAAAGTCCTGGATGCTATGAATGTGCTTTCCGTGCATTTTAAGGTTGGTGCTGTATTTTGGTATGTTTCGGTGCCGTTTTTTGGTTGGAACCCTGATTGTCTTACTCCTATGAGATGGTGGCATCCTAAAACCTAAAAGTGTTGTACTTGGAAGCAGGCAATGCGATCAAGAATTCTGAGCAAGAATGGGACAGTGGTGACGGGTCAGTAGTTGGTGGGTAGTGAGGGATCAAGGGATGGTTTCTAAGGAGTGGGGTAATCCACACAGATTTGATAATACTGGGAACACTGGTCTTGAAGAAGGCATTAACAAACCCTGGGATAGTGTGGGACACAGTGGTCGCACAAAGCTTGACAGTTTGAGCTGGGCAAGAGTCTCCCTTACAGTTTGAGGGTTTAAGTGAATGGATAGTCTCAAGGACAGTCAATTAAGAGACTTGAGAAAAGCAGAAAGGGGTTTTCACTGTGCGATTGGGGTGATCTAATGGCGGCTGGAGGAGATCTGGTTGCTAGTTGGATTTCTTTGCCCATGATTTTGCTTCATGTCAATTTTGACATGTGGGCGGGACAAAGACTGATATGCCAATGGATATTTCCCCATCTGTGAAAGGTACAGTGAGCAAAAAGTGCGCGCTGCAAACTCATCTCAGAACAGGTTATCATGCCATGTTCTTTCTGAAGAGGAGCGCCTGCTACCTTTTTTGAAAAATGAGTGGCTGGAAGTGAAGTTGTTTATTCCTTTGGAGACGAGGTGGGGGGGAAATGGAAAGAGGATGTGAAGCCACAACACATGGAAGACAAGGGAGGGTGCGCGTCCCTACTCATTTACCAAGTTATATGATGCAGCTATGGAAAAAAGGCACAGGTCGTCTTGGGTTTCCATACAAGAGCTTTGCTCTTGTGAACCATCAGATGTCCCTTGGAACTCTGTTGGTGGAATACATGCCCATTTCCACAATTATCCATTCATAATTCTATATTTATTTTTGGATGACATCAGCTGGGCACTCTGAGCACTGTAACCAACAGTTCCTTGTAGTTAAGTTGGGGGCACTGCCCTCCTACTGTCTTTCCAGCTTTACATCCTGATTCTTTGTTGAATGTATGTAATTTCTACTTGGACGCAGGTCCCCACTGTCAGCTGAAAAGGAAAGAGACACCGATTTTCCACTCTCCACATTCCCGCCTCCTTTATGCCATGCCATGGAAGGGACAAAGACGGCAGCCTTATGGGGTCAACACCGGTGTATCTTATACAAGCATCTCTGCAACAGTTCATATTGGAGGTACTGAATCAGGCTGTCAGATGCCTATACCGGTATTTCCAGGTTCTACATTAAAAACAAAACAAACACAACAACAGGTCAAAGGGTATTAGCCCAATTATAAATAGATCGAATGGTACATTTGGCCGAATTTGGCCAGTACCATTCAATCGATTATAAAACATACTGAACATGTGGAGCAGGGGTTGCGGGGGTGTCCCCCGCTCTCCATGTTCAGTATTTTTGGCCTTGGGGGATGCAAGTGTGTCCCCCGCTTCATCAGCGTGGAAGGCGGGACCAAAGAAAATTAAAATAAAGACATTTGAAAAAGATGAAAAGGGGTCCCTGCAGCGTCAGATCTGACCCGCATTAGAGGAACGGCTCCAAAGCTGAAGGGTTGCCGTGGACCTAGAGGCAAGCAAGCAGGTAAGTGAGTTTGGTGGGGTTTGGGTATTTTGACTAGGTATGCTGCCATCATAAAGCCAACACCAAGGCGCGTTGTGCTCTTTACGAGCAAATGTAACTTTTAAACGCTTATGCAGTCCATTTTGCAGTTTACCTACGATCAAACAACGCCAAACCGGTCAAAACACATATAATACCCAAACACATCCACCACTTGGGTTTAAGCACCACCAAAAAAGTGCAAGTTGTTTCCCCCAAAAACAATGCTAAGCAAGTTTTTTCATGCACCAATTATATTACTAAATAATAATAAAACAATATAATAATTCTGATGTTGTCTGTAGTGCTGCTATCCGTGGGAATCCGTGTTCAGAGTACTTAGTAACTGACCTTTTTACAGTCAATATTACCCACAAAGGGTATTACCCAAATTGTTCGAATGAACAATTGACCTAATTTAAAGGGTCACAATATATATATATATATATATATATATATATATATATATATATATATATATATATATATATATATATATATATATATATATATATATATATATATATATATATATATATATATATATATAGGTTTTGGGGGGTTTGGCGTTAAGTGGGGGGTTGTGGGGGGTTTCCCCCCACATATATGTTACAATTGACCTTCACAATTCGAACAGTTGTAAAACGAACAATTCGTATACAACCCCCACAAAGTAGTACACAATTTATCCACTTGGGGTGTCTGGGGTGGGAGGAAGTTGGAAGGCAGAGTAGGTTTGACAGGGGTATAGAAATATCCACTCACTGTGCGGTCTTGTTCAAGCGCTTGGTCTTCAGCTATTCTTCCTGGCTCAATGAACCACATAAAGAAGCTCTTGTTCCAGGGTGGGGCACTAATTCAATTGTTGTTTTTATTTATTTTCAATACTTTCAGACTGGTGTTAAAACCCTTTCTAAGCACTCTTCATTCATAGGATAAAAGAACTGTGCACAGTTGTAAAGAGATTGGCCCATGCTTCCAAAATGTGATCACCTGGAGGGGACCAGGATTAAACCCCAGGTCACATGAGACCAGTGACCTATGCACATTTCTCACCCTTTGAGGGCCCTCCTGCTCAACAAGCAGTGCTTGCTGCCCTATGGCAAAAACAAGGTAATGCCTAGCAAACATGCAATTCAGAAAAACCCATAGGGCTGTCCCAGACCATCACATGCTTGCCTGAGAAGGCACAGAACGCACCACAGCCTTACTTTATTTTCTATACGATCCAGTAAATCTATGCCTAAAAATGTGCACGCCAGTGAGTGTGCACTTCAGAGCACACATGCAGTATGAGTTTTATAGAAGTTGCTTGGATTTCATATAGTAAAAAAAAAAAATATATAAAACTTAATTTTTGGAGGTCCACCTGTACTATACTGGCTCAGGTCAACATTCAAGTGTACCTCACTTTTATTCATGTCAATCATTACAGTGAAAACTAGTTTACAGGTTCACACACAAACCTGTATTTTTATACTGGCAATATGAAAAAAGGGAATATAACTGTGCCACCCACACCGCCCCCATCACGTGTAGTATATATATATCCACCATTAAAGATGTACACAATGTTTAAAGTAACTACAAGGCTCAATACACAAAGCATTAAGATATGAATCCAAAAAAGGTGCTGCTGGAGTCTTCCTTGTGGGAAATGTTTCTACCAATTGGAGTAGGGGGGAGGAGTAATTCACAAACCAATCACCCACTCGAACTCCGGCGTATAAAAGCATATGCCTAAAAAAGAACCACAACAAGTAGTATAGACTGTTAAAGCAAAACAGCACAATTGTGTTCGATTGCAATAACATCTATGTGTAGAAAGCAATGATCTGAAATGGAATCATTCCTTATGTGGAAATGTCTTCAACAGTCAACCATTGGTGCATTCACCAAAGAAATAATGATTACACATTACTATCCCTTATTATTCCAAGTGAAATAGGCACGTTGTACAATTTAGCAAATTATGCAAATGTCTGCGTTACGATGCTACCACTGAATCAATCAGTCCAACAAAAAGAAAGGGAAGGTTTAAAAAAAAATAAAAGAAATTCTGGGAGGCAATCAATCTACCAGTTGCCTCTCAAATACCATTCCAGGCCCGATGCTCAATGGCACTTTCCCAGATCTTTGACTCATTATTGCCCTTTTAACTCCAAATAATAAAAATGTCACAGGCGATCAAACACTTGATTTTTCAGATGGTACTGGACTTTGCTGAAAGATGTCTACATCTTCATAGTATAGGTTAGAGAAATAATGATACCAGACAGATTCAGTATATAATCCTACACATGAGTGTGTTCTTTTTATCCCACCATTTACTGACTCCCCAAATCCTTTAGTACCCCAATTAGCTTCAGCGTGTTCTTTTTTCCTTGGAGAATAACTCCCTACATTTGTATTGTGCCTGTAAAAACATTTTATTTGGGTCCGTTTTCTGAACCAGTCCCAATAATTTGCAGAGTCTGCATTCCCGTTCATACCAGGTTTCCCTGCAGATTAACCGGTTCTTTAGCTCGGAGCGTGGCTTGGAAAAGCAGTTTTGGACAGAAGTGGCTATAATGCAGAAGGATTTAAGCATCAGTTTTGCATCTTCCCTTTCTAGGGACAATGTTAAGTCTATGGGTCGTAGCAATTTCTCATACAGCCCCGGCAACACATTCTAAATCTGAATTGTCCCATCTAATCAGCTTTCGATTGTTTAAATAATACAATGACGTACCATTTGTTGGTTGCGGCAGGGTAATATATACCATATTGGATACGCCCAAAGAAGTACATAGAAACTTGATTCACCCAGAGAGCAACCATGAGCTGCTAAGGGGTTTTTACATATAGTGCCAAGATGAAGAATGAATTAGGGCATAGTCAATATAGCTGGAATGCCCTTGGCCTTTGTCCGCTGGTCTGGCAGAGTCGTCATCATTATGCTTGCCATTTAGAGCGCTCAGCCCAATTCTTAGCCAGAGCGTAGCTACCTCTAGGGCTAAGAAGTGCCCCTCCTCGTGTAGGATGTTCCCCCAATTACACCTAAGGGTTTAAAATGAACATTTAGATTTCACGTAACAAGAAATATCACATTGCCTTTGCTCGTGTATAGCAGAATACACTTATTAATATCATTTTCCACTCCATTCAGAACGTTCATGCTATGGACTCTCCACAGTCGTAGTTGTAGATGTTGATAATTAACAAGCGTGATCCAGCCAATATTTCCAACACAATGGCTAAAACATCCAGAGACTCACTTTCCAATGCTCTTCTCCAGTTTACAAGTCCCCCGTTGGTCCGACCCCTAGCACACTTTATTGCTGGGAAATAGAAATAGCCTTCGATAAAAACTGCCTCCAATGCCCAGGTCTCCTGGAGGCAGAGGATATCATAAGATCTGATAAAGTCAAGTCAATTATGATCTTCCGTTTTATCAGACCAGTGATGTTTCATGACAATTTTTATATTTCTTAGTGCCAAAATTCACAGAGGGTCAGAAGGAAGTATAATTTCTCCAGCGTGAGACCCAAGGGGTCAGTCTACAGTACTAAGATGATGACAATCAAACTCAAGCGTTATGGTTGGCTGGGCTCGTAATTTGGAAATCGAAGCGGAACCCCCTTTATTTGAATTCAGGAGGGTTGCTGCAGATTTAATGGTATTGGAAGGTTGTCCTCGAATTCCTGCCCTTGCTCTGGGTATTGTTTGTAACATACCGATTTGTATCATGGGGGTTTGATTGGTAGAAGAGTACGGCAAGCTTTCAATTGGATAACAGACTTTAGGTGGGTAGGTCCTCAAGAGTCCCTCCGCAAGATAGCCGTTTGTGAGCTGAAGGCTTAGTCTTCATTTTTCAAGGGGTTCAGGGTACCATGATCTATGTATAATATCTTTTTCTTTGTTTCAATTTGCGCTTAACCTGTTTAGATTTTTCATATGGATAAAGATGTAAGCTAGATGTGGAGTTAAATTTTGGGATGTTGGGTGATGGTGTAAGGTCCGTCATATTTATAACATTTTTTTATTTAGTTCATTGTGCAATTGGTTAATTAAAACTGTATACACATTTCATATCATATAGGCAATTAAGAAAATAAACATTAGATTAATTACATATCCTGCACCATATCATATTTACTGCTTCAGACATCTGTAAATTCAGTATAGGGGCCAATGTTCTTATGTTTTTCAGAATAATAACTTCCTGGGTTAGGGTAGATATCGCAGGCCGCAAAATGTCCCCTCGCAAATGGCGAGTGAAATTTGGACTGGTGCGAGCTCCTGCTTTACATTACAGAGCACCTGCAATTATCTATGCGCTCCACTAGGTTGCAGTGTGCAGAAGTTTTGTTCTTTCCGAGATTCCTTCAAAAGACGAACAACAAGCTAGTCAAAAACCTACTTAATGTCAACGAAATAAAAAAAGCACTTGGGTGAAAGGGCCCAACAGAACAGATGCTGCATCGGGCACAGCAAGCGTTAAGAGTTACCCTGCTTTTGGTAGGTATCTTGAGAGAGAAAAGAAAATGGTGGGATGACTTAACTGTCGCCAAACATAATCCTTTTGACAACAAATGGTTCAGAACAGTTGCAAACAATGTTTTTGTTGCCTATTTCTATCCAAACCACGATGGATAGCGAAATAATAATCTAGTTGATCTGTAAAATGTTGTGAAGACCTCACAATTCTAACCATTCCTCGCCAAGTGCCACTCGCAAAAATTCCAAGGAAGCACCTTCAGTAGTGCACACTTTGCAAATAGTAGTTGGAAGCTTTGAAAGGCACTGGTGGTGCACCAGGAACAGGCGAAAATACCAAGAGCATAAAATCCATTAGCAAACCCATTTTCATTTAACCCTTTTGAGTGTCCATTGGATTACTGCAAGTCCTTCCCACTGGTGCCCAAACAGTCAGTCACTGTAACCCCACCCATCGTGCCCACCCACCAGTTAACCAACATGCTTACCCGAGCAGCTGCTGCTCTAGAACTAATAAGTGACAGGAAACGGCTATCACAAAATGCAAATAGAGCAAATAATGGTGGACAGGCTGCATTCAAAACAGTGACGAAGATCTTCTCAACCCTGCGTCTGTCCCAGGGACGGAGATGGCCAGCACATATGACAGGACTCTCTGGATTCCCCCTGATCTCGGAATGCAAACTGGCATCTACAATGTACATGTCAAGAACTATAGATTACACTTCAATTTCAGGGACAATGATCTCAGATTCTGCTGGGTTTACCCATGTGTGTTTCTCCATGTTGGACAGGAAGTTTATCATTTGGAGAAACAGCCTCCCCACCAGGCCGTAGGGGCAATGGAGAGAATCAGTTTGATAGCATTATAGAATTGTGATTTATGTTCGGATTCACCAGGCCGTAGGGCCAATGTAGAGAATCAGTTTGATAGTATTATAGAATTGCGATTTATGTTTGGATTCACCAGGCCGTAGGGCCAATGCAGAGAATCAGTTTGATAGCATTATACAATTGTGATTCTCTGTTCGGATTCACTGTTTCTGCGTCTACGTCCTTATTCGGAGCATGAGTGGCAGAACCGCAACGTAGGAGGGATGGATGGATCTCTGTGACAATCTTATAACTCTTTCCTCCTACTTGGTGGTCTGTTCTTTGGTTGATCGCATCTGGCTAGGGGATCCTCATCTTCTTTACCAAGGGCCTGCTAGCCCTTTCTGCTAAACGCTGCCTCATGCAGGTTAACAACAGTGCTTTTATTTAAGGAATTCTGCGTTCATTGTCTAGGTTATGCTAGTGCAAGCAGTTAGATCATTTATTACAGCAAGATTTGGTGCCACATTTTTATTTTTTCCTTGGATGATGAGCCTAGGGGTATTAATCCATTCTAGAAGCACCTCAATTTCTGCAATTAGAACGTGCGCCTATTATATTGGGGCTGTAATTTGCATTTGCGCAGCGGGGCGGGAAAGAGAGCCAGGCTCTTGTTTTAGCCATTTTGCAATCAGAAAGCCCCATGCAGAAGTAACCAACTTTATCCAATGCAGTAAGAATAAAAAGGTGACTAGAGCTTGGTTGGCATTAACAAACTGCTATGTGCATTATTTAGCAATCTCTAAAAAAAAGCCTTAAAAATGCAAACCACTGGATATACTAAAATCGGTAATCCTTTGACTATAAAGAAAGAAGATTAAAACATATTTCAAAAATGGGGAAGATGACCCTTAAAAAAGAATTTCATAAACATCAAACAACATTAGAAGTTAGTCATATGTGCAATTGGGAAGCTAAAACTTGCTTGGGCTATTAGTTTTTCTTAGATGACTAGGTTTCTGGTCCCTCTAATCGGGCCTCATGTCAAATAATTTGCGTCAAATTGTTCAGTTAATGGTTACTGCCCCCACCACCCCTATGTGTTGATGGCATACTGGTGGATCCTGTGTGGATTACTCTTCTGGCATGGAGAAAGCTATGTCATGTAAGAAATGTAACACAGCCCTATTGCAGGGAATTTCCCCTATGTAAGAGTCGCTCGCTGAATGTTACACTTGATGTGGACATCCGTCGACAAAGGGTCCTCTTACAGTACCAAACACTAGGGGACATGTATCCCAATGGGAGATTTATCACCATTCCTGACGCGTCTGGAACCCGCTCTGACTTCTAGAACAATACTATAGATTGAGATTTTCCTTTTCGATCGCAATAAATGGGGAGAGTTCCCAGACAAACCACCAGACCCCTGCCGGACATACATACTCAGTGCAGAAGATAAAAACAGTATCTACTTTATATAAATTGGTGATGGGCCGCATACCTGAGCAGTCCAATCGTATTTGTACGAAATGGTCCAGAGATCTGGACATGGAAATACTGGACAACATGTGGAGAACCATGTGCTCCCTATCACGAGATGTGTCTCTGAACACTAGATCCCAGCTACTTTAGATGGAAATGCTCAACAGATGGCACTACACCCCGCTAGGATGAGTATTTGTGGTGGCGGGAATACAGGTAGATGCCCCAGATGTGGATCTGAGGCTGCAAATGACTTACACATGTTGTGGGAATGTCCCAAGCTGGCTACATTTTGGCAGGGGATATTTGTGACATTGAGGAAAGTAATGAATATACTGATTACCCCATGAAGAGACATCTCAGGGAAAGTGGAAATTGCTTCATTTTGGTTTTCTGATGGCTAAACACCAACGGAGGATGAAAGACCTTGTATGGTCAAACAACATGGAGGAGTCCTGGAGATTACCATCACCAACATTTTCACGTCATAGAGACATGTGGCTGGACTTTTAAAAACTTCTGGTTGAATTGCCCAAAAGGGAGGGATCGGGGTATAAATGGGGGTGATTGTCAAAGGCATAAATTAGTTTTCACAAATTGATTATCAGAGTTTGCTAATTAAAATGCTCTGGATTAGCAAACAAACCCATTTAAATTAGCAATGTTGTTCTAATATGCTTAATGTCACCAGAAGTAAATTGTACCCAAGACACAAAAAGAGAAACGATAGAGCAGTTTTGTGTACTGCTGAAGAAAGACATTAATGCAGTAAATCAGGCCTTGCAAATTCTTTACAATTCCTCTAGACCAACTGGCAGAGTATTTTAGTTTACTTACTTGGCCTAAGAGAAATGCACCCAACCAACGACAACGGATGACAACAAATTTAAAAATGTGCTTTCTGTAAAATGTTGCATGTAACCACAAACCCACTTTACGTTTGGCACACTGCTGCCACCTAGAGAACAGCCATGAACAGTGAAACTTTGACATTGACTGCAAACAAATAAGTGTCAACATCCCTGGCAAATAGTACTCACCCTTAATAAAATCTACTCGACTATGCAAGTGGCTTAAGGGATTTTGCAAGTCCTGGATGAGTGACTGTAAAATGGAAATGGTTAGCAGCATGAACGGACATAAATAGATAGATATAATAAAAAGGCTCTAAAAACAGTTCAGCCAGTTCTCTGCTACATGTGCTTAGATACAGTGGAGTCATAATCATAGAGCAAAGAGAGTTCTGCAAGCCAACTACAGTGTATGGTTGTGGAGTAGATCTGCAGATGTACAGAATGGATGGAACTATGATCACTACTTTGCGTTACATCTAGTTAACTTTGTGTAGCCATTATGTAAGAGGAAAGAAAGTAAGAGAATAAACAGAGTGGATGGCATAGCAGCCAGAGTACTGGGCAAAGTAGGTGGAATGGTGTTGTGTGTGGCCATCCCACAATCAGGGTATCTGGCATAAAGCAACAGGTTGATAAGACAGAATGTCTATGTGTATGGCATCAGTTATGGGTTGAGCATCAGTTACACAGATGAATGCGAACAGCAGGTTACAGAACTAGGTTTTTCAGGAAACTGCAGTGTTTTCCAGTAGCAAAAAAGTAATTACGCATTATGTAACATTTTTAGGAATGGAATTGCAGGACTTAAAAATATTTAAGTTAGCACATACCTACCTGTCTTTGTCGGACAGGATATAGGTTGCTTAATGAAAGTATCCTCCCGATTACTTTTGGTTTGCAAATACCTGGAAAAAAAACCAAAAATCTTGCCTAGCACGGCCAACGCCCAACACAGGCCTTTGGCGCTTAGAGTGGAGGAGAGGATTACTGATGCACTCTCTTCTCATTAGTCCCTTTGAACTTGCAGCGAAAAGAGAAGTGTTGAGAGCCCTGAAGGCAAGAGCAGAGTACAGGGCAAGATGTGCTTTCATTGAACAGGTTAACTTAAATAGCTAGCTTTGCTACACAAGTGCCAAATTAATAAGCAAATCTATAGAATTGCATAGCAAATTGCCTTGCTGCACGGCATTTTATGCCTTATCAAAGTAGGTAGCACGATCAATGTACTCTTATAGGTAGAGGAAACGTATGTAAAGCAGAGGCAAGAATGCAAATGCAATATGTTCTTCTTTACACAATTGGAACGCGACAGACTACATTACATAGAGATTATTGGAGTTCTTGCTTGGGTGCCATTTCTTTGGGCCTTGCAAGTGTTGTGGATGCGTCAGCTTTATAAGAATATTTGAGAAAAAGAACCCATGTACTACTTTTTCCTCTCAGCAGTGCTAACGTAAATCAACGAGTTCCAAGTTGTTTACACAGAACAATTTCTCCTCTCATTGGTTGTAACTATCTTCCCAATAATGGTATCTCACTCTCCTCAATGATGCCCCCAGTAACTGAAAAATGTCTTGTATGCAGAAGTTAATCATTCAAATCAGTGCAGTTTAAAAAGTATATGCAAGTGTTTTCCATGGGAAAATTATTTTAAAATGTCTTGGGGTGGAAACTGGAAAACCGCAATAAGGTGTAATCAGTTGTTTAGTGAAACAAATAGTTATAAAAAAGGGTATGCACCTTTTTCTTTTGTCTAACTTAGTTGATGCATGTTGTTTAAAACCAATACACCAAGATGAGATTTGAACGAGACAGTATAATGGCAACAGACGGCACTAGAACGTCACCAAGTATACTTGGACCTTTGCTGGTGTGTAAATACACTTGGGATACAGAATATTGGACCACTTCTGGTTGACATTTATAAGAGCATCACTGGGAACTCACACCTTTGATCATCATTAAACATGGCTAGCTTTCATGAACATAAAACATGCTTGGTCGATAGCGATTCGGACAAGTGAACAACATCATTGGTTTAAAAAATATGCTATATTTAATAGTAGGCAGACACCCCAATTCTGAGAGGTTTTTGCAAATACCTGCCCTTAGGCCATTTAATTAAAGCAGAGTGTTATTGTCTGATGTGGGGAGTTACGACTATATACATTATTTGACTGCGATAGAAATTTAGAACAATTTTTCATTGGCTAGTGATATTTGACTATTGGCAAATAAATTGTGTGCGCTCTGCATATGTATAGAATTGAGGTGGCCAATGCTGCCCCTTGCATTAGAAGATGGAAGACACCCGAGAGTTTAGTATACAAGGACGACGCTATTGATGGGATGATCATGTGATTTATTGGAACAAGTGCATTTTTGAAAGGTTCTTATTTGGGCTACTTGTGATGTGGAGCTATCAATTTACATCTGAAAGAATTGCCCATTAATGCCAGGAAATAATTTGAAATGCTACAATGTTCTACTGAAGGAATGGTAAACCGTAGTGGTTTATTAAATAATGACAATCATGTGGATCATTGAAAGGCAGTTTTGGAAAAGATAAAACACACAGTTTTCATTGGTAGACACAACTGAGTTATTCAAGTAAAGACTGAAGATCTCAGGGATCTTTATGCTTCACAGCATAGACAACGTCACACAGCAGAAGTCTTTTAACACTAAAGCTGAGCATTATTTCCAGTCACGCACATCCGCCGAGGCCCAGAAAGACAGAATTACAGATAAGGACAAAGTAAAACACCATACCTTAAAAAAGATGGTGAGACAAAAGGGTAAGTTCTTCCATCATACATTTTCAATGGCAAAAGATAGCGTTAGGGAACAGCAGCTTCTTGGTACGATATAAGCCATTTATATCGTGCCTATACACAAGAGTTTCTAGGCGTGACAAGACAAGGAAGGGAAGACAGAAGGAGGACAAAACAGCTATCTTACTGGGCCTTGTGTCATTCAGATCGCACAAGTGCGGGGGGGGGGAGAAGTGCCAGGGAGAGAGGGGGGAAGAGTGCAATGGAACGCGCAAGTGCTGCCAGGTTGGTGGATCATAAGTGCAGGGAGTCAGGGGACTGCAGGGTTGCAGATACAATTCCGAAGTGGTTGGAGGCCCACAGGCAGTGCAAGGGCAACTGGTTGTGCAAGAGCCTGGTCCCGTAAATTCAGCGGGTGGCCAAGAAACCAGATTGCGCAGTAGACTGGTGCATCAGCAAGGAAGAGAGAAAGCGGAAGCGAAAAGGAGGGTCTTGTGTTGCTTCCGGAAACCTTACGGTGTCCTGCACAAGAGAGGCAGGGAGACTGTTCCAAAAGCAGGCCCCAACCGAGGACAGAGATCTACCCCCCACTCTTTGCCTGGAGAAGTGTCTGACCCTCAGAGTTGGAAGTGGATGAGCGGAGGGCTCGAGAAGGAAGATGCTTAGAAGAGAGAGTTGGATGTACTGTGGTGCCGGCCCCAGAAAGCCTTGTGGATGATGCAGATGGTCTTGAACTTGATCCTTGCAGCCACAGGGAGCCAGTAGATACATTTCAGGGCTGGAGAGATACAATCCCTAGGCTTGAGGCCAGGACAAGCCTTGCAGTCCTGTTCTGGATTAGTTGCAAAGGGCCAAGAGTAGAGGCAGGCAGATTTTGAAAGAGGCTGTAGAGCCTAGACAGAACCAGGGCTCTGGAGAAATTAGCCTCGGGAGGAAAGTGAGAAAAGGAAGAATACCTCTGACGAGGTGCAGCTAATAGTGTGACTTCTTAGAGATGTCAGAGATGTGAGGCGAGAAGGAGCGGTGGAGTCTATGACGACACCAAGGTTCTTAGCCTCACAGGTAGAGGGCCCAGTGTGAGCGGCCAGAGTGAGAGAGAGGGAAGGCGGGAGCATGTGTCCAAATGAGGAGGATCTCGGTCCTACTGGCATTAAGGCAGAAATCGGAGGCATACCATTCCTGAATTGCAGACAGTCAGGTATGAGAGAAGGAGCAGAAGGGACTGAGAGGAGCCTGAAGCAGAGCCGAGTGTCATGCGCATAACACAAAGTTAGAACAGAAGGTAGAGATTCAGTGGGCCAGAGGTGCCAGGTAGGGGCTAAAGAGCCAGGGAAGAGAGGCTAGAGCCCTGGGGAACACTGCACCACATGTATAGAGAGAAATGAGAGGAAGGACAAGTTGGACCTGGGAGAGTCGATCAGAGAGAAAGAAGGTCAACCAGGCTAGGGCCCGATACTCAGGTTGCCACGGAGACGATTGAGCAGGATGGCATGGTTGACTGCAGCGGAGAGACAGACAAAGGAGAATGAGGACCAAAGGAACATTAGAGAGCAAGTCTTCATGGGTGTGCAGGAGAGCAGTGTTTGTGCTTCTGTATGCTCTGAAGCCAGACAGGTGGTTGTGGAAACAACCAACAGATTCAGTATGTCGATTAAGCTGGGAGATGGCCAGCTTTTTCAGGAGTTTAACCAGGAAAGGAGTGATGGAGATTGGGCGGTAGTTTGCCAGAGAGGAAGGATCGGCAGAGGGCTTCTAAAGGAGGGGGTGCACAAGGGAGTGCTTAAGGGCGAGTGGAAGGTTACAGTGGCAAAAGAGCGATTGCAGAAATCGGCCAGGGCTGGAGCAATGTGGTCCTTAATGGTTATGGAGGGGTAGGGGAGCACCTGCTTTGACGAGCCTTTCATAGATCGGACTTGTCTAGAAACATCATCGGGAGTGAACAGGGAGAAGGAGGAGAAAGGAAGAGAGATACGGCAGGAGAGGGGGCTGAAGTGGTAGATGGAGAGGAAGAGGAGAGAGTATACCAAGGTTCCATGTGATATTCTTTCATATTAAAGGCTGCATGCAAAAAAAAAAAAAGACTGATTCTTTTTTGGCTGATTTGGTGCAGATTTTATAATCCAAAATCTCCCCCCCCCTCCTCACCCCTCGACCCAACCTCATCCCTGAAATCGAGAGGGTGTGGGGGAATTCACCCCACAAGCACCATCTTGAATCCTGCCCCTTCTCCCTCATAGCCATCCCTGTTGAACCACCCCACACATATAAAACACACGCACAAACACAAAGACACACACCCCTTCTCCCCAGCACTTTTCCACTACAAACACTATCCCACAACATAGACACAGACACGCAAACAGACAAATACTTACCCGACTGCCAACTTTTGTCTTCCCGTGACCATCTTGGCTGTGCCAGTTGGCCCCTGCGTGCACCTCTATGTGTAAGGGGCAAGGTAGATTTAGAAAGACCGCTTGGAGCGTTTTTTCCAAATCACCACTCCCCCCCGCTAAAAATAAAGAGTCTATACACTTTTTTGGTATGGACTAACAAATGGGGACATGGGGACATTAAAATTCACCAAGTGGATTCATTCTATGTTGAAGAACAAGATTTCCCTGATGGGCCAATTCCATAAAAAGCGATGCCAACTAATAAGCACACAGCGGGACGAGAAATACCAAACAGTGAATATTATACAGGCTTAGTGATCATGTGTTTTTTTTCGGGGGGAGGGGAGGAAAAGCAGCTTCATTAACGTACACAAGGTTCGGAGTTCTAGAGAAACACACACGTGCATCAGTATTCGTAATAGGGGTGAGCTGAATAATTGTTGCCTATTTTTTTCTGTTTTCGTACAAATTGCCACATAGGGTTCTGTATCATGAAGCAGATGGTGTTAGGATGTAAACAACGAGGATATTGTGGACTCAAGAGCCGGGAGGGACTATTGCTTTAATACAGATGCCAGAGAATATTCAATCTGTTTTTTTTTTTGCTCCGAGGATCTGTAAGAATTTCTATAAAGATAATTAGGAAGTATAGGTTTTAAGGACTAAGAGTTAGGTAGTTGTTTGACTAAATGTAGTAAACAATAATAAACTCACTATTTACAATGGTGGTGATGGAATAAAGCCCACGCCCACTATCCATTTTCGAGACAGATTCATTGAAAGTGTTTTAACACTGACATTTTGTGAATTGTCAATTTTTTGCATATTGCATTAATTTCACTTAAAACACAAGTGATGGCAATTCTTGGTTCTAAGGCGAATGCACCAATGTTTGACAGAGTCCTTTTTCAGATTAACGTTGTGTGATACAATTTGAGATAGTTAAGGAATACAAAAACATCTGCAACCTGAACAGGAACAAACAGTAAAACACACACAATTGAGAATGTTTTTGCAAAAACAGTCTATACTACGGTCGTGGTCCTTTTAGGCAGAAGCTTCGAGATGAGTTCATGGGGACGATTAGTTTGTGACTTATTCTTCCCACTTGGGTGATCTTCTCCCCATGAGAAAGGCTCTGGAAGCGTCTTTTAGTAAGACGCATTCTTCCCAAGTATGCCTCGAGTATTGAACCCGAGAGTGATTTTACACTGGACTGTAGATTTTTTTTTACGGTGGGCTAAACAAGATGAGGGAGGGGCTAGTGGCACAAAGTTGTATTCTATTTTTATACTGACTAAATAATAGATTATTGTACATGTTACTGTATAAGAAAGTTTTCTTTGGAATGAATGAGGACAATGAAATTGAGACAAGCCTTTCTGCACATGTTGTAACTAGGTTCCATGTAGTGCCAGTATGCAACTTAAAATGAATACACCATACAGAACAGACTAATCATACACCAAAGGTACACGTAAATGAAGAACACAAAGCAAACAGCCAACATTAAAGTCAACACTGCATACATTAAGGGCCTGATTCATGGAAGTGTTTTATAATGGCGCAATCCCACAGGAAAACGTTCCATGAATCAGGCCCTTTGTATCTGGTTTATTAATGCACTATGCTTCTAAAAAATCAAAGGAATCATTTAAACGGTTAGCTGCAGTTTCTGCACGGCTTAAGATCCAAAGACTAGCAAAATCAAAACTCTAGAAAACAACGTGCCGCTATCCAACAATGGTAGGAAAACCACTTTGTAACAGAGAACAATGGCCCATAGACACAAGCCCAATTGGCATGGTCAATGCTTATTGAAATAGCGATTGTTATGGCAGCATGTTGTCAGTGCAGACAGAAATGGCTGTTAGTATTGTCCAATTTAAGGATACTCATTGTATCTACTGTCGAAGGATCTAAAGCTGAGAGAGCTGGGTCGCGATTTGAACCTACCGCGCCAACCCCACTACCCACACCGGACCATTAACCAACAGCAAGCTCCAGTCACTGACCGATCTAAATGGCTAAACAAATGTTACATTCAGGTAATACAGATGATTTTTCCACTCAAAAACGCACAGTCAAATGCATGTGAATGACATCCTTAATAGGACTTCATATGATAAGATTTAGGGAGTTAGTTGTTCTAAGAGCAAATCTCACAAATAATCATCAGATGAAAAGTGTGAATGTCAGTCTTTATTCAGACCACACGTTTTTTGGGCGTGTGTCTCTGCATCATTCATGCCACAAAAATGTGCAGTTGTCACTGGTGAACGACGGCCTCATCTGGGCGGGTCATCTGTAGAGCTGGCAGCCCGCCTTTATGCTCAGCTTTGTGCACGTGCCAGGTACCACATTCCACAGAGGCAACTGCAGAGAAAGGTCTGGAACCTGGATGGCTATGTGAAATGCTGTAGCTCCCTCAGGGTTTCAAGGTGCTGGAACCATTGATCAATGCCACATGTCGGAGGTTGAGACTTAAGCGTTGCAGCTCCAGCTTTTGTCATCCATCGAGGGAAACATGCATTATTTAGGGAGAGCTTGTTGCTGAGACAAAATCTACACAAGGGGGCTGCACTTAAAAAGCAAGGGGCAAATGGGAGAGCTGCACGTTAGGGGTTGCGATGCCAGACTGGGTCACTACCGGCAACTTGAGATGGACATTTCTGCCTGCGCAAAATAGGTGGGTGATACTCTTGCTCTTAGATCCTCAGAGCTACTCATGCCCCAGCAATAAAGCAGTAACTGCCCGGGCCAAAATTAGGGTTTGGACATGGGAGGGTGTAAAGAATGGCAAGGTGCTTATGTTCCAAGCAAGAGGTAAGGGAGCAATGTCCTTCAGCTATCCAATTGTATGGTAGACTGCCGTAATGTACTACAACCTAACTGGAGTTTTTTGCTGTATTTTTCTTTTCTAGGTTTGTCATCCCCAGGCATTCCTTGAAGGGTGCATGCAAAAAATTGTGGACAGAGTACCAAAATCTAGAAGGTGTTGAATAAAAATGGCCACATATTGAAACTAGACCCGATCTAACGGCCTTACACTGATAGGATGCTTGAACAATACTTCAGAAAGCTAAACCGCTCAAAAAACATTCATGTCCAAGTTATATGAAACCGATGAAAAAGACAAAAAATACCTGGCCCTTAGATAATGCAATTGGATTCTACAAATGTCGATCTTCAGTATGTAACTTTCTCACGATGGACAATAGGGAAATCAGGAACAAAATGTATTAATTGAAAAGGCACTTTTTAGGCAACTGTATGAATTTGTAATACAATCTACATCAGGACTGAGAAGACATGCATGCTGTCAGAATGAAGGACATTCAACCTCCGCTCCCCTCCTCCCCCCCCACACTTCCAGCACGGGCAACAAGAGCATCCAGATATGGGCATTATGAAGATTAGGTGTATGGGACTAGATAACATTTTTGCTACAGAAAGGGGAGGACACAGAAGTTATGTAACCAAAAAAAAAAAGAGACCAGGTATTTTTCATCTAAAAACAATCATGCAGGCCTCAATGAACGATTCTTTTTTCTTTGAATAGCTAACATGTAGAAACAAAAACTGCAGCACAAGTGATTTTATCTGAGTTATACAATAAAGTCACACAACTACTTAAAAACACATCTTGTGCCACAGCGAATATATTTATAAATATGTACGGTAAATGAATCACGGAAAAGACTTAACGTGCAAGTGATTATGTATTCCTCCCTTACATAATCAATTGGACTGTACAAATGACCCCAACTCTTACTTTAATATTTACATACATCCAATGTATCGAATAAACCACGATTTCCTATGTAAATAAAAATATGTAATAAAAGGATTACAAGCATGCAGGTAACTGGGTATTTTGCTCTTACTCTATGAACTGATTACGTAAAGAAATCAAGGATTGTTTGAAAAAACTCCATGTACGATTGACATGAAGCATCCGGATGGATCAGATCCCATTTCTACGATTTAAATTCGGATCCACAACAAACACGGCGCCGTCCATTGATTGGACATGGAGGATGCCATATTTTTCAAACTTTTTAGACTGTTTTGATTTTTACTCACATACCATCATCCTAAAAGAATAAGATGTGCCCCAATCGAACGCAGGAGTCGCAGTTGGTGTGAAAGTGCAGGCATTTAAAACCCTAAAGTAAGGCTTTGGAACCTCTATGTACATTTCTTAAGTTTTCGAATCAAACATTTACCTATTGAAGGGGACCAATTTCAAACCATTTTTCTATAAAAGCTTGTATCCTCATTGTGACCACTTAGCCATAAAGGGACTTGGACACTAATGAACAGCCAACAACTAGATTGGCAAGCTTTCCTCAACATGCATTATTGCAGTTGAAGACCATTTTCCTAGAGAATACATGTGAAGTTTAATTCAATAACTTTGTGTCTATTTACTTCATTGCCCAATTTGAAAACAACTGTTTATTTCTGTAGCCAAATGCTATTCGCAATGACAAAGGATTCTATAAAGAAGGAAGTTAGTCCTACAGTAATGAGTAGTTCACATGTTTGAATGTTTCCTGCAGACCCCACTCAAGGCAACATACCACATATAAAATTGTATGAAAAAAGTCAAAATTCTAAATAGATTGACAGGATTATATGAAAGAAACAACACAATTATAAAATGCTGTGCAAAGAAACCATATCTCTGGTGTACTTTATTTTCCTTTCTAAATAGTCAGGCTATACCAACGTAGAGTTACTTGCTAATATTAAGAACAGTGATATGCTTACAAAAGGAGGACGAGACATACCCATCCTAACAATTAAGTTATGTCTCCAACAAGTGAGTGTATGCATGGAAAACTCTCAAATGCTTATATCTGCATTCAATATAACCAAAAAGCTGTTTTCCCTGCTTCAAAGTAACATGAGGCAGGGTTCGAAATCAAGGGGAGCTGAGAGCTATTTAGCTCCTGCTTGTAGCCTAGAAGAGCCTGGTTAGCTTCACACCAAAAGCTACCAGGAGCTACCGTTGGCTCCTCGGGCCAACTTGTGCAGAACAAACACTGTGTGCATTTGGGACAATCTATAAATAAACATTAGGACGCATCTCTACATCACTTAAGCATTAGGCGTCATACATAATGGACAAAATGGCATTTTTGCATCGTTTGTGGAAGTTAGATTTGCTGAACGCTGTGTACTAGCTAATTGTCCCTCTGTGGTAGCTGCTGCCCACTGGTTAATGCTGGATATCCTCTTAGTTTCGATCCCTGTAATATGTCTCTCATGTTTAGTCAATTTTATATATTTATTTTTACTTGTCTTGTAACAAACATCTGTACCTTTGTTATTTTGGACTTTTTGGGGGTTTTATTTAGTTAATAATGTAATGTGTTCAAAGAACATGTTGGTGCCATATGTAGTAAAACAATATTCAGGAACATCATTTTGCATCCAGTGACATTTGTAAAATTGTTTCGCCAAACCATTCACAAGGGAAACACTAAGTGTCTGCAAAAATAGTCTTCATCAATTTTGAAGACAAACATTGTGAATTTTGCTGTTCACGTGGTTCTTTACTGAAAGAGAAATAGATTTTGGGAATGATGTTTACACAGTTCTTCATTTAAAACAATTAAGCGACAACTTCTACTCCTAATTGTTGTTTTTCCTCTTTTACATTCACATCTACCTTAAACAAGATAATTGGCACTAATGATGAATAAATCTCTTTGATTAAGAAAACATTTAAATTTAATATTCGTAGTGCAGACATAAGAGTTTGGTAGATAATCTATGATTCGTTTTTAAACAATAACAATTGGGTTAAAATCAATCAAAACAGTCCAGCAATTCCACCTTTAAAAAAAAAAGAAGCGACAGCGCAGAGCATAACTGAACCCCAAACCTGGTTATTATGTTATATAATAAGTATTGTGTGAAATAGAGGCGTTGCTATGGGGGAGGGGGGGGGGGGAAATATAGCCCCGGGTATTTTGGTTTTAGCCCCAGGGTTACAACCACAAGGCTAGCCTAGCTAACCCTGAGTTCAGACAGTCCCAATTAGCGTAGCCCGGGATCTTTTCCAGACCTGGCAACACCCCTGGTGTGAAGCATCAGCATATCAGCAGCTCCAGCCACGCTTTCTCCTCACAATTTGAAACCTCTTGGCAAGGATATTCAGCATTTGGTCAAAAGCCTCGCCCTCTCCAAGTGAGCCTTCAAGGGAGGAGTGGCTAACAGTTCAGTAGTGCAAGCTTCATAGGGATGCCCTAGTTACTGTGGGTACTACACAACTACTACTGGGAGTACAATGAAGCCGTGGTCAGGTTGGTTATCAGTAATATGGAGTCGGGTTACTCGGAGAATTAAAGGATTCTTCTAGGTCAGTGTGAGTTCTATTGAGCACTTGCTTGGTTACTGTGCTTACCATCAAGTGATTTGCATGTATTACTGAGCATGCAACACCCTCGGGCTAATTGGGCTTTAGCCCCTCCTGAAATTGTGGGCCAAGGCTCATGAGAACTTGCTCACCCCCAAGAACTTTCTTGAGGCGGACAGGATCCTGATGCTAAAGTGTCTGGGACAACATCGCTCACAGCCAGAAACTTAACAAGGGGTTGGACATTATATTTGGAACACCACTCTGCTATCAGCAGCACCTTTTCTTATAAGTGAATGAACTGTGATGGAATATTTACAATGGGAAGTTCACACGAGACTCCACTGATCCATAACATCGGGGGAGGAGATTATGTGCATCACATTACTTATTTTCTCATGTGTCTAGGTTCTCCAAGTGTAGTGGTGTAAAACAGACTACTTTGCATTCTGGGACTTGTAGGCTTCTATTCAGGATGTGGAAAATAAAGCTATGATGCTCTTTTGGCTTAACATTTCTAAAAGGATGATATGTTGGCAGGTTGCTTTATTATACGATTTCTGTATGTTGCAAGTGAACTCTAAAAGACAGCATTGTTGTAGTTCCAGAAAAACAAAACTTAACTGAACTTAAGCATGAGTATGATATGATTTATAGCACGCCTATACACATGTGGTTCAAGGCGCGACAAGGCAAAAATAGGGAAACAAGGAGGACAAGACAACGATCTTACTAGGCCAAGTGACATTGAGATCAAGCAAGTGCAGGGGAGAGGGAAGGGGAAAAGTGCCCGAGAAGAGAAGGAGGAAAAGTGCAACGCATAGGATAAAGACATAGAAAAAAGAAGTGCGGACAGCAGGTGGCAGTGCAGGGGTTAAGCAAAGACAACAAGTGTGCGATAAGTGCAAGCTAGGGGACAGTAGGGTTCCAGATACAGCCTCAAGTGCAGTGTTGCCAGGAGGCAGGGCAGTTGTGCAACTGGATGGGCAGGGACCTGGGACCGTGGTTAAGAGGGTAGCCAGGTAACCAGTGAAGTATCAGACAGGAGATCAGCAGGGGAGGGGAAGAGAGAAGGCAGAAGCAAAGAGGAAAGTCTTGAGCTGCTTCAGGAACCAGAGATGGTTCTGCTCAAGTTTCAGAGAGGCTGTTGCAGAGGGAGGCGCCAGCAGGAGCTCGGAATATATGTGGCCAAGTACCTAACTTGCCTGCTTAATCAAACTGTATCGTTGAAGGCAAACAATTGAATCTTACTATGTCCAATCGGAGGAGGACTCCTTTTACAATGGCACAGGTGTAACATGTTTGAACAAAATGTTGACCCCTTCCTGCCCCGCTTATTGATGCCCGCCCACCCCCACCCCCACGAGGATGTTGCTTAGAATTGCATTTGTGAAGCATAGTCCCTGCCTACATGCTTGATCATTTATTTTTTAGGACTATACATGTTTTCGCAAGCCAGTCATGGCACCAGTGATTCCAATACAGCAGACTGACAAAAGCAGAATTAAAATGTATTACAGGCCCTGATGCAGCCACATATTAGAGTTGCTTTGGCTTGCATTGCACACCTACTGTCATTTTCAGGATACGCGGGAGCACATGGGTGCCTAAAGTGTGGGAATAGCTGCCTTGCTGCAATGTTGATGTGTGAAGATCTGAAAAGGTGGGGCTCTGCACGACGTGTAGATATTTTGCAAGCTGTCTGGGGTAGTGGTTAATGCTGGCTCCAAACTGGTAATATGCATTGGTTGTGCGATGCTCTGTTCCTGGCAGAATGGAGTGCAGATGTATCAACCGTGAGGTTATATTTAGGGAAATGTAATGCAGATGCTCTTGCTGTGGTGAGGCATGTTCGACTGTGTCAAATCTTTGTTATTCTGTTGCTGGAGTTGTGTGTCAAGATATGATGTCGGTTAGGGTGGGAGGTAGAAGGCCTTAGAGGTGATTATTGTTGTCAGACCTTGCCCAGGAGGCCACCCGATAATATCTTCTGCAAACAACCTTTTAGACTTTGTAAACATCCGAAAGGAGGTTGCATCTACTGGTCATAGACATTACTCTCCAGCATGTATGCCTTATAAGGATAGATTATGTTAGGTAAAACTGCACAATACTATGTCATCTGAAGCTATGCCTGGGCACAAATCAGTGTCCACAATTCGTAGTCAATTTAAACAGCGCATTCCTTCCTACCGCCTGAAGACACTTGAAGCATAGCCTCCCTCAGGCTTAAATGGTACAAAGCAGCTAGTCGTTGACCATAAACAAGCAACTGACTAAGTCAACCACACACCACATCAAAATCACAGCATTACCATGTTGGCAGCTACCAATAAAAATGTGCATTTTCTCTTTAAATCCTATCACGTTTTTGGGCAATCTCACAGGAAGGCTATTGCCTTTATTCGAATCATCTTCAAAATCAATACACATCCAATGTTGCATGCAGTGCAAAAAAAGGTTTCACGGCTACCCCTCTAACTTCAGTGCAAACACCCTCCAATAACATTTCGCTTCCCCCACTTTCATGACCATCTAAGAGTTTGAGAGGAGAGGCAAAAGTGAACACACGGTTCTTGTGAAAGCATGAAATTGTTAACTTCCCGGTAGCTATAGAAAGGCACAAGTGGTCAAATCAAAATTTAATATGGGCTTCTAAAAATGTTAATAATATTGTTGTGGTTTACCATATATTATAAACACATTTTTGAACAAAGCCTTCTTTAGTTTTGGCTTTTAGGTGGTGCTAAAGTGTATCCTCTAAGCCACAACTGCATAAGAGTACAGGTAGGAGGGATGTGGGATCTAAGGAGGGAACACAGGTCATGGGCGTTTGGTATATTTATCCACCCATGGACTGCCTAAGGCCATGCTAATCCCTATGACCATTCCTACCCATTACCAGCCCCTCCCTACCCAAAACACACCTGCAATGTCTGGACCCCTCCCAAGCTCGTGCAGTTTCACAACATGGCGTCATTGACTAAATCAAGTGCTGGACGGCTCCCCATGCGGCAGGATGAACACCAACTCACTGACTGCTCTGTGCATCTAAACTGAGAATGCAGAAGGGGGCCCGGAACTATCCGGTGTCCCACAACACTCTCACGGGATCTCTTTCACCCTTTAACATCAAACTTTGGCCTGCCAGTGCCCTTTCAAAGCATCATCACCTTAAGTGCCAAGTTTTGCATAGACTTGCATAATAGCCTGGTAGTTAGGGGGTTTTAATTGCTTAATTCTAAATATGTTGCAGAAGCAATAAACATCTTAACCAAGTGTGCCTTCAGCCACTGGTTTATAAGCAGTACGTGTCCTTGGGCTGACGTCATTTAAAAACAAGCATTGGAAAATCAAACAGATTTGGCTTTGTGTAGGAATTAGATCATCTAATCCTTATACAAAGCCGAAACTGTTGGCAAATGTCCATCTAAACTAGATGGACATTTGCCAGGCACAGATCTAACACACCATTTTCCAGCTGTTACCATCTTATGGGCAGGTGGAGCCATTATGGTAGTGATTGGCGCACGCCTACACAAAAGGCCATAACTATTGGATTTGCCATTGTTTAAGGTTGGTGGATTGCAGATCTATGATATTACATACGATAAAACTATACTGAACTGCCAGCAAGCAAAACACGAAGATTCGTAATGCGAGACGTCAGCTTCCTAGACTTCTTACTGAACGCTATGCCTTCAATTTGCAAGGATTAGCCCAGTTTGCTCCGACTCGGGGAGGGAACTCATCGTGAAAGTGAATGCATTTTGCGAAGTAGCAGAAATAAGACAACAACGCCGTCCTAAATACTGAAGCCTGTTCCTATGGAGAAGCGCAGGAAAGAGCAAGTTAATAGTAACACGCTGGCCAGCGCGGCGCATGCTTTACCTGAAAGTAACCGTCCTAGAGTCTTTCCTGGGGCGGAGGGCTGGGGGCTTAGCGGCCTCCGCCAGCTCGTAGACCGGCTCCGTCATTACCACCATGGCCGGGAGATAGAGCCCCGGCTGCGGCTCACCTTGCTCAGTCAAGAGCAGCCTGAACCTCCCGCTGTCAGACAGCAACTCCCCTCTGACCCAGAGCGAGAAACACAAAAAACAGACACCTCGCTCAACAAGTCTGCCAGGGGGAGTGGTGCTGGAGGGAAGCGGGGGGTGAGGTCTAATTTAGCTCCGGGAAGCAGCTGCACTCGGTCTTGTTTTTCCGTGCTACAAGAAAAGGTGAAACAAAACTTCTCGCTTTGCTTTGTTTCACGCTGCGTTCCCGGGGAGAGGGGCGGAAGGAGACGAGTTCCGGACAGCGGCGAAGCATTGACTTCTACGAGTTCCCCGGGAGGCAGGCAGCGGGGAAGAGCTACGGCTCCCGCGGTGACGGCTCAAACATGGGCGGGCGGGGCTTCTGTCACTAGGGTGCCCTAAATTATTCAAGGGGTATGCTTCTTGCATCCCCGTCCCCCGGTAGCACATGCTCCTTGTGGTGGCAATTGAGCGAGATGACAAGAGGCTGCCCAGCACCAGTTGCTTGCTACGCATGCTAGGAGGAGGGAGGAAAAATCGGGCGGAAGAGGTACACTTCATGCCATATCAAAAGGCATTTGGGTGCGATTGAAATCGTGCATTTTTAAGCTAACAGTACACGAGGATTGAAAGCATTTAGTTTCCAGAAGTTGCGCCTACTTTAACTACAGATTGAAGTAGAACAATCGAAACTATGCACAATTAAATGAAGAGGCGACTTTTAAATAAAGTTCGGGTGCTCAGTTTTGAACAATATTTATATAATTGAGCACATTTGCTATTTTATTAAAATCCTTTGTTGTGGCCCACACAAGGATCATGCACACTCTGGTAACTTGGAACAGGGCTTTATTGCCTACATGTACACAACAAAGTATATTGTAATCTTACTGTGCTCTTTGTTGATAAACGATTGTCTTATTGAGTGGTTACAGAAGATGAAAAGAGAGTCTGGCTGCAGAGCAGGTGCGGGGCTGGGGTCAGGAGCACACAGGGCTGCAGTGGCATTTGTCCACCACCCGCGCTCAGCGTCACTTCTCGGGCAGTGCTCCAACTTTGCCGAATAGTGTCCCCTCGCAAGAGGTCGGACACGACTACTCGCGAGCGTGTCAGCTCCACATACCTCCCTTTGTTGAGCAACAAAGAGTTACTCCATCACAGAGATTGCAAAATGTCTGGGTCTTCTCCTTTCTCTTTGTGGGTGAGTCACTTCTAACTCTCCACTACATGGCGAGATTTCCATCTCCACTGTACTTCACACCTCCTTGGACTGTAACCTTCTTGTGCTTGAGTTCCTTCTGATGGTACGATCTCTTATTCTGGCCGCGCTTCAGCTAGCGACTTGTCACCGCTGAAACTCCTCAACACTGTCATGTTCCTGAATCGTTGGACTCTGCAACTCTGTTGTTCTCTTTTCGTACAATGTTAAACGTTGCAGGTTCCATTTCCTTCCATCTTGGGTACGAACATGATTGGTACCTCGCTGACATACTCTCACGGATCGGTTAAACTTGGATCCCGTCACGGGGTCTCTACTTGACAGTTTTATTTTGATAAGGTCACCTTCTTGTACGGTACTTCGAAGGGGAGCTCTCCTCCTGTCGCTCCACTGTTTCTTGCGTTCCTTGTTTCTTCTCAATCTCCACACTAATTCCTCCATATCCGCAGTGTCATCTTCCCTTATTTTTGACAGCCATGGTGGGACCAAGGCGGAGGCTGCTCTGCGTCATCTGAGGAGGCGGAATAGCGATATCTTTGTGGGCCCATTGTGGGTCAGACGATGGGTTGCTAGCCTTCTTAACTGTGTTATGAGGGAAGCGGGGGGTGTTATGAGTCCCGCTGCTGTGGCTAGTTGCACAGCCCCTTTGATTAACCTGTTTGTGCGTTATGATATGACATGATGTGGCATTTATAACGTGCCTATACAAAAGTGTTTCAAGACGCGACGCTGCAAGGGAGGGGGCACAAATGGAAGACAGACAACGATCCTACTAGGCCAGGTATCATTCAGATCACACAAGTGCATGGGAAAGGGGAGGGGGAAAGTGCAGTACATGGGATAAACATCCCATAGTAGTTCCCTCATGGGGGCTGTCCCTTCTGAGAAGTTAGGCACACATTTTGCATAGTACTCGGAAAAGCCTAAATCCGACCTTAGATCTTCTTTATTGTTGGGTGGGGTGCCTTCACGATTACCTATAATAGATCCTTTTTCCGGCTGATCCCTGACCTGGATATCTTACAACCCACGTACTCCACTTACGCAGCCTTTAATGCACACTTTTTGTAGAGTAGCCTAACTCCTGCCTCTTGCAATTTGGCCAGTACTCTTTGCAAAGCACTTTGTCATGCGTTTCCTGATCTTCGGCATAAATCAGGATGTCGTCCCGAAAGTATGACACGTTTTCCTATGCTTTTCAGCACAGAGTCCATCATGCGTTGGAACGCCGACACGGCAGAGAACAGGCCAAACGGCGTTCATGTGAACTGATAAGTACCAAATGGAGTTATGAAGGCTGTAAGGGGTCTTGACTCGCAATGCAGACTGATCTGATGATAGGTGTCTCTCATGTTGAGCTTCGAAAACATGTTGGCCTCTTTTATTAACAGAATTAGTTCATTGATGCTTGGTAAAGGGTAGCTGTCTGATACCACTTCAAGATTTAAGCTGCGAAGATACATGCAAACTCGTAGATCATCCGTTTTTTTGTTTCTCTATGAGGACTACTGTGCTGAGCCATTCAGATGACTCTACCGTTTCAATCGTCCCCTCCTTCAGCATGTTGTCGAGTTTCGCTCGTCGTGCACTTCTTGCTGTCGCTGGTATCGGTCCCTTGTGTTAAACTGGAACAGCGCCTTGTTTCAGTTGGATCTTGTGTACATAGTTCCTGATCTTCCCTGGTGTGTCGGAGAGCAGTTCTGTAAATTCCTCTCTTGTGATCGACGCTCCTCCTCTGGCTATGGACAAAACCTGCCCCTCCACACTGGGGTCCAATCTGATTTTCAACTTGGCTTGGTCATCCCATTCCAATACAGCCGGGCCCCTCTCTGAAAAGTATACTTTGGTCTTCGTCACTCTTCCTTTGAATTCCGTGGTAGTTCGAATATATCCCAGTAAATTCGGTGACTCCACCAAAGACCGTAGTGTTGTTCTTCGTCATACAAACTTCCTCTTTCACTTTGCCAACATGCCTTTGTATGTGTCTAAAGGCAATATGGTGAGGTCTGAGCCGGAATCTGCCATAACTCTTGTCTCGCTTCCATCCACCTTGATGGTGCAGTGGGGGTTTTCTCTGTGAGCTGTGACGCTATTGACCATAATGACTGTGGGACATCCTTCTTCCTCTGAGGAAACTTAATCTCTGTCCTCATCACTCTCCACCATCACTCTGCAACCATGTCACTACTTTCTTACCTCTCCACGTGCAAACCCAGGCAAAATGTCCAAACCTCCTGCATTTGGAGCACTCCTTGTTCCTTGTGGGACAATCTCTGCTATTTGCCAAGTGAGTGGTGCTGGTGCATCTATGGTACTTGACTGGATCACGTATTCCTGCCGTATCCTCCTTGGCTTCGCATTGCCATCTGTCTCGCCTCCTTTTGTAGTGTACTACTTGCACCTCAGTCACTGAGACACTAACTGCCCACTCTTTGTGCCTGCAGAATGTTTCCTTCACCGTTCTCGGGATCTAGATGGCTTTTTCCTGCTGAAGTTCTTTTTCTAGGATGAATTTGTCTTGGACTTTGCGATTGTTGGTGTGCACAATGAGCATATCGCAAATCCTGTCTTCAGAAGTGCCGCCAGCTCCTACTTTCTGCTCTAAAACCTGATCCTATGCAGGACTATGTTCTTTTTGGACAAAAACCTCTTCACTATCCTCCTTATTGCTTCTTTATAAGCATCGTCATCCTCCCATTCCGCAGCTTCGGGTTTCAGACCCACAAAAGTTCTGGCCTTCCACTCCCAGTGCATTGAGCAGCATAGCCTTCTTCTGTGCTGCAGGGTAAGCAGCCCCACCTACCTCCTCCAAATACATTTGAAACAGTTGCTCCCACTGAAGCCATGGATTGACTGGCCTGCCTGGAGCCTGTAAAAATGGCGGGTGTGGCGTGGCTCCTTGCATCTTGATGGTTGTGGGCGATCCGTGAATCCTTGTCGCCAATTATGTTGTGGCCCACACATGGATGATGCACACTCTGGTAACTTGTAACAGGGCTTTATTGCCGACATGTACACAAAAAAGGTTATTGTAAACGTACTGTGCTCTTTGTTGGTAAACAATTGTCTTATTGAGTGGTACAGTGGATGGAGAGAGAGACTGGCTGCAGAGCAGGTGGGCTGGTGGCAGGAGGATCAATGTGGCTGCAGTGGTATCTGTCTGCCACCCGCGCTCAGTGTCGCTTCTCAGGCAGTGCTCTGGCTTCACCAAGTCATGTCCTCTCGCGAGGGGTCGAGCCTGACTTCTCGCGAACATGTCAGGTCTACACCCTTGCCCAATACGTATTTCACTCTTCTTTTGATTTAAAAATATTTTTAATGAGGTATTTCAAAGAAGCAATTAAAATTTCCTAGAAGGCCCTGCCACTCCCATATTTACCTTTTATAATATACATGTTTACAGGTAATTAGTGAGGTGCAGCTGATGCAAATCTTAGCAACCATCTTGAACTAGAGATAGTTATAATACTCTAAAACACTTCTGGTTACATAAAGATTCTTGAGTTTCACATTTAGAAACTGTTTCGATCTAACCCTCTACATTCTGGGGTTAGCTTTAAGTTGTAATGTTGATGCTCACCCTTTGTGTGCCCTATTCAGGTCTTAATTGGGGCCTGCTTATTGGGTTTACGAGGAAAGATGGGTTGGGCGAAAGGTTATAAAGTAGAGAGAAGGAGGGTAGGTGCGTGGGGCAAAGTATCTGAGAAATGGCAACATGCCTTACTGCAGGTGACAGATTTGTTACTACCCCTGGGGCTACCTGGTCCATCCACAAGTACATAAGGGACTTGGTTGTGGATTAGCTTGTGGTGGGCAGATACTGTTACGTGTGTCTGTGAGGCGCGGGGTCCACTTATAATTTGTTCTTATTGCCCCCCTTCTCCTTGCTGTAGTTTTGATGGAGGTCCGTTAGAAGCGTTTTACGGTTGCAGTCTCTTACTAGGCACAGACTGTCCTATAGGGCAATGCCCGAACCAAAAACGCAAAATGCTATTCTGGGGCAGTGTTTTGGTCAAAGTAGGTCACTTTTGGCCAACGTGGGCCAGTTTGATTATTACTTCACTCTGCGGCTAGTTGTTTTGACCAGTGTTGCTGAATAGATATTCTTTAAAATGCATAATTTGCATGAAACACTTGTGTATAGGCGTGTTAGAAATGCCATATCATATATCATATCATTTCACATTTTATCAAAAAACTCCCCCTTTGGTACTGTGCAGTCTGTCACAAAAGAAATTAACTGCCATTTGCAACTGTGGCCCACTTTTTCATTGGTGCCTACAACAATTTTATGCCCCAAGCAGCGACTTGGGGGAAGATCATTGTCCTCTGCATGTGTCTTCCTCTGAAACAGCTTCCCTGCCTCTCTCTGTCTTGAGCCGGATCACCTTAAATTTCGGAAACTCGTCAAGACTCTCCTCTCCGCCTCCTCCTGTTCTCTCCCCTCACTTGCTAACCACCTCTCTCTGCTCTCTCTCCTCTACCTCTGCTCTGTTTTGCTGACTGGCTGCCTGATGTACCTTTCAGAGCCTCACAGGTCCCAAGCTTTCCTCGCCAGTCTCCTGCACTTGCCCCCGGGCTTTGCACTTGCTGCTGAACTTCTGCACTTCGGTTGCAACCCATGAGAGTGGTATCTCCCTGAAATTAACCCATGTTCTGACGGGACTGGGCGGACTTATCCCTATATCCCCTCCCCCACGGACTTCCCTTTCTGTTCACCTGCATAATCTGAATGTACCATGCCTAGTAAGAACGTTTGTCCTTGTCTTCCCTATGTTTTACCCTCCAATGCATGGTTGCGCTTTGAAACACTTGTGTATAAGCGCATAATAAATAAACAATCAATCAATCCGACCCTGTCTCGGATGCAGATGTATGAGTTTTGTTGTGTTTGCG
The DNA here is from genome assembly GCF_040938575.1 of Ambystoma mexicanum. NCBI lineage: Eukaryota > Metazoa > Chordata > Amphibia > Caudata > Ambystomatidae > Ambystoma > Ambystoma mexicanum. The sequence goes on along the minus strand of NC_090935.1, from coordinate 997,982,418 downwards.
CCCAACGCCCGTGAATGGGAGAGGTGACACCTGTTGCTTGTTCTTTCGCCCATGGATCATTCAGGTGATATGGTGTACCATGTGGTGTTTTTACAGGGGGTTTTCGGACTTCCATGTTTTGACCATTATTTGGTTGAATGGCATTTTGATCGTTTTCTAGGGGTTTCCAAATTTGTGTAAGATTCCCTACAGAGCATGGGTCCCAGCACAGTGTTTTTTCTAGCCTGTGGCATTTGCATATGGAATTCCACCAAATTCTAAGAAAAGACGGTTCTTGGTTTTTCCAATGAGAGGTAATAAGCTGTATGGCTCATGCATGCTAACAATGTGTCTAGTAGCTGAGTAATCTTGGGGCTTAGTGGGTTGCCTTTATTAAGGGAGTTGATGCAAAATTCCTTTAGTGTGGTATTTGGCTTCTGCTGCAGTATGTCCATGATGGACTGTGTTATCTCTTTCCAGAATTTGGATAGACTATGGCAGTAAAAAATCATATGCTCAAGTGAACCTACTACTTGAGGATGATTACATCTCCAACATGATGAGCTGTGAATAATTTAGGTTTACAGGAATGTGTACTTAAGCGTGTGTATTTATTATTGGACTAAAAGACAAATGTCCAAGGGCCTCATTACACGTTATGCGGTAAGGGATTAACATTACCGGTAAGGGAATACCGGTATCGTTAAACAGCCGTTAAGAGAACTGAGCAGTGGACCCACCTGCCACAGGTGGACACAATCAGCACAGGTGGAGGCAATGGAGACTGTGGCAGCACAAAAGGAGCACACCACACCCCTTCACACACCAAGATGGTTCCAATACTAGCAGCATTACATGGGCTGGAGGACATGATTGCAGTGCAGCAGCAACAACAGGCAGCAAAGAGGAGACACAGGAGGAGGAGGAGGAGGGCAAGACAGGCACAGCAAGCACCACCAGGGCACCTAGTAATACCACAGAGGCAGCAACCAATCCCCAGGATCCGAGCCAGTCCATTTAACCTAACCCCTGAGCAGATAGACACCCTGTACCATCTGGACCGGGATACCATCACCAGCATCGTGGACATGATACATGACGACATTGTGAGCCTCATAGACATCAGAACTGCCATACCCCCTCTACTGAAGGTGGTGACTGTGCTCCACTTCCTGGCCACAGGCACCTACCAGCATACAGTGGGGCAGATGCATGGCATCTCACAACCAGTATTCTCACGCACGCTGAACCAGGTACTCGATGCCCTCCTGAAGTATGCACGTGAACACATATTCCTGCCACGGACTGCCCAGGAGATCGCAAACACCAAAGTTGGCTTCTATTCACTGGCAGGCATCCCAAGTTGCATCGGGGCCATCGACTGTACTCATGTGGAATTGGTGGACCCACATCACAATGAAGTAGTCTACCGAAACGGAAAGCAATTCCACTCCATCAATGTCCAAATGGTATGTGACGCAAACAAGATAATCACACATTGTTGTGCCAGATTTCCCGTATCAACCCATGATTCTATGGTCCTGCGGAACTCAACCATACCACACTACATGGAGCGACAAGCCGGACAACGTTTGTGGCTACTTGGTGAGTAGCAGGGCAAGCACATGGCAGTGTTATTGGGGGGGAGATACATACTCCAACTGGGTGTGATTGGGGGGGGGAAGAGTTACATACTCCAACTGGGTGTGATTGGGGGGAGAGATACATACTCCAACTGGGTGTGATTGGGGGGGGGGGAGATACATACTCCATCTGGGTGTTCACTGTCGTCCGTAGGACAAATGGACATACAGATGTATGCCAATGTCCATCAGGGAAGGCCACAATGTACTTGAGAAGAACCCACATGCAATTTGAAGCTGCACAACATTGAGAACAATCCAGGTTTCCAAATATTACACATCCATCCACATCCACATTGCACATCATGCCACACCACATAATACACAAATCACCAACATGGCGTCAAGATAGTTATACAGAATTAGCGCAGCACAACATCAATACAGCAATGTGCCCTTGAATGCATGCAGAGGGATCACCCCTAGCCATAGCATTGAAGCACACACCTATAGCACCACTGAAGTGATGCTTCACAGCATGGCAACATCGATGTCGGAATGGCAGTACACTAGCAGTGTGGTACCAAATTTGCCTGGGCCCAGGGACACCTAAGACCTGGCCTCACCCAGGACATATCAATTACTGTCGGAGGCATGAATCAGGCATGTCCACTTGCAGGGTCGAGCTCACCTTTGCACATTGCAGTCACACAGATCGTCTGCATGCATGCTGGTAATCGTGGATTTCAATCACAATGCAAAGTCGATTTGTCTGATATGTACAGGCCGCTCTTGAAGTGAACAGTAACAGGTCCCCATTCTTCCCCCCCATACAGGTGATGCCGGCTATCCCCTGAAGAGGTGGCTCCTTACCCCTGTACGGAACCCACAGAACAGGCACGAAGAGGACTACAATCGTGCACATACCCGTACCCGCATCGTGATTGAGCAGACATTTGGCCTTTTGAAGACACGGTTCAGGTGCATAAGCAGGTCGGGTGGGGCTCTCCTGTACGGCCATGAGAAGGTGGCCAAGATCACCATGGCATGTATCATGCTGCACAATATGTGTATCAGACGGAATGTGCCACTGCCTGATGAGGATGATGATGATGAGGATGGAGGTGACGGGGATGCTGGTCATGCAAGAGGCGATGCCCAGGAGGGACGCGATGTGCGACAGCATCAGATCAACCAAATATTCTGAGACACATGGTTTAACTCTGTAGGATGGATATGGGTATTAGTGCACTGGTGTCTGTGGTGAAGCGCACAATGGACCCTGTCACCAATAATGTACACATACACAATGACGAAGTCCAAGCCTGTGTTTCAACTAGTCACCAGTGTATTAAGGTATAATGAGATGAAAAAGTGCATGTCCCCAACTATCCCACCACCCTTTCACCCACCCCAACCCCCACAACACTCCCGAAACACCCTTTACCCCCTTCCCCCACACCACTCCCGAAACACCCTTTCCCCCCACCCCCCACAACAACTCCATGTGTGGCTTGCACAATGTTGGTGTCCTGCTGCACACGTGCCAGCTAGACCCTGCTGTTCCTATTTCCCATTGCCATCACCACCATTAGGAGGTTGGGATGATGTGCGCCTGCTTGTCTGCCTTGAACTCACAGATGATGTGGCTGTCTGTCCCTGTGGTGGTGGTGGGAACTGGCGGTCCATCGCGTCCGCTATGCTCGTGAGGACCTGCCTCAGTTGGCCAATCTCCACACACAGCCTGTTGGTACAGGCTTCCATCGCCTCCCTCGAGTGCCTAGCAGTCTCTGTGATCTCCCCCGTGAGACGGGAAGCCTCTTCCACATGCTGCCCAACCAGCACTGTAATGTCCTCCTGGCGCTGCCTGATGGTGGCCAGGTCATGGCCACTGTGGCCAGCTCGTGGTGTGGCTGCTGCGCCTTCCTCTACATCCCGGACATCAGGTGAGGCCACCGATGGGCTCCAGCACCCTCCCGTGTTCTCCTCGCCAGACTGGCCATGGACACAGGATCCTGGTGTTGGCCGTGGAATTGCTTCAGGGCTTCCTTGGGGTCTGGGGGGTGCATTTGCATGGTGAACTCTATAGGGTCCTCCACATCTGACAGAGGCGCTGTGGCTGCTGCCTCACCAGTGGAACTTGTGGCAGCGGAGGGTGGGCCCTCCGTGGGTGTAACCTGTGGTGGGGGGGTTCACATCAGTGGGTGTGGCAATTGTTGCTGGCGTAGACTGCGGTATTGGTGCAGTGGCGCTCTTGCGATGTTTGACCCTCTGCAGGGGCTCACTCCTCCCTGTGCCCCTTGATGTGGTGGGGGTGTCCCCTGTCTCCTGTGCCCTGGGTTTTTCTTGGCAGGAGGAGCCTGAGTCGCAGTGGCAGGTTCTTCGCTGTCTGTATGTGAGCCTGTGGGGGACAAAGAGGGGGATGGCATTGGTGATGGTTCAACGTGCTTCATGCAGATTCAGTTCATCATGCTGTTCTGTGCATTGGGACTTCATTGGTGGGGATTCAGGTGATGGGGCTGTTGAGTGGGTCATCCATGCATGGGTCTGTGTGGCACTTGTCTGTGGTGATGCATGCATGTGTGTGTGTTGTGGTGTGACACTCACATGGGCAGGGTTGTGTGTATGTATGATTGTGGCCGCATCCATGAGGTGAATCTGGGCTCACATTTGGGGGGTGCCTCAACATTCACAGTGCATTGTTTCATGTGTACACTCACCTCCATCGGATGTAGTGGCCACACCATGCTCCATGCTCCCGACTCCCTCGATTGATTCGACGCCAATCGTGCTGGCGCAGGTTTCCTCTCACTCCTTCAATTTAATTGGTGAATCAGCCCACCTCCTGTGGCCATGGCCAGCTGGCGGTTCGCAGACATTATGCTGCGGACCCGGAGGCGGAGATCGTCCCACCACTTCCTGCACTCCCTGACGGTGCGGGTGGTGGTGCCCACCGCACTCACTTTCAGAGCGACCTCTGCCCAGATGGCCTTTTTCTGGATCAGGGTCTCCCGCCGCATGTCGTTGGCAAATACCACATCAGAGTTTGCTGCTAGGGTCTCTGTCAGCATTATGAGTTCCTCGTTCGTAAACTTCTCTTTGCGCTGGCGGTCAGTGTTTTTTTTAATGGGCTTTGGCATGGTGAGGGGATCCTTGTGGCTTTGGGATGGCACAGTTGTCGAAACAGGTCCGGGGGGCAGAGGATGGCAATGGATTGTGTTTTTAAAGATGGCCGCCGTGCTCTTTCCCGTTCCAGTGCAATGACGCATTTTCTGGTTCCGCTATTTAACGGTGACCGCTAATAGCGGTGACCGCTATTTGCGTGGTGCAGGAGGTCGAAAGTGCTATCAGTCGGTGCCGCGAAGGTTTTTTTTGGGGTCTTTAACGGCATGGCGGTAGGGTCATTACGAGCATGGCGCTATGCTCATGTCCACGTACTCGTAATGGTACGCAATTAGCGGCCTCTTGCCAAAGCGGACACGTTAATAGCGCAATGCCGGTAAATGCCGTTTTTTTACCACGTACCGTGTAATGAGGCCCCAAGTCATAGTTGCCAACACATGTTTCTACCAACTGTTCCTTGTTGTACATGGGTATCCGAGATGCAGTGTCACTGAAAACAGCAGCGGACCCATTCGCCCCTCCATTCAAGATGGATATATGCATACGCATTCAACAGATCTACGACCAAGTGAACTAAGTTTATTGTCAATTAGACAGTGCACCACAGGAAGTGAACTATGTTAATTGGCAATTAGACAGTGCACCACAGGCTCCAATAAGCATTAGGAAGTACAAGCTGTGAGTTAAATACTCTGTCCAAGCAATGCAACAATGGTCATTAATGAGAGATACTATGACAAGTGCAAAAATGCTTTCTAATTATTAACTTGCAGTACAAAGGGGACATTGGAATGATTCATTTGCCTTGACAAAGACCAGTTAGTAGAAACACGTGTTGGTAATTGGGATTTGGACATTTGTCTTTGGTGCAATAATAAATACACTAAAAACTAGGCAACTTTGACTTGGGACATTTGTCTTTTGGTCCAATAATAAATACAAACGATTAAGTACACATTCTGTAAACCATATCCTGTTGTTTCGTCAAGTTAATTACTTTGTGGAAATTTGGGCTAAGGGCTAAAAAGAGGGTAGGGAGGTGTTTAGAGTAGGGGTAAGGGAGGTATGGGTGGGGACCCTCCAAATAAAAATATAAAATACATTCGATGAAAAAATTAGAATTACTTCATGGTAAATTACCGCAAAGTAATTACTGTTGGCAAAATGACGGAACCCTATGAGCCAATGACTCTACATTTCCAATGGCAATAGCAGTATTCTATGCTTTATGTGTACATTTGCAGCTACAGATTGTTATTGATAAAGAATATTGAGGACTTGCTCAGGACAAATAAGGTTATTGCTACTATATATTCTTTCAACTTGTGAATACATTTGGCCTTGTGCATTCTTTCTCGTGACCATAGTGCCCTATTTAGTACAAAGAATAGTGCCTCTGATTTGCTCACGGCTTTTGATGCTGTACTAGCTCTTTTGGAGATCTGTTCCCTTTGTTATGTTATGTTATGTTAATGGGACTTGTAGAGCGCACGCACGCCCGGAGGCATCATGGCGCTGAGAAGCCAGAACAGCTTAATACCAGCAAAGAGGAGCGTTCAGAATAATAAGGTTTTTAGTTTTCTCCAGAAGGCAAGATGATCAGCAATCTTTTTCAGGTCGAGAGGGAGTTAATTACACGCCTTTGCTGCCACAACGGAGAAGGCACGACTGCCAACACGGGTGCGCTTAAACCGGGGGACTGCTATCAGAAAAGCGGAATGAGACCGAAAAGCGCGGGTAGGAATATAGTGCACAAATTTCATTTGCAAATACTCTGCTCCAATGCCATAGTTCGAGCTGCCACCGGGAGCCAATGGAGTTGTCTCAGTAGAGGGGACATGTGCGTTCCAAAAGGTGGGCGAAGAATAGATCTTGCTGCAGCATTCTGGAGAAGCTACAGCCGCCGGAGCAGGTATAGAGTGAGTTTCAATAGTCAACTCCACTTAGGAGAAGAGTAGCAACTACCGGTGCCTGAGAGGCAGCAGGAATAAAAGGAAGAACCTTCCTTAAGACCCGAAGTTTGAAGGGGCCGGTCTTGCATACTGCTGCCACCTGCTCCTCCATGGTCAGGGAAGCAGCGATTTCTAACCCCAGGTTTCTTACTGATGCAACAGGCGTAGGTAGTGGACACAGGGAGGAAGGCCAGAAGTCATTGGTCCAAAACAGGTGAGGAGAGGAGGTGCCTACGACCAGGACTTCTGTTTTGCTTGCATTTAGCTTGAGCCAGTTTGAGGTCATCCAGCCTCCTTGCTCTTCCAGGCACTTCCTTACGCGGGCTGCTGTGTCAGACTGAGATAAGTCCAGCCGCACCAGAATCTGAGTATCGTCCGTATAGGAATAAAATTGAAACCCATAGGACTGAAGCAGAACCAGCAAGAGTCTAATGTAGACATTAAACAAAATGGGGGACAATGCCGTGCCTTGGGGGACCCTGCATAAAATAGAAACGGGGGCAGACCGAAAAGGGGGAAGAGACGCCGATTGTGAACGGTCGGCCAGGAAGGTCGAGAACCAATTTAGAACTTGGCCTGACAGGCCAGCAGCAGATAGCCGAGAGATCAGGGTGGAATGATCAACAGTGTCGAAAGCCACCGAAAGATCTAGTAGTAGGACGGCTCCGACACCACCCTGATCGACCAAACATACAAGATCGTTCAATACTGAGTTCAGGACTGATTCCGTGCCTCTTCACGGCCGGAAGCCGGACTGGAAATCGTCAAAATATTGGGAGGACTAAAGGAAGGTAGACAGGAGAGGGGACACCAAAGCCTCCAAAACCCTCATGAGAAACGGCAGTAAAGAGATGGGCCGATAGTTAGCAAGTACTTCAGGATCAGATGAGTTTTTTTTAGCAGAGGAATAACCAGGGCATGTTTAAGTGAGGGGGGAATAGTTCCAATGGAAAAGGAAAGATTTACAGCAGAAGTGATGTGATCAATTAAGTTGCCAGAAGTATCCTTCAAAAGAGCCAGAGGTATGGCATCCACTGGAGAAGCAGATTTTAACCACTGAATCGGAGTGTGAAAAAACAGGGAAGGTGCACCAGATTCCTATCGCAGGAGGAGGTTCGACGTAGATCCTATTAGCCATGGGAGCCCTAGCCTCCTCATTTATGGTATCTCTGATAGCCGATATTTTAGTGGCCTGGGAGGACGGCACCACAGGACGACTAGATATAGGGGTTGAAAGAGATTGTACCAAATTAAATAAATCCTTGGGCTTATGTAAACCCTCTTCCACCGTATGGCCAAAATAGGCTTTCTTAGCATTGTTGATGGCAGTATGGTAGGTGGCAAGAGTGCTACGAAAATCATTTAGCTTTGCATGAATCCATGGCACGCCCTTTCCTCTCAGTTTGTGTACACTGAAGTTTGAGAGTACGCAATTCCGCGGTAAACCATGGTTCCGAGGGGCTGCTTCTTTGTTTGGATAGTTTCATTGGTGCTAATAGGTCAGCCGTGGTAGTAAATGCCTCTTCTAGGCTGGACAAGGGAGCAGCTGTTCACCATACCGCAATGGGCCAGCAGGGAGGTGGTAAGCTCAAGGTTACTAACTCCTCGCCATCTATGTTTAAAAGCAGCTGGTTTAGGACAGGGGGAGGAGGAGTCTTGTTTGCACAGGAGAAGGGCACATGAAAGTGGTTTGACCAAACCACAGGGTTCGGAGAGTTGATATTAATGAGACCATCAGGACCAAAAATGACATCTAAGATATTACCAAGTATATGAGTAGGGTTTATGACACTCTGAGGACGGCCTAGATCTAACATAGTGGCCATGAAATTAGCCACTTGACCTGCATTAGGAAGAGTCAAAGGCAGATTAAAATCACCAATGACGATCAGCTCAGGATGTACAGTCTGAAGTTCAAGTACCAGAGCAGGAAACATGGTACAGAAGCTGCTATCTGTGCCTGGAGGCCGATAGACTAAAAGTACGGACAGAGTATCATTAAAGCATACTGTAATCCGATAAAGGCACTCCATTTTGAAAGAATGGTAAGGAGTGGTGCACAGCACCTTATATTTGGATTTGTAAATCAAGGCCACCCCACCACCAGGATGGGAAGACACACGGTCAAGGTGAGCTATAGCACACTTTGGGGGGAGGGCCTGAACAAGGGCCGGGCCAGGGGAGTCTCTCAACCAAGTTTTGGTGATGAACATGAGCTCAAAATCATTGGCAGATAGAAGATCATAGAAATTCATGGAATGAGCAACGAGCGAACGCACGTTTAAAAGGCTGCATTTTAGATCAGCATGTTGTTTATGCATGTCTAGGGTAGCAGGGGACGTAACAAATCCCAAAGGCAATCTAGTCTCTTCGGTGGCATTGTATCGCCCAATAGGTAAGACTCATATCAAATAGCACTTTTTCATCAGATTGATGATCTCCAAATAGATCTTCATCAGTGACGTCAGTCAATCTGTATCCTTCCCCGATGGCAATTAGTGCACACCATCGTCTGCCTTTGTCTTCATTTCCATCAAGCAAAGCCATTTCATCTCACACTATGGCTGCATGCAGCTCTAAGGGAAAAACGTGTCCCTCTTCTTCACGCATAGGTATTTTTGGTCTAAACAGAAATTCATCAGGTATTCTCATCGTTCTGCCTACTAGGCCTGTAACCATGTCAATAAAATGCATACTCCGTAATGAAAAACCTCTGGTTCTAAAGGTATTGCTCTCATGGCTATCTGTCCTGAAAATAAATTCGCTCATGTTTAAATAATGCATTCCTGGTGTTGAACACACTATGCATTCATCAGTAAAACGAAATTGTCATGTTCAACTTTGTCATTAGATCTCGACCTAATATATTGACAGATGTTTGCCTTGAATATAGAAATGGCACCTTCATGTCACAGTCTCCTAGAGAGACTGGTAATTCTTCAGTGAAAGGAACTCTACTTGCAGCTCCTGAAAAACCTTAAGTATTCCTGGCATTGGCAGACATTGAAAACGTTCCCTCTTGTATACATGAGCGTGTTGCACCCGTGTCTACGAAAAACGTTTGCGTCCTATATTGACGTCCACCCTCGGTTCCTCATGAGGATTCGGCATCACAGATAGTACTGAAAACATCAACCCTCCCAATGAGCTGTCCTATTGTGGGTACAGCCTCATTCGTTACCTGTAAAAGGATCCCCTCCATTGACATTGACACCCCCGACTCTAGGAGTCATTAGCTGTCCTGTACATGTACTCTGCTGAATCTGCATGGGCGAGTGCTGCAACTGCCCTTGCGGCGGGTTGACTGCTACGGGCTTTGTTTGCAAGCCCTGCTGAACTCTCATTGCCTGCTGTTGCTGCAGCGTTTGATTCTGAGAAACCCCATCACCACTCTGCTGTGAATACGCAGGCAGGTTTGAAGTCCCTCCTCTTAAAAACTGGCCGTTTTGCACGAACCCTTGACTTCTACACATGCGAGCAAAATGACCTGTCATCCTGCATTTCCAACATGTAGGTGGTCTCCTAATCCTGCATGTTGTGACCGCATATTTTGAAACCCACCTTGATTGTTCTGGAAGCTTCCCTGATTATTCTGACAGTTCCCTTGATTATTCTGAAAACCTCTTCCTCGAAATCCTCCCCTTCCTCGCGCAGCAAATCAAATATTGCTCTGGTCAAACTGCCTTTGGTTATTTACTTGTGACATATTTACAATCTGCTGTGAATTTGATCCATCTACACTAGTCGACATTGCCCCTTCAATGGCATATTTAGACAGTTTCTTTTTTACTAATCTTTCCTGTTCACTTTTCCTAGCATCATCTTTTTTGCGATTCTTTTCCTTCTATGATAATGCGCAATGGTCTGCTGAATCTCCGACCACGGTTTGGCTTCTATACCTACTAACTTCTTGAGCTGCTTTTGTACAGGGTCTGGCAGCCCTTGGCACAATATATGATCGAACACAGGTGTAGATTTCCCCCAAGATTCACGCGTCTCCAAGCTCCACTGTTCCTGAAGATTCTGAATGTAAACAAGCGGATCATCTCCGTCCGGGATCTTTTTCATCATTATAGCTCCCATATCAGACGTGTCTGGATACAGTACTCTAAGTTCTTTGCAGACTGCTGCCCTGCAATTATTGAATGGTGCTCCATTGTGAGCAGTGTTAACTGTGGTAACACCAGCATATCCTTCCCTTGTCCATACGTCATCGGCTCTCTCACTAAGTATGGCGATCAGGAGTCCCTTAATTTCCCCTACAGCTAATGTGTTAACTCCCGTCATTTTTCTAACTCATGTATCCACTTCCCAGCGCCAGAAGTTAAACTCGGGAGTTTACACCTTAAACTATCCTTGTCCATCTGGGGCCATGGTATATACTGTGGTCTGGCTCCTCCTTTTTCCAATAAGGAAAACTGCAAAGCCCCAAACTCATTCTCATCTCTCATCATTTGTCTGTCCACCGCCAGGACAATATTCCCACATCGCCTTCTTCCTATCAGCGATCTTAATCTGCTCACATAAGGCAGCGACTCCCCCTCTCACCATGGAGTTGCCCTTTAGGTCGGTCTGACTGTGTCAATGGTTCTGACGCCCTAAGTATAGGTGCGTGTAAATCCGACCATCTTACTTCCTTATCCATTGAAAAACATCCCTCAGGACCACATACGATCCCCTCTCTCTTGCCCACAGAAGATATCCCTGTCTTCGTTTGACATGTCTTCTGCCCAACTCGTACAACCTCTCTCCTCCTCATCTCTATTCAGAGTCAGTCTATCTAGAGACAGCTCCTTATGCTTCGTACTACGAGGCTCCCTCTGTGTCCTATAACTCAGTGCTCTCGAGTCGATAATTTTTTCCCTTCCCTTTTTGATTCTTTCTGAGCTTTCATTTCATGATATACATTATCGATCGCTTCCCCAATGCTCCTAGAGTCAAACTCGTCCACTGGATGTACTCTAGACGGGTCTGGTAATAACTCGTATTCTGGGAATAATTCCTCTATGTCCTCCCATGCTACTTCTGGTTCGGGATCCCTTATCTCCTTTTCCAGGCTCTCGGTCTGTTGTCACGTTTTCTTTGTCTGTCCTTTTGCTCTCTCTTGTTTTCTTGACTGCTCCTCTTGAAATAACTGCTCTCGTCTTTGCCTATCCTTCCATTTCAATCCTTCGTCTTTCGATCATTCCTCTCTTTCTTTATCTTTTTTATCTTGCTTGTCTTGATCTTCCCTTTGTCTTACATCCTCGATGCCTTTACTTCGAATTTGAGCAAAATCTGGCCACCCATCCATTCGTTCTGTAAGAGCGCTATCTCATCAGCTTTGTCTCTTTCTCCCTGGCATCACTTTATTTCTCTTCCTATATCTAGAGATGTGCTTGCTCAATCACTTCTCTCTTTATCGGGTCTCTCCTTGTCCCTCGGGACCTTAGAGATTACATCTCTCTCAGTACTTTTCTCTGGACCCTCGTCACTACTTTGCATAGGCGACTCATATGCCGGGTTGCTATACCCTGTTGCTGCCTTAAGCTCCCTCAGTGGGTATACCCCATCGTCTTTCTTGTTCTTGTCTTCTATTTCAGCTGGGGCGGGGGGAGCAGAGGGCTCCTCACCCCCCTCTTTGCATACATTAAGTATCCAATCTACAGGAGGTGGTTCATCTCGCTCCTCCTTGTACATCTTCCAAAGCTGTAAGCTAGCTAGTCGCTTGTCTAGCTTTTTCCCTGTGTATGCTGCATGCAAATATGTCATCATATGCTGCAGCACTGCCTTCGATAGTTACCCTCCTTGCGGCCACGGCATAAACATTTTATCAGCGGTTCCTTTAACCCATTCCGCACTGTACTGTCTAAGCTTAGCTGCATGTTTCGGCAACTGCTTGCACAGATGCACAAGTGGAGTAATATCCTCCATCCTCGATTCTTCTACTCTTAACCTGTTTGACACTCTCTTGCTTTAATCACAGATTTAAAAAGTACGTTTCAGAAAAATAACATAATATGAGCGAGCACCAATCGTCGCAAGCTCCAATCCTTTTAATCACAATTTGTACTTTAATCTTGCAAAAAAAAAACAAGTTCAGTTTAAAAACAATCAATTTAATTTTTCCGTTTATGATGTCATCATTTTCAAAATCACATAAAACAAACAGACAAACTCGACCGGCCACATGTATTCTTCACTACAGGCTTCTCTAAGATTTGTCTTGCCCTCTACGATACTCCATACGGAGTGTAAATTAACCTCTTTAGATTTGCCTTTAATCAAATCCATTTTCTACGTCATCCGCTACGGGACTCTAGGTTAACATTTCTTCTGATATGTTTGTAAAAAACGGAGGCCAGAGCGTATTCTCTTATCGTGGACTCTCTCACGATACTTTATTGCTTGGCCACACTCAAGTCAGTATCTCATTCCCCATATATATAACTCTATTGACCTCACGCTATGTTTATCCCGCCACCCTTCGTTACTCACTTTTTTCTTCACTCATCACCCATACTTTTGCCAACTCTCTGTTTTACTCACCGCTCTCATTTTCGTCTTCCGACTCTCGGGATCGTACACCATTTTTACCGCCTCTTCAAACTTCTGATCGATCAGCTTCTCGTAGACGTGGAGGTGATACTATCAGAAATCAGGGGACCTGTCACACCCAACTTGCAAGGCTTTTTCCAAATTACACTAACCACTATCTACGGGGAGCTTCACGTCCTTTCTGCCGAATGGTAAAGGTCGTTCGATATTGCCGGGACTCTAAAGTTTACTCATGTCGATGGCTCTGAAACATCCTCTGCTACCAAGTGAACTTTGATGAGTAGCAATTACCCTGGAGATGGATGGGGGTGCAGATTTATATTCATACATCAATAATCGAAATGACTTGGGTAGTTGGCAAAAGGAAGACTGTTTTAATATCAATTATCTAAAACAGGGAGCATAACGAACATCATCGAACTCGTTTGATCCTCTTACTCAAACATTCTTGGTAAAAACAGACATCTTATACGAAAAACTCATCACCAATGGCGTTAACTTACATATGAACCAACGTCATCCTATGTGGCAAACTACAAAAACCTATGAGTATGGATGTTTGGCTCTTAGTGAACATCTAAGTATACAATCCATATTAGTCTAAAAAAGTGGGAATATGTGATTGGCTACTTAACATCAGGGGGGGCAACTAAGCCCTCCCCTAAAAAAACCCACTATGAACGTCACTAAATACATTTTTTTTTTAAAGGTTTTTATTAAATTTTACAAACAAACAATAAAACAAAACAAACAGTGCATGTTACAACAGTTTCAATGCACTTTTTTAAATTCCTAACCACTACTCCCTCTACCCCACCCCCCTTGCGAGTCTATTGCATTGAACCTTCAGTTTCCACACCCTGTGGTTCGGTCTCCTCCTCCACAGGCTCAGTCGGGTCGTCTAATGACCCAAACAGTCCGGCTATCAGTGATTTCCAGGCCATCAGGGACTCATTCCCCTCCTCCCCCCATTGCTACACGCTTCTTGCCATGCCATGGTTTCGGCTTCTGCCCATTTTTGCAAGTCTTTCCACCACACCTCTATCCTCGGCACATGGCATGACTTCCATCCCATGGCAATCCTTCTTTTTGCAAGCACATAAGCCAGGTCCCTTAGTTTGCTTACATGCCTGAGTTTCTGTGGTCTGGGGAACCCCCCCAGCAGACAGGCCCACACCGTATCCACTACTATCTTGACCCCTCTTCCTTCTAGTTTCTCTTTTACTCCCCTCCAGAACTCTCTATGATCGGGCATGACCAGAACATATGCACCATGCCCGCGTTCTCTTCGTCGCACTTGGGGCATGCTTGCCGACCTGCATTCTCGAACCTCAATATCCTCCAAGGCGTCATATAAGCCCTGTGTGTTATGTACAGCTGTATCTGTTTCAGCCTCGCGTTTCTAGACACCTTCTTATGATACCCTTGCACCCGTTCCCACATCCCATCTCCCATTTGGGCCGCAACCTCTGTTTCCCAGTCCATGCTCAACTGCGTGACCTCCTTCCCCACTTTAGACATCAACATCTCATACAGTCTGGAAATCTCATGACCCCCCTCAGCTATATCATGTATCACGTCTATGGTGGCGTCCAATTCTTCCTACAGCACAGTTTCAGGCCATGTTCTCTTAATCCTCTGTACCATTCTGTGATACGTAATGTACTGGCCTTCGTGCAACCCAGCTACTTCCCGCAGCCCCTCAAAAGTAACACTAGAGCCATCCTGCCAAATATCCCCCATCGTTGCCACCCCAGCCGGTTCCCAGTGGGTCTGGAGTATCAGTCACAGCTGAGCGTCTGCCCCTGTCAATACAACCAATGGCATCTGCGGTGAGCATGGGGACGGGTCCCCCATCATTTGGCATGCCCTGCGCCATACCTTCCACCCTAGTAGCATCATTTTAGGGCGCCCCACCATTTCCGCCCTGGGTGCCCACATAACGTCTTTCAAATAAAAAGGTGCACAATCACGCCCAAACAGCCTAAGTTCAGAGGTCTCTTCATCAGATAGCCATTTGGCAACATACTGCAACTGGCTCGCCACATAGTACGCTTCGTAGTTGGGCAGCTTTATTCCTCCTTTGTCATGGAAGTTCTGAAGCTTCCGTAACACCACTCTGTTTCGCATGCCATGCCACGGAAAGTCCCTACACATGCTATTCAGTTTGGTAAAAAACCCTTTAGGAATCAGGTACGGTATATTCCCGAAGTAATGTAGGAGCCTCGGCAGGACCACCATCTTTAGCATCACTCCCCGCCCCATCATCGCCAAAGGCAGCTTCGCCAAAAACCGCATGCATTTCTCAATTTTTTGGATTGCCACCTCTGTATTACACCTATGCTCCTCCCCAACGGTGTGATATATGTCTATCCCAAGGTACCGAAAAGTACTAACCGCCTACGGTACCTGTAAAACCGGTGACCTCTCCACTGGAACCCCTATATACCCCCCAACGGGAACAGGCTAGACTTCTGGGGGGGTCACCGCTTTGCCGGATAGCACAGCGTATCTCCCAAGCACTTCCAAGATGTACTGGAGGTTCTCCTCTGGAAACCGCACATACAGTAGCATGTCGTCCACATATAGGGAGATCAAATGCCGCTCCCCGTTCACCTCGATGCCTATGGTGTCATATTGTTGCCTCAGATAGATCGGGAGAGGTTCCAGGGCCAGTATGTAGAGCACAGGAGACCACGGGCATCCTTGTCTAGTACCCCTGCTAAGCTGCCACCTCTCTGATATCACAGATCCTGTCTTAACTTTAGCCAGCAGTTCACTATACAAAATCTTCGCCCACCTTACATATCCGGGCTCTAACCCATAGTGTTTCAGGGCCGCCAGCAGCCACGGCCACTTGACGGAGTCAAAGGCCTTGATCGCATCCAAAGACACGATTGCCATTTCCTCATCACTTCCACTGCCAAACTCAATGATCCTCTGGAGTCGCCTATGATTATTGGTGATGTTTCTATGGGGGACATAGCCCGTTTGATCCGGATGTATTAACTTGCTAATGACCCTCTTCAGTCTATTCTCCAAGACTGCAGTTAATATCTTGCCGTCTTGGTTCAGCATTGACACAGGTCTAACGGAACCACAGCTACGCCCAGGTTTATTTGGTTTAGGGAGAGGTACCATGACAGCCTCTCTCAGTGACTCCGGTAAGTGGCCCATCTCGAACGCTTCGTTTATCATTTCTAGCAGCAGGGGGGAGGACCTCTTCTATATATACCTTATAAAATTTGCTTGGGAGCCCATCTGTCCCCGGGGTCTTACTAGTAGGCAACTGCCTCACCACCTCCCCAGTTCTTCCAGGGTAATCGGGGAGTCCAATTCCTCTCTTTCTTCCTCGCATATCTTGGGCAGCCCCATATCATCAAGCGTTTCCTCTATCATTACACGGCTACTTTCTCCATCTTCCCCGTATAACATTTTATAATAAACGCTTGATTAACTCCCTCCTGGGTGTCCTCTATGCTACCATCTTCCCTCTCTATAGTTCTAATTGTGGCTCTGGGGGTCTCGCTCTTATATAACCACGCCAAAAGTCTCCCCGGTTTATCACCTCCCGCATGCTGTCTCTCTATGTACTTTTTATAATTAAGGTTACGCAACCTCTCCCAGTATTACGCACATTTTTGGGTGTCCAGTCAACTGGTCGAAAAAAAACTGGTCGACTGCAATTTGGTCGACGCAATTTGGTCGAAAACCAAATGGTCGAAATTTTTTTTTTATTTATATATTTATTTTTCGGGTGTTCGTTTAATATAAAAAGGGGTTTTTAGAGAAAAAAAGGGGGTTGGGGGGACCCCCCCCCAAAAAAAAAAAAGGGTTAAAATAAATTTAAAAAAAATTCGACCATTTGGTTTTCGATCAAATTGGTTCGACCATTTGGTTCGACCATTTGTCTGGTCGACCAATTTTTTTCGACCAAATGTCTGGCAACCACATTTTTGCTGTAGCTTAAGTATCGAATCTAGTTTCTCTGCTGTATCGTCACCGGCTTTTAAGGCCTCTTCCAATTTTGCTTCCGTCTCCCTCAGTTCAGCCGAAACCCCACCCTGTAGGCCCTTGGATTTCGCCATGGCCGCCCCCCCTGATCACAACTTTAAAGGCCTCCCATAATGTCCCCGCCGAGTCCACACTCCCAGTGTTGGTTTCAAAATAGTTTACTATCTCCTCCTGCAAATCCTCTCTAAAGAAGGGGTCTCTCAACACCTCCGCTCGTAGGCGCCATGTTGGGATCCTCGCCCTCGGGGGGGCAGTATTGCCATGCAAGAATCAGGGGCGAGTGGTCCGAGAGGACCCTGGCCCTGTACTCTGTGTGTGCAATCTCCGCTATCATTTCAGGTGATGCAAAGACATAGTCCAGCCTCGTTGATAACTGCTGTGGGGCCGAATAATGCGAATATTGCCTTTCCCCAGGGTTACACACTCTCCATGCATCTTCCAACCCAAAGTCATCAAGCAGTGTCTGTAGCGCCCTGGCTGCAGGTGCCGGTCTATCCAATTTCCCGTCCGATCTATCCACCCTCGGGTTCAATACGCAGTTGAAGTCCCCTACCCAGATCACCGCGCTTCCCACACACACGCTCAGGTTCGCACTCAGTGTCCTAATGTACGCCGCTGTGTTCTGGTTCAGGGCGTACGTGTTAACAATACTTATCTCCCTGTTCTCTACCAATACCCTCAGCATAACCATCCTCCCGTCTGTCTCAGCCACCACTTGCAACCGCTGAAACGGGACATGTGGCGCCACCCATATAAGTACTCCTCTTGCGTAGGCCGAGTACGATGAGCCCACCAACACCCCCTTCCACTTTCCCGCAATCATGTCCATCCTCTCACGTGTGAGGTGGGTTTCTTGCAGCAATGCAATATCTATTTTCTGTCTGCGCAGATACAGCATAACCTTGTTCCTTTTTAAATAGCTATTAAGTTTCCGCACATTCCATGTGTGTATTTTAAGGTCCCCCATGGCCTGGTATGATCCCATTCCCTCCCCCCCACGTGCCGTTTAACTTGGAGTTCCAATCCAATCCATATAGGCTCGCATCCCATTACAAAACCCCTTTAACCAGAAACACACCAAACTTCCCACTCCCTCTCCCCCCGCCACCCATCCCTTCTCCAACACTCTCCCCCCCCAACTGTAGCCCAGCTCCATCCCTGGATCTCAGGCTCCCCCGCATCTAGCTCTTTCCGGCTTTCGCCGGTACTCGAAGCTCCGCAGGGTGAGGCCCCCCCTAGTGGCCAACCTACTACAACTATAATTCGGGGGGTAGGGTACTTCTGCCCTGCTGCTCCAATAGCAAATCGAATAACTACACATTGCCATACAATTTAAATATATGTAATCCCCACTATATTCCAGTCCATCAAGTCTCTCACAATCAGCAATATGTTATCGAATATCAGCCACCTACAACCAGGCCCATCGTTCTCAGCCTTCGCCTAGGCGCCCTTGGGATGTTCGCTCACCGCCATAGCAGTAAGCAGACCGTATCTGAGTCACTTTTCACGTCCATTTTGTGTCTCTTCCGTGTCTTGATCCGGGCAGCCCTGCAGATCCAGCCATGTTGTTGCTTCTTCCGGAGTGTTAAATAAATGCATTTTGCTCTTATGCACGACCTTCAATTTTGCAGGGTACAGCAGCATATATTTTATCCCAGCCGCCCACAGCCTCCTTTTGATAGTTACATAGCTGTACCGCTGCCTTTGGACCAGCATAGTATAATCCGGGTATGCCGTGATAGTGCTCGAGGCCCTCTCAATTGTTCCACCTTTCCGAAAATACTCCAGTATTTTCTTGCGGTCTTTGTAGTTCAGTATTTTGGCAAATATCCCTCGTGGAGGGGCCCCTGGTCTCGGCTTCCTCATGAGGGCTCTATGTGCGCGCTCCACCACAAATCCCTGCGAGAGTGTACCGGCCCTGATTCCTTGTAGGAGTAAGTTCTCAATGTAATCAGTCGGGTCCTGGCCCTCCTCACCTTCCGGCAAACCCACCACACGAATATTGTTTCTCCTCGCTCTCCCTTCTGCTTCTTCTGCTCGAGACTCCAAGTTGGCCACCTGTTGCTTAAGGACATGGATCTCCTTTGCATTGTTGGTGCTGGTGTCCATGTTAGATTTCACCGCACGCTCCAGGCTGCTTGTGCGTTCCGCCAGTCCCCTAACATCTTGTCTCAGCAGGGAGACTTCGATGCCCACTGCTTCAATTTTAGCCTCCAGGGAAGTGCGTAGGTCCAACATCGCAACCCCCCAAGATTCCTTCAGCTCCGTAATGGCTTCTAAAATCTGATGATTATCAGCCGCTGTGACGCCCTCAGCCTGTGCCATCGGGCCTTTGGTTGCGATGGCCGCAGGAGACTGTTGTGTTTTAGCAAAAATATCCATCTGGGGTTGTTTTTCTTATTCTTACCCACGGCCCCTCGCGCCACCATTTTCCGGCCTCGGTTGGGTCTCCCTAGCGTCCGAGTGTCTCCCCAACCATAATTTCCTCTCTTTACCGACTGTCGTGGTGATCTCCAGGCAGTCGCGACATCCGCCTCCTCTCACCGCTGCTAGTTGCTGATCAATGCCGAGCGAGCGCTTCTCGTGCTTGTCGTGGTGCGGCCTGCATTTTCACACCTCTGCTGCCCTCGGGCCCCTGCCGTCCAGGCCAGCGCCCAAGCCTCCACGACCCAAGGCCCACAGCCCCCAGGGATTTTGTTCCGTCTTCACCTCGCCATTGTCGTTCTTTCCCCGTGGCCACCGCCGCTATTCGTCCTCTTCGGGTACCCTAGTTTTGTTTCCTTTGTTGTCGGCCATCTTGTGTGACAATGGACCGAACTGCCGCCGTCGTTCGTCGAGCAATTCCTCCAGACTCACGCTTACGATTCTCTCGATCTTTATACAATGAGCAGAGCATACATTCCCGTGCGCGTGTGATCAATTCTGGAACAAATGGCGCACTTTCAAAGGTAGTTTTTACGGATCATCTGTCGGATCCTCCGGAGCTACACGGGAAGCACGTCCTACTTCATGGCTGCTCAAGCCACGGCCGTCACTAAATACATGATGTCCAATTGGTTCACACAACTATAGGACCCCTAAAAAACGCAGTCCTCTACAATTGGTTGGCACTCTAACCTCCGTCAGTACTTTTCCATCTACGTCCAGCAGCCTGCAGGCAGGCCATCCAGGTGCTGGTAAGCTCACCTTAACCATTGCTTCCAACCAATTAGCATATCAATCCATCATCACCTCAGTGGTTTACTGTCAACTAGGCTTTGAAGCTCGGCCTTGAGAGTAGCTCTGAGAAATTTAGGGAGTGAAAAGCATGGTCTGCCCTCGTGCGTAGGTGTGATAATCTCGTTCGTCCAACTTCATGCATCCATGGGACTAGAGACCATGGAATCAAGCCTTTTGGTGCATTTTTAATACTATTTTTTAATAGACCTCTGATGTTTTCCTTGCTATAGTTATGGCTTCTGAACAGGAGTTTTGTTCTTTCGCACAATTTGTATCCAATGTCAGTTTACTCCAGTTTGATAAGACCTTGGCTTCTTTGGCTCACCCAGCTCTGTCTGCTGAGATTCACTTTGTAATTCAATTTGCTTTTTAACTGCGACACACTAGAAATGAGGCCTTCTTGCTACTGTCCAGCACTACTATAATGTGTAGTGGAAACATCCATCCTTCAATTGTCCATAGGTATATATATATATGTTGGCACTTGCCGCAATCTATTCACTATAAGGCTTGAGGCTAGCTTTCAAGATTACTTTGCGTGTTTGCATTTCTTTTGCACCTGTACACATGTAAAATGACTTAATGTCTTCATAGGTTTCTGTGGCATAAGCTTCTACACCTTGATCCCAAGATGTCACTTATCCTTGATACTTTCTTGATGCCTTATAGAATATCTGCATTCTCTGGTCTCTGCATCTCTTCTAGGTATGTCATTTCAGCTCTGCGTGACATATACTGGCAGTGGTTGGTGACGTTAGCTTTCTTCTTTACCCTTTATTGGCTCTGCTTCTTCGGGATTTCATTCAAATGGCTATCATATTTTCTTTTATGCAGGTATGGTGGACCGCCAGTACTTCAAGGTAAGTTCTCGGGTTCTTTATTGTCCATGTCCTGAACTCCTCCACAAGACACAGGGATGGTAGGGGACACAAGATGACACGGGAAACACCGGGCTCACCCCCACACCCATCTTCTCAGCTCACTGCTTCACTCTCCTCTCCAACTGTCACCAGCAGAACACCTCCACACAAACATTCCACACAAACATTCCACTGCAGATGACCTCACACTCGCAGCTAATCTGAAGGCCAGATTACTACAGTTTCCTCAATGGGAACCTTGCCTTCACGATTCTCTTTGATGTCAGTATTTTCACTGGTACCGCACAGAGTCCATACTCTTCCCTTTGTTGGTTCAACTGTTCTGTGTATGTCACATACTCTGGTTTCCAACGTACAGGTAAAAGGGGCGGAACGGTTGAGGTGGGGGTACTCGGCTCCTCCTCTACAATACAGTAGAAGTAATCGAAGTTCTTTACTCTGAGACATCCTTTCAAGTGAGATTAGAAAGATTAGGCATGCTGACGAAGGACATTTTGACCAACAAAGGCCTTAAACAAGGGTGCCCATTGGCAACCAAATTATTTAATCTGTTTGTTTCAGACATTGAAGCCTCCTTTGTCGACATTAGATGTTTCCCTCTGAAAATTGGGTACAGTCAAGATAAGACACATTTTACATGCAGATGACGTAGTTCTGCTAGACCAAAAACCAGTGGGACAACAGCGACAACTTGAAGCACTGCAAAAATATGTGGCGACAAGCGATCTTAAGATCAACCCAGCAAAGTCACTGATTAGGCAAGGAGAGTAAATCCTGCTAAGCACAGCAGCTGAAAGAGGTTAAAGAGGGGGCAGTGGACGTCAGAAAGCAGTTAAACGACGGTATAGGGCGGGTTGAGCCTGAAAGGTAATTATATTGCGGGAACGATGTGTGTCACGCTGTAGGAGGCTTGACTGCATGTCCTGGAGAGCGGGCAGAAGCCACCCACATAAGCAACAAGGGGTCCTCCCCTCCTAATTAACAAGGACCCGGGCCAGACTACGAGGCAGCTCACGTACAGCAAGGGCAACAGGGGCCCGTGTGAAGCACAGAACTGGTGACTGCCCATTGACACCCACTGGGTACCACTGCGCTGATGGCGCAGTAGAGATACGCACAGCTGGCAACGGCATGCAACAAGCGAAAACCACTGACTGTTCACACTACTACCTGAGCACTGCAGCGAGGGTTGCAGAGGTGGTAAGGCTGCACTGGAAGTGGAGTCTCAACAAGCAACTGCGGTTGCATAATCCTGATGCGATTGACAGACGGATTGAGAGGCGAAGGTGGAGACCGGAGCACCGGCTTGAAGTAAGGCTGCTGAGCATCCCCAGTGCGCCAAGCGGGGCTATGCAAGCGAAGCAAATTGGCACCAGCCCTCGGTCTGAGATCACAGAGCGCCACAGAGCTCTCAGACTAACTGGGCACTGGTCTTGGGCACTGAGTATTACTGTAGGTGGACTCAACATGTGGTGATGTAAGTCTAGAAATGACTCTAACCAAGTATACAAGGTATATTATGTTGGCCGTAAACCAATCGCATCATATGCGAACACAGAATCATCAATCAAACCACAGCGCGTCCATCTTGTGTAACATCTGCCATTTTCTGCTGTTTTTTCTTTTGCTTTTTGCTCTTCTGTCGAATGCTTTGCTAAACATATTATATTCTGAAAAGCTCATACACGGTACAAGGCCACAGCTTGCATGTTGAAAGATCAGCCCAGACAGGAATGCCAAACAGTACAGAAATACATTGTTTTCCACCCTCATGAAGTCCTTGAGAGCAAGCAGAAGCAGCATTTTATCAGCGGCCCAGGTTCCGGCCTGTCTCACTAAAGCTGTAGAAATAGGCAGTTAAAACATGAATTATATTTTTCTAGCAGTCCTCCTTCGCGGATCTTCCTTAGAACAGGCCGACCCCTAGTTCATGAATAGAAACTAGTAGATAAGGTGCTTTGGAATGTGTCTCTCTCGTGAACACGATATCCTTGCTGAACGAGTGCTTTATGTTCTGTATAACAAAGAACTATGTCTGCAACTGTTGCTAAGTATAATAGATGATTGAGTAAGAAACTTGTCATAATGTGTCATATTTGTCATAATTGACAATCACCGAACCCTAGCTGAACCCTAGCTGAAGAAGATACATTATGGGCGGTTCTGATGTGCCTTGAAGGCTGTTTTTCTGTATGTATGTAACTGTTTGTATGATGTTCGCTCTCTTGTGTCTCACGAGGTCTGGGTGACACACGTCGGCCGACTGAGCATATTTTTGCAATAAACCATAGTACTTGGAAAATCGAACCTCGTGTCTGTCGTATCACTGGTATATGGTGATTGTGCTTTAGTCTCCTTATGCGGAGGGTCTTCAGGGCCTAGCAAAAAAATGGCGCCCGAATAGGGACCCTCCCCCTTTTGCTCCACCGTATACGTTAAGTTTGAAGAAGGCAAAAACGAATCGAGGGCGAGGCCGTCGAGCCGGAATCGAAAGGTGTTCGGGGCGCCCCTATAAAAGTGATGAGAGACTCCTTTGCAGATCTGTACACAGTCGTTCCCTGATCGACCAGCAGCGTCCAGAGAGCATCTAGACGAGGGTCCCGAAACGAGGCAGATTGAGCCAGGTACACAGTCACGATGATTCTTGGTTGCGTCTGTTTAGGGACGAATTATGTTTTAAGTGACAAACTGATTGATCAGGTGAGTCATGCCCCGATTCTTAATCTCCCTGATATTGATTGAGTGTTGCTCTTGCAAGATCAAACGCCCAGGGTAAGGTACGAGTTAAGATCAATTCTCCCATCAATTATGCCTGGGAAATTGTCTTCCTGGCTAGTGGGATTTTTCCACTGCGGTAGACAATCTTTGGAAACTGGCCAGGTTGCGCCACCCGCAGGGTCGCCAGCGTTTGAAATGTATGTGAAGTATGGAATAGGGGCAATAATGTTTAACGCAATTTGGCATACGCAGACCAGACATGTATCAGACTTGCAGTGGCCTAATGATGGGACTTTTGAATTGGCACATATAGAACACTTAGAGTTAGTATTGCTACGCAAGAAAGCACGCCCAGCGGCATTCGATGCCATGAGAGACTGGAGGAAGGAAGCTAATCTCTGTCTGAGAAGTAGGGAGAAACATGCACGTAGACACAAATCAAACACAGAGAAAATGCTAGAACTTGATGAGCTTAAAGTGACAGAGGATCTAAGCAAAATGGACAGGTCCTTTCAATTAGGCGTACAAAAAATATATCCACAACAAGATTTGCATACATCAAATGAGCTAATAAACAAAACTCTGAATGAACGAAGAAATGCACGTCCTCAGAGTAGCATTGACCCTATTGTACCTCTTCCCATTGCTCCTCCACCTCAGTTGCCACCCCCACTCCTGTTGTTCCGTCTGCACCAGCTCCTCCTGTGCACGTGACACAATTTCCTCCACTGCCGACGGAGCATGAGTTAGCAGCCGCTGCAGGAAACAGTCCTATAGAGGTGGGGCCTCCGCTAAAAGAAAGCACCAGAGTAACTCGTAGTACTGTTAGCAGAGAGAGGAAAGAACAGCTGAAAGAGTGGGCAGAAATGTATATTGAAGGCAACGATGAGGGATTTGTGCAGAGTTCCATGAATGACTATAAAAGGCTTGGCGAACAACAGGTATTGTTAGAATGCATGGGGGAGTATCTAGTGGGGGAATGGAAATAATTGACTGGTACATTGGCACCGCAGGAGTTGCGGGATCTAAATGTTTTTTCTCGCATACAGGAGAGTGTGTCGGAAATACAAAACCATGTAGGCCGGCTATTTGTGTTTAAAAGTGAGCTTGATCAATTGAATGAGGAGATGAAGAGAGGGAAACAGCAGGTAGTGCCATATGTCCAGCAGCGATTTTTGCCACCGTTAAAACCTGTTAGTGAAGAAATGAAAATTTGCATGCGAAAGGCGCTGAGATGGATTACGGTCGTCACTATTACCCCAATAGAAGTGCATGATATGTTTAGTCAGTGTACACTAGAGATGCAGAGGAAGGTATTGCAGGTAATGGTTGAGTATTTGCAAGATGAGTGTTTGAAGAAAAAAATATGTTGCCCCCGCTGATTTATTGACAATATACAAAAGGGCATTTCTGCCTGAAACTGGAAAGGCTGCCTTCTCTCTCGATTTAGCTTTATTGCTTAGCAAGCGGACAGATGAGGAAACACCTGGTTTACAATTGCCTATGAGAGAAGTGCCCCCTACGTTTGTCCCGAAAGTAGAGATTGCTGCTGCTGGTGGAAATCCAGCGCAGGTAATAGAAGCACATTATGCCGCACAGTTCGTGCATGTCCCTTTTTCTGGACAGGAGGTAAATAATATTAAGCAAACAATCCCTGATCTTAGAAAAAAACGGGCCGGATTTTATAAGGAAATTGAGTCCGTTTTGAATTCGTCTGTTTTTACAATTAGTGATATTGACCTGTTATTTCCCGTGATTCTTCCTGTAGACATATGGAAACAGATTAGGAATACAGATGACATTGATATTTTGGGTTATACATGGTAAAATTTGATTATGAGTGATACGAACAGAAAAGCTGGCGAGAAACCGCCGCCGGTCATGTTGGCCTTACCCATGCGAATAGTACAGAAATTGAAAATTTTAGTACCTGAGAGAAGAATTGTTTGGGACAAATTAACGGCTTGCGTGCAGTGTAAAGATGAAGTAGCGACAGATTATTTTAATCGGTTTGAACAAGTATTTGCAGATTTTAGTGTCCAAGATTTGAGTACTGAACCCAGGAAAAGGTTGTTTGTTGATAAGTATGTACGAGGGTTGTTAGCGAAAATTCAAAATGTAATAATGACATCTGAAAGTGCATGGCAAGCAAAATCACAGAGTGAAGTATTACACATGGCCCAATATTATGAGAATAGAGTAAATGCAGAGAAGGAGAAAGAAATAAAGGACAGAGGGAATTTGAAAACAAGTGTATTGATGCAACAAGTAGCAAACAATAACATAGGTGGCAGGAACGCACAAACCAGATCTAATTTTTCCAACATGCACGGTGGTCCAATTGGACTCAATCAATGTGCCTATTGTAGACAAGAAGGCCATTGGCGAGCACAGTGCCTGCAGAGGCAGAATCAAATTGGGAATTTCCTCAGAAGACAGAATCGAGGTCGCCTGGGAACACAAGGACAGAATAGAAACCCAAGAGCACCACAAAGTCAGAATAACCAGGGGAATCACAATTGGAATCAGAACCAAAACCAGCAGCAGCAGAATAGTACGGGAGATGGAAATGTTTTCGATAATCAGGCCAGCGCATATTACTCTGCCGATTTTACATCTGATGATGTATTGTTTTACTAGGACAGCCCAAGGCAGGGATTAGAACCAGTATCTATTCCCGTAGACCAGAAAGAGCCCTATGTAGAAATGAAGGTTGGGAATACGGAGCACACTTTTCTAGTGGACACAGGTGCACAGAAATGTTCAATTGACCATCACCTGGTTCCAGATATACCACTGTCAGGACAAAATAATGTCTCAGTAGGGTTTGCAGGTACACCAGTAATGAGTTCAGTGTCACAATCAGTACCTATAACACTATTCTGACACAAAATTGCGGTGAAAATTTATTGGGTTTAAATTTGTTGAAGAAATTGAGTGCGGTTATTCATTGTTCTCCTGATGGAGTATATTTCACAATATCACCACAAAAAGCTCCTGTTACGCTCACCTGGTATCCACAGGGACGCCACCCAGCCGGGTTACTCGCTGGTATGCTTCTCAGCTTTGCCCTGATGTGGTCTGCGGGGAAGGTTCTGCCTTGTGGTAGAATTAGGCGTGCTCTCCGTCCTGCCTTCTTTGCAGGGGCGCATTGTCTTTCATGGGCGAGTGCGGTCCAGTTACTTCACTGACGCCGGCCCATTTGATATTGTTCAGGTAGGTCTTAGTGCTGTTCTTTAGTTTTGTTGCTATCCTGCATGACTTTCTTTGTTTAAAATGTCTCTTTTTTTCTCCCTTAGGTATGCAGAGCTTCAGCGCGGCGAACTGGCTTGGTTGAGCCCCGCTGGTAAATGATGGGGCATTAAGAGCGCTATGATGTGGTAAGTAAGCGCTATGCGCAGCGCTGCAAAGTCTTGCCTTTGCTAACCTGTGTTTTCCTTCCTTGTAGGTCGTGGTGTTCTTCAGTGCGAGTGGAATGTCCGAGTGGTGACAGCCGAGAGGCGACTAGCCAGGTAAGCCTTTTGAGCAGTTTGTAATTTGTAAATGTCTCTACCGCTTTCTTTAATGTTGCCTCCATCTTCCTCTTTCAGGTCATTCTGTCGGGGAGGCGTGCAGATTCGAGGAAGCTGTTCTCAGTAGCTGCGAGTGTTTAAAGATGAAGAGTGCAGGTAAGATGCTGCTGCTAATGATGTTCCTTTTGTCTCCTTGCAGGTTCTGCTTCTCCGAGGTTCGAGGGAACAGCTGGACACAGTGAGCGTCACGTTGTAAGCTGCAAAGTAACGCGAAGCGTGTTGTCTTGCTCAGGTGTGGTTTAAATAGCCCCAACAACATAGTCCAGGTAAAGTAGTCCCTAGGCTACCACACCCAAAACACTAGACCGCATAGCTTGATTCTTAGGAACCAAGCTATGTGGATGCCTCCATGTTGGCTGACAATACAATAAAGTAGTTCCCAGGCACATTGTTTTTCATGGTGTATGAGCCTGGCGCCATAGACACCTGGACTGGCCCCACGAGGGCTTTTGAAGAGGATGCCAGGCTCTAGAGGCCTGAGTCCTGACTCCGCCAATGGGTTTGCCAGAGGGGGTTTTAGGCGAGGGTCGTGACAGCTGCAGTATCACAGTTCTTGTCTAAGCCATTACCGACTGAATTTAGTAGAGTACCAACTTGTATATGGGCAATGAATGATAATGTCGGGGTGATTATCCCGGGGGCCGGCAGAGCCGTCCGCGGACCTCTGGGCTGAGGAGGCCTCAACTCCTCCCAGAAGGAGTATGACACACACACACACACACACACACACAAGGAGCAAGGAAATGACTGTGGTTTATTAGAGTATCGGCAGGGATACGCTTAGTCCGTATGCATCTGGAGAAGCTCTCCTCATTAGTGGGGCTTGCAGGCCCTTTTTACAGCAGTATGACGCGCTACTTGCATCACCTGGGAAAAATCATCACAAAACCTATTGCCACTTCGGATTGGTTTCCCAAGTGGAAGGGTTAGTATATGTCCCCTATGGGGAGAGATATTAGTGGTGGAGGACAGGTCAGGTGGTATACTTGGGCTGTCCCTGACAGTTGCTACTTTGGAATTGTTACAAGGGGACCCTTGGTGATTGGCTAGGAGTAGTGGCGTCAGTAATAAGCCCCCTGTATTCTGATTGGTTCTCCTGTGAGCCAAGCCTGGGACAATCGCTGTTACCAGCCCGCGGTGTACCTGACATTAGAAACAATGTGCAACTATGTGTTAGTGCGGACAATGGACAGGTTTCCTTATGGGCTGGTGAGCAGGTCTTTCCCATCGCTGTAGGTGTCCACCTTTTCTGCTTCGTTGTTGCAACCTTTGTCCCAGACGTGGGACCCTGGCGGCTTCTCGTCTCGTAAGCTTGGCATCTTGTCAGTTCGGCTTGGTCACGTGTGGAGAGACCGCAGCTGGAGCAGAATTATGAGCATTAGATTTTGTATTCTGTCTCTGAGGGCTTGGCACCTGCAGGTGTAACCTTGTCGCTGGGCGCGCAGCGTGCGGGTTGCAACATCGTGGCCTTGGCTGTGGGCTCTCGTTAGGGGATCGTTCTGCATGGTCAGCACTTGTATTTCGCTCTGGAAGGGTTTTCGTTTGCGAGGCTCCTGCCTGAGGACTCTTGCTTGCCACCTACTTGGGCCTAGTTCCTGGGTGGCGGTACATAATCCATAGTATGGAGGTCGCGGGGCGACAGAGTGTCATAGGCAGCGTTAGATATACATGGTGGTGTCCTCATGGGGATGAGTGGCGAGAGAAGCATCAGCAAGCATGTACACAAGCTCTTCAGGCGTCTTGCGTTTCTTCGGTGCTTTAGAAGGCCTACGTGAAAAATAACAACGATGCATGTCAGTGGGTGTGTCAGTCACCTACGTCATAGCACTAAGTATGTTCTTCGTGTGGGTTGGTGTGTGAGTGAACAGTGTGCATGGTGGCACGTGTGTTCTTGTCTGTTGGCTATGTCGTCATGGCATCTCTAACGATGTGAATACTCATGGTTGTTGTTTTAGTCGAGCTGATCCATGTCGCAGGCGTTGGTTTAAGCATGGTGTGCTGGTGGGCATAGTCCTCGTATGTGTAGGTTTTTGAACCAGGGTACTTTGTCATCTGGTAAGTAGATGAACTCCCCTCGTGGGGGGTGTCTGGGCCGTGATCCCCTATGCCATGGTCTGGATGAGATTGGGGCGAGGGTGTTATCCCCTTCTCCCACTTCAATAACGATGTTGGCTGTTTAAAGGTAGAGCCAGTGAAAATTGTTTTAAAGGAAGGAATTACATTACCACACATTCCACAATATAAGATCTCGGTGGCAGGAGAGAAAGCACTGAAATGTATTCTTTCGGATTTGTTTAAACGATACGTAATTGAAGAGATTTCAGGTAGCACTTGCAATAGTCCAATTCTTCCAGTGTATAAGAAAGGAGGTAATGTTATACCTTACCGTTTCATAATTGATTTGCGTGGATTGAATAAAGTAGTTGATCCCCAATTTCCATTGGTCCCAGATATGACTACCATTTTAACTATGATTCCAGCATCCGCATCGTATTTTAGTGTTGTAGATTTGAAGAATGCGTTTTTCAGCATTCCAGTACATCCAGATTGCAGATATTTATTTGCTTTTACTCTAGGAGGATGTTCATTTACATTCACACGAATTCCACAAGGTTACACTGAAAGCCCGAGTATTTATAGTAGAGCATTCAAAGAACAACTAGACATGCTAGAGCTACCAACAGGTTATGTATTATTACAGTACATTGATGACTTACTAATTGCCGCAGTCACAGAAGACATTTGGAAAGAGAGTACAGTTACATTGTTGACACATTTAGCAGCACATGGGCACAAAGCTTCATTGAAAAAATTCCAGTATTGTCAAAGGAGGGGGCCTATTTGGGCTACCTACTTTCGAAAGAGGGAAGAAGACTGACACCAGAAAGAATAGAAAGCATCTCTGGTATGTCTATTCCAAAAACGCAGAAGGAAGTCAGAGCTATAATAGGCATGGCTTCATATTGTAGGCAGTGGATCGCGAACTTCGCCATGATTGTGAAACCAAAGGTGGCATTGACAAAGAAGGATGTTGCTTTGCCTTTGCCATGGAGCATGGAATGTCAAGAAGCATTTGATCTGCTCAAAAATGCATTGTGCTCAGCTCCAGTTTTGGGCACACCATATTATGAAAAGAATTTTAAGTTATTTGTGCATGAGAACAATGGTTGTGCTTTGGCTGTCTTAACCCAGGACCAAGGAGGGAGAAATAGACCATGAGGTTATTTTTCTTCCGCGCTGGATCCTGTTGCAAGCACTTTACCATGCTGTTTGCGAGCTGTTGCTTTGGCTGCCGCATCAGTAAAACAAACCGAGGGGATGGTGTTGGGTCACGCTTTAACCATAATGGTGCCTCACGCAGTAGACGTTCTTTTAAATAGAACACAGACGCAAAACATCAGCCAGGCTGACGAGATATGAAATAGTTAAATTTGCACTGAATATTCAAATTATGAGATGTTGTGCTTTGAATCCAGCTGAGTTAAGGCCCCCTCCCAATAAAAGAAAGGGTGAAAAAGAATTCCCCCATGATTGTTTAATGGTTACTGAGCAAGAAACGAAAGGGAGAATTGATATAACAGATACCCCACAAAAAGAGCCATATGCCATCACGACACTAAAGAGTATTGTAGAGAGCAAACAAATCCCATACAATTCAGCACAGGCTGCAGAGATAATAGCGTTAACTAGGGCATGTGAAATTTCTGAAAACCTAAATGTAAACATATATACTGACAGTCAGTACGCATTTGGGGTGGTACACCATTTTGGTCGACTATGGGCTGAAAGGGGTTTCTTAATATCACATGGAACCACGATCCAACATGGCATTTTGATAGTAAGATTGTTTTCTGCTCTTGCACTTCCTAAATGATTAGCAATAATGAAATGCGAAGTGCATAAAAAAGTAACATGTAACGTTGGAAAAGGAAACGCATTTGCAGACAAAATTGCAAAACAAATTGCCACCTATTTACATACGAAAATGTGTATTGAGAGGTCAAAAGAGGTACCCTGCATGGTAGAAAATAGAATTGCCACAGTTAAAGAGATGCAAACAGAAGCAACTGCAGATGAAATAAAAGCTTGGTCTGAGGGTACAGCAGAATTAGACATAGAGGGGTGCTGGGTGGATAAAACAAGTAAAAAATGGATTTTGCCCAATGCCTATGTAACAGCGATGGTCACTATGGCCCACAGCCCCACACACATATGTGCTAAGAAAATGATTCAGCATCTAGACACAGTATGGCAGAATCCGCACATTAGAAAAACTGCTGACAGATTAGTCCAAAACTGCATGACCTGTTTGCAACATAACATTGGAAAAGGAACCACGACTCCAGTAGGTAGTTTTGGTCCCCCCTCTATGCCATTTGAAGTGATCCATTTTCATTTCATAGAAATGGAAAGGTGTCAAAATCTCAAGTACGTCCTTGTGGTGGTCTGTGCATTTAGTAAATGGGTGGAGGCCTATCCGCTTAAAGATTGCACAGCGATGAGCACAGCGAAAGTGATGCTAAAAGAGTACTATTCCCGTTTTGGCCTGCCACGTGTCATATGGTCATATAACGGCCCGCATTTTGTTGTAGCCGTGATACTACAGATTTGTGCAGGTCTTAAGATTGATAAAAGATTCCACTCTGCCAGACACCGGATGAGTGCCGTTCTTATGGAACGCCAGAACGTTATTTTGAAGAATAAACTTAGCAAAATATGCTCAGGGAGTCAGTTGATGTGGCCTGATGCGTTACCATTAGCTTTGTTATGCATGAGAAGGTCTGTGCAGGCAAGGACCAGCAAATATTTGGAGCGCCCCGCAGCCTAAGCGTCTAAGTGAGATCGAATACCCCTTGCTCAGCACTTATTGTAAACTGTTATTTCAGAACTTGCGTTTGATTCATCAGCAGGTGCAGGAGGCTCTTCCTGTCAGATATAATAGCCCGGGGCATTGTCTGCAGCCAGGAGATTGGGTGCTGACGAAAAATGTTGAGCGAAAATCTTCACTTGCACTGAGGTGGAAGGGCCCCTATCAGGTCCTCCTGGCAACACAGACTGCAGTCCGAGTGGATGGTCGAAAGGAATGGATCCATGCTACGCATACGAAAAGAATTCCATTCCCTCTGAAAGAGCTGCCTGATCCGAACACCGAAAGAGAAACAGCTGCACTCGACCACAAAGGCACCATCGCCAGTTCTCTGCCAGAAGTGCTTCCTAAGCCAGAGAAAGGGCCTGGGGAGATTGCAACAAAGATAAAAGGGCCAAAGGTGCCTCAGCCTTGCCCAACCGCTGCTTCATCATCACACATTGCATCACAGGCTGCTGACACTAAGCCTGCCTCCGGAAATGAAAATGCAATATTCATTGATCACACAGTACCTGGAGCGATAAGGTACAACCTACGTTCTCAAAACCGGAAGTGATCTGATCTGCGTGTTTGTTTTGCCTCTGTTCCCAACATGGATGAATTGGGAATCGGAGGCCTAGGGAAGTGGAGCGTGTGAGCTGTGTCAATCTGAATCAAATTGAAAGCTCTGAAACGGGGCTTCCCGGTGCTACCTTTGGAAAGTGAATGGCCAATGCGAGCCCGTGGGGACAAGCAGGGAGGCATATGGTACCAATACATCTGCTGCTTGCTCTAACATTTTGGAGCACTGTGCAGAATCACATAAGCTTTCTACTTATTTATCAAGCAGGGTAACTAGAACTGGCCTGAAGGCTTTGCTGCTATTTGAACGCTTTGTTGTCCAACGTGTGCTGCTGTGAAGAAATTCTTCGTGACGAACATTGCCGTGACAGACATTGCAGACAATGCCTATACTAACTCCTGCTCCCTCCTGCACCAACGCTGATGATATTATAGAGATGTAGACTAAAAGAATACCTAGAAGAATTTGCTGTAGGAAAAATATGTTAATTATTATGACACTACTTTGCATCTTTATTACACTGGTCCCAATCTTTTGGTATTTGGAAACTGTGCATCCTTTAAGCTTGTTTTTACCTGCCACGAATGCTCCTGCGACAAACAGTCCGATACATGTGCTCTCTTATACTCTTTCTCCTTTAGAAGTAAGACATAGAAGAGGATATGATAATAACACATTGCTTTTGATTATGAATATGACTCACACTATCCTGAATAGGACAAATTGTTGGGTCTGCTCCCATTTACCCCAGCATGGGGGAAAAGGAATGGGTTGGTAGGTACAGCCATTACCCCTTAATACGGCATGTTATGCATCAATGAGTGCACTATTCTTTAGGAAATGGAATAAGAGTGATGCGGGTCAATTGGATGGAACAAACATAGATGAGTTCGAAAGAGTGGTAATGGAACCGGTGGGTTGTCTATATTTAACAGGGCAAGAATAATAAAACCGATGGTAAAACCAGTAAATAGACTCTTTGTGCCTTATAAATCATCTGTAATCACTTTCCACATGAATCCAGTAGGGAATAAGGATGTTGTGCCTCCCTCCTATACTATCAATTACAGTCCATGTACCGTCCCATTTTGCTTACAGAAAAAGGGGTTCCTATCCAGTAGGAACATTCACTAGATGCATGAATATTGCAGTACTTGAGAAAGAAGAACCAATATATGTAGGTGATCCCGTTTATTTTATATGTGGAGAACAGGCCTATCCCTGGTTACCTATAAATTGGGGAGGGACGTGTTACTTAGGGATCCTTTTCCCTGGTGTATTCCTTCCCAAAACATCAGACATATTTAGACTATCCAGATCTAGGCCACGGCGGGATGAGACAGGACTAATTGCAGAGGACATAGCGAAATCATTCATACCATTCTGGGGGCAAGCAATAGATTCATGGAATATAAGAAAACTGTCCAGGATGTTAGAAAAAACGATAAATGGAACTACCGATATATTGTATAACATGACATTAGAAGAGAAAGCAGTTAGATTAATGACACTTCAGAATAGAATGGCTCTAGATATAATTTTGGCTGATCGTGGAGGTGTGTGCAAAATCGTGGGGTGAGCATGCTGTGTATTTGTAAGTGACTCCTCCCCTACGATTTTTGAAGCAATCAAGAAATTGCACATCCTGAGTTCTGACATTGATGCTCCGACAGGTGGTTGGAATCTGAATATAAGGACATGGTTCTGGGAACTGCTGCGTTCATGGTGTTGGTAACTAATAGCAATTTTAGTAACATTACTTGGGATCCTCATGTTCTGCTGTTGTTGCATACACTGGCTACCAATCTTTTGCTCTGAAATTACGAATGAATGTGTACATGCTATAACGAAAAAAAGGACTCCCATGTTGAATAAGGGTGTACATATCGAAATGGAAACAATGAAGGAATTCATGTCAATCAATATTGAAGATGACGATTACAGTAGCATGCACAGTTCAGAATTAAACACATGGTCAGATGAAGATGAGATGTATGGATGATGCTCTTGGCTTATGGCCAAAAGGAGGGTTTGTAAGTTTATAAATGACCCTAAACAAGTATAGAAGGTATATTATGTTGGCCATAAACCAATCGCATCATATGCCAACACAGAATCGTCAATAAAACCACAGGGCGTCCATCTTGTGTAACATCCGCCATTTTCTGCAGTTTTTTCTTTTGCTTTTTGCTCTTCTGTCGAATGCTTTGCTAAACATATTATATTCTGAAAAGCTCATACACGGTACGAGGCCACAGCTTGCATGTTGAAAGATCAGCCCAGACAGGAATGCCAAACAGTACAGAAATACATTGTTTTCCTCCCTCATGAAGTCCTTGAAAGCAAGCAGAAACAGCATTTTATCAGCGGCCCAGGTGCCGGCCTGTCTCACTAAAGCTGTAGAAATAGGCAGTTAAAACCTAGTGGTCTTCCTTCGCATATCTTCCTTAGAACAGGCTGGCCCCCAGTTCATGAATAGAAACTTGTTGATAAGGTGCTTTGGAATGTGTCTCTGTTGCGAACACAATATCTTTGCTAAACGAGTGCTTTATGTTCTTTATAACAAAGAACAATGTCTGCAACTGTTGCTAAGTATAATAGATGATTGAGTAAGAAACTTGTCATAATGTGTCATATTTGTCATAATTGTCAATCAACGAACCCTAGCTGAAGAAGATACAAAATATTTGTGGTTCTGATGTGCCTTGAAGGCTGTTTTTCTGTATATATGTAACTGTTTGTATGATGTTCGCTCTTTTGCATCTCACAAGGTCTGGGTGACACACGTTACGAGACGTTAGACCTAGTCGGCCGACTGAGCATATTTTTGCAATAAACCATAGTACTTGGAAAATCGAACCTTGTGTCTGTCGTATCACTGGTATATGGTGATTGTGCCATAATCTCCAAGTGCAGAGGGTCTTCAGGGCCTAGCAGTGAGACACTGGTGGATAACACACATGGCTTGACGAAGGCTGATGTCCAGGCAGGCGCACGAGCGACCGGTGCCCCTTGCAATACGTTGGGAACACCTGCGCTAACTGGAATGTGTATCCCCTGCGAGCGCTCTAGCCGTTGCATAGAGGGATATGGCAGGCTGTGGAGCACAAAGATAAATTTGGGTGTAGAGGAGCACCCCTTGCTAACATGAGACTTGATATGAATTCAGGTAATTTTTTATGGAGTTATCGCAAAAACTTAGGTGCTATACAGAGTCTGATTCTGTGCTACAGAATCCAATATAAACCGGTTTGTGAGATCACTCTAGCAAAAATGATCGTACTCTGTGCTCACTTTTAGGCAGAAATCATGCAAAACAAATTTTCTTAATGCAGTTTCATACAAAACGTATTTTTTCTTTAATCAAAAAATGATAAATAAAGGATATCTAAATACACATTGTCGATATCTCTGTTCTATTTGGTTGATTTTTCAAAATAACCATCATTTCAACAATTTCTGTTCATGTAATCTTGTATTCGCAAATTACATTCAGTTTTTTAACATACAAAGGATATGGATGTTATCACAGCTTGTTTTGAACCAATATAACTTGTTGTGTCCCTTTAACAGTTCATTTCCTATCATTTAATAGGGATTTTGTGGTTCAAAAGTTCTCCCAATTGGTGAGAAAGACTGTTTGTTGTTTAGTCTCTTTTTCTTTAATGCACAACGCGTTTCGGGCTCTCTGTGCCCTTCATCAGGTGCGACCAAATTCTATAGTTCAATGTGTTGTATCTGCAAATTAAACATATATTTCTATTTAGATCTTGTGTCCTTGTTGTTCGTATTGTTTTTAATTTAACAGATTCCTTTTTCAGTTAAAAGACCATTGTACCTGAAATACTGTGGATCTCTCCAATCTTCCAATCTCTAATATTTGTCAACTTGGCTTCACTGTTATTGCCTCGTCAGTTCTTATGTGCTCCGTGCGTGTTTTGCCCAATCTGTAACGGACGAATTAACATCAATTTTTCATGTGGACTTATGAATATAAGGGGGTGGGTTTTGTGCTGGGAACAGTCGCTACAACATAGCTCTGTGTCCCAGTCACAAAACCCTTGTTCAATGTCTTGATTGGCTTGTATGATATTGCGCATCATATTGCCTCACCTGTGTCAATAGACTGCTGTGGGCAACGGGTCCATGGCACGCTGTGCGTGCGGCCACGTTATTTCCAACTCTGCTCCACCGCAAGCCACTCGATTTCCTCTCTTTCTTCGCGTGATATTCTCACCTCGTCTTCTCCGAGTCCTCTCCCTCCAGTTCGCTCCACAGTGTGTGAATCACGTTACGGTTGCTGCGCTGTCACCTTGTTTTTGTTTATGGGACTCCGTGCTTCTAGTCCTTTCTTGCTTGCTACTAGGCAAACCGGTGTATAGTCCATCTGGACGCCGTGGGCGCCATCTTGTTATGGCTTTCATGGTTAATAATTAAACTATGCCGCTCTGTTGTTCAATTAAAGTTGGCTGCAGTGTTTTTGGAATTTCTTAATCGGGCAATGTTGTGAGCACGAAAAGAGATGTATATGCGCTTCATATTTCAATGCCAAGCAGGTGATTCCTCATTGTGTACTGTACATAGCCAACTTGTTCTCCATGGGACTCGCCATGTCCTTTAAACCATGTGACTTTGATTTATTTTTTTTAATTATTGTTTATTTACCGTGTTGAGCCCTGCTTTAGATCTTACTGTGAAAATGCCAGGAGGCATG
Organism: Ambystoma mexicanum; assembly: GCF_040938575.1. NCBI lineage: Eukaryota > Metazoa > Chordata > Amphibia > Caudata > Ambystomatidae > Ambystoma > Ambystoma mexicanum. Next base: position 997,944,694 of record NC_090935.1, on the reverse strand, counting down.
CCTTTTTCAGTCTATGGTTTCTATGCATTTCTACAAAAAGCAACTCGGATCCCAATCCGCATTCATACCATTGGGCTGCATTGAATTCAATTTGTCGATCCAGTATGTTTCTCTTTGCAGGAGAGTTTTATTTAGATTTCCTCTTCTTCTTGGTGTTTTTATCTGATCCAGAATGATGAATCTGATCTGTGAAATATTGTGTCTTTCTTTTTTGAAATGTTGAGTGACTGGTGATTTAATGGCTCCTGTCCTGATGTTTGATTTATGTTCGGACCATTTTATTTTCGCCTTCCTCATAGTCATCCCCACATAATATAATCCACATGGGCATCTTATGCCATATATGACATTTTTCGAATCGCAGGTTGAAGAATGATGGAGATTTATTTTGTAACCTTTATGTGGATGAGTGATGGTATTGGCCATGATTAAGTTGTTACAATTGTTACAATTATGGCAAGGAATTGTTCCTTTGTGGGTATCCTGAGTGTGTCTTTCTACTGAAAAATCTGCTTTAATGAGGTGTTCTCTCATTGATTTGCTCTTGGAATATGCAAAGAGTGGAGGTTCTGGAAAGAGTCTTTTCATCATTGGATCTAAGGTCAGTGCATTGGACTGAGAAATATGAGTTGGGTGCAGCAGTGCTGATGCATAGTTTGGTGGCAGTGCTGCAATCCCAAAGGCGACCGTGACAACGGAGGGCCCAAGGCACAGGTGAACCACAAACAGCATTGCATGGTAACCTGACATATCATTGCCATGAGCAGAAGTTGGAGGCTGTGCGGCCCACTGCTGCAGAAAACAGGGAAGACTCGAAATAATATAGCAGCATAATAGTCGGGTGCTGAGCCAATACTGAAGACTTGCCTCTATGCTGGCAGACAGTGACATGTCCCCAGCTAAAGGAAAGAACAAGAACCCAATCGTGGACTCCTTCGGCAATGCAGCCAGGTCACGTGAATCGATGCAGAAGAGCGCTACGGCACAGAAAGCGGAGGAGACGCCAGAGCCTGGCAACAAAGACGATCAGGTATTGGCGGCAATAGCGGCACTGAGATCGTCTCTTGAGACAAAAATTGTTGAGGTCAAAGTAGACAAGCAGTTGATGACACAGGATGTGTGCAATCTGGCAGAGGGAGTAACGACTGCAGAAATCACACTGAAGGAAACCAGCGATACTGCAAAGGACCTGGAACTACTGCTAAAAGAGCTGGAGAGGAGGAACACTGTGCTGGAACTTAGTTCTGAAGACGCGGAAGGGCGGTCTCGCCAGAATAATGTTGGATTGCTAGGAATTCCCGAAGGGTTGGAGGTCCCGAACCTCACACGATATGTGGAGAACTTGCTAATACAGGAAGTTGGTGCTGGCAACCTCTCACAAGGATTTGTTGGGCATAAGGAGAGGGCATATCGGTCTCTGCAGAAACAGCCTCCACCAGGGTCACACCCTCGCCCAATGATCACTAAAAATTCAGAATTTTCAGGGCAGGGAAGTGATCCTGAAATACTCCCTGGAAGAAGGGGTAATACAAAGGGACAATTCCAAAATAGCCATCTATCCGGATTATTCCCTTGTGGTCCAGAGAACCAGAAACACTTTAGTACCGATTTAAAGCCAAGCTACGACAACTGAATATTAAATACATGCTTATGTACCCGTTGAGACTGAAGGTGATCTACAAAGGCAAGGCAACCTTTCTTGAGACCCCGGCTGCAGCCAATATGTGGTTGGAGCACAATAACCTGGATGGTGGTGAGGAACCTGTTACATGAAGAAAGTGCTGTCTCAGGTGAATGTTGGGGGTGGGGTACCCAGTTGTTGCAGACATCATTACCTTTAGTTGCTGTGTTTGGACAGTCGATGGGTGAAACTGCGTCAGCTGATTATATGTTGGATGGGGGCGACAGCCACCTACCTGGGGCTTGTAGGACTACCCCATACACAAGCCGTGTTGGCCTGTTGCTAACACCTTTTTTCTCGCACACTATGGCCTGTATGGGCTACGAGGGTGCAGAGGCGCCCGAGCACTGTAAGGAGGAAGCAGCTGCTGGGGGCAAATGTTTTGTTTTATTTGTTGTTTGGATGTTGTTAAGTTCTTCACACAAAAGGGTAACTGAAAAGGAATGTCTAGTTCACAGTGCAGATCAAGGGGCAGGGGTAAGCACGCCAAGGTGGGGTAGGGGGAGTGGCTGGGAGGGCAGGTGGGATTGGTTGCTGGATACTAGGGGGTGGAAGGGAGTCACTGCACATGTCCATTGCGTCTAACATCAAAGTATTAATGTAGAATGTAAGCGGGATGGGCACATACTTGCGAGAAACCACGTGAGATCATTCCTTTACAGGGAAAAGATGGCCATTGCACTGATACAAGAGACCCACCTCACCAAGAGTGAAATGGCAAAAGTGAATGAACGTTGGGTGGGGGACAGGGATATGGGGTGGCTTACTCCAAGTATGCCCGAGGGATATATATGTGGATTAATACAGCTGATCCGTTCCATTTGTGGGGGGTGTAGGTGGATACAGATGGGAGGTACTTAATCCTGAGGGGCCACATAGAGCATGTAGAAGTTTGTATAATCAACTCCTATTTTCCTAATCACAGAATCCCATCACACCTCCACATGCTATGTGTTAAAATAGCACCATAGCGGGAAAGCTTTCTGATCTGGGGTGGTGACTTCAATTGTGTTAGAGACTTGGGTTTGGACAGGTCACTTCCATCTGTGAACAACATGGGGCCGGCACCCTTGGCGCTTAATGCAGCATTGCACAATCTGGATCTTGTGCATGTGTGGAGGGAACTGATTTTTGGCCCTTCCAAGATGGCCACCATGGTTTTCTTTGTTGTGTAGGCAGGCTGAACTACCTCTCCCTGTGCAGCACTCCCATTGGTTGCTGAGTGTTTTCTTCCATCCAACCAGGGACCGCCAGGCTTTAGCCGGCCCTCTCAGCAAGGCCCACTGCCCGAATCTGGTTTCTTTCATCTGCTTTTCACTCAGAGTGAGGTCCTGTTTCCATCCTCCTGGCCATCTGTTGTTTCCTGCACATGTGGAGTTTGTGCCTGGCTGCTGACCCCTCCATTAGGTAGGTGCACTTTCTGTACATTACAACACCTCCAGGGGAATTATTGAACCTGAAAAATCGAAAATTGAAAAAGAAAGGAGAACAATGAAAATTGCTTAAAGTTTTTGGAAAATCACTGTTTTGTTGGGCATTTTCATTGTGCTGCCCTTTTTTTTTAGCTTTTTAATACCTGAAGCTGCCTTGCTATTTTGAAAGCACAAGTTTTCCCACTATTGCCTGCTTATTTGACAGATTTTTGGCCCTTCCAAGAGGGCCGCCTTGGTTTTCTTTGTTGTGTAGGCAGGCTGGCTGAACTCCCTCTCCCTGTGCAGCACTCCCATTAGTTGCTGAGTGTTTTCTTCCATCGAACCAGGGACCGACAGGCTTTAGCCAGCCCTCTTAACAAAGGCCCACTTCTAAGGCCCCTGTCTGCATCCGGATCGCTAATTGGAGTCCTCCCTGTGCTTCTTAAAACCTTGTGCTAACATCCGAATCCCTGATTGGAAAGTCAAATCTTGCTGTTTTTGCTAGAAAGTCATATCTTGCTGTTTTTGCTAAATTCTCTGTATTTTGCTTTTATACTGTTGCATCTCTGTTACTTGCCAGCCCAGTGACCTCACCACTCTCTATTGTCCCACACCTACCTGCCTTAGCCCCACCAGTTTCTCCATCCTCTCCTCGCTTCCACCCCATGGTACTTTCTGTTTCTCCTGTCTTTTCCAACCACTTCTCAATTGACTATCCTTCCCTTCTCACTAAGTCTAGTAGGAATAAGATCTTTCCTGAGTGGATTTCTCACTCTTTCATTCCCACTCAGACATACTCTTCTTTTGAATGCCTTGTCTGTAGGCTCTCTCCCTCTCCTACCCATTCTCTTACTGTGGCTACCATCTACTGGCCTCCTGGTCAAATCACCTCATTTCTCTCTCAGTGGGCGGACCTCTCCTCCTCCCTCCTGGCCTCTACCACTCAACTTATACTCCTCTGTGACCTCAATATCCATTTAGACTCGTCCCCCCAAGCCAAGCCAACCCCACCACTGCCACCTACTTTCTCGGACATCCGGCCCATGAAGCGTGTGTCAGTTGAGGCTTTCGCCACCACCTTCTCTCCCCCCCCCACCTCCACCTCTGGCTGTCTCACATCCTGACCCAGCCCTGTCTCTGTTCTACTCTTCAATTTCAGATGCTCTTGATGCTCTTGCCCCGGTCATGAGGATCCGTTTGAAGTCCAAAGCCAAGTGCAATTCCTGGTATGACTCTGACCTATCTACACTTAAACGTAAGTGTAGGGCGGCTGAGAGGAAATGGAGAGCTTCTTGTTCATCCTCTGACAAACTGCCCTGTCGCCAGCTCCGAAGGCAAAACCGACTCTCTGTCCTCACCAAGAATAGAGTCCACATTCAAGCCTGTGTCTGTGGCATCTAACAACTCGGCCGAACTCTTTCAAATCTGCAAAGAGCTGGCCAACCCTGCTGCAGTCTCAACCCATCCTGTTGCCTCCCAGGCTCTATGCAATGCCCTTGCCTCTCATTTCATCTAAAAAAACCAGGACATCCTGTCCACCCTCTTCACCCCTATCCCTCCTCTCCCCTCTCCGTCTGTGCTTGCTGACCCTCCTTCAGCCACCCCCACCCTCCTTCTTGTCCTTTCCTCATTTCTCCCCTGATGAGGTCGCTAGACAAGTCCGATCTATAAAAGCCTTGTCAAAACAGGTTCATCCCTGTTCCTCTAAAACCATCAAGGACCACATTGACACCCTTCCTGGTTTTTGCAACCACTACTTTGGCTCAGGATCCTTCCCCTCCCCTCTGAAGCACTCCCTTGTGCATCCTCTTCTCAAGAAACCCACAGCTGATCCTTCTTGTCTGGCTAACTATCGCCCAATTTTCATTACTCCCTTTCTGGACAAACTCCTGGAAAAGTTGGCCAAAAGTTGCCTTAACATTCATTCCAATTCTGTTGGGTGTCTCCATGACCACCAGTCTGGCTTCAGAGCCGCCAGAAGCACCGAAACTGCTCTCCTGAACATTCGTGAAGATCTGCTCTCCAACCTTGATTCTAGCATTCCCTCTGTCCTCAACTTCTCAATCTCTCTTCTGCCTTCGACACGGTCAACCTTACCATCCTGCTCAACCGTCTCTGTGATAACCTGGGTAACTATTTTGAGTAGTACATGAAAATGCACAAATAACTATGCTACTAACCCCATCACAAGAATGTATAGACAAATGTGTAACTGAAATGACTCCTCTTTGGTTTATTTTCACTTTTATGGCCTTATGTTTGGTTATAGGCCTGTATATTTTAAATGTTTGTCAAACTCTTGATTAAAGTTTTTCTCACGGATCTAGAATCCTTTTGCGACCTCTCTGTTTAACGGCTAGTATTTGCTCCACCTAGCCCTGCGCTGCACCCAGACCTATTCTTATATTGTGTCTCTGAATAGGGGTAGTTTTTTGACTCTTGTTCTCTAATTGTGATTCTCCATATACCCTCTATAGTCAGGCCCACCCTTAAACGAAAAAGAGGGTTCCTCTGCTGCCCCAGACCACTCGCCGCTACTAATGGAGTGGACATTGCAGTGTCCCAGACCTCCATACCGTTGTGGCGTATGCCCATCGACGCTTTGACGGATCAAGTTTTCAGGGAAGGGCTCAAAACCGGGCTGGAGGAGTATCTGTAGCAGAATGTGGGCAGTGTAGAATAGTGGGGCACAGTATGGGAGGCATTGAAAGTGGTGATGAGGTGGGAGGCCATTGCCGGTGCGGGTGGTACACAAATACTTCAACCACAGGGCCAAACCGAGGGGCACAAGGGGTGGCCAACATGGCCGGTGGAAACGCACCACCCATATTACGCAGAGTGAGAGCTTCGTACCAGCAATTGCTGAGGAACCAGAACAGATAGATTTAGTTTGCAATTTGAGCACATACCAACTCTCTCCAGAGGAACATTCTGTCCTCAACAAAGGACTCTCATTTGCCCCATCGGGCTTCAACAACTTTGTTCAAATACAAATTGATCTCTTTAAGTTCATATTCGTAAATTGAAATTGAAGAAATACTTCTCTACACAAATTCAGAGATATACAACAAAGCCCACCATACCTGTTCCATCGGACATATCACAGCAAACCATGCTCAACACACATGTAATAATGTCTTTACAAGATTTTGAACATGATCTGGGAATCAGTATAATAGACTTGCTCAAGGATTTCAACAGCAACATTTGAAAATGAAAGAACTAACAAAAAAAAAATCTAAGTTTCTGCCTGTGTTTCCAAATGACAACATTAAAGACACCTTCTATCGGACTATGAGTAAGGATATTCACAAATTGGCAGATAGGACTAAGCAAACTAATCCATCAATGCTTTAATTTGTCCAAACTAGAACAGAGAGCCATGCAAAAATTAGCATCTAACCATGCCCTAATAATTAAGGAGGCAGATAAAGGGGGAAACGTGGTGATCATGAATAAGGTGGGTTACATTACAATGAGACTTGACCATCTTAACATTCCAGGGTGTTATCAGGCATTACCCACAAACCCCTTCATCACCTACGAGCAACAGTAGATACATTGCTTAATAAATGGCACTCTAGAGGCACATTGACAGATGTGGAAAAACAGTTCCTAACCGTGGATGGACCAGTGATGCCTACGGCCTACTACCTTGCTAAAATACATAAATCTTTTACAAGGATTCCGGAGGTTAGACCAATTGTGAGTGGGGGTGGTGGCATCATGGAGCCTATCTCCATTCACATTAATGAATGTCTGGCACCATTGGCTGCTCAAACACCTACCTATGTGAGAGACACGATGCACATATTACAGACCTTTGAAAAATTACTGTTTACTTCGAACCTCTTGTTGGTCACGCTTAATGTGAAGGCATTGTATACCTCTAGTGATCACCAAAAGGCGGTTGAAAGTGTGGACTATATATTTCATGAATATTCAGCATCATATTTTGAACAAATTGAAATGCTTAAGGACTTACTACTATGTACACTTACTAACAATGTTTTTTTGTTCAACAATGTTTATTATAAACAGGTCATTGAGATTGCCATGGGGGCAAGCTTTGCGCCAGCTCTTGCAAACATCTTTATGCACCAATATGAACAACCATTTGTTTTCACCAATGTGGAATTTTCAAAGCACATATATGTATGGAAACGTTTCATAGACGATGTGATTATAGTATGGACTGGTATGGTGGAATCCCTGCTTGATTTTGTTACATATCTTAACACCAATAACTGGGGAATCCAATTTACACACATGTATAGTGACACGTGCATCAACTTTTTAGATTTAACAATCTCTATGTCAGATAAAAGCTTTATGACTAAAATATTTCGTAAATCTACTTTGGTTAATGCAGTGTTACATGCCGAGAGCTGCCATAAAAAGTCAGTTATCCCCAATATCCCCAAGGGTGAGTTCATTAGGGCCAGAAGGGATTGTTCCAATATTGGTGATTTCAAACAGGAATGTGAATTGACAAAAAATAGGTTCTTAGCAAGAGGATATGATCATCACACCTTAACTACAGCCGTTCAGGCAGTGCGCAATATGAAGAGAGTGGATCTGCTCATCCCTAAAGCATGCACACGTATTAAGACAACCCATAGTAACAAATTGAAATGTATCACACAGCTCCAGCTCACCTCTGCATCATTTTGTAAACAGGTGGAGCTAGATTGCCTTCCATTGACTTGTACTGTAACTGTGTTATGCAAGATTAAGCGCCCGGATGCCTTCGGGCCTGGTTGCGCTTTACAAATAAACTAAATACAAATACAAATACACGTTACAATGCGGACAGCTCAGACATATATTTAATTGTTAAACAACACTGGAATTTGCTCCACCTGGACAAAGACATCAGTACATGGTTGGACCCACACCCTAATTTTATTTACAACAAAGCTAGTACTTTGAAGAATATACTTTGTCCATCTTTTTTGTCTAATCCACATTGTAGCCCAACCTGGTTACATATGGCACAGAACACAGGTTTTTACAAATGTGGGGGCTGCTCAATGTGTGCCCATGTTCTGGAAACCAAAACAGTTTATTTTTGGAAGGCTAGGAACACACTATGCGAATTCTTTTATCAATTGCAATTCCTAATTTTGTGTCTATTGTATTATTTGCTTGTGTGGCCTTCATTATATTGGAAGCACAATTCGGCCACTCAAAATCAGAATGATCGAACACTTGTCGACTATATCAAATCAAGACACGAAATAACCTCTAGCGACACACTGGCAAAAGGTCCACCAAATGGATGATAAACAAGCAATCAAATTTGTGGGTTTGGCAAAAGTTTAATTACCTCAGAGAGGGGGTAACCTTATACTGAAGCTTAGACAATTGGAAGCTCGGCTTATCTGCCAATATCGCACAGTCCTGATTAGGCGTAACACAGACCATGAATTATCTATGTTTCTATGAGGACTTGCATACTCCTATTGGTGTCTGTCGGAGATGCATAACTTCATGCTTACATGGCAACAGCCTTGACTTTACTTAAAAGATGCGTGGACAATGATCTGTATATTCAGTTCTGGTGTCATGTGAGTCTTGTAAGATGGGGATGTATGATGTGTTCTACAAGGTTACACATAAGCTGCATATTGCTTACACCATACTTAATATGAACCAATTCCAAGACTGCAACACCGTCTTGGAATCAGCGTGCTCTCGAATTGTGTTAGATTTACTTCTCTGAATGTCACGTTATCACGGTTCAGAGCATTAGGTTTAAACAAAGTTGCACAGAAGCCGTATTACCTATATCGCTCAACATGAAACAGTGGTTGAACTCAACTGTGATGCTGTATTGGAAGCAGCGTGCTCTCGCATTGTTTTAGAGTAACTTCCTTGAACCTCATGCCAGCACGGTTTAAAGCAGTTGCTTATTGTTATCCAAATTGTAATACAGAAACCTGGTAATTACATTTTAATATGAGTAAGCGCATCAATATTCACATTGTTTTCCACACGCATTGGGACCGGCAAGGTGAGATTCACTCACTCAATATGGCAGCCACCAGAGCTTATACCCCTGTTTCCCATGCACGCACCATGCATTGGGTCTAGCTATAAGGTAGCAAGTATCAAGAATGGAGTCTACACCGAAAGGCTGGGTGGGTTAGGTATCTTTGTGCACGACCCCTGGAGGGTCTAGTGGGGGCTACTGCTCACACTTGATGTTGGTAATAATGGGGTTAGATAATTGAATTAATGAGCATGCTTTTCTTTTCTTTTATTCTCATGACTAATTGGGCTATATAATCAATCCACGGATGATTGGACATGGATCTGGACGGATTGTTGCTGCATAATTGATGCATGATTGCAGTAAATATTTCACACAAGCTAACGGAATTATGCAATCACGGCATATGTAGGTATGTGGAATTGCATTTCCCAATATCAGGTTGTTGTTTACAATAATTTAGTGGCTATGTGAATCTAATTAGACTTGCTCACTGTTTATTTCTAGTTAAAGACTGCATAAACTGTGAGCCGACAGTCATTAAACAATTGGTAAGTGGCAATAATAACTCAAAGCCACCTGAATGTTAGATTTGTTCAAACATGGAATTGGCAAAAGTTGATTATCTGCATATTTTTCAATTTATATTTCTTAGTGACTTAGATTGATTTCAGGATCCCATAAGGTACATTCTCTCTATTATCATGGTTTATAATGTGGCCTTTGTGAACTTTGAATTGAGCACACCTACTGAACCATTTTACCTTGCATCTAACTAGATTTCTCTTTTTCTGTGTTTGTTTTTCTTTACCCATCATTATCCCCCCCCCCCATTTTTCCCTATGTTGTGCATACACGCTGACTGATATCCTCTTTGCATTATCTGTAGTAATGGCATTGATGGATGGGTAAACTTTATGTTTTGTTGCATGAACCCTTGTGATATTTTTGGTTTCTGGAAATGTTTTCATGCGACCAACGGCCATTTGCCCTGCCATTGTGCTCTTTTGGTTTGTCTTGCCCATTGTGTATATTATTGTGTATGATTATACAACACAATTGTATATGATGACTTCTGCCTCAGAAGAAAAGCCTAGAGCTCGAAACACGTGTCAGGCTGATCTGCAACCAATTAAATATATGCAACTTATGCATGGGCTTTTTTGATTTGTGCGCAGTGTGAATGTAACCTTTTGTACTTGTAACTTCTTATTGTGGTGAGCCTGGCAGGCGACCTACACTCTGCACTCACCCGCAGCCAAATCTAGACCTTATTAGCTAGTACAAGCGCTGGAGTTTCCTTACGTCCCTTTCTACCAACACTTTTCTCTGGTATCCGGAAGACACTCAAGGTTGAACTGGAGAAGTTCGAGGAGGACATACGACAAATGGAGGCCCGAACATCCGCACACCGGACTGAGGAGCTGAAACTGGCCGAAGCCAGGAGTAGCTGCCAGGAAGCCTGGGGGAGACTGTCTAAATTTGACTATATGGTCAAAAGCACCAGGGCACACGCAGAGGGGGACAAACCGAGCAAACTATTGTTGTGGCTACTTTACAAGCACGAAACCCTGGTTCCCCAGGAGGAAATACTGGGCACGTTGGAAGAAATCAGGCTGCCTCGGTTGGGTACAACACAATGCGAGACACTAGACCAAGACATATCAACCAAGGAAATAGGGGAGTTAATCAAGACACTGGCTACTAGCAAAACGCTGGGAAGCGATGGACTCCCCCCGGAGTTCTATAAAACGTATGCGTCGGTAGTGACCCCAGTGCTACATGAGGTGTTCAAGGAAGCTTATACAAAAGGGAAACTCCAGGCGAGCATGAGGGAAACCCTTATTATCCCTATCCCTAAACCTGGAAAAGCAACTGATAACTGGGATTGGCCATGCTAAACTATGACGTAAAAATATTAACAACAATATTGTCTGGGCGGCTACGCAGGGTGATCGGTGGCATAATACACGGGGACCATAATGGTTTTTCCCGGGTCGCAGTACAACCATGAACTTGCGTCGCCTGCAACATGTCATAGCACAAGATTTGCGCTTACAACTCTATGCCTGCCCCACAGAGGGGGTGGGGGGTACAATTACCTCATCTGGAGAGGTAATATCTGGCAGCGCAATTTAGCCACGTAGTTTAGTGGCTCTCAGACGAGACTACTTCTGAAACAATATTATTGCAGCTATTGGTAGCCCCGGCGCAACTCAAAGAGATATTGTGGTTACCACTGAGCTGTTTGGGTAGTACGCCCATTATTGTGACACTAGGACGACAAGTATGGCATAGAACCCTGAAACTGCTGAAACTTGAGCACCCATACTCACCTGAGATCCCGATAGCAGCGGATGCCTGCAGGGACCGAGGGGATTTGGTTAGGATTAGACACTGGGAAGGCTGGGGTGTTTATACCTGGGGTGACCTGTATGCGGAGTGTGTGTTCAGGGAGTTTGGGTCTTTGCCTGAGCAGGAATGACTAGCCAAGGGGCAGTTTTTGTGGAACCAGAGGGTGAGGAGTGTAGTAAAAGGGGAAAATAGAGGATTGGTCAGAGGAACCAGCTGCAAATCCCTTGCTGACCCTGATGCATAATCTGGGTGATGGCTGGAGATCGGTGTCCAGAATATATGGCCAGCTGGCAGACAGACCTAATCCTAAGAGTGTGGTGCTGAAGGAACGCTGGGAGGTGGACCTGGGGGAAGACATTAGCGATAAGGAGTGGGAACGTATACTGCTATACCCCGGCAGGTGTCCAGGAACTCTCGTTTTAGATTAATTCAGCTGAATGTCCTTTACCGCACCTACATGACGCCACACAAGGTAGCTAAATTCAACAGTAGAGCACAACCAATATGCCCCTGGTGTGGTGATGCGAAAGCTGATTTAATACATATGTTCTGGGGATGTGCGCAAGTACAGGGATTTTGGGCAAAAATAGAACAGGCCTGCAGAAGAGCAGGGATAACACGATACACCTGGAAACCAAAGGAATGTTTGTTGGGAGAATACCCTAGGGTTGGTAAATTCAAACACATCATGAAATTCATGGACATGGCATGCATACTGCGTAAGAGATGCATTGCAATGGTGTGGAAATCGACTAAGGGCCGACAATATCTACTCTGGCATAGGGAATTTGAGCTTTGGGCAGAAATGGAAACAAGAGTGTGGAGCGGTGTGACTGCTAGCTCAGTGGTAAATCCCAGTGCCACTTGCAACTCCTGGAAAACACTGGTCTGGGATATGTTCCACCCCTCGGATGACAAGCCCCCGTGAACGTTTGCATGCCATCTGTGGGTTGGCAAGAACCTCCTGTTATGCTATTTAACGTACGATATAGACATAGGGACAAGTGTGCCACCCCCATAGTGGGAACTATGTGTTTCAAGTTGAACCTCTGAACATCTGTGCTGTATGAAGGAACGCTAGGTAGTCTATTATACCCATCAAGTGAAGTCAGTTTGTGTTTGTTATTCTGTTAAACTGTTATCAAAGATGTGTAATTAAAGTACGAAAGATGGACCTGTATTGCTTATAAAGAAACGTTTAAGTCATATGTATCTATGTATAAAATGGCAATAAAATATATATATTTTTTAAAGTGGTTCTCAAACAATGGAACATTGGTGGATTGGACCATATACCATTGACTGTGGCACTGGTAAAACTACTTTTAAAAATCTTTGACAACATTAAAAAAAACTTAAGTAAGAACTGAAATAGTTAATCTGAAAACACTGTAAAGCAATGGAAATGTTCGTTTTAAGTTTATTTAAAAAACTGGCAAAAGGTTATCTGTATTGGGGAACCATATTAGGCAAATAAAAAAAAATAATAATAAAGTATAACAGCTACCTTTTGGCCGCAATAGAGGTCTTGCAATAGACAAGTATGTTGCTTGAACTAGAAGAGGATACTCGGATATACTTGAATCTAAACCCAGCTCTCTCATTTCCAAAGTTCCATCCCATTAAAGCACTCCATCAGCATGAGGCTCAATGTACTTCTGTTACCATCATATTTCGAAGAAAGGCCCAGGTTACACATTCTAGCTAGTTACCTTTCAACTCCAAAGCTGTTCTTTGCTGTAGCTAACATATATGCAGAGCCATATTACTGGGAGCCTTATTCCACTGCCCACCTTTAATTACTGAACCCAGGTCATCTATCATATCTCATTTTGCCCTACTTTGTAGTACTAAATGTTTGGAAAACAATAGAAGGTGAGTAATTATTATGAATGCGTATGCAGTCCCAGGCCTCAAAGTATGCGGTCCCGCTTCCTACAAGGTTTTCTGGGGCCTGGAACCGCTCTACCTCCAACTTTCTCTTCCAAAACATCTTCCTTCTCGAGCTCTCTGCTCATCCACCTCCGACTCTCTGAGGGTCAGATGCTTCTCCAAGCAGAGAGTTGGGAGCAGATCTATCTCCTTAGCTGGGGCCTCCCTGTGTAACAGCCTCCCTGCGTCTTTCAAACTCGAGCAGAACCACCTCTGGTTCCGGAAGCAACTTAAGAACTTCCTTTTCACTTCTGCTTTCTCTCTTCCACTCCCCTGCTGATGCACCTGACTGCTCCGGTCACCTGGTCACCCTCTGAACTCGGGTCCAGGTTCCTGCATGTCCAGTTGTCCTTGCACTGCCTCCGGGTTCCCCAGCACTTAAGGGTCTGTATCTGCAACCCTACAGTCCCTTCTCTCTGCACTTATGAGCCACCCGCTGGCTACACTTGTGAGTTAACTGCACTTCCCCCTTACGCTCCTCCCTGGCACTTCTCACCTTCCCTCTTCCCCGCACTTGCGCGATCTGAATGACACAAGGCCTAGTAAGATCGTTTTTTGTCCTCCTTTTGTTTCCCCCTCCTTGCCTTGTCGCGCCTAGAAACACTTGTGTACAGGCGCGTTATATATGCCACATCATATCATATCATGCAGAGGGTCAGTTTATCATGTTCACTGCTTCTACTACAAGAGGATTCATGCTGTCTCCCTTATATTGATGCATGCTAGAACACATCATATGCACCAAATGGTTCTTTCTTGCTTCCTTCCCTTTGGTGAGTCTACGATTGTCGTTCAAATCGTGTTTACGTCAAATAGCACACAATGAAAACAGCGAGGCTTTCTCTGTGCTTCCTCTGTCTCTTACCTCTCTTGACAGCATGCAAACATTCAAAATGACCTACCTGTGGTGCAATACGCTGGGCTGCTATCAGTGTGTGTTATAATGGTAGTACAAAGCTGAGGAATGCACAGTATATATTTGAACATCCGTGGCTTCCTGTAGTTATGCTTATTTATTTTTTACAAAAACAATTTATGAACATTTGAGCATCAGGAAAAAGCCCATCCTCATTAGATACCAACAGCATTATTCCAACAGCGAAACAGAACAATCATAAGCAGTACATGGTCAAATTCAATAAACTGACAAGCATTTTGTCTTTCACAGTAACAAAGACAAACGATTCGGAAAACATTCCGACGTTACTGCTTCAGAGCTGACCTTGCACATCCTAGAGAGAAACAATTCGCCAAACAGGGAGGGAGTTGGGCAGGTGACACAATGACTGTGCTCTGTTGCCAACAAAACATAAAACACCATGTTACAAGACAAGTGTGGTGTAAACAAAAGGGGAGCGGGAGAGAAAGAGAGGAGAAAAGCAAAGAACAGCTCGATGTATAAGCTATTAAACCGGGCTCATATATCCTCTTACAGCTCCTTGGCTTCTGTGAGTCGCATGTCTCAGGCTTGATTTTCTTTAGACATAGGCTCTCAATCCAGTTATCACCCAAAGGCTATGCAAAGGCTGTGCAAGCCTTCAGGATTTTATATTTGTCCCCAATAAAGTCACAGTAAACCCAATTCTATATGGAAAATCCATCCGGGAAGGGAAACCTCACAACACCAGCATGGTCAGGCACCTGAGAGATCACACAGGCTACAATAATTTCTACACAATCAAGGACTTCCATCTGAAATCTTCTGTACACTCACAAACCTAAAACACATGAAACCCGTGTCCACTGTTCTCTAACAAGCCCAACATGTGTCTCATCGGGGTCCAACACAGATGATGGACAATGTTATGCTGGGTTCACCTAAGGTTTAAATCCACCTCCATTTTGGAGCATGCAGCAGACCAGTACCTCCCTTCAAGTTCCTCCTCGCAACCTATCAATCCTTGTCATTGGGCCTGGAAATTAGGTCAAGGGGAACTCGTTTACTCTGGGAAAACAATGATGACATGCAACATGCGTTTGATCACCTGTGCGGGTCTTAGAAGCTGAAAGAGTCAGGCATTAAGCACAGTATAAATTGCCCATAATACTAATAATCAGCTGTGCGTTCAAGAGACCAACAGAGCACCGGATAGAGAAACCTACTACAGTGAGTGGGGAGGTCATATAAAATCACTCTCTCCTACTGCGCATGGGTCCCTGCTAAGTGCCTGCTCTGTTCGCTCAGGACTGCAGGCTGCATCTCTGCTTTGCTTTCACCTCAAGTGAGTGGCTTATTGAGTGACAAAGCTGTACTCAGAGGAGCATCGCTTAAAGAGGGGAGATGATGATGTATGGAGCAACAGTGGCTTTGGAAGAGATAGAGAGTTATCCCCTAGAGTACTTCTCATGAGTTTCTGGGAAAAATACTGCAAATACATTGAAAGTCCAGGAAGTGCAGCGAGAAAACGCAGTCGATCGCATTTTCTGGGCAGGAATGTTTTTTCTTAAAGAGTGTAATTGCTGCTGCTAAAAGTGGACTCATTTTTATTGCTACAAACCTCCATAAGCCAAATTCTTCCCTCTAACATGTAGTTGTCTTCCATATACACTTACATCAATGGCAAACCATCAGAGATCACTCTATATACTATGCAGCAAAATTGCCCTGATAGACTCCGCCAGCTCACCACCTGATCACCCAGCAAAGAAAAATGGAAGGTAAGGCAAATTATGCGGGGAATTGACATTCTATTTCCCAGTCTGTAATGGTGCAGCCCTCAGTGCACATTACGGTACTGTGAGAAACCAAAGGGTGTCTCACTTACTAGTCCTCTGGGATCTCTCTCTCAGGTGGCCAGGGCACGTCCATCACCTTTGGATCCAGACCCTGGGGTTGGACCAGTGCTGGAGGATCACCTAAGTGGGGGATCTTTGGGAAGTGGGGGTGAGGCAACCAATGGTAAGACGCAGTATCCCCACTTTCCTGTGCCCATACCCCATTACATTTTTTAGAATTCTCCAATGTCCAAACCCCCCCCTTCTAAACAAACACTGAGTCGAGGAAGAGGGCGACTGAGAGTAAAAAGGCTAACACTTTCATATTTCTTTGTACATGTCCCGTTAATCAGGTCAGGTAAAGTCAGGCACTTAACCTAAATCACATCCATCTGATACCCACTAACCCCCCCCCCACACGGATAAAAAGGGAACATTGAGACACTATCTGAGCAAGGTGAGCCACGAGATGGAGCAGATCTTCAGGGGCAAAGGCAAACCCATTGGAGCAGGACGACTGATTGATGGACGAAAGCGAAGGGTAGGGAAACCCTGAAGATCCCTGCAGGAGGTCATTACTCTGGGAAAACGTGAAGGATACACAGAGAAAGCCAAATCCCAGACAAGAAGAAACCTGCATTGTGTTTCAAGGACGTCAGCCACCCTCCCGGGTGAATGGCAGAGTTGGGGAGGCGAGGCCAAGCCTGTGGTATCAACCTTGACTCGGGAATCAAAGCTACAGAGACGAGAACGGAATGCACACAACCAGTGAGTTAATGAAAGACATGAAAGGCCAGTTTGCGCCAAGGAAAGATTGAAGCTGCAACAGTGTATCTCACAATTGAAGGTTGCATGCATGCTGAAGAGGCGTGAAAGAAAGCTAAACAGTAATGAACTTTTAAGTTACTGATAACTGTGAAGCCAATGATACAGAGTGGCAGAGTGGTCCAGCAAAAGGAAGTAGCCCACTCACAAGTCTCTGCAAAATGTCTGATGTCTTGTTATAAAGCAGCAAAGTGAACAAACTCTGAAATGTGCAATGGTCAAGAATATCTCTGACGAAAGGGGAAGTTAAAAGGTGATTGCTTGAAGAGGAAGACTTCTTTGAACTTTTCTGATTGTGGTATGGGACTACCAGTACCAAGAGACATTGGGGCAAATAACATAAGGGAGAGCTGAAGTGAAAGTCAAACTGGTTATGTGGAGTTCTATGGTAAAAGCCTCAGAGATTCGAAAGTCTTTGACATCACTGAAAGGTCCAAACCCGACTGAGGGAGACCAGAAACATGAAATAGGTTGCGGGAAGGGAACCCCTAATGAATGTGAAGGAAGCTTGGGGAAAGGAATCACTGCAAGTGCTGTGATTGTGAGGTCGGAGCCCGGCTGAGGGAGATCTGCGTTGAATCAGGTACATTTTGGTTGAAAGGTCTGAGCCCGACTGAGGGAGACCTACGTGAGCTATTGATGCCCTGAGAGGTCTGAACCTGAAAGAGTGAGACCTACGTGAACTTTTGTTGAACTATGAAAGAAATTATGGAAAGCTGGAATAAGTGGCTTTATTGTGGAAGGCCAAGTGGGCCTCGACCCACGTTTTGAACTGCCTTTTTTTTTTTTTTATAACGTGAGCCAGAGTGTGTCATCCTGTTTACGGGGGCCACCTTACTCTGTGCTATCCAACGTGGGGAGGAGAGCTGACTCAGCCACCTTGATCTTTTATGTTATAACGCTGACTTTCCTTTGCATATACATTCCCTTTTACACACTTGTATAAGAGATAGGGCAGGCATTAGGTTTTGTTAGTACAGGCCATTTTGATTTGACATAGACTGACTAGGACTGTGTTTTCTGTATTATTTGATTTGATGGTAGAGACTACTCCCATCATAGCTATAGGGCAACGTATGAATTTTTCGAAACCCCAAGATTCTAATAAAGGTTTTGAAACTTGTAACCTTTGTGTCAGTCTCATACTTGTGATACAATGCCTCCCATAGAGTACCTGCAGTAACAAAGGAATTGCGCCCAATTCATTATCAATCAACTTAGATGGATTTATCATTTTCAAGACTATTTGCGAACCTTTACAGGGAAAATGAAACAAACCTGAACCCAGATAACATAGACGTGATCTTGCAGTGCAGAAATATGTAATTGACTACAATGGACTCCGCTCCACCAAAATCAGCTCAAGCTACACCCAATCTGGTGAACCCGGCCTCTTCTGTTTACGAAGAATATTCTTCAGTAAACCATCTCACAGTTATGTTATTCCCATCCTCCGTCTTGCACTCTTTGGTAAGACCATACAATAATATCAAAGAAGAGGTGCAGTTTCACACTACATTTCTATCCATTTAATGACAAAGATTGACTTTATCCAAAAAGAAGGACCTGCAGAGACTGGGAGAAATACCTCATTCCAAATCCAGGAAGATGAAAAAGTACATAATAATCAGACCATCTCCCCCTTAAACTTTACAACCAATGAAACAGCTTTTCCAATAGTCATTAAACTGGACAGATTGAGTATGACACCAGATTTGTCTAACTCCCCGAATAATAAGGTCTCAAAAACAATGGAAAAATCAGATAAGGTACATTTTATTGAACTCTCAAAAGAAGGTCTTATTAGATCAGTTATAAATCAAAGACACAAACAAAGACTAACATTAATAAAATACGTTCATCAAGGAATATTCTAAGAACGCTGTAATTTCCAGAGTCATCAATAAGGAAAGCGAGCAATGACCATGATGCAAATCTGAAGACAAAGTGTAAATCCAAAAAAAAAGAAAATGGAAAAAAGTATGAAACAAAAACATATTTCAAAGTTCTTTCCTCTGGTTGTAACATCAGAAGTAGGTAGTCCTAACACTACTTCATAGGGGGATGTTGTGATTATGTCTGCACCATTGATGGAATGTCCACTTGTAGACGTTCCTGTCACAGTAAAGATAACAACTATAAAATCCACTCCTATTTCCTACATGAACCAGTCTAGGGCTTTGACTGAAGGAACCAAGGATGATCGAATAATTGGTTTTGAGGCTCTATTGCAGAGCCATGAATTTGTCCCTAAATTGGACAAAGCTGTTACAAATATTTTCATTCATTGCTGCTTTAAGAATGACCAATTTCTCTGACATTGAGCTGATAGAATTTCAACAGGGCAGGCATGATAGGATGGTAGCCCTCTTTTATTCAAAAATAGCTTCTGGCTAGTTTGGGAGCAAACGGACAGTTTCAGACAGATTGGCATTGCCCTTTTTCAACCACAGAGAACTTTTTCAAGTGTACAAAAGAAAGGAATATGGTGCATAGAGCGTTAGAGCATCCAACTTGCATACTTTAATTATCTAGTGTGAAGTTGGCCAAAATGGAGAAAAATATGTATCGTATTCAATAGGTAATAAGAAGGAGGGTACTTTGCCAACCGACTGGTTGTGGTTACCAACAACACTAGCCTCCTCAACTTTGAATTGCAAACATATGAGCCATCTTTAGTCCAAAGTCAATTGAATTTTGTCATGAAACTCTAGGGGGCATAGACATATTTTGAAAAACGTGGTTGCCCTTAGACCTTTTGCAGATTATGGACTGATTTTACTACAGGAAACCTGACCGACAACATCACCCCACCTTCAAGGTTTTGCAACGTGTGGGAATCCTGCCAAACAAGAACCCAAAGGAGGACCTAGGGGTGGACTAGCCATGACAATTGATAGTAATTTGAAAGCCTCCAGAGAACTGATTGACAGATAAAGTGATTGCTTACTAGATGTAGAAATATGTACAAATGATCAGTCATTGTTCAACAAACTACTTAGTTGAATGTCTAATGGAATCTAATCTTGAAATCTCAAATGCTCTCTTGCACTTGCTCTCTGCACTCTTTGAGGACCTGATTACCCCACAAAATCAGTGGTTGGTGGATGGGAATAGGGTATATATTTTGATAGCAGGGAGCTTAACAGCATTTTCCTCTCAGACATTATCCCTTTAGGGGTTACACAACGACCAAGAGTTGTTCCTACATAGATGGACGTAAAGGCTAGTGGGGCAGGTTGGGGCAAATTGATGGGCCCTTGAGGTTTAGAGATGTGAAACTCTTGGAGTCTGAAAATGCTATACACTAGACTTCCTGGCACACAGGGAACAGTGAATCGTTAATTGACTACATATATGTAATCAGTTCACTTTTAGAAAACTGCTCCCCATTATATATTACCTTCACGTACCTGAGTGATGAAGCCTGTTTATCTTATACATTGAGGCCACTCAGGAACTCGCTTGAAATTACTGTCCAGTTGTCTTTTGTTATTCCCTCTGGTAGAGGCTGTAGGGTGCGTTGACATTACACAGTCATAGATAAGTTCACTGACCTTTTAAATAAGGTACATTCATTATAAGGAAAGAAGGATTCTAACAACCTTGTTCATTGCGAAATGCAGGAATAATAGTTTGGGAGATCTTATTCATTTGATCCTCAAAGAGCAATGTGTCCTCAGACTGATAGATGCTAAACACTCATATGACACACAGGTAGTCTTGAAAAATAGGCAAAAAAGGTCAAAACTGAGGAATCTCTCAATTATCTATAAGGAAGGCGGACACTTGTTTTAAGGAAAAAAACACAGAGTGACCTAACAATTTCGAAAATTGGCTTAATGGTCACACATGTTACATGCATTTGAAAGATAGCCAACACATACTGACCCCTCTTTCTGTGAGGAACTCCTCTAAATTCTGGGACCTACTTAACAGAAAAGCATCTACCCAAGCACGATTATTGCTCAATTCAATTGATAAGGAGATTTGTGTGGCGCATGTTATGCAAATATACACTGCTGCGAGACCTGAGGGTGAGGTAACTCGTGTCAATTTGCGCTCCTTAAAGGATTGACAAGACTCTTTTAACCAAGAGGATACATGCAATTAAGAATACAAAATATTCAAGAGCAGCTGTTCCAGATAAAATAGTGACTGTTACAATAAGACACATTCCCTATCTTTGTTCATATTTATTGAAGATCCTATTTTCCACCATTGCCAACACAATGACTGCCTATTTAGCCCCCATTTATAAACTGCATCAAGTAAGATCTTTGCTGTGATTATATTAAAGGAGATCGCAAATTGGTCTAAAAAGGCAGGGAGACCAACACAATTTCAAGTTGGTTTCAGGAATAAAAAGGGCCTCACATTAAATGGTATCCTTTTGGAAATAGTACACTGGCAATTTCAGGGAAACAAAGTCAGACAATTTACATGGCCAGTATCAATCTTTCTTGTACATTTGATTGGGTAAATCGGAATGCCATGTGGAATTAATTAAATAAGTGGTCTATCCGTGAGGGCTCATTAAAACTACTAATTCTATGACACAGGAACACACATATTCAAGTAAGATTAATATTAAATACTAAGGAGATCATGTCCAGATCAATTCCAACTACTTCAGGTCTTCGCCAAGGGTGTGTATTAACACCAATTTACTTTTAAAGTTTATATTTCACATATATCCAAACTCTGGGGAAAAAACAGGATCTTCCCAGTGAGATTGGGACATTTGCAATTAAATCGATTGGCTTATGCTGATGATTTTCTTTTTTTTACCACCACACCCCAATAGGGCTAGAAAGAGAATTGTGTGTTTGCTGGATATGCAAAAATTCATAATTTGGTTTTAAATTCAAACAAGTCATAAATGTTGTTACTCACTAGATTTAGGAAGACAAGCCATGTTTGTTTGTCCCTATCCGAGGGTGAGACTGAAATAGTAAAAACTATGTCTTACTTGGGCTTTTGTATTTCCAATAAGACACCTAAAAGTAAATTTAAAGAAAGTCTCAGTGAAAAGGCAAACTACCTGACTGCCCAAGTAAAAAAGAATATTTTTTAAACTGTCAACATGTTCACTCATTCAGGCACTTAAGTACTACACTGCAAAAAGTTTCCTAATGCCATTAATGGTTTAGAATTAAGACTAGATAACATCAGAGGAATTCCTAATAGTTTCATAGGAGAGATTTGGAAACGGGTGCTTTCTTCACCTTCAACGTTACCGAATTGCATTCTAAGATTCAAAATGGGTCTATTGTTTTGGAAAACCACATGATTTAGAGGACATTAAACCTCTATACTAAAATGCTTGATCCTCATAAAAAATTATTTATTTGAAAATGTGAGATCTATTATGAAAGCAAAATCTGTTGCTTCAGTAAACAACTTTGCAGCAATGAGCGATACTATTCTACAGTGTTTCGGAGTGGATATTTCTACTTTTCATATAAACCTAGCCAGACTTCTAAAGAAATATTGCAACTGGGATTGAGGTGATATAGAGAAAAGCATAAACTCCTACACCTTACATTGTGAATATGCCTTACTGATTAGACACAGAGACACCTTACCTAGGTTTCCAAGATTAAACATCAGTAAAGATAATAGAATGTGTAAATTGTGCAAGTCAATGTATGAACCCAAGTCAATGGAGCATTTTCTTACCACTTATAGATATATCATGGATTTTACAGGAATTCTGTTTTTCCAAATTTGTACATGAATATTCTGACTTTGCTGCTGAACTTTTATGGGTTTGTCTTATCGAAGGATGGCTTTGATTAGACTTGTATCTCAATTGTAGGACATTTTAGAGGCTATCTCAAATTAATCTTTTAATTCACCTAATGAAATTAGTAGCAATTCCTTTTGGATGCTTTTGGTATGACTTTGTATATTCAAACATATTATAACAGAAGAACAACAACAGGCAAGGAAGTAGATTGGGAGAAAGGAGGAAGGGAACAACAAGCAGTAACAGAAGGTAGCAACAGTACAAAGTGAAGGAATTGAGAAGTAATAGGAGAAGTCAAATCAAAGAATGGAGATGGAAAGACTGGGTGAGAGATTGGAGGCAGAATAGTACGGTTGGAGGACAGTATCTTGGGACATAGAAGTGCAGAGTAGGATCATGCGAGACTGTGTGTGCCAGATCACCAAGTGGCCTTGGGTGGAAGGAGGCACCACCCCATAACATCCTTGGAACACTAAGCAGGGCCAGGAGAAGGACAATTAGAAGACCCGTCGGGAGTCAGGTAGCCACGCCTTAGAGAAGTCATACTTATTCTTAAAAAGAACAAGAGACAGTAGGGGTCCCATGGTGTTGGCTACTAACATCCTATTACATACCCCTGGGTAAGGGAGGTGGGGGTGACCAGGGATGTTTGGATAGAGAGGGACGGTCCTAACGCCAAATTCCCCAAGAAACTCTTAAGCCCTGAGACCTACCCATGAATTCCTTAGACTAACCAATTGTCATTTTAAATAAACACACTTTGAACGTCTTCCAGTCTTGAGCGTGGTTATTTGTGGCAAGCCACCCCGTTCACACAGGAAAGACAGAGGTCAACACTAAAACTGTAACGCTCACCTGATTCCCACGGAGGCGCAGGTCTGGCTTTGAGTGCTGGTGCTTCTTCAATGGTGAAGCCCAGGACACTGAAGATGGACAGGAAGGGCCCCTCTACTCTGGCTTCTCTGGCTCGCAGGAATATTCCCCTGTGCGTGAAAAGGGAGTATTACCTACTGACTGAGTTATGCTCAAGCCTCCCACTCTCTTCCAACCCTCCACGATACCCTTCCACGATTCCCCGTGAAGTCTCACCTTAGGGTCAGGAAGGATGAGCTCTCCATCCTGCTTCTGATGCAGGGGCGCGTTGAAACCCAGATACTTCACTGGATTGAGGATTGATGGGAGTTCAGGTAAGCTTGACTATTCAGGTAAGGCGCTGTAAAAGTTCTGCTGCAAGTTCAAAAGTCCAAGCTTAATAATAATGTTCATTGTCTTGTTGCAGCAAGCGCTAATGCTTATGTCTTTTTCCCCTCAGGGGCCGGGGTTCGGAATGCCGGAGAAATGGCGCCGACCCGAAGTGAAACGTGCAGTTCCAGTAAATGACAGGTAAGTTCTGGATGAGCGCTCGGGTAATGTCTTTGCATTCGCTCATTCAATGTCTTTGTCTTTTTTCCCCATAGGGGCCGGGGTCCGGAAAATGCCTGGAAGCGGCAAGACCCAAAATGAAATGGGAATGACCCAACAGGTAAGTCTTAGAAGGAATCTGAGCTTTTCCTATTCCTTTCCTTCTCTCACCTTGTTCTTGTCTTTTTCTCTCTAGGCTCTGGGAAGTGGCTGTGGATCCGGATGATCGCTGCTGAAGATGGAGGCGTCCAGGATAGGTGAGTGAAATGCAGCGCTGCACCGATCGTAGCAAAATGCTTTTAAAAATGATGTCTTCCTTTTCAGGATCGTCGGTGTGATGTCTCCGTGGTGCTGATTTAGCAGGTAAGGTCTTTGGTCTCCCTTTGCAGGTGACCCAGGATACTGACAGGCGTGGCTGAGGTCCAGATGCAGGAGCTGACAACGGTGAGCGTCCAGCTGCGAGGAGCAGAACAACGCGAAGCGTGAGTTGCTGATCGGGTGTGGTTTAAATAGCTTTGACAGACGTTCCAAGTGTGTATCCTTCCACCGATCAGGTATGTATCCTTCCCCGACCACACCTGGGTGGAAAGTAATCCCACAGGTAAAGTAGTTCCATTCAGGCCTCAAGAGGGCCTGGATGTAGCAGCATGGTCTGCATCAGGTAAGTGCACATTACAACACTTGAACACATGTCTAGCTTTATGAGCCTGGCGCCTAAGGCGCCAGGACAGGGGTCCAACATGAGCCTAGCGCCTAAGGCGCCAGGACTGCGTCCAAAGGGCCCCAGCTTGGGCCCGCTGGCACTCCCCTGGGGGAAATGATGCCTGCCTCTGGGGTTGCTGGGTCGGACCTGGCTCCTTGGAGGTAGGCATCATGACAGTACCCCCCCTCAAGGCCCCTCCCAAGGTTCTTTCCTCCGGGGGTTTTGGCTTGTTCGGAAATCTCCGGTGAAACCTTTGTACTAATCGAGGTGTGTGGACATGGTTACTAGGCTCCCACGATCTCTCCTGAGGTCCATATCCCTTCCAGTCAACAAGTTTCGACTTTACCACCTTGGAGTCTAAAATGTCTTTAACTTCGAATTCTAATTCCCCTTCAATTTGAACTGGATCTGGAGGCTTGGACAATCGGGTTCCTGGTTGTACTGGCTTCAAAAGTGATGCATGAAAAACTGGATGAATACGCATGTTGGACGGTAGATCCAGTTTAAAGGCCACTGGGTTGATTATAGCCTTGATGGGGTAAGGTCCTATGAATCTGGGATTGAAGGTTCGCGGGCCCTTGAGGGGTAAATGTTTAGTTGCTAGCCATACCTGGTCTCCTACTTGGTAAGGAGGAGTTTTACTTCGGTGCAAATCAGCATTTTCTTTATACTTTTTCTTGGCTTGCTGTAAATGACTTGCTGCTTCTTTGAAGGCTCGGGTTATTGTGGAATGCAGATGATTTACTGCAGGCATTTCCAGGGTCAGAGGTGGATCTAGGTCAGAGGTCCGAGGATGGTGACCATACAAAGTATAAAAAGGGGTTTGTCCGGTTCCAGAATGCACTGAGTTGTTGTATGCATATTCTGCGATCCAAAGAATGTCTTTCCAATTCAACTCAGATTGGTGTAACATGCACCGGAGATATTGCTCGAGAGTCTGATTGGTTCTCTCGGTTTGTCCGTCGGTCTGGGGGTGGTGGCTGGTGGATAACCGCACATCTATTTGTGCTAATCGGCAACTCTTCTTCCAAAAATGGGAGATAAATTGACTTCCACGATCCGAGACTAATACGGAAGGGAAACCATGTATGCGAACTATATTCCCCAGGAATTCCTTGGCCAAGGTGGAAGCTGAAGGCAAACCTTTTAAAGGGATAAAGTGGGGCATTTTGGAGAATAGGTCCACAATTACAAGGATTGTGTTGTAACCAGCATAAGGAGGCAGGTCGGTTATAAAGTCCATTGACAGGGTGTGCCATGGTGCCGGTGGAATATCCAAGGGTTGAAGTAGGCCGGCTGGCCTTTTCTTTTGAGCTTTGTTTTGGGCGCAAATTCCGCAAGACAGAACAAAAGACTTTATGTCTTTTCTCCAAGAAGGCCACCAGAAGTGGCGTTTGATTTTTTCCTCCGTTTTAGCGATACCAGGGTGTCCTTCCATTAAAGATTCATGATGATGGGCAATAACAAGTTCTTGCAATTCTTTACTTGGTAGAAACAACCGCTCCTGGAAGTAGGGTAAGTCATCCTTAACGGTGTAATGAGGACCCTTTTGACTCCATTCCAGTAAGGTTGAAGAGTCTAGAAGTTGTTTTACTTGCGTTTGGATGTCCTCAATAGTTTGCAATGAAGTTAAGCCTAAGATTCTTTGCTCAGGTATGATGGGCACAGGTTCTAAGCTCGAATTAGGTTCTTCCATGCCAATCCGGGATAAGGCGTCCGCTTTTCCATTCTTGCAGCCAGGGCGATAGGTAATTACAAAATCAAATTCCGCAAAGAATAGAGCCCATCGGAGTTGTCGTGAAGATTGAGCTTTGGCCGTCTTTAAATACTGTAAGTTTCTGTGGTCCGTAATTACGGTGATGGTGTGTCTTGCCCCGAGAAGGTAGTGACGCCAAGCCTTGAAAGTAGATTTGATGGCCAGTAACTCTTTATCGGTAATTGCGTAGTTGATTTCAGGAGGAGAAAATTTTCTGGACCAAAAGGCCACTGGGTGTAGTTGGTTAGTTTTTGGGTCTCTTTGCGACAGAACAGCTCCCATGGCCGAACTGGATGCGTCGGTTTCCACAATGTACGGGAGATCTGGGTGCGGGTGCTTCAATACAGGTGCAGAGGTGAATTTGGTTTTCAGGTCCTGAAAGGCTTGTTCGGCCTCAAGAGTCCATTCGAAGCGTTTGTTTTTCTTTAGGAGAGCTGTGATGGGTTGGACTGTTCGGGAAAATTCCGGGATGAATCTTCGATAGAAATTGGCAAAGCCGAGCATGCTCTGAACTCCCTTCACTGAGCTAGGAGATGGCCATTTGAGGATGGCGTCCACCTTTCGCGAGCCCATTCGGACTCCTTGAGGTGTCAGGATGAATCAGAGAAACTCAACTTCTGTGGTATGAAAAACGCATTTTTCGAGTTTTGCAAATAGCCTGTGCTGGCGCAATTTCTCAAGAACTGCCCTAACATGTTTTCTGTGATCAGATTCTGAAGAAGAGTACACCAGGATGTCGTCAATGTAAACAATGACACAGACATCGATAAGTTCCCGAAGAACATCATTCATAAAGTACTGAAAGGCGGCAGGTGCATTGCACAAACCGAAGGGCATCACCTGATATTCGAAGAGCCCAAACTTGGTGCGGAATGCAGTCTTCCATTTGTCGCCTTCTTTTATACGCACCAGGTGATAAGCTCCTCGGAGATCTAACTTCGTGTACACACGAGCGTCTTTCACCTGGTCGATAAGCTCAGGGATCAAGGGCAGAGGATAACGATTCTTAATCGTTATTTGATTTAGGGCGCGATAGTCTATACACGTTCTAAGGTCACCCTCTTTTTTCGGCACGAAGAACAGAGCTGAAGAGACAGGAGACTTGGACGGGCGAATAAAACCATTGGCTAGGTACTGATCTAAATACTGACGCAAATGTAGGTTCTCAGGTTCCGTAAGAGCATAAATCCTACTACAAGGTAGTTGAGCATTGGGTACCAGATCGATTTGGCAATCATAAGACCGATGGGGAGGTAACGTGTTAGCCTGTTCTTTCTGAAAAACGTCTTGGAATTCTTGGTATTCTGACGGTAACTGTACAGGGGTGGAAGTTGCTGAGGATAGACCCATAGCTGGATTACTTGGATAACAAGTTGGTTTCACAATCAGGAAAACTTATCTTCTTTGCTCGCCAGTCAATTCTGGGATTATGTGTTTCTAACCAAGGAATTCCAAGAATTACTTGAAATTGTGGGGCCTTGATCACATCAAACACGATTGCTTCCCGATGTCCGTCCTGACCCACCAGTGTCACTTCAACAGTGGAATGCGTTACAGGCCCTGAGGCTATTTCGGTTCCATCTACTGTAGTAATGACGTCTTTGGTTACTTTCGGGCGGAGAGGAAGCTTAATCCTGGAAGCCAATTCACGGTCTATGTAATTTCCAATAGCTCCACTGTCGATGTATGCTTTTATAGCATGCAACTGCTGAGGCTGTTTTGGGTCCACGAGCACCATTGGCATGACAAAATGCGAGGTCAAAGAGTTAGTCTTCAAGCTCGGCAAGCGGACCCCTACGCTTGTCGGGCTAGGTCGTTTCCCAAATCAGGTGTCAATAATTCGTTATCAGTAGCTCCAACCACCTTCTTAGGTGGTTTAACTGGACAATTTCAAAGAAAGTGGCCGGAAGTCCCGCAATACATACAAAGTTGCATTTGCCGCCTTCTCTCTCGTTCTTTCTGCGTTAATGGTCCTTTAACACCACCGATTTGCATAGGTTCGGATACGTCGGTACTCTTGGAGCTAGCGTGGGTTTTGATCGGTATTCGGGTTTCGTACTTGAACCGATCTGCTTTTCTGTTTTGAAGTCTGTGATCAAGTTGAACCACCAAGTCTATGTAGTCTGCGCAGACCTGGGGTGGGTTTACTATCTGAGCGAGAACATCCTTAAGCTCTCGCGCAGGCCTCAATGAAACAATGTGATCCTTTTGTTTTCTGGCCATCCACTTTCCACAACCAGTCTGTTAAAGGTGGCAATGTAGGGCAGAAGATCCTGATTACCTTGTCGTAAGGATAGCAGTTCGTTATCAAGGGCCTGTCCTTGAGAGTGTCGAGCGAACAATCTTTCCATGCTGGCCTGGAAGCCCTGAAAATTCTGGAGAATGGGATCATCCTGATTTACCAATGGAATAGACCAATCGGCAGCACTGCCACTGAGGTAAGATAGTATAAAGGCTACCTTGGTCTGGTCGTTAGGGAAGGCTCCGGGTCTGCATAGAAAGTGTAAATGACATTGGTTCATAAAGACGGCATATTTCTTGGGATCCCCCGCAAAACGTTCAGGCGGGGCCAAAGGCATGTTTCCAGGTAGATTGATTTGTACCGGGTTATTCAAACCCATTGATGTGGAAATGTCTCCGGAATTAGGTAAAGGAGTGTGCCCTGCCTGGGCCTGTAATAACCTTTTGGCTAGGTCATCAGTTCTTTCCTTGGATAGGATCAGTTCTCTTTTGAGAGCGCTAGTCTCCTGGCGGGCTGAGTGCACCTCTGCCCGCAATTCCCCCAAAAGCTGGGCCAGCTGGTCAGTCTCGGAAGTCTCCATAGCGCCCGGGTGGGAGATTGTGGGTAGGCTTCGCGTTCTGTAACGCTCACCTGATTCCCACGGAGGCGCAGGTCTGGCTTTGAGTGCTGGTGCTTCTTCAATGGTGAAGTGCAGGACACTGAAGATGGACAGGAAGGGCCCCTCTACTCTGGCTTCCCTGGCTCGCAGGAATATTCCCCTGTGCGTGAAAAGGGAGTATTACCTACTGACTGAGTTATGCTCAAGCCTCCCACTCTCTTCCAACCCTCCACGATACCCTTCCACGATTCCCCGTGAAGTCTCACCTTAGGGTCAGGAAGGATGAGCTCTCCATCCTGCTTCTGATGCAGGGGCGCGTTGAAACCCAGTTACTTCACTGGATTGAGGATTGATGGGAGTTCAGGTAAGCTTGACTATTCAGGTAAGGCACTGTAAAAGTTCTGCTGCAAGTTCAAAAGTCCAAGCTTAATAATAATGTTCATTGTCTTGTTGCAGCAAGCGCTAATGCTTATGTCTTTTTCCCCTTAGGGGCCGGGGTTTGGAATGCCGGAGAAATGGCGCCGACCCGAAGTGCAGTTCCAGTAAATGACAGGTAAGTTCTGGATGAGCGCTCGGGTAATGTCTTTGCATTCGCTCATTCAATGTCTTCGTCTTTTTTCCCCATAGGGGCCGGGGTCCGGAAAATGCCTGGAAGCGGCAAGACCCGAAATTAAATGGGAATGACCCAACAGGTAAGTCTTAGAAGGAATCTGAGCTTTTCCTATTCCTTTCCTTCTCTCACCTTGTTCTTGTCTTTTTCTCTCTAGGCTCTGGGAAGTGGCTGTGGATCCGGATGATCGCTGCTGAAGATGGAGGCGTCCAGGATAGGTGAGTGAAATGCAGCGCTGCACCGATCGTAGCGAAATGCTTTTAAAAATGATGTCTTCCTTTTCTGGATCGTCGGTGTGATGTCTCCGTGGTGCTGATTTAGCAGGTAAGGTCTTTTGTCTCCCTTTGCAGGTGACCCAGGATACTGACAGGCGTGGCTGAGGTCCAGATGCAGGAGCTGACACAGTGAGCGTCCAGCTGCGAGGAGCAGAAAAACGCGAAGCGTGAGTTGCTGATCGGGTGTGGTTTAAATAGCTTTGGAAGAAGTTCCAGGTATGTATCCTTCCACCGATCAGGTATGTATCCTTCCCCGACCACACCCAGGCGGAAAGTAGTTCCACAGGTAAAGTAGTTCCATTCAGGCCTCAAGAGGGCCTGGATGTAGCAGCATGGTCTGCATCAGGTAAGTGCACATTACAACACTTGAACACATGTCTAGCTTTATGAGCCTGGCGGTCCAACATGAGCCTAGCGCCTAAGGCGCCAGGACTGCGTCCAAAGGGCCCCAGCTTGGGCCCGCTGGCACTCCCCTGGGGGAAATGATGCCTGCCTCTGGGGTTGCTGGGTCGGACCTGGCTCCTTGGAGGTAGGCATCATGACAAAAACTATTGCCATGGTCTGTGCTTGGAATAGATGATTATGGCATGTGCTTGGAATAGATGCTTATGTAGCTATATTTTTCACCAAGGCCAGTACTTGGAACAGATGAATATATAAATAAAATGTTCTCTGAATATGTCAAATCAATTAAGGGTACAACTTTCCTAAGCATAAATCTTCTGACAGATTTGATTTAATTGCTTATTATACAAGGGTGAGGTGCAGTACGTAATTGTATTTTTGTTTTACACGTGTCTATCAGCTAGGTCATGAAACTATGCTGATCAGACTGCAGAATGTTGCACATAAACGTTAGGCATCAAATGCTGCTTGTTTTATGTATAACAGCCTTTATACACAATGACCAGTTTCATAAAACAAAAAACTAAAAATATATTTCTTTATTGGCATTTTATGTATCATAAAAGCATAATAAATTCACAAAAAACACTTTGGTTAGACTTTCCCCTTTCCCATCCCGCCGCCCAGACCTCTGTAAACATTTGTCCAAGTTCGGTTACGCGTATTCTCGTCCACAACAGTCAAAAGACACATGGGGTTGACCATTAGGTTCCAAATACACTAAGGCACATAGGCTCCCAATTAGTACACCATTGGGATGAAGGTTTATGATCTACAGGATGGGTCAACCCCCACCACCCCACCTCTCAAACCCATTCCAAACAACTATCCCTTATCTGGGCAACACTCAGCCTAGGGTAAGGACACCAAGCCCTCACAGGAGAAAGCTCTGGTGTTGAGCGAAGTAGGTGCGCAGGTGACACAGTCCGACTACACGTAGCACGCTTTAATACGTCCACGCATCCATGCCTTTAAGAACAAAGGCACAGACCCTCTGCAGCACTGCACTTGCAGGACAATGCTGCGGTGTTGAGCGATGCAGGTATGCAGGAGAATGCTGCCTGACTACACGTAGCATGCTTCGCTACGTCCACGCATCCGTGCCTATAAGAACCGAGGCATGGATCCTCTGCGGCAAAGCCCTCACAGGACAAGGTCAAAATGTTGAGCGATGCAGGTGTTTGGCAACGATGGGGTTGCAGCATAGACAGTGAGTGCGGACAGCCTCACCCTCCTGTCTGCGGCTACAGGTAAGAAGTTGCGGTGAGAGTTAGCTTGCCTCACTCCATGCAACCCCCCTGACCTGGTGCCCCTTCTCACTCGGGCACACGCGTGGTTTCCTCTGTGACCGGACCTCTGGCCCCCCCAACCCCTGCTCCTTGTGCTCCCCCGCATCCTAGGCCACATGCGTTCCCATTGTAATCGTAGATTGCGTGTGCTCCCTCGCATCCTGGGCCACGTGCGTTCCCTCACATCCTGGGCCACGTGTGTTCCACTCGCTATGAGGGATTGCGTGTACTCCCTCGCATCCTAGGCCGCGTGCGTTCCCTCGCAATCCTAGATTGTGTGCGCTCCCTCGCTACCCTAGATTGCGTGTGCTCACTCACATTTTAGGCTGTGTGGCACCCTCACATCCTATGCCGCATGCGTTCCCTCGCAATCCTAGATTGCATGCGCTCACTCACATCATGGCTGCGTGCACCCCCTTGCAACTCTAGGCAGGTCTCTCTCCACTCAGTCGCAAGACCCCAAATTCCCTGCAGGCCCTCTCCTTCCCCTTCCTAGCCCCCTTCCCCTTTTCCTTGCCACCTCCCCTTTCCTAGCCACGTCCCCTGACCTATTGTGTACTGTTTCTGAGGTTTTGTTCTACACAGTTGTTGGCCGTTTTTACATTGTCTGCATCCCTGCTGTGCTCATTGTTTTCTTCTAGATTCCCTGGTCGAATGTTCCGTTTGTTGGCGTTTTGTTATCCATGGTTGTTATTGCCTGCATTCCTGCTGTGTTCATCCTTTTCCTCTTGGTCCCCTGTTCGATTGTCCTATTTTTTGGTATTTCGTGTTATCCATTGTTGTTTTTCTTACATTGTACTGCCTGCATCCCTGCTGTGTCCATTCTTTACTTCTATGTTCCATGGGCAACTGATTTGTCTATATACTGCATCTGATTTTCCGTCATTGCTCTGTCCTCTGTGTGCCCCCCTCCTTCTGTGTCCCCCTGCCCTAGTGTCCCCTCGCCTACCTGCTCCTTAGCCCACCACTCTCCACTCTCTTTAACCCCCTCTTAATCTCCCCTCTGCACCCACTATGGTGCTCTCCTATCGTCTCTAACTGCTTTTCTTTCGGCTATCCTATCCTTCTCACTAAGTCTGGCAGGAAGAAGTTCAAAATGGATATCCTGGTCTCCAACCCAGGCTTCCCTATCGCTGATACCTACACCAGTGCTTCCTCCAGACAGACGCTTACCGACATCCTCTTTGTCGTTCCCTTTCCAGGCCTATGGATCCCCCATATGGTCTCTGTTCTCTCTCCTTTTACTCTTCACCCAATAATGATGGCACCCGATGGGAGGCCCTCCTGGCTCCCTTGCACTCCTCCAAGACCATCATTGATGTTTACCTAAATGGCACTGTCTTGGTCGAAGGCCCTCAGGCCAACATTCTCCTTTTGATAGAAGCTTCACGCGCCTTATCAATGTCCCTTCTTTTCCTGCTGTCCCTTCTCTTCCCCTTTCTGGCTCCTCTGCCTCCTCCATCCTCTGCCACCTCTATGACTGTCTCTGCTGCTTCTCCGGCCACCCTGTTGCCTCTTTCCTCCGTCACCCCTTTGGTGTCCACCGCCTCCTCCTTGGCTACCTTCCCCTCTCCTCCTTCCTCTTCTGCCCATCCTCGGGCACCTACAACACTTCCGCAGGCCGTACCTCGGATCTGTACCCCTCCACGGAAGTCTTACAAGGGGGGAAACCTGCTCCACATTCCTACTCTCAACTCTTGCTCAGGGGTCAAACACTCATCTGACATTGGCCATCTCCTTGAAGAACTCGATCTCGATGTACTCAGTCTGACTGAGACATGGTTCACAGTCATCTCTGCCACGTGCTTTGACACTCTCCTTCCTGATGGCTACAAGATCCTCTCTGCGCCTGGAACCAACCGTCCCGGTGGGGGTGTAGCCTTGATCTTCCTGGAGTGGATCCCTGCTTATATCATCCTTTGCAGGATTACTCCTCTTTTGAATGCCTGGTCTGCAGGCACTCTCTCTCGCCTGGCCTTTCTCTCACTGTCGACACTATCTAATGGCCGCCCGGCCAGGCAGCCTCCTTCCTCTCTGAGTGGGCAGATTTCTCCTCCTCCCTCCTTGCCTCTACCTCTCAACTTCTCCTCCTTGGAGACCTTAACATCCGCTTGGATGCTTCATGTCCTCCTGCAGGACTCTTTCGCAACCTCTGTGACTCTCTTCCTCTCTCTGTTCTTCCCTCTTGTCCGACTCACTCTGCAGGGCACACCCTGGATGTTCTGATCTCCTCAGACCTCCCCCTCTCTAACCCTCTCACCACTGTTCTCTCCTGGACTGATCACTTTCTCCTTTCCACCCATCTCTCTCTCTCTCTCTCTCCGTCTACCCCTCAGGCCATGCCGACCACAGCACTGCCACCTACCTTCTCGGTTATCCGATCCATGAAGCGTGTGTTAGTTGAGGCTTTCGCTGCTACTTTCTCTCTTCCTTCTGCACCTTTGGCTAACTCACATCCTGACACAGCCCTTTCTCACCTCCATCTTTTTATCTCTGACACTTTTGATGTACTTGCCTCTGTCATGAGGATCCGCTTGAAGCCCAAATCCAAGTACAACTCTTGGTATGACTCTGACCTTGTCACCCCCAAGCACAAGTG
The DNA here is from genome assembly GCF_040938575.1 of Ambystoma mexicanum. NCBI lineage: Eukaryota > Metazoa > Chordata > Amphibia > Caudata > Ambystomatidae > Ambystoma > Ambystoma mexicanum. Next base: position 997,910,149 of record NC_090935.1, on the reverse strand, counting down.
CAGGGTGGCTGAGAGGAAGTGGAGGGCTACAGGTGCACCCTCTGAAAAACTGGCCTGCTGCCTGCTCCAAAGGCAGCACAGACTCTCTGTACTTGCCAAGAAGTGAGCACACTACCAAGCCTGCATCTCTGCCACATCTAACAACTCAACCAAACTCAAGGAGCTGGCCAACCCTGCTGTAGTCTCTGCCTCTCCTGTTCCCTCCCAGACTCTCTGTACGGCATTGGCTTCTCATTTCATCACTAAAACTAAGGACATCCTGTCCACCCTCTCTTCCTCTTCTTCCTCCTTCTCCACGCCTGGCCTGCCCGTGGCCACCTGTCCTCCTTCCTTCATATCCTTTCACTTGTTCACCCCCAACAACATTTCTAGACAAGTCCAATCTATGAATGTATTTTCAAAACAGGTTCTACCCTGTTCTTACAGAACCATCAAGGACCACATCGACACCCTTGCTCCAGCGCTGGCCGATTTCTGCAATCACTCTTTTGCCACTGGTACCTTCCCCTCCCCCGTTAAGAACTCCCTTGTTGTGCAGTCCCTCCTTAAGGAGCCCTCTGCCGATCCTTCCACTCCATCTAACTATTGCCAATCTCCAACACTCCTTTCCTGGGCAAACTATTGGCAAAGCTGCCCATCTCCCAGCTTAATCTTCACACTGAATCTGTTGGTTGTCTCCATGACCACCAGTCTGGCTTCAGAGCAGCCAAAAGCCCAGAAGCTTATCGCTTGAACATCCGTGAAGGCCTGCTCTCTAACCTTGATCCTAACCTTCCTTCTGTCCTCATTCTCCCTGATCTTTCTTCCGCTTTTGATACGGTCAGCCATGCCTTCCTGCTCAATCACCTCTATGATAACCTGGGTATCACTGATCATGCACTGGCCTGGCTGCCCTCCCTTCTCACTGATCGACCCTCCCAGGTCCAGCTGTGGTCCTTCCTCTCTTCTATATCTCTCAATACCTGTGGTGTACTCCAGGGGTCTAACCTTTCTCCATGGGGTCTAACCTTTCTCCATGGCTGTTCAACCAATACCTGGCACCTATTGCCCACCGCATCTCTGCTCTCTGCTCCAACTTTCAGTGTTATGCTGATGACACCCAGCTCTCTTTCAGGCTCCCCTCGGCCTCCTCTTCTCCTTCTCTCATTCCAGACTGTCTGTCCGCAATCCAGGAGTGGTGTACCGCCAAGGATCTCCGCCTTAATGCCAGTAAGACTGAGATCCTTCTCATTGGAACACTAACTCCCTCCTTTCCTCTCTCTCTAGCAGCCCACTCTGGGCCCTCTTCCTACTCCTACCTGTGTGGCTAAGAACCCTAGGGCCATCTTAGACTCCACCCTCTCCTTCTCTCCTCACATCTGTGACGTATCTAAGAAGTCAAACTATCAGCTGCACCTCCTCAGAGGTATTCTTCCTTCCCTCATTTTCCCCCAGAAGCTCACTGTCTCCAGAGCTCTTGTCCTCTCTAGGCTGGACTACTGCAACACCCTCTTTCTAAATCTTCCTGCCTCTACTCTCCGTCCTCTACAACCTATCAGAACAGGACTGCGAGACTTGTCCTTGGCCTCAAGCCCAGGGATCGTATCTGTCCGGCACTGAAATTTCTTCACTGGCTCCCAGTGGCGGCAAGGATCAAGTTCAAGACCCTTTGCATCATCCACAAGGCTTTCTGGGGCCTGGGACCGCACTACCTCCAGCACTCTCTTCCTTAACATCTCCCTTCTCGAGCTCTCCGCTCATCCCCCTCCAACTCTCTGAGGGTAAGTCACTTTTCCAAGTAGAACGTTGGGGGCAGATCTCTTTCTTTGGCTGGGACCTCCCTCTGGAACAGCCTCCCTGCCTCTCTCAAACTTGATCAGAACCACCTTTGGTTCTGGAAGCAACACAAAGCCTTCCACTTTGCTTCCACTTTCTCTCTTTCTCTCCCATGCTGATGACCCAGCTGGTCCATGCACTGGTCACCTGGCCACCCTCTGAACTTGGGCCTAGGTCTCTGCATGTCCAGTGGCACCTCCCACTGCCTCTTGGCCTGCCCAGTACTTGTGGTCTATATCTGTAACCCTACAGCCCCTCTCTCTGTGCTTAAGAACCACCCGTTGGCTGCAGTTTCCTTTACCTGCACTGAGCCACCAGTTGGCTGTACTTTGCTTACCTGCACTTCTCCACTTCCCCTTCCCCTTTGGCACTTCCCTCCAACCACTTCCCTGCACTTGCGCGATCTGAATGACACAAGGCCTAGTAAGATCGTTGTTTTGCCTTCCTTCTGTCCCGCCCTTGTCTTGTCGCGCCTAGAAACACTTGTGTACAGACGTGTTATAAATGCCATATCATAGCATATCATATCATAACACTTAACCACACATCTGGATCCCACCTAAGGTGCTTCCCTTATGCCTGGGGCCCATCTCCTTTCTCTTCACAGCAGGATATCAAGGGGCCCCATTCTTGCAGTTAGTTTTCCCAGTATCATAAAATCTTTTTCTCCCTTTCTGACTTGGAGGGGACATGCTCAGTTTTCCATCTTTGGGCAATCGCCAGCCTCCCCGAGCATTGCCTCCTACATCCTGGGGAATCTATATTCCTCCCTGCCCTTTGTTGGAATGCCCAGCAACATCTGAATGGAGTCTAGAAGGAGCTGTGCCCCCGCAATCTCCCTTATCCAGCTCATGAGTTCACCCCAAAATATTTGTATACGCAGGCAGTGCCAACACGTGTGGGAAAGCGACCCTACCTGAAAACAAGCTCGGGGATAAAGTGGGGAAACGCCCAGTTTTATTTTTGTTTCAAATAGACAGTTCCCCCACAGTGAGGCCTCCCGAGCAGTAGGAAGTGTCCACCCAATTCCCATAGCAGTTTTAAATTCAGAAATAACACACATTACAGAGGGTAAAGCAATGTGCTTAGAAACCCCTTTGTCCCTTGGCAAGAACACCAGCACCTTTATTGACAAGACTGCACCTTCCACAATTCTAACCAATGCTAGCCCAGATTCTGTATTCCCAGACACGCATTCAAGAATCAAAGAGACAATGCCCTGTGGTATTTTCTAATATTGGGGTATATATAACCCCTGCCCTTGCCCCTTTTGGTAGAATTTGCATATGAATTGCCAATCTGTTATTCCTTGCCCACCAAAGATCCCTAAAGACATCCTCTATCAACGGAAGTCTTTTTGAAAGAGGACAAGTGGCACCAATCCACAAATATACAGGATTCTAGGTAGCAGAGCAATTTTGATACTGTGGATTTTACCCACAATACGAACAACAATTTACTCCACTGTTTACGTTCCATGAGCATTTTAATATTGTCCTGCTAAGCTCCCTGTGTGTCTCAAGAGACTTCAGTAAATATAGACAGCGCCATTCTGTCCATTTAATATTCAAACCTCAAAAAAGTGTTCTGGCCAGGATGATGAGATTGGAAAAACCTTTGACCTGTTTAGATTTTCCCTAAAACTTATCAGTAATTATAAGAGAGCTGAGGATGAGGTTCCAGGAGAGGACATTAAATCCAGTGGGTTGGCCGCCTACTGTAGAACATTTAAAGTGTATTCTCTTGTACCTTAGTCCATCAATGCCTTCATGTGCTTCCCAACTCTAACAATGTTTATCTCAGTTACTTCTACCCCACTCAGTCAAAATCCTTGTTGGCATCAATGGTAATCATTGCACATGGTTCTACACTGTTCTTGATTGAATGATTGATTTGTGACACTTACTTATATAGCGCATCCATTTCCCAATGGGCCTCACAGCCCTGGTCATCTGAGAACCTAGGAGAACAAAAATGGTTTGTCAGAATCGAATAGACTGAAAGGGAAATGTCATAGAATTCCAAGCTTTAGCTGCCTGCACTGCCCACAGTGGGCCACCTTTAGAGGACAGCCTGAACTTTGCAAGCACGCAAAGTACAGGGAGGGGAATGTGGCACCACTCGGGGCCTCACTTCGAGTTTGGCAATCATTTTGCAGAATTTACACAGAATGACTGCCCAACTCCATTACGGTTACTGCCGCTTGTTCCTGTGAATGTACTGGGTGATTATGGGTGGGGTAATGGCATTTTGGTAAATCCACCACTTCAGTGCCAAATGTATACTTCGGCAGTGCTGTAAAAGTGGTCGAAATGGAATTGCAAAAAAACAATGAACAATGAAGGGGTGGGAAAACCGTTAAACGCAAAAAATTCCAGAAAACAGCCTTCTAGGTGCTGGGGGAACTCCATTGCTAAACACAATTTCTCACAGTGCATGTAAATCAAAGATAGTTACCCAATCTAAAAATAATCACAAGATATTTATAGTGGGATTGCCTTCACTTTTTTACTGCACTGCATCCCATTTAAGCATCTGAAAGTCTGAAAGTCAGACACGTGATTTCAAATTACACTCTCCTCTGCACAGGACGGTACGAAAAGTAGTAGTGGCCCTATGCTCCCTACTGGCCTGCCCCCCACAAACCTCATCACCACACACCCTCCCACGCACAATACAAAACCCCCTAACACATGCGGCTGCTGTTTAAGGGAACGCTCAGTGCAGTTTCAACTTCTCCCCACAACTTCTTCCCACGCTCCCTCCTACTTCGCCCACTGGCACAGGAAGCCAATGTAGGAGGTTTTTGCTGCAGAAACATGGTTATATTTAGGAGCCTACATACTAAACAAAGCACAGCCTTCTGGGCCTGTTCGCGTTTAGCAGGCACTCTGTCAATAAAATTGACATGAAATGAAAGTGGACGGTGGTTCACGCAAGATGTCCATGGTCTTTTCGGTTTACGCATTACCCTTGATTTAAGGGTGGGTCTAGGCCATGGAGATTGAACACTGGCCTGCTATCTGACGAGACGGAGAGATAATAGAGTCAGTATTTCAATTACGCATTCTATCAAAGATGGCCTTGTGTTCTGGGATGTGCTGAAAGCTTTAATTAGGGATGAGGTTATTTGTTTCTTACCACCTTACCACAGCTGCCAAAAGTACAAGAGCAAGAAGGCTCTGGCTAGACACTGAATCAAAGGACATAGAACTGCACTATGCCATGTAACCATAAGACTCTATCCTACTATGAGTTAAGAATGGGGGTAGAAACGGAACACTATCTCAGGAGGGAGGGAGGGTGTATGTTTACACTAGGCAGGCATATTCGGTATATGGCGAGGGGGCAAGCAGGCGTTTAGACTGTAGCTTGAAAAGGGTGGAAGTGGAGCAAAGAACAGTGGAATCTATAATGACGTATGAGGGGAATTCTGTGACATCTAATGCCGACATGAGCTTGGCATGTGTCACTTATTACTGTGGCCTGTACTCTGCTGATGCAAAGCCAGGTGAGAGTGTGCTAGATGCTTTTTCCAGAATCTTCAACTACCCATTTTTGAGGATGGCAGAACAGGACTCTATTGAAACCAGGAGGAGATACATGCACCCTTTACCCTGATGAGGGCCAGCAGGTGTCTGGGTCAACATGGTCTGCCAATGAGTTCTATGTGAGGTTCACCCATGTTATCACCTGGGTCATGTTGAGGGTATATAATGAAATATATGCAAGGAGTTCTCCTACACAATCTGTGATTAAAGCATTTATTACGTTTACATTGTCTTGAGCTGGGCGGTTATTCAAAATAATGTTGCCCGCCAGACTTGTTGACATAATATTTGTATGTAGTTTAAGATGGTAAATATCCTAGGAAAGGTAAAATGGAGTGGGTAACTAGTTTACTGCCAAAACATCCACCATCAAAACATGAAGCCATGTACCACTGGTTCTTTAGGCTTAACAGCTGAGGTTGAGTTAGTAGGCATTGGTGAAATCAAGTAGTTACTGATTTCCATTAATTACATTTAATTGATACGAATATTTATCCCTTTATTATTTGATTTTCTGTATCATAGTTTTCCCGTTAGGTCCTAATTCAAGGCAATGTGGGTGATAGTAATTCCAATCTTTTTTTGCTATGGCAGGAATCCTCATTTATGAGGTGAGAGTTTCACTAGAATGTACATTCTTACATTTGGTCACATTTAGTATGTCCTATTGATATCAATCTCTCCCTATGTAGTATTAATTTTTGTCTAGGTTGCTGTTTTCAGCACTACACTCTTATCTGCCCTTGAAGCAGATCGCAAACGTATTAAAAGGGACCGAAACATGATTTCTTTAACCACATTCTTTACTGCAAACAGGTATATGGGAGTGGTGTTAGGTATATAGAAACAGGGGTGCAGGATAGCCTAGGAAAGGTGTTGCCACCACCCCAGATTTTGCGGTAACAAAATCGGTAAAAATGTTTTTATGTTTTTACCCACAATAAAAAAAATGTGCTGTTCTGACATGGAACTGAAACATGCAGGTCTGGGCTTGAGCAGGGGTGTATTTCTTTTTTACAGTTACTGAATTTCATGATTTAACGTTTTTGTGTATTATCCATTGAAATGTGTAGTCTGTGTCAACACATTAGATGTTTATGTGGTGTTCCCATTTGCTGTCCCTATGTATCAGAAATGTTCTTTTCTGCCTGTATTAAATAATACAATTTATATTTTCTTAATTATTGATTTTGTATTTTATTTGGCGAGCACTTATCTAAGACCTTTAGAATCTGCATATTTTACTCTCATTTCGTCAGATTATATTCGACAAACTCTACTGGAGGCACATTTGTCTTTTCAAGAATCCAAGTTAAGAAAAGACATCAACAAATATGATTTTAGTGTTGTTATCAGTCTGGGTAGCAATCAGGCATCCAAATTGGATCCATCATATCCAAACAGCTGTAGGATACGTTTTGGACACATGTACAGAACCTAGCGAAAGCAAGAAATCGAACACACAGCCGTTATTCATCTCAATTCCTATTTTGAGACACCTGGCAGAGCTCTCAATCCTTTGTCCACACCTTCGCCCCAGCTTTGGAGATGAAGCCTGAACATGATGCTTTCTCCAAAAATTCACATTCACAGATGATAGACGGATGAACAAATGTGCTTCCAAGTAATATTTGATGCACAATGTGCCTAAGAATAACATTGCATATTTAATCTGAAATAACCTGACTGGCCTCATGTATGGTTTTGCACACAAAACAGGTGTATTTGTAGAGTGCACACTCCCCCCATGGGGTATCTTGGTGCTGTTGTCAGATAACACATATTTATTGTTACCCAACTGTGTAATAACAATTTTATTGGGATTTAAACCTGTCACCGAGAGGTCAAACACAGATCCCTGTAGTAGATGTAGTCCCATGTCTTTACATCTGTACATTTACATCTTTATGGATTTGCATCTACTGCATTTGCATTCTTTTGTTAATCCCCTGCTCTTATTTGACTTTATCACTGTAAGATTTGTGTTGCTGTTCTTCTTGTTCCCTGAAAAATAAGCAAAGCTGAAGCAAATGCAGCAGACACAAATGCAGAAAGGTGCAAAGATAGGTCACTGTGGATGCATTAGTCCACTGATCCACCAACATGGTGCACACATCCTGTGTGCCAATGCAAACCTTTGGGAACATTGCAATGGGTAATTCATGGAACCTAAATTCACTGTGGTTCCTTGCCAACCCAAATACCATATGTGAGTCACTAAAATTCAATAACCTGTCTGTTATGGGCATTGGGGCAATCCCTGGATTCGGCCGTAGGTGCAGAGATCTATGCCCTCGCTCGTTGAACAAGATTACAAAAAATTGCCAAACATATCAGAATCATCATTTAAGCGTATTTCTTCTCAAGGCAGGAGCAGTGGCCAAACATGGAGACCCCATCCGAAGCTGTCTACTCGTCGGTAAGTGCTTTTGATGAACGCGCACAAGAAATCTAGAAAAATACAAGGTACCGCAATATGGCGGGACTTCACTACTAAAATTGATAATAGTGCTCCGTTGTGCAGTCTAGCACTTTGCCTTCCTTGAACAGGCTCCGTAGGCCTGCGCTGCTGTGCTTCTCGATCCCATTGCCAACCTCGTGGCAGAAAACCCCTTCAAAGATGGCCGACTGCCGTTTTGCCAGCCCTTGTTCCTCCTAACCAGGCCCAGCATACTTCCCGAGCCACCGATTGGCCTCCAGGCGAATTTGAACAGACTATCCTGCGAGCCGGCAGACGGAAGCCGGCCCACGTCAACAAGGCCCGGGAATCACGGCTTGCACCTGTCCACAGCCTGTCACCAGCCGACCACGCCGTCGGCCAGCCCCCTTAGTCAGTGTGGCCGGTCTCACAGAACACGTGACTAAGGTAACTTTTATCCCTGGCCCTACACTGCTATCCTACCTATGCTGCCAATGGCCATTGAACACCTACACTGTCTTCACCCAAGAGCAAGCCGAAAACAATATATTGCATGCGCCGCATTAGCTGATTGTAACTGTAATGTCGCGTGATGAGTCTGTCAGCATATTACCCACCCTCCACCGACTTCTTGAATTGCCCCATAATACATCTTAATTGCTTCTCTGATCAGTTTGAATGTGATGCCCCATCTGAAAATCGCGTACTATGCGGCCTTCGTTCTCGCTGTTTGCTCAATGCGGGCTCCATCCACCCAGAGCTGATCGGCATAAGGACTACCTGCATTAAACACCTGGCCCTGCCCTACGTCATGACTAAATCACCACGGGCGAATCTAGTCTATACTCTCTCCCCGTTGTATACCGATTGCTTAGCTACTGTCTCTGCATACTCGTGTCTACCTGCTCCATCCTACGATGCTAGCCCAATTCTGTCCGATGCTTTCTTTGTAGCACTAATGTGCCCAGTGCCTTGCATATTATGACAGCTCTAAACCTGGATCACATCTATTGTTATGTATACTGCATCGTTTCTACTTCCCATTGAATACGTGCCTCACTATGTTTTGCACTACCTGCCACCCCATTGCCTAATAGGCCACTTGCACTGCATTATTGATTGACTTGACATCTAACCTATGGCCATCTTGCATTGCTCTTACCTATTCTGCTGGTGCGCACATTATTCGCGTGGAGAATCTCTTGCTTTATGTAATGTATTTATCTGCCATTCTATTGCCTTGACGGTCTTCCTGATCCTCTATCTGACTGTTGGACTCTGCATTTAGCCTATCTGCGCCTATATGGTACTGCCCCCATGTGTTTGATTGTGCATACACTGATGCTAGGAACTTGTGCCAGGAATGTGTGCCCCCACTTTTTTCCTAAGGTACTCATTGATTCTTTACTGCAATAGGCGGATTCTTGATCCACCCCCTAACTATTGACATTCACTCTCTGCATCTAGCCAATCTGCACCTATATGGTACTGCCCCCACACATATGATTGTGCATACACAGATGCTAAGAACATACCCCATTCCCTCCCACTATGTGCTTATCTCAGCCGACCTGAACTGTATCATTATCCCCTCAGTGATCCATATATAACTATATTGCCCACTTTACGCTGTCCCAGTTCCAGGCGCTCCCTGAAACGCTCCTGACCTACCAAGATGCGTAACCCTACCACATTACCATCTGCTAAATATGCTATTGCAAAATAATATCTTGTTGGCTATAGTAGCCACCATACTTTCCCTAACCAGTGACATAGAATATAGTGACTGGTGGCCTCTCCCACACAGGACTGTTCAAGTCCCTCCCATACCTATGAGAATGACAGCTAATAACCTTAATATATCCTATCCTACCCACTGTAATATCTCAGGATCCAGAGTACTTGCAACATACCCTGGGACGACTATTGCTAGAAACACAAAACTCTGCGCAAGACTTTCCAAACTTCACTAACCCCTTATGAGATCCTTACCCCCAGTTAACAAGAGGACAGCCTGCACCTCTGGTGTGAAGCCGCTGAATTCCAACAAACCTATATCTGACCGGGCCCTTTGTGCCAATGCCATTCAGCCACCTAAACCCAAACCAATTGACCAGTACACTCTTAGTCCTTTACAGGGCACAGCTCAAACAGAGGCACTCTCCCTTAAAGGAGCTCTCCTGAATGTGAGATCACTCGTTGCCCATGCCACAGACATTTCCGACCTAATAGCGGATAATAAATTGGACTTCCTCTCCATTACTGAGTCCTGGCTACACAATGCCGCAGGTCCATTGCTTATGTTAGCACTCCCTGATTGGCTATACAATATCTAGGCAAGACAGAGATGGAACTCGAGGCGGAGGTATCGCCATAATATCCAGAGTAAGCCTTTCACGGAGACTAGCCCCCCTCAAACCTTGCAATCTTGTGAAATCCTTACGGCCAAACTCCCCCTAGCCAACTCACAGTCACTCACTATCCATTTAATCTACAGACCACCCCTCTCGGGACATTTGAAGAGGATATGTACAGTATACTACCTAACAGCCTCAAAACAACGTCACAACTACTTCTATTAGGCGATTTTAATCTAGGCTTTAATGACCCGGCAGACAAACATGCCCTTGAAATAGCCAGCACCATTACTGCATTAGGACTCTCACAAAAAACCAACAAGCCTACCCATATCAAAGGTAGAACCCTAGATTGGGTAGCCGACTATAATTGCACTGCCACCATCACCTCCATCTTGCTGTTAGTTTGGACAGATCACTCCCTTGTGTCCTTCACACTATCAACCACCAGACCACCTCCCACGGCCGCCCAAACTGTCCAACCTTGCCTACCCAGAAATAGAAAGAACATCACTACGGACAAAGTGAATCCTGCCATCCTCCCCGTACTAAATTCACTGCCCGACAACCTAGACCCTGACACCCTGGTCCATGAATACAATAAAATCATGCGTACCACATTGGATAAGATTGCACCACTCAAACTGAGACCAAGTAAACCCAAAGCCCACCTAAACAAGTGGTTTACTCCACAATTAAAGGACCTATGTCTCCTAAAAAGAAAATGTGAATCTACTTCGAGATTATGCCCATCTACCAAAAACAAAGTCAGTCTAGCTACAATTTCCACGCAATACAAAAATGAAATCTGTTTAGCTAAACAAAACTCCTACAACGAGCGGTTTGTAACTCCAACTCAAGTATGAGGGAACTCTTTATCATACTAAAAGAACTTGAGTCTCCGATCTCCATACCTGACACCTGCATCAAAAATAAAACTTGGTGTGCAGACATTCAAAATGCTCTAGCCAATAAAGTAAAGACTCTTCAAAATAAAATAAACCATTAAAAGACTCCCTGAATATACAGCACCCTCCTATCACCCTCGGCCCCAGTGACACACCCTCGACCAGGTCCACTAGATTCAGCTTCACTAAAACCTCCAGCCTAGAGGTAGAGAAAGTTATCTTATCTCTTAAACCGCCCAACTGTAAAGGTGACCTCTGCCCAGCTCAAATTATAAAAGTTACTGCCAGAGACTTGTCCCCATTAATTTCTAAACTGATTAATGCCTCTTTCACCACTGGCACCATCTCCTCCAACCTAAAACAATCATGGGTACTCCCTCTCCTAAAGAAACAAACCCTAGACCCACTCATTCCCACTAACTACCGTCCCATCACAACGGTACCCTTCCTTCTCAAAATATTGGATAAGGTTGCATATACACAGATCCAAAAATGTCTTGAATTACACAAGCTACTAGGAGTAAGGCAATCTGGCTTTCGCCCACTACATGGGACAGAAACCGCCTTGATTGATTTAAAAACAGAGATAGATGAGCTGAGAGATAAGGCCAAAACAGCCCTCCTCCTACTCCTAGACCTCTCAGCGGCATTTGATCTTGTGTATCATAAGGTCCTGTGTAATCATTTGGATTCAGCAGCTCACTTTTCCACAGAAGCCATCAAATGGATCGAATCATTCTTGGGTGAGAGATCCATGAGGGTCTTTTCACCTTCAGCAGTAGCAGACTCCATCCCTATCACGTGTGGTGTACCCCAGGGCTCATGTGTCTCCCCCACCCTGTACAACATATTCACTAAACCTGTGTTCGATGATCTGGATCTTCTGGGTATCACCTACACTAACTATGCAGATGATACACAGATTATTCTCCCTCTTTCTGGGGATTATGGCAAGGATTTGGCGCTGGAGAATAGGATAATATCTCATCATACAGGCATGGATGGCCACACATGGACTATGTCTGAATGATGAGAAGACAGAGCTAATAATCCTGGGCACCCACTCCAATATCAACAAATTAGGTCTTGAATACTCTGCATTCACCATAGATGGAAATGTCATCAAAGTATCTGAGGAGGTAAAAAACATAGGTCTTTACCTTGATTCGACTATGTCCTTTGACAAGCAAGTGAAAACTCTGGCCTCCACTACTGCTTACACTTGTAAGCTTATTAGACCAGGGAAACCGTTCCTTTCAAATAACAGCTGCATGATCTTGGCCAGAGCATTAGTACTGTCAAGGTTAGACTATTGCAGCGCCCTATACAGTGGCGCTAATAAAACTATCATACAGAGGTTACAAACCCTTCAAAATAACGCCTTAAGATCGGCAGTAGGTCAATAAAAGAGAACATATCTCCGCCATTAGAAGGCAACACAAATGGATCTTCACTCAGAATAAAATTCTGTTCAAAACTGCCTCCTTGACCCATAAAGCGTTAAACAACGCTGCCCCTAGCTACCTCTCTGACAGATTAAAGAGAAAAATGACCATCAGGCCGACAAGAACTGGTAATGCCAACTGCCTTGTTGTGCCGAGATTCAGACTTACCAAGATTGGGCGTAACAGCTTCCCTGTGAAAGCTGCTAAACTCTGGAACTCCCTGCCTCATGAGCTCAGAGAGATCAACCCTACCTACATTTTAGAAAAAACTATATCAACCTGCTCAATTCCACTGACTACTAATCCTCGCTCTTCTCCCTGCCACCCAGCCTTAGCTCTCCTGTCTATATACCGCCTATAGGACCTGCCTGTATATATGTACCCATGTCGTTATTTAACATTTATTCATACCTGTAATTTCATGCATTTCCTGTTTTGATTGTAATGATTTGACCTACTGTGTAACCTTGTAAGCTGTGCATTGTCTTACTGTTGCGCCCTGTTACCTTCGGATTTGGCGCGCATTAAAAATAAATAAATAAACAAACAAACAAACAAGTCTCCCACAATTATTATATAGTTATTTTGTTTCAGCAGAACGTCCCTTCTAAATGTACAGTTTAATTTGCATTACCTCTAAGGTGATGTCCATTTACATAACCAAGGCAGCTGTAACGGCAGGTTGCAAAGAAGTGACATTCTGTGCTTCACCACATTAACTCAATTACTTTGCTACTCTAGCCTTGCCTGCATGGGGTCCTTTTGTGGTTTGTTGCTGGAAAAGGCCTAATGTACAAACTAATACAAAGTAGAACAGCAGGATTTAGTATTTGGCAAAGAGTTGGGTGCACTTCATTAATGGGACAGGGAATGGGGAGGCACTAATAAAGAGATTAGCCTTGTGAGGGACGTTTTTGTGGGTTGTGTAAGTATTTTTCTGTTTTGTGCTGAGCGAAAGAATATTCAGAATATGAAGAAACATTTTTATGATGCAATCCTTCCTTGGTTATATTATTTTTAACAGAGTGAGTAAGATCCGTGCTTACTGTCCCGTCTGACTGCTTTGCTGGGCACCAGGCCCCAGTCTCAGTAAAAACGACTCAGATCTACTAATAATCCTTTCCCAGCTGTTACTTTATTCTCTGTTGAGAGGATTCTGGAGAACAAAATAAAGGACCCTTAGCAGGGAATGAAATGTTACAAGTGGTGTTCTCCCTGCAAAATATGGTTACGGGCCCAAAGAATTTGCACAACTAGAGGAATACACAGACATTGGGCGAATGAGGGTGTCCTTGTATACGAGGGACCTCCTCACCACCCACCAAAGGGGCTGCAGGTAGATTGTTTATGCTCGCTTTTCCAAATCAGGAAAGACCCAAGAATGGGATGCTTGTGTACCCGCAAGCATCTGCATGATAATTCATCTATGTTGTTAATTCCAAACACAAACATTGTTATTTTATTTTAATTTTCTTATTTAGCGGGCCCATGATAGAAAATAATGAATCAGAGTGCTTTGCAAACAGATTATACTCTCCAAATTTACATTCAAGAATTGAAAAGATAAAATACCTTATAAAACAATAAAAGAAAATTATGCAAGTATTTAGAGAAAACTCTACAAGTATCTAACCAAATGATTGCAACTGTAACCAGATCTTCATTGATTTTTAATGGGTCAGAAAGGAGACCGTTTTTCACAAGGACATTTTAGAGTTCTAACAGACACAGCACAATTGGCTGAATGACCTCTTGAAGGTTTATGACTACCAGAGTCAACAGAGCTCCAACCAGAGGATCTCCTAGCTTCAAAGGCCACGATGACCACATAATATCCATAATTCTGAGGCTAGATAACTCAGTGTTGAAACAGCCAGTGTAGACAATTCCAGTATGGAGATGATGTGATGGAACTTTCTGGCTCCAACAATTAGCCTGTGCAATGAATCTGATGATGTCCTCACTTCTGTCCCTGAGGTGCCCCCCCTTCCATATGGCCAAGGGGTGGCAGTCACTACCTGATCCTGACCCTGGGGGCGATTATATTAGGAGGGACCATCTGTGGGAGCTACACCTCAGGAGAGTGACAAGAAATTGTCGGAGGAAAGCACACACCCCCCTTTTCCCTTCAGGAATGTTTCTTCAGTCCCCCATGCCTTAATGGCATATTGTTGCACTCATCCCCACCTCCTAATAGATCTATTGTGATTAATCCCCAAACTCCCATTATGGTGAATGTGTTGGCAACTAGGACGTGGAAGATGCAGGGAGTAGTGAGGATTAATTCCCAGGAGGCTCAGTATTCACGTCCTTTAAGCCAATAAGAAAGTAACTCCATAGTGACTGACACGAGGAAGAGCAACAGAGTAATGAGGATTACGAAGACCGGGTGACCAACGCAGCAGTCTAGTTGTTGGTAAATAAGGAAGCAAGCCAGGAAGTTCAAAAGCAAACCGGCTGCATCTGATCGAAGGGAGGAGAGCTACATACGCTGAGCTGCCTCACAGCCCGTGGAACCGCTCAGCACTATGTTGAAGGTAAGCAAGTTGTGGCAGGTGACTGAGGGGTGAAACCAACGCAAGATCAGGGCAACAAGGGTTTAGCGGTCCACTGCAGCAAGAGAGATGGCAGCAGGGACCTTGCACAGCGAAAGCCGACACCACAGGAGGGCAATGCTCAACAGGGCGTGTGCAAAGCAGCTCGCCGAATCAGAGAACCGCTGGAGGCAATCGGTAAGCCCTAGGAAGGAAGAAGGGTTACCGGGTTGCCAGCAAACATATTTCATTCAGCTGAAGTTATAGAAACAACAGGCGAACCTGAAGGAAGCAAGTGGGTTACCGGCCAAAGTGAATCACTTCTCGAAAACGCACCATGAAGGAAATGGCACTGTTGCTAAAGAAATGAGAGCATTTGTAAACCAAGTTGTTCATGGTGTTAAACGAGTCTTCACGAGATCGCTGGTTACCTTTTCTTCCTGGAGACCGTGGAGTTGAGGTTGCCAGTCTGTCGGAGTATCTATTGCCGATGAATGGGTAGCGCGAGAAATTAGCCCAATACCCTCCTGACGATATATGACAGGATGGCACTGAACCAACTCCCAACGCCACGGGTGGCACTTCTCAGTATTTACGTGACGTCGGGACAGTGTTTCCACTGGCAGAGAAGGCTTGATGAAGACACCGATAATAGTGGAAGCTGAACTCCGGAACATCCAAGAAGGCAGCAAGGCACAGGTACTGGCAGGGCACAAGACAGGTAAAGGAGGAAGGTCTGCAAGGACAAGCAGAACAGACAGGGGAATCCTACTATCCTAGCAGAAGGGAAGCAATCCAGGAACCCAGACAGGACCTCCCCTTACCCTTAACCAGGAGGCAGGCAAGGACCAAGTAGAACTGGGAAGCAAGGGGTAGGAGGACTAAGGAGCAGGGAGAGGACAAGGAGGAGAGGCTGGACAAGGCAGGATAAGGCAGAGCAAGGAACTGGGGAGGCTGAGGCACGGACGCCAGGGCTCCAGCAGCGCATACACAGTAACAACCGTGTTGAGACGCGTTGTCCCTGTGTATGCGGTGCTCTTTTAAAGCCCGGCATCAAAGCGAGGCTTGGAACGCATGTTCCGACACTGCGCATGCGCGGGACGTCGGATACTGACGATCCGCGCATGCGCAGATCCTCGCAAGGTGGCGGCGTCCACGGAGCCTATACGGACCGCGGGTCGGCGTGGGGAAAGACGCCACCGCGGGTACAGCCTCCATGAAGGAGGAGACCGCTGCGGCCGTGGACCCGGGACCCTAGGACAGGTAGGTGGCGCCCGCAAGCGAGCGCGCGGTGTGACACCAGACCCCCTCCCGGACAACCCCGGAGCACCGGGTTTCCAAGGGTAGCGGAGATAGAAGTCCCAAACCAGGCGCGGTGCATGCACGAAGGAGCGCGGTTCCCAAGTGCGGTCACAAGCAGGATAACCTTTCCAGCTGACCAGGAGCTGCAGAGCACCCCGCCAAATCCGTGAATCACATATCTCCTGCACCTCAAACTCAGGGACCCCCCAAACCAAAACCGGGGCAGGACGGGAACAGGTGCGACCCATAACATCGGGAACATAGGGCTTCAAAAGAGAGACATGAAAGACAGGATGGACCCTCCAAGAACGAGGCAGAGACAAACGAAAGGCAACAGAAGAAACACGCCCAATGATGCGAAAGGGACCAAAAAAGCGGGAAGCCAGTTTCACTGGTAAATTGCGTACCGGTAGATTCTTGGAGGACAGCCATACCCTGTCCCCAACATGAAGGACAGGCTCAGGGCTCCGTCTCTTGTCAGCCTGTTCCTTCATACGTGCTTGTGCCACTGCCAAGGTACCGGCAGCCAGGCGATGTTGATTGCGGATCAGGGATCCTAGGGCATCTGCAGATGGTACGGCACTGGAAGATGTAGGACGAACTGGCAGCAGTCTGGGGTGTAGACCGGTAGAGCAGAAAAAGGGGCTGAGTCCGGTAGCAGAATGAACAGCATTGTTGTAAGCCGCTTCCGCGGTGTCCAACCATTCCGACCAGTTGTCTTGAGTGGCATTGGCATAACAACGTAGGTATTGCTCAAGGGTTTGATTGGTGCGCTCCGTCTGCCCATTGGTCTGTGGATGATAGCCGGAACTCAGGGCTCGCTGAATGTCCAAATGCCGACACAGTTGGTCCCAAAAAGATGAGATGTATTGAGATCCCCGGTCCGATAGAATCTTCTCCGGAAGACCATGAAGACGATACACCTCGTGTAGAAAACGTTGTGCCATCTGGGAGGCAGTGGGCAGTTTAGGAAAGGGCAAGAAATGAGCAGTCTTAGTGAAGCAGTCCACCACCACCATTATACACGTGAAACCACCAGACAGGGGCAGGTCAACAATGAAATCCGTGGCGATGGTATGCCAAGAGTACGGAGGCGTAGGCGTGGGTTTCAGGAGACCAATGGGCCTTTTGCGAGGAATCTTGGTCTGGGCACATACAGGACAGGAATCCACGTAGTGCTTTACCAGCGTGGCCCATCCAGGCCACCAGTACTGCCGTGCAACCAGTTCTTGTGTTGTGCGGACTCCACGTTGACCACAAACGACGGAATCATGGCAATTCTGTAGAACGATCTTCTGGAGCTCCAAGGTGGGAACGTACAGACGATCCTTAAAGAACAACAAGCCGTCACGTTCTCTGATGTCAGAGCGTTGTAGTATCTGTGATCTTGAGGGATCCGTTCGTGTGGCTTCTATCAACTGTTGGAGCTGGGGAGTCACCATCGATAGAAAATGCTTTGACGCTATCAGAGGCTCCGGTTCCTTGGCACCTTCAACGTTGTTTTCCAGAGACTGAGACAGGGCATCAGCCTTCGTATTCTGGGAACAAGGAATGTACGTGACGGTGAAATCAAACTGCGAAAAGAAAAAGGCCCAACGAGCATGACGGGAGGTTCTGCATTGCAAAGAGCGCAGGAACTGTAGATTACGGTGATCTGTGCGAACCACCACCGGGTACCTCCCACCCAGCAAGTGATGTCGCCACTCCTTGAGAGCTGCTTTCATAGCCAGTAATTCCTTTTCAATCACCGCATAGTTTCTCTCGCTCGCTGACAATTTCCGTGAGTAGTAAGCCACCGGGTGCTCTGTTCCCGTGACTGAATCTTGCTGTAGTAAGACCGCACCAATTGCGTAGTCCGAAGCGTCTGTTTCAACCACAAACGGCTTTTCATCATCTGGATGTCTAAGAACAGGAGCCGACATGAAGGATTTTTTCAATTCCAGAAATGCCTCCTCGGCCTGCGTGTCCCAGAGAAACGGCACCTTGGTACTGGTCAGGCGGGTTAGGCTGTTGGCAAGTTGAGAAAAGCGTGGAATGAAGCGTCGATAAAAGTTGGCAAAGCCCAAGAACCTTTGAAGTGACTTCACGCCATGTGGCGGTTTCCATTCTCGTATAGCTTGCAGTTTCGCGGGATCCATCTGCACTCCCGTGCTGCTGATCAGATAGCCCAGAAATTCCATGCTTTCCATATGAAATTGACATTTTTCTACCTTGGCATACAGGCCGTTAGCTGTTAGTCTACGGAGAACTTCCTGAACATGCGCAACGTGTGCAGTACGAGTGTCAGAAAAAACCAGGATGTCATCAAGGTATAACCATACAGATATTCCAATAAGGTCCGAAAAGACATCGTCCATGAACCGCTGGAAGACGGCCGGGGCGTTGCAGAGTCCAAACGGCATCACCCTGTACTCGTAGTGACCAATAGGTGTTTTGAAGGCCGTCTTCCACTCATCTCCCTTCCTAATCCGCACCAGGTGATAGGCCCCTCTTAGATCCAGCTTGGTGAAGATTTGTGCGGATTTCAGGGATTCGATGATGTCCCGGATGAGTGGTAATGGGTACCTGTCTTTCCTCGTGATCTCATTTAGTTGACGATAGTCGATACAAGGGCGCAAAGTGCCCTCTTTCTTCTTGACGAAGAATAACGTGAATCCTGCGGGGGACTTGGACGGCACTATGTAGCCCTTGTTGAGGCAATCCTTAATGTACTCCTGTAGGACGCCTTTCTCGAGTTGAGTCAACGAATAGATCTTGCCGTGGGGAATGACCCCATCGGGCAGGATGTCAATGGAACAATCAAAGTGCCGGTGGGGCGGTAATGGTATGTCCTCAGGCTTGGAGAACGCCTTGTGGTATCCGGCATATTCCTGAGGTACCAACTGAGTGGCACATAAACGGGCAGATACGTCAAGCAGGATTGAGGGACTCCAAAATTGCAGGAAAGATTTCGTGAAGTCCACAGTCCTGAGGACAACGCGTCAAAGAGAACACCAGGGAACGAGCGGTTCAGTCGACCTGAGGATTGTGATATAACAGCCAAGGTAAGCCCAGCACCACCGGAAAAGAGGGAGACTTGATGACATCCAACGAAATCCGTTCGAGATGCCCTTCCACAGAGAGCCACAAGGGATCGGACTGTTGGCAGACTGGACCAGAAGACAAAGCAGAACCATCGATCACCTCGACCACTGTTGGTCGTTCTTTGTAATGTAAACGGATCCCATTGGCAATCGCGAACGAGGCATCGATGTAGTTGCCGGATGCTCCACAATCCAGAAGGGCCCAGGTTTTCATACACTTCCCTAGCCAGGCAACACCGACTTTCAGGATCAACAAGGGCACCGGGTTCATAGGAGGAAGGTCAGATTCAGAGAGGTGGCCCGCTGCTGCCTTCGCCTCAAACAACGGGCCTGTTAGTTTTCCTGTTTCTTCAGAGGGCGTAGCGGACAGGTGCCTAGAAAATGGCCAGAACCACCGCAATACAAGCACAGGTTTTGCTGTCATCTTCTTTTCTTTTCGGCCTCGGACAACGGGCCTCGGATGGCACCCAACTGCATGGGTTCTGGGCCCACATCGGTAGAGACAGCTGGTCCGGGGCTCTGTACCGGAAGGACCGGGTGATACCTGTCAGATCTGCGACGTTCACTCCGTCGTTCAGCTAACCTGTGGTCAATGCGTAAGACTTGTTCCACCAACGCAGGCAACGTTTCTGGCTCCGGGATGTGCAGCAATTCGTCTTTGTACTCTTCTCGTAGTGCCCGACGAAACAAGGTTTTCTGAGTGATTTCGGGCCATTGTGAATCGGTTGCTAATTGTCGAAACCGACTGATGTAGTGGATTATGTCACCTGATCCTTGTTTGATCTCCATTAATTGATTCTGGGCCATGGCTGCCAAATTGGGCGGTTTAAAGACATCCAAAAAGGCTTTCTCGAAAGCAGCGAAATCACCCAACAGGGGACTGTTGGTAGAGACCAAAGGTGCGGCCCAAGCAAGTGCATTGCCGGTTAGGTTTCCAAGGATATATCCGATCTTAGCCTTGTCTTGACCAAAATGACTTGACCTGAACTGGAAATGGATCCGACAGTGTGTACAGATCTCTGCCACTCGACGCGGGTCACCATCACTTCATCGGAGTAGTGTAAGCCATGGAGTTCTCAGGTGGTGTAGCTGGTTGTGAGGGGTTAGCCAAACTCCGGCCCATCGCTTGTCGAAGGGTGTCGTTCTCCTGGCGGAGGGTGGACATTTCAAGACGCATGGCACGCATTTCTTCACGTAGTTCCTGCATGTCGTCCATGTCGAGACTGAAGGAAAGGCGTCTCAATCTGTTAAACGAGTCTTCACGAGAACGCTGGTTATCTTTTCTTCCTGGAGACCGTGGAGTTGAGGTTGCCAGTCTGTCGGAGTATCTATTGCCGATGAATGGGTAGCGCGAGAAATTAGCCCAATACCCTCCTGACGATATATGACAGGATGGCACTGAACCAACTCCCAACGCCACGGGTGGCACTTCTCAGTATTTACGTGACGTCGGGACAGTGTTTCCACTGGCAGAGAAGGCTTGATGAAGACACCGATAATAGTGGAAGCTGAACTCCGGAACATCCAAGAAGGAAGCAAGGCACAGGTACCGGCAGGGCACAAGACAGGTAAAGGAGGAAGGTCTGCAAGGACAAGCAGAACAGACAGGGGAATCCTACTATCATAGCAGAAGGGAAGCAATCCAGGAACCCAGACAGGACCTCCCCTTACCCTTAACCAGGAGGCAGGCAAGGACCAAGTAGAACTGGGAAGCAAGGGGTAGGAGGACTAAGGAGCAGGGAGAGGACAAGGAGGAGAGGCTGGACAAGGCAGGAAAAGGCAGAGCAAGGAACTGGGGCGGCTGAGGCACGGATGCCAGGGCTCCAGCAGCGCATACACAGTAACAACCGTGTTGAGACGCGTTGTCCCTGTGTATGTGGTGCTCTGTTAAAGCCCGGCATCAAAGCGAGGCTTGGAACGTATGTTCCGACACTGCGCATGCGTGGGACGTCGGATACTGATGATCCGCGCATGCGCAGATCCTCGCAAGATGGCGGCGTCCACGGAGCCTATCCGGACCGCGGGTCGGCGTGGGGAAAGACGCCACCGCGGGTACAGCCTCCATGAAGGAGGAGACCGCTGCGGCCGTGGACCCGGGACCCTAGGACAGGTAAGTGGCGCCCGCGAGCGAGCGCGCGGTGTGACACATGGGTTATTGAACCTTGGATTGAAAGAAAGAGCGATTCACATAATGAAGTCTCGGTAAAGAAGTATGCCAGGTGAAGTTAAGGATCTGCATGATAGAATATGTATGAGTTGTTTAACAAAGTCCTGGCAGAGGGGTATACCAGGTGAAGTTTAGAAGTGGTGTAACAAATTCCAGGAAGGAGAGTGTACCACGTGAAGCTAAGTGTGTGTGTATAATAAAACCCTGGCAGGAGAGTATACCAGGTAACGGTTGATGCATGTGTAATAAAGTCCTGGTAGGAAGGTGCGCCAGGTGAAGTGAAAGTTAGGCATTTGTGCGACAGGACCTGGTGGGAGAGTGTCCGAGGTGAAGACCACATACCTATTGTAAAGAACTTCAAGGAAGGCTATACCCTTGAACCAATCAACTGTTGTGGAATTGTATAGAGAAAAAGAGAGCCTTTAGGAAGAGGCAGTCCCTTGGGATTTGCAACGTATAAAAGGGGAAGAGAACGCTTGGGGATGGGAGCTGATACCTCAAGAGAAGCCGAACGTCCCAAATGGGAGAGATTTATCCTTTTGGAACTTAAGTATTCTTTTTGAAGTGGTATAACTTAAGATAAAGAATCTGGGGAAGGATGTTGATTCCTTGAACTGTGAACATTGCTCTTTGGATACCTTTGTGTTGAACTTGAACATTTGAGCACATGGAAACCACAAGAGTCAATTCCCTTACATATTAAAATTTAGCTGGCGTGTGAGGTCCAGAATAGGATTATGACCACAGGACAGACCTCTTTATTTGGGCTTCTTGACACTGGACAGACTCATTCGTTTTGTTGAGGTAGGGGAATTCCTTCTAGATTAGGGATAGTGAGGCATTTTCCAACCCTTTTTATGTTAAGAAAAGTTTGTAACCACAAACATCTCTGTGTCCGTGTCTCATTTTTGGCTCCTCACACCTGGCCATAGCATGCAGGGTAACTGTCAATGGAGTAAGTGTCAAAGATGGCCTTAATAATTCACAGAAACTGGGAGAGGATTCACGGGTTTTATGTGATACCATTTAAGTAGTAGTCTTTTGATTGTTAATGTGACACTGTTCAAGTTGTCCAAGATTAAAATAAGCAGACTTTTTCAATGTAATGCACTGGGCTGGAGAAGGAGAGTATACTATTTGGCGTCCCTCTTTCATCTTACGTGGACTTCCACCTCCCTAGCCCAGGCATCGCTAAATCTTGATGTTATCAAATAGCGAAAGGTAACCGCTACTATCAAGGACTACCTGGTGAAGAGGGCTTAAAGGCAACAGCCTTATCTATCTGGCTCCCTCTGGTGATTTTTTTTACAGATGCCCTATCCTAACACTTCCCAGGATTGCCAAAGTGGATTGATGGACAAAGTGCCAATCTCAGGTGCTCTGGCTCAGTCTCACTTCAGTAACTACATTTTGCTCCCTTACTGATATTACTTCCTTCTTTTCTCCCACCATCTCCTCTCCCTTCCCACTCCCTCTTGTCTTCACACACCCTCTCTCTTTCCCTGTTCTCTCACGTATCTCCCCCCTCCTCTCTACATCACTCTCACTACCTCTTACTACACCACTCTCCTCACCTGGGCAGATGGGGAGCAGGTGCAAGTGGATCTAGGTCACCTGGCCTAAGCCCCACCCACCTGGTGCCTTCCTGCCTACCGCTCTTTTTCACCACTTAGCAAGCCCCGCCCAACTGGTGCCTTCCTGCTTGCCGCTCTTTTTCACCACTTAGCAAGCCCCGCCCACCTGGTGCCTTCCTGCTTCCCGCTCTTTTTCACCACTTAGCAAGCCACACCCACCTGGTGCCTTCCTGCTTGCCGCTCTGTTTCCCTACTTAAGGAGCCCTCCAGCTTCTTTTCCTTTGCAGTTGGGGAGCAGGTGCAAGTGGATCTAGGTCACCTGGCCTAAGCCCCGCCCACCTGGTGCCTTCCTGCCTGCCGCTCTTTTTCACCACTTAGAAAGCCCCACCCAACTGGTGCCTTCCTGCTTGCCGCTCTTTTTCACCACTTAGCAAGCCCCGCCCACCTGCTGCCTTCCTGCCTGCTGCTCTTTTTCACCACTTAGCAAGCCCCGCCCACCTGGTGCCTTCCTTCACCATCACCGTCTTGTGGCCAATGCTGGATTTGACTTTTATGGATTTCATTCATTCACGGTGCGTCACTCTTTCTCAACTCTCATGCTGGACTTCCTTTGCATCTTGTACTCATGGTGGCTCTGAATCATGCTGTTCCCATCTTCATCTTGTATCCTGGCTTGCAACATTATATGTTACTACTGACTTCTGCAATTGTATTCGCTCTCCACTCTTGCTTCTCCACTCTTTTTGACTGCTTACTCTCTTTTCTCTCCTCCTTTCCCTTCTCCCTTTTCCTATCTCCTCCCCTTACTTTCTTTTATGCACTTACTATATCAGAATTGTTCCTGGACCTAATATGATCGCAACTTCGTCTGTTTCCTCCACCCTCCCATTACTGTTTTTTCCCTCCCCACGACCCCTCCAGCACTATCTGAAATGTCGTCAGGCCTAGTATGATAGTCACTTGTTTTGTTCCTCCCATCCCTTTCTGCACTCCCCCCCCTCACCCTTTGTTTTTATCCGGCTCTATCAGAAATGTCATCGGGCCTAGTACGGTAGTCGCCTGTCTGTTTCCATTTCCTTCCCACTCTACCCCTCCCTTCCTTATCTATGTCTTAGCTCTTGCACTATCTGAAATATCGTCAGGCCGAGTACGATAGTTAATTTCACATCCTTACTGTTCATGGCCTGTAAGAATGTGATTGTATTTTCCCTTGTTCCCTCCTTTGCCCTGAAGCGCTTTGAAACACATTCATCATATCATATCATATCATACCTCTCACTACAGTCCTCTCTTTACCTCTCACAACACCCCTGTTCTCTCTCTATGTTTTGCCATAGTCTCTCTGCCTGTTTTACCACTACCTTCACCCCCTTACTAATTCACTCTGCTCACACCTCTACTCCCACTACCACCTCGCTCTCACTTTCACTCTGACTAATTCCCCATACACTTCTCCTTTTCTATCTCTATCTTTATTTCTCTCTCACTAACCTGTTACAGAACCCCCTCCCTCCTCACACTATGCTACACACACACACAAACACACCTACCCCTGGTACCTCTCTCTCACAAATACCTCACCTGTACTATGCAACAATTCTGCCACCAACTCTTCAGCACCCTGGTCCTCCGTCCATCCTCTATGTGGTCTCTCAGTCCACCTTCACACCTCCTGACCTCATTACTGCAACCCATTCTCTGCCTCTCTTTCTGTCTACCTTTATACAGTGCTGCTACTAGTTCCCTCATCTCCCTCTCCCTTCCATTGGCTGTAGCAGCCAGAGACTCATGTTGCTTGTTCTCCCCGTGGCATTCCTCAGGTGCTAGTGTGCTTTGTTACCAATTTGGTTTGAGGAGAGTTTCTATGTGTCTACTGTCCACCAGTAGGCTCTCCTCACTTCCAGTTCATTTTCTGTTGCCCCACCATTTGCCTGGGATCTATCTGGGGTTGGCAGGTAGGGAGTTGGGTGTCTCATTTCTCTTCTTCAGGGAAACTCCCAGTTCATACCCTAGCTGTTCCTGATTCCATTCTTGTGGTTTCGGTCTGGATTTTCTTGGTTGCCCCCAGGTGCCTTCTGGGAGTTGTCCTGAAACTGAAAAAAGCGAACACAGAAAGAAAGAGTACCGCAAGGCATCATGAGCTGAAAAGCGGTACCATTGATGACATTTGTGGCACATGGCGGGTTTCATGGACTGGGCCTCCCACCCGTTGGGTGGGACCTGACCCCATCACATATGAGTAAAATGAAGGAGGCTAGCAAGAACTGAATTCCAAGAAACAAGATAAAAAGTAGAACTAGAAATGAAACCTTTAAATGATTTTAAAGAAAAATACCATGTGCATGTGTCATTTTAACCAGAATGTTATTGTGTGGAATACCAAAAAGAGAGCAATCTAAAGAAAAACCCTTACCACACCCTAGAAAACTAGCGGAAGCCCCGGGTATGGAAATCTTATTCAGCAAAGACAGCAAAGGCACCTGTGGATAACCATATGCCATTATTGAGACTAATTTACTCCTGGATGATTTTCAATCTGGCTTATGCTCCAGGCATGCACTGAAACAGCCTTACTCTCATTCTGGAATGATATCCTGGAAAAAAAGGCTAAAGGAGGTTTGGCACTCCTGGTAATGGTTGACGGGTCAGCAGCATTCGATAAGGTCGATCATGGTATTTTAATTAACTGTTTGGAAAAATATGCTCACGTATCAGTACAAACTTTGAAATGGTTTTGTTCTTTGTTAGAGGACAGAACACAGCAAGTAAAGTTGGGACCATATCTGTCTCCTACAAAAATATTGTTTGTAGGGTACCCAAGATTTCCTTCTGTCCCCTTTACTTTCTAACATTTATGTCAGACCATTGAATATTGAATTACATTTTCATCAAATATGACCTTTGTTACCATGTTTGGCACTGAAATCTATATCCAAGTTGACAGCTTGCATCTCAACCTAGATAATCCCATCAGCTGACATAATCAGATACAATTTATGGTGCTAGATAACACCCTACAACTGAATCCTGATGAAATTTCGCTTTGGACCAAAAAGCAAATTGTGGGTCTCTACTAACTGTTGGCCGATGCTTACTTTATTTGATATCTGCATGAGTTTTGTTCCCTGGGTAAAATATGTGGGGGGTTTCTGGCAGCACAATTTGGACATAAATGTTCAAATCAATCAACTCTGTAAAAGCTCATGTTATAAAATATGTCTCCTCCAAAGAGCATCTCCTTACACCTTCCTCTTGTAGGTGCTTCCTTGATGAATTTGAAGATTGACTATTTTATTTTCTCTATGCAGAATCCACCATGGCCTTCCGTCAATCCCTTCACTGGCTTTCGATTAGATGTCTTATTGTCTTTAATGTTCTTTGCCTGTTGTCAAATGCCTTTATAGGCTAGTCACTCCTTAGCTCTAAAATGAAATCCAGTGGTACAGACCACCTTATCTATTATGGTCAATGGATCAAAATATACTGGTAGTCCCCAAGCCCACCTTTAAATAAAGTGGAGACATGAGATTCATTGTAGCTGCACCACAATTCTGGAACTCTTTACCCCAGCTATTTGAATAGTAAACAAATTCCCACAATTTGTAAAGCTTTGAAGGTCTTGGCTCTTTTATTACTATTTTTCTCATTTAACCATCTATACCTCTAGTGCCACCTAGAGAAAGACATGCACTGCGCCTTGACACAGTTTGATCTGTAGGTGCTGCAATATAAATCGCAAATGAGACCAATTCTGTTTTTGCAGTATTCAACTTTAAAGCCCTTCAAACTCTCTTGAAAGAAAGGAGTCACTAAAAATTGTTTACTTCCACATGTATTCTCATCAAAAAAAGAAAACTGATTGCTTGAGAACATCTGGACAAGAAATTACCTTGGTCATCGCTTTTGGATCCCCTGGGGGTGGACAAACGAGGCAGGATCACCTGTGTGGAGGGTCCTTGGGGTTTTGAGAGAGGGTACCTGAAGGCGAGACATGGCATCCCCCCTTTTCTTATACTGACTCCCCCTCCCCTGCCTTAGCCTTTATGGGCTATTATCAATCTCATTCTATCATCCCCAGTAAGTTTCCTTTAAATACTGAGAAGAAGAAGAGGCATCTAGGAGCAGTGCAGATTTCCTATGGCCAACACCACTCTGGTACTGTGACCAAGAAGAGAGGTCCGGCATGACACGTCACAATAAAGACCTTAAACAAGGTCAGGCAATTGGGAATATCTTGTTTCACCTGCAGCCCATTATTAATGAAAGAGAGTATAAAATGTGGAAGTCAGGGATGCCTAATGAGAGGTGTGAGAAGTGTGAGAGATGCAGGTGGTGCAGGAGCAGAACGAGAACCGAACCAAGTTTGTGGCATGCTGCAGGGCTCGATTCCGAAATGCTAAGGTGCCCGCTGAAGATCCCAGGAGTCCTGCCGAAAGGACCGAGGAGGACCGGGAACCCATCTGGAGGGAGGCAGGGAGCAGAAGCCGCAGAGGAGCGGAGGCGGCCCAGAACAGAGGCTGACGTACCTGGAAGGAAGCAGCCGGCGACCCGGCAAGTTACTTCTCCCATGTGGAGGAGGGAAGTGGCTGAGCGGAGCAGCAGCAATCTGGTAAGGCTCTCAAAGAGAGTGGGAACTCCGGGGCGCTCCGAGGGGCTGTTCAGCCTGCGCCAGTAAACCTTGCTAATATTGAATACCGAACTTGATGAGGGGGTCTTCCGAGCCCGCACAAGTAAACCTTCCTAATAATGAATACCGAACTTGATGAAAGGGGCTGATGAGCCTGCATAAGCAAACCTTGCAAATTGGGGGACTGCTGAGCCCACATAAGTCAATCATACGAATATTGAGTGCTGAACTTGATGAAAAGACCTGCTGAGCACTTACAAGTAAAACGTGCATCCATTGCATACTGAATTGTCTGAAAGGCATTATATCGAACTCACACAACATAAAGCTGTACATCTTGAATAGCGAATAATAGGAAAGCATGGTGAGAGTGAAACCAAGTGAATGCTGCAATGCTGGATATATTCAATGACATGAAGTTGCTACTTCAACAAAATTACAAAATATTAACAACTACAAGAGAAGTCTGGGGAAATGAATTGTCTCATGGTTAGAAAACACTTTGGAAGGCATATGACAATCCTGCAAGGAAATGAAAGTATTGTCTTGTGAACTATAAAGCATCAGCTTTGGGAAACATATGGTTGTGTGACCTATGAAGGGTGGACCATGCGGTCTGGTAACTGCACCTAGACCAGAAAGTTTCCTAGTATATATATTTCCAACATCAAGACTCAAAGCATACGTGGTTGCTGCTTGCGTGACCTATGATGGGTGAGCCGTGTGGTCCGATAACTGCGCCGAGACCAAAAACCACAAAAGGTTGAAAAGCAGCAAAGAGATGAATCATTGGTGAAGTTAACCAAAGGAAGGGACAAGTAGACCCAATGATCTTTTGCCAACTGGTAAGCAGAAGAAACAAATACATTTTTGAAAGTAAATCTTGGTGACGGAAACCCTGAGAACACAACATGGAGAATATTCATCTGGGGAAGTGAATCCCAAGACTACAGTGTTGTGTGAACATTGTTACCTTTGGAACTTGGGGAAGGGAATCCCAAGACCACAGGGTTGCGTGAACTGTGTTACCTTTGGAACTTGGGGAAGGGAACCCTGAGACCGGCAAGTGATGTGAACTGCGATATTTGTGAATCGGCAGAGGGCAACCTCAGAACTTGATCAGTTCTTATTGCCGCAAGTCTACATTGGAACTGTATTGATTTTGAGACAGAGAACTTTAGAGGAACTGAAATTATCAATCATTGAACATTTACGTTGGAACACTTATATTTGGTTGAGAGTAATCCCCCCACTAGTTTTGTTGTAGTTGTGAGAACAAGCATTGTTTTTTGACACAGACAGATTTAGGTTTTGAATTATTGACACAGACTTTCCTTAGATTTCTTTAGGCAGGGAAATCACGCCATAGCATAGGGTTAGTTAGGCATTATAGCATCTTGATTATTAATAAAGCTTTGTTTGAATACATCTCTGTTGTCTGTGTCATCTCTCTTGATACCATGACTTTCTCACACCTACAAGTGACAGCTTCCATTCTGCAGAGAGGAAACTTAAACCAAAAAAGGCCCATTACACACATCAAATTGAATCAGTCCAACACAGTGAGAAGAAAGACTTCAAAATCATGAACACATTCCTAAACCCTACAGCACAGCACCAACACCATTGAAAGAACTGTGCAACTCCATCACCACACACTTTAGTAACATAAATCTTAAAAACCAAGATTATATAGACAGGAAAGGATCAATACCACCATGCCAACATGGGAACCTAGCACCCACAAAACCACCCACCTTGACACTCAGAGCCATTCATCCTTTTTCACCCAGACTTTCCTCTACATTAGCAATCCAGCAGGCTCACAGGAAGATGCCTGCATCCCAACATCTGCAAACCACCAATTTAGGAACCCAAACTACAACCTGACCCAAATGATCCGGCAAACTACTGGTCAATCTGCACCACACTTTTTGTCATGAAATCATCATACTTCTTGAGAAATCTGTTTACCAACAGCTAAGGGAATATGACAGAAACAGCATCTCTTCCACTGGTCAATGAGAGGAACAGAATACACATTTTGCTCGAAAAGGAATAGCCTAAAAACAATACTCACACTAACTTTCCAGTGCACTCATTCTCCTGACCTTTGTCGCTGTCTTTGACACTATCAGCCATTAGAGCTTACAAAAAAACTAGAGGACTCTGGAATAAAAAGAATTACCCTATGTCACACCACCTCATTTCTAACTAGGAGTACTGAGACAATATACATGACCCCTTTCAGTTTGTGTCCTCGTAATTTAACAGGTGGATTATTCCAATGGTCCAGTTTCTCACCTCTACTCTTCAACATCTACATGACCCAGTTAATGGAACCCAATAACAATTCAGGTCTCACATGCTTCAACTAAGGAGATGGCGAGCAAATAATTGACAAGCTCACAAATGACTCTACAATGAACACACTGGTCCTGAGCAAATGCCTTGCAGATGTGGACTCTTGCATGATCACAAACAGACCCAACCTAACCAAAACAGTGCTTATGACATGTGGCACAACACCACCAAACTCCACACCATTTTCCTGGCCAGATAAAATAGGGATCTGCCCATGACAACTATCTGATGATGGACAGCAGTCTGACACTGCTTTTTTCAGGTTTGTGCTATCCGACACATCATACCCTTCTTGATCTTGGCACAGTTATTGCACTTGTTCACTCAAGATTGAACTACACCAACAACCTCTATCTTAATCTCCCGGAATACCTTCTTGCTCCTGTGACCGAAAAGACACAAACACATCCCTGCAGCCCCTGTACATGCCATTGGCTCTCGATCAAATGGAGGATTTGCTTCAACACTCTTTGCATTGCTCACCATCTCTTCCACGGCAGGGGCCCATGACTGAGTAATCAGACTCTCATGTGACGTTAGGTGATGGTAAAACAAAAGTGATTGATTAATTAACTTGCAAGACAAACAGACAGCAGCCCACCCTTTAACCCTTTCCCCCCTGAGTAACCTGACCTGCACTCCAGACTAGTAGTTTTAAATGGGATCGGCCATCTGAGAATCGAATGTCCTGGAAGATGTAGATTAGGCCTTTGGGCATGCTATTCCATCCTTACATCCTTACACACATAGACAATTTATGGAGGTATTAGTCCTACTTCATTACTAGTGGTGGACAATAATGTACACTCATAATGTTTCTGATTCAACATGGACTCCCTGAAGGAGTTCCTTGTCTTGCCCCATCAGGGTTAGGGGCATAGGGCATCCACACCCAGCACTGCTTCCAGTCCTACTGACCAACTCATTGTCCAAACCAGCTTATGCCGATGCAATCCACTGGCCTTGCTTCAGTAACCCATAATGGTCTGAAAAGCTCATAGTCAGCAGTTATGTAGCATATGCACAGTCCTGTTCATATTGAACAGTACATTCCCACTGTAAATAGGGGGAAAGGGTTTCCACATACCCAAAGTCACTGAATAGAGAAGAAAAATAACAAATGATGTGGACTGATATCACAGGCAAAAGAAAGCGGTGTTGTCCATAGAAAATATTCCTGAAATGGAAAGCCCCTCACTCCCCCTCCGGCTGGTACGTTGTTTGCTTTTTATTAATTTACTTATTAGTGTAGCTAGGGGACTGCACACTACCACTCACAGAATCCAAAACAAGGAAATTCACCTACTACCCACCATCAAGATTGCTTCAATACAGCAACAACGCCTTAGTAACAGTGTAAATCTGCAACTGGCAATGTCACAGAGGACAGTGTTTATCCTTCGTGTCAACCAAACTCTGGAAACTCTGTGCCCTGCACCTTCACACAAATGAAAACCACCTAAGCTTCATAAAATGGCTATTCAACTGAAACAAACATGATACTAGCACCAAAATCTTTTCAGCTAAAAACCACCACGATGCCAGCACTGAAACCTCAAACAACTATACACCAGTACATCTACTCACAGCATTGTCAACCAAATGATAGGGACCTCTAAAATTATATGTGCATACCGGGAATTCACAATGCAGTCCACTGACAAAAGACTATTGGAGAATGAACTTGTTCAGTTGGATTCCCAACCGAAATGGGATAGAATGTATACTACCATAAACATCATATGGAATGCCCTAATCCTTTCCCCAGATAGTACCAACAAACACACTCCGAGGATGTCACCAAGTGCTTCCCCACTAAATGTAGCTCTTGTTTGTCTACTTAACTCTTCTCCCTGACTAATTGATTCACCTTTCAACTCTCCTACTGCTTTACGCTACGCTTACAAAGCTACCTTGCGTGGTAACCTAAGGTTTATCAGTTATTTATCAGTTACCACACAAACATTAATTGAGCTTTGACAAACCTAACTTTATTGGATCTGCTACCCCAACCGCAATATCAGTAGCTAACCCAGACAAAGATTGCTGCAATTTATCAGATCTTTGGCTCCTCTCCAGTAGATAAAGATATTCCCAAGTGTTGTTACCAAACCAATAGAATCAGAGCGGCAGCGAGGATTCGGGTACGTCTGACCTGCACTAATTAGAATGACAGGTTTCACATCTTCCTCTTCCTCTATTGTTATAGGGCCACATGCAGTGGGGCCACCACAAATTCGGAAGTATGAGGCCACGCATGCAGAGGTGGGTTAACTTTTCTTTATTATTTAACAGCCATGCAGCACATCCATCTGCATCCAGCTTATACTCTCGATCAACCGTCATCCTCCGGATCCCCACAAGCACTGCGTTTTCAAGCATAGAATGCTTAGCTACTACGCAACAATAAAAACACAACACATAATCCCACTGAACAACTGTCATGACATAGAATATTTTGCATAGCCATGTGAACACTTAGTCCAGGAATAGTACTTAATATCGTGCTGTCATATTCTTAATCTGCTGGGGATGGTTACTTTTAAGTAAAGTGTTTCCTTCACTCTCATCCCTCCTTTTATACAATGACCATTGCTCATAACCATATCTCTCATAGCCACTCGGCCATATATCATCGCCCCAACACAATCATCTTTTCTTTTTACCATCCACCTTCTTCCTCATGTGTTCCTGCTCCCACATT
The DNA here is from genome assembly GCF_040938575.1 of Ambystoma mexicanum. Lineage (NCBI taxonomy): Eukaryota > Metazoa > Chordata > Amphibia > Caudata > Ambystomatidae > Ambystoma > Ambystoma mexicanum. The sequence continues at coordinate 997,877,299 of NC_090935.1, read as the reverse complement.
CTGCCTCCATTGCTTCCTTTCTTGCCACACTTATAAACTCTATCTAGTTTCTAAATAGCGCCATCCTCCCACTCAACTCATTAGTAAAAATGTCAACAACTTTCATTGTTCAGAATATTTTGATGTTCCTTTCACCACTTCCCTCCATTTTATTACTCTGGCTAACTCCCCTACAACCGGTCTCATGACTGCCCCTTGCCACTTGACAAACTCATTTATATTCCTGTGCCTTTTGTGCTCCCCAAAACCATTGTGTTCATACCTATGGTTCCTTTCTTCATAAGGTTCACCTAAACTCATCCTTTTAGCAGCATCTTTCACTCACCCAATGGGGATTAAGTTGTGTACCTCTCATCAAGACAAATAGAGATAATCTAGTCTCACCATTAGGAGCCGACTTAACACTCCAGACCATTTCAACTAATGCATTTATTCCTCCTCACTTGCTCTAGTCTCTCCACTATCCTTCTGTTAAATCTTGCAACTAACCCATTCGATTCAGGATGATCATTTGTAGGAAATGTCCTCATTCCCCTCATCTGGGCAAATTCCATCATCTTTCTGCATTTAAATTGTGGTCTTTTGTTACTAATTATTTCTTCATGATATCCTTCTCATTTAAATATGTCATTCAAATATTCCAGGACTACACCAGAAGTTACCCTAGAGACTCATTTAATTTCAGGCGATTTTGACAAATGAGATTAATTCTGGTCCATAATATGTGGTACGCACCTTCAAATATCTATCTCTACTCTCACCCACACTCCAGCAGGAGCCGCAATGGCTAAAACATCTTGTTTTTTTAAAATCTTAATAGTTTTGTCACAATTACAACGTGGCCAACATTCCCTCGCTTGTGTCTCTATAAACAAATCAACGCAGGGACCAATATCTTTTGCTAATCTTTCTCTTAGTGCCAGTGACTTTCATGTGCCATGTGAGAAAATTCTGCCATGCAATATGAAGTGGAATAAGGTGATGTCCCCTTAACAACACACCATCCTCTAATGTCAATTCCTCCTTAACGTCATAATACTGCAACTCTAGATCACTAATAGATTTCCTTTCTGGCCATCCTTTTTTTATGAATGCCATTATTTTCAACATTACTGCATCCTTCCTCAGCAAATCAGTCCGTTCTTCCTTCTTAATCACTCAATTACTCTGTAGCAAGATACTCGCTACTAACTCATGTTCCTCTTCTACTTCATTATTGTTCCCATATGCAGGGGAAATCTTGGCAAGATATCAGCTTCTTTGTTCTGGACCTCTGGTACATATGTAATTCGAAAATCATATTCCTGAGCTTTTAAACTTAATTTACCTACCCTGGGAGTGGCTCTGTACATACTATTGACAGATAATACCTTTATGAGACTTTTATGATCCGTCCTTACAACAAATGTTCGGCCCAAACATACCGTCTAAAATACTGCACACCCTATACACAAGTCAATAGTTTATTTTCTAACACTGAGTATTTAGCCTCCGTGTCAGTAATCGCTTGAGATCCGTGACTTATCACGTTCTCTTTCCCATCTATTTTCTGTGATAACACAGTACCTAGACCCTTAATGCTAGCACGTTCTGTTATAATCGCAGGCTCATTTATTTTAATTCCACCCAACCTAGTCGCATTGAAAATACTTTCCTTTATCAATCTCATACCTTCCTCACAATCCTTATTCTAAAAAAATTAAGCATCTTTTGTTTTTCTCAGTAACATCAGTAAAGGTAGTGTTATCTCTGTAAACTTTCTTACAAATTTATTTTTTTATAATATTCCACCAACCCCAAGAAGGAATGAACCTCACCTTTAGTTGTTGGAATGGGAGACTTCCTAATGGCTTTCAAGGCATCTTACTTTGGCTTACAACCTTCCCCGCTTATGTACTGGGCCGACCTGGTGAGTTGACAAGGGGGGACGTAGACCCTGTAGGCGAGGCATGGTAACTCAAGTATGACACAGACACAATACAATTTGTAAAACCATTGTTGAGGTTTCTGCGGTTGGAAAACTTCTACTCTGCCCTATAACTAAGATGGAAGTAGTCTCAACCATCAAACGATAAACAAATCAGTCCCAGTAGAGTTTGTCAAATCAAAATGGCCTATGCTAACAAAACATAAAACCTGCCCTATCTCCTGTACAAAAAGTGTATAACAGGTAAATATATGCAAAGGATAAATCAGTGTTCAAATTAATAAAGGTAGCTAAATCAGATCTCCTCCCCACGTAATAGGTGGTCTTTGTAGACAGGATGACACACTCTGGCCCAGGTTCTCAGTGCAATAAACAGTTTTAAAACGTGGATCGAGGCCCGCCTGGCCTTGCACACTAAAGTCTCTTGTTCAGACCTCCAAATACTGTTTCAGCACATTGTTCATGTAGGTCCCTCTCTGTTGGGCTCAGACCTCTTCAATCACAAAGTTCCACAAAACTTGCAAAGGGGCTTGCATCCCCAAGCTTATCACACTTCGAGTCTCCCTCAGCCGGGCTCAGACCACTTTCAGGTGTTGAAGACTTTCGAATGTGCAAAGCTTTCATTACAGACCTCCGCAGGACCACTTCGACTTATAGTTCAAGATTCAACTTCCACTCTCCCCTTCTCTACGAGGTAATTCTACTTACTTTGCTTTTGCACTTCATTCGCTTTATTGTTACATTGTACAAACAATGCACCTTTCACAGAGACTTTCGAGTGGGCTACTTCCTTTCACCGGACCACTCTGTTGCTCGGTATCGCTGATTCCACAGCTGTCTTTTTACTTCAAAGTTCATTCACAGGTCTGCCTTTCTTCACATCTCATCCATTCGTGTGCAGCCTTCACTTGCAATATAATGTTGCCACTTCAAACTTTCTTTAACAGGCAACGGTCTCTCAGGTCACTTGCCAGCTCACCGGCTGTGTGCGTTTCTTTCTTGGTTTTGGAATTTCCAAATCTCGAATCAAGGTTAGTACCACAGGCTTGGCCTTGCCTTCCCAACTTTACCGTTTACCCCAGAGGGTCACTGGCATTCTTGAAATACAATGCAGTCTTCACTTGCAGGGTCTGGCCATCTCCATGCATTCCTCATGGCCTGTCGGATGCAATGTCCTCCAGAGTGCAACTCTTGGGGTTTTCGACACGCTGCTCTCGTCCCTTGGTCCATCGCTCTGCTCCAGTAGGTTTGCCTTTGCCCTGGAAGGCCTGCTTGTACTTGTGTTCCGCCTTGCTCAGAGTGTGTCTTTAGGTGTTGCCTTTTATCCCTGTGAGGAGAGCTAATTGGTATCAGGTGTATGCACTTGAAGTCAAGTGCCTGACTTCGGCTGACCCGATTAATGGGACATGTCCAGTACGATGTATGAGAGTTAGTCTTATTACTCTCAGTCACCCTCTTCCTCAGCCCAGTGTTTGTGTAAAAGGGCTGGGGAGTTGGGACCTCTGAACATCCTACAAAGTAGGATGGGGTAGATGAACAAAAAAGGGTGGAATACCGCATCTCTCCATCGGCTGTCTCACCCCTACTCCCTGAAGATCCCTCACCCAGGTGATCCTCCCACACTGGTCCACCCCAGGGTCTGGATCCAAAGGTGGTGGCCGTGCCCTGGCAACCTGAGAGAGAGATCCCCGGGGACTAGCACGGGGACACCCTCTGGTTTCTCACAACCCCCACGGAAATGCATCTCAGGCAGGCCTTATGATAAGCTCTGCAAAGCTACGTCTAGCACTCCATCACAACAGATCATTTTATTTAATTATTCATTTAATCACTTATTCCGTTCCACATGTCTGCAGGCCTCAGGGTGCACATAAAACAATAGAAACAGACGCACAAGCAAAGGAAAAGGAGGGCAGTCGGCTACACTGGTACTTAACCAGGATTACAGTTAAAAAGGCGAGTCTTGATGGCTTTCTTGAAAGCCAGCAGAGAGGGAGACATTCGCTTTGGCAGGGGGAGGGCATTCCCTTCACTCAGAGCCTGCACATCAAAGCTTGCCCCACCAAATCTAAACAACTTGAAACAGTACTTGGTAGTGTGGAGCATCAAAAGAGGACGAAGACTCTCACAAGAAATTTCAAATGTGTTTTTATTAAAGGAAAAAGAAAACGCCTACCTTTCCCTTCTTCTATGGGGTGTTCCGTACCTAACAAAACGAACTAAGGTGCTCGTCAGTAGTCGGTAAATGTCTTAAAAGAATCGGTCCACCATCAAACTAAGCATACCACTATTTAAACAACTAAAGACAGGAGAATGACTCCCTTCTCCTGCATTTTGCCTAGTAGCAAACATTTGTTCAATAGTTGATTTTCATATAGTCTCTCCTGACTTTGATCAGTTCATACACTTCTCTCAAGACTTCCTTAAACCCTGATTTCTTCTCAAAATGGAATGTCTTTGACTCTATGCTGATATTTTCTCCCTTGACAATTGTTTTTTTTCGCTGTATGCTTTTCTCTGTTATTTTATCACAAAGCTTTATTATCTTTTTCCCCAGTGTACTGTTATCCAGCCCCTAAGATTCTCTATCTTAAAGTTCTCTTCTTTTGTAAAGCATTCACTTTCTTTTTCCTCTGCATTATAACTGTCTTTCAACATATATTTTGATTTATCCTTCTCTTCCGAGTTGTTTCTTATAACCTCCTCCTTCTTATTGACATTCTCTTTTTTAGTGGACTGTGCTCAGTATGAATGCTCTTATAGTGATTCTCATTCACTTCTCTTTCTCTTACTGTTAGCATATTTTCAGTTTGGGTCGAGTATGTATATTCTTATAATGATTCCCATTCACTTCTCTCACTTCCACTGGGGTTGTCTTTTTTATCTTGATTGAGATGAGTATAAATACTCTTACAATGATTCTCATTCACTTCTCTGAGCGTCTCTTTATCATAACTGAGAGGAGTATGAACACTCTTGAAATGATTCTCCTTCACTTTTCTTATTGCCTCTTCATCGTCACTGAGATGAGTATGAACACTCTTGTAATGATTGTCCACTTCTCTTATCACCTCTGTATCTTCACTGGGACGAGTATGAACACTCTTGTAATGATTATCCTTAATTTCTCTTATCGCCTCTTTGATCGAAATATTCGGTCTGACACACCCCTTCTAATAAAGCTCTTTTAATTTCCAGAAATGGGGTAGTCCGTAAGGGATTCATATTCTGGCAGGAAGCCTGTAACTCCCCTATTAATGGAGGTGCAAGATAACAGGTCTTTACTCCCTCATCCCAATTAAATTGGGTGGTGAGTCTTTCAAAGTTTACAACGAATGCCCCTAGATGTTCTCCCCCTTCTTAAGGATGTATCACCTCATGGGGAACTATACTGGGTTGTGTACCTGTCCTTATTAGTTCTAGCTCTTCCTGGTGGTGTTGGTCCACCTGTATCTGTGGTTAACTAGGCACTGCAGGAGTGTCTCAAGAGTACTTATATTGAGGTCGACGGTATGGTTGGTCTCAGAGATTTTGGAATTTTCACTTCCTTTTTCCTCCCAACCCTCTGAACTCTTGCTAATTTATACAATGTGTTCTTTTCTTTTATCTGAATTGGAATCGTCTGGTAATTGGGCAGTCAGAGAAGTAGGTAACCCACTCTTAAGTATTTGTTCGATTGTTCTGTTCCCTAGGGCAGGTTTTACCCCAAACAATCCAATGGGTGGGAGATCATCAATAGGTCTGTCCAAATACCTCTAGGAGGACAGGGTTTGGCTCTTTTTCGGGACCTAAGTATCCCACTACTGAAACCATATGTGGTGGATCAGAAAAATGACAAGGACTCTTACAAGATATTTCAAATGTGTTTTTATTAAAGAAAAGGGAAAATGCCTACATTTCCCTACTTCTATGGGGTGTTCCCTACCAAACAAAATGAACTAAGGTGCTCATCAGTGATGTCTGAAACGTATTTGTCCACCATTAAACTAACTAAAGACAGGAGAATGACTCCTTTCTCCTGCATTTTGCCCTTAGCAAACTTCTGTTCAATTGCTCATTTTCAAATAGTCTCTCGTGACTTCTTTGATCAGTTCATACAGTTCTCACAAGAATTCCTTAAGCCTTGGTTTATTCGCAAAATGGAATTTTGTTGACTCTACGTTGATATCTCCTGCCTTGACAATGGTTTTCTTTCACCTAAAACTTGTCTCTGTTATTTTGTTACAAAGCTTTATGTTCTCCTTTTCCTAGGGTACTGTTATCAGCCCTTCATATTCCCTCTCTTAAAGTTCTCTCCTTTTGTATACTGTTCACTCTCTTTTTACTCTGTGTTATAACTGTCTTCGAACATATATGTCGATTCATTCTTCTCTTTCAAGTAGTTTCTTATAACCTCTTCCTTCTTATTGATGTTCCCTTTAATTGGACAGTGCCGTGTTTGAATGCTCTTTTACTTGCACTTCTCTTTCTCTCACTGTTATCGTCTCTTTAGTTTTATTGGACTGAGCATGGATACTCTCATAATGATTCTCATTCACTTCTCTTACTTCCACTGGAATCATCTCTTTATCTTGACTGAGACGAGTATAAATACTCTTACAATGATTCTTATTTGCTTCTCTGAGCATTTCTTTATCGTCACTGAGTGGAGTATGAGCACTCTTGTAATGATTTACCTACACTTCTCTTATCACCGCTTTATCGTCACTGGGATGAGTATGAACACTCTTGTAATGATTGTCCTTCACTTACCTTATCGCCTCTTTATTGTCACTTGGATGAGTATGAACAATCTTGCAATGATTATCCACTTCTCATATCACCTCTTTATCGTTACTGGGATGAGTATGAACACTCTTGTGATGAGTATGAACACTCTTGTAATGATTCTCCTTCACTTCACTTCTCTTATCACCTTTTTATCATCACTGAGATGAGTTTGAACACTCTTGTACTGAATAGCCATCTCCCTCCAAGGTCTCCCACTTTCCCCACTACCTGACAACCTCGAGGAATACGTCACCATTAGTTATTTTTGTTCGGGTCTGTCTCTCGACTTTGCCTGCCCGACTTAGTATCTTTGTTCGGTTTCTCATCCTTCATCTCCACATTTCAGACAGCCCTTCGCTATCCAATATACCAGTATGTCACATTGCTTCATCAAAGTCAAAAGAATTCCCTCGATTCGTCACAGTACACAATAACAACTGCATTCCCTTTTAGTATGTGGCTCATTGTTCTTTGAGATATTGTAGATGCTGGTGCTAGTTTAAATGGTATCCGATGATACCTAAGTAACCTGAATGGTGCAGTAAATTATGTTAAGTGTCTACAATCCACAGTTAGCATTATCTGATGATAATCAGCTGAAAGATCCAAGGTTGTGAACACATGCCCCACTGATATAGTTTATCAAGTCTGAAATTATAGGTAATGGAAATGTATCCACTAAAATACTTTTATTTATGGCTCTTAGGGCTATGCACATCCAGTTTTTCCCATTCCTTTTCATTGTGACTACTATCGGACTCACCCACTCAGATGACTCTATTGCTTCAATTCTCTCTTCTTTCACCAACCGTTGCAACTCTTTTTGACCTCATACATCAGAGCCAATGGTAGGTTCTTCAACATGTGCAACACTGGGATAACTTCTGTTTCAAAATATTCCTGTGGGCATACCCCTCAAAGTATACCTGCTGTATGTTATTTTGTGTTGAACAGTTAATACTGGTTCTTTCTTTGTAGGGTCCAACTTTATTTCTAATGCTGCTTGGACTGTCCATGCTATTATTTCTATTCCCTTTTTATCCACAAATATTGACTATAGCAAAGCTATTTTGAGCTCTACCAACACTTGAAGATAACCCAGCAACGTGATGCGTGAGCCTTCATACACTCTTGGATTCGGAATAGCCAGTTTTTTAAGTTGTACTTTCAGTCCAATTTCCTCCAGTTGTTCCCTTCTCTCCTTGGTGATTATTGTATGTGGGGAACTACTATCTACCATTACTGACATTGCAATGCTTTCAATTAATATCACACAACTTGGGCATTTCATGTCATCATCATTCTTCTTTGCTTTCCTCTTCATCTGATATTCCATCCTCTTAAACCACTGCAATCTTCTTTGTGTTCCAGAAGACAGTGACCTTTCATGTCACAATTAAAACATCTTTGATTTAACATGGGACAGAAGTCTTGTTTGTAAAGTGCCTATGTCTCCTGCAGCAAAAACATTTATTCCTTTCTTTATTGTACCAAATGTATTTCTTGACATTCCTGCTCTTCTCTTCCGCTTCAGTCATGACTTGAGCTTTACTTTTACCTCTGCCCTTTCCATTTTCCTTATCCTGCTTTTTAAAATATTTTTTAAAATTAAAGTAATTTATATTTATAAAGCGCACAGCAGCCCTCAGGCATTGTGGCGCTGTTACAAGAATACTACTTAGTTACATTACAATAATACTTTCTTAGTTACATAGCAAGAATACTTTCTCGGTTACATAGCAAGAATACTTTCTTAGTTACATTGAAAGAATACTTTCTTAGTTACAATGTAAGAATACTTCCTTGGTTACATAGCAAGAATACTTTCTTAGTTACATTGCAAGAATGCTTTTTAGGTTACTTTACAAGAGTATTGTCTTAGTTATATTACAAGAGTACTTATTTGGTTACATTACAAGAAGCTTTCTTAGTTACAAATGCAACGGCAGCAGGAGCAGGCAATGTACGGGCATTAACCTTAATAGCACTATTAGCACAGAGTGAATAGAGGAGGCACCAGCAACAGGAAACGAGGGGGCAGTGACATAGGCATAGCCTGAGCATTCGAGTTTACCAGAGTGAAGGAGGCAACACCACAGGTATGATGGGTGAGGATAACTTTGGAGGTACACACATAATGTGAGGCCGATTAGGTAGGCAGCATGCTGCCACCAAGGGTAAAAATGGAAAAAAATGGCGCTAATGGAAAAACGATGGCGGTAAAGTAATTCCGCCATCCTTTTCTGCCGTGGACTATTCCGACCCTTCACACCGTAATTACCGCCGCCGTAAAGTACGACGGCGTAAATAGCGGACCAGTGTCGCGCGCCCGAGACACCACGTCGGAAATAACGCTAAGGCGTAAACCAGTGCTGATCCCAAGTAAAGCGGACACGGTAAAAACGGCCTCCACAAGGGCGCAAAGTACCTTAACGCCATGGCGTAGTTACCGGCATCGCAGAGAAGGTGTTAACAACCCAGAACAGTGCCAGAAAGAGGAACAGGTGCACCCAATCAGCACAGGTGGAGTCCATATAGTCAGGCACAGCACAAAAGGAGCACACCCACACACCACACCACCTCCCACACCAAGATGATACCAATTCTCGCAGCATTCATGGAGCTGGAGGCCCTGCTTGCAAGGCAGCAACAACGACAACATCAACAACAGCAACCACAGCAACCACAGCCCCCACCACAGAGGATACACAGGAGGAGAAGGAGGCAGAGACAGGCCCAGCATGCCCTACCGGTGCAGCCCCCAATTCCACGCATCAGACCCACCCCCTTCAACCTCACACCAGAGCAGATACACACCCTGTACCGGCTTGACCGGGACACGATAACCACCATAGTGGCCCTGATACATAACGACATAGTGAGCCTAATAGAAATCAGCACTGCCATCCCCCCTCTACTAAAGGTAGTGTCTGTGCTCCACTTCCTTGCCACAGGGACCTACCAGCATACAGTGGGGCACATGCATGGCATTTCACAGCCCATATTTTCCCGGATACTCAACCAAGTGCTCGATGCCCTCCTCAAGCACAGAAGGGACTACATATGCCTCCCCCGGACTCCCCAGGAGACATATGATACCAAAGCTGCCTTCCATGCACTTGCAGGCATGCCAAATTGCATAGGTGCCATCGTCTGCACCCACGTAGAATTGGTGGTTCCCCATGCCATGGAGGTGCCGTATCGCAACCGCAAGCAATATCACTCCATCAACGTCCAGATGGTGTGTAATGCCAGTAAAGCCATCACACAATGCAATGCCCGATACCCCGGATCAACTCATGACTCTTTGGTCCTGCGCAACTCTACACTACCACGCTACATGGAGCGACATGCTGAACGACGTACCTGGCTGCTTGGTGAGTAACCGGAATGGGCCATGGCAGTCCATTGGGGCTGTGAGTAGGCTGTCAGCATACTCCACCCGGGTGGTAAAGGGTGGGGTAGAGAGATGCATAAGGGTGGGACAGTCAACGCCATCGTACGATGTAATGGGGTGACTGTATCCTGGGACATGTGTGCATGGCCAGTGAACACCTGCTGCAATGTCAGATTAGCCCAATTCTCCACCATGATTGCACGAACACTTACCTTCATTCCACTCTCATGCAGGTGATGCTGGCTACCCATTGAAGCCGTGGCTCATGACCCCGGTCTGCAACCCACAAAACAGGCACCAGGAGGACTACAATAAATCTCATACCCGTACACGGGTGGTGATAGAGCAGACCTTCGGCCTTTTGAAGGCACGATTTCGTTGCCTCAGCCGGTCAGGTGGGGCCCTCATCTACAGCCACGAGAAGGTGGCCAAGATCACCATGGCATGTGCAATGCTGCACAACATGTGCATCCATCGGAACGTGCCACTGCCCCCTGACGTGGGTCTGCTACCACCAGAGGACGAGGAGGAGGAGGAGGAGGAGGAGGAGGAGGAAGGAATGGCAGGACAGCATCACGGGGCCGATGCACAGGAGGGACGTCACGTGCGACAAGCATTGATTGACCAATATTTCTGAGTCACAAGTCAGCTGAGGGGGTGAGGATGACAGGACATTGGGCACTGGGTGTGGGGATACATGTACTACATGCACTGTGAGACATTAAAAGACACATGCACAATGATCAATGTCCACTCTGTTTTCCAGGATACACCAAACTGTGTATTGTATAATCATGTGAAAACGTGTACAAATAATCCTCCACCCTCACCCCCTCCCCCCCAACTCCCATGCACACCCTCACCCCCCTCCCCCCCAACTCCCACGCACACCCTCACCCCCCTCACACTCCCCCCACAACAGCCCCACAATGGTCCCATCAATACTACATAGGCCACATGTGTGTGGCTTCATAGTCAATGGGCACGCCCCGAGCATGAGGAATCATTTTCGCATTGTGCGTTGTGACCTGCGGACCGGGCTAGTCTGTGTGGAGGAGCACTGGGAGGGGGGTTCCTCCTGCTGGGGCTGAGGTCTGGGGGTTGCTGCCTCCAGGGCATCAGCAATCCTGCCGAGCACCTCACAGAGCCGGTTTGTGGATGTAGTGATGACCTCGCCCAGAGCCTGCAGGTCATTGTGATGCACCAACCCTGATTCCCGGTTGTCCCGGAGAAACTCCTCAATCATGGCCTTGAGGTTCTGGGAGTGCACAGCTTCTGCGGCCGATGTGGGGGATGTGGTTGGCAGGCTCGGTATTGGGCCTGCAGGCCTCTCAGGTGTTTCGGCAGGTGAAGTGGGCTGATGTGAGACAGGTGTTACCCCTTCGCCTGTGAGACCTGGGCCATCACTCGACCCGGAGTCGCTGTGTGCAACCTGGCTGTATGATGGTGACTCAGGGCTGTAGACGTTGGTCTCCTCCACGTTGACCACGGAATAGGATGTGGGGCTGTCTGGCACACTAAGGAGGCACATGGCAGCATTCTCCCCTGACATGCTGGATTCCTCAGGGTGCAGCGTGGGGCATGTTTCCGGCAGAACTGCAGCCATGTCCAGGTGCGCGGGTGGGGGTTGTGTACCCTCCATGGGGGTTGCTGGAGCAGGTGGTGTAGTATGGGCCTTATGTCTGCCAGCAGGTATGCGCTGTACCCTGCCCCTGTCCCAGGAGGTACTTGGCCGGGAGCCTTCCTGCTCCTCACTTTCATGACCGCTACCTGTGGGGGGCAAGAGAGAGACAGCATGATCAATGATCTGGGGGTCATCATGACTTCAAGCCTATGGTAACACATTGGGAGAGCAGCGTCTTGGTGATATTTTGGTCGGTGAGTGAACTTGGCTTGGATGGTAAAAGCATACTGTTGGCGGGGTCAATCATGTTGGCGGAGTACTGTGGTGAGTGACATTGACCAGCTTTCTGTGTGGCATGGCCAATATGGGTGTCAGCCTTGCACCTGACATCATCCTGGGTCCCACTTGTTACGACATGGTTGCAGGGGGGGGGCTACGAAGCAAACATGATGTGACTCTTTGGCCGGCCCTTTGCGGTGAATTACATTAGGGATGCATGTACTGTTTGGACTCATGACACTCACCTGCATCAGCGTATGAGGGATCACCGCAATCCATTTCGCCCACACCTTCGATGGCTTCTGTGCCCATCATCTCCGCACATGTTTCCTCCCAGGGCATCATTTTAATGGGTGAGCCTGGGCCTCCTCCTGTCTCCAGTGCCTGCTGACGGTTTGCTGACATGATGGCCCGCACCCTGAGACGGAGGTCATCCCAGCGTTTGCGGCAATGCGTTGTGCTGCGGGGGGTGTTCCCAATGGCGCTCACCCTCTGTGCGACCAACTCCCATATCTCCTTCTTTCTGAGGATGGTGGGCCTACGCATGTCGCTGCAGAATACGATATCTGCATGTTCATGCAGAGTGTCGACCAGGACCTGTAACTCATCCTGGGTGAATTTTTCTTTTCGGATGCGCGCAGCGCCCTTTTTCAGAACTTTAGGCATGATGATCTTCTCTGTTGTATATTTGGTCGATCTGAGTCCTGTATGGAGTCCTGTATGTCCTGTATGGAGAGGATTGCAATGGATTGTGTTTTTAAATATGGCCGCCGTGATGCTTCCCGTTCCTGTGCGATGACGTTATTTCCGTTTCCGGTATTAAACGGTGGCCGTAATTTACGGTTAACGTAAATTACGGTCTCCGCTAATTACGGATTCCATCGAAGGCGATGGTGTTAATTACGTCTAGGTTTATGGCGGTAAGGGGTTTGACGGGACCTTTTGCGCTATGCCGCAAGGGAGTTTACCGCCATGGCGGAATACTCGTGCATGCGAAGTCGGAATATGGTGGAAATAGCGCCTTCCGACCACATCGTACATGGTATTTACGCCATGGCGGTAATTACTGTTACTTACCGCCGGACTCGGAATGAGGCCCATTGACAATCTGGAGTGCGTCATGTAAGAGGATTCAATTCAACACTACAGCTAAGTCAATGCCTAGTCTGGGATACTGAATGGAAACCCTTGTTGATATATCTTTATGTCCAGTTCATGCGTTCTGGATGACTACCCCTATATAACACCCCTCTCTTGGAATCCCCCTGACCCCACTGAGCCAAGAAGTAGTTCTGTTTTGCAAGTTAAAAGGTTTATTTGAGAATTTAAACAATATATATATATATATCACACTTTATAATAAATTAATAATTGAATATCACACTTAATCTGATATGATAAAGATTAACAACGGAGAATCTGGCACTAGCACACTTCTTTATAATCACTAAGGAGTTGACATGAAATGGATAAGGTAGCACACTGGTAAATAGGGACAGAAGAATAAGGTGGTAGAGAATGCTTTATATAAGTTCAGATGGATGCAATGTTGAATGAAAGTGCAATACAGAAAATACTCAATATGATTTCAACAAAACAATGTAATCACTTTTCTCTGGCAATCCCCTCCCTCCTTTATGCAATGCAAGGAAATGGAAGGAAAGCACACAGTTCTCAGAAATGCAATCAAATGTAATTCAGTTCACCCCAGCAAGCTTAGACTACAGAAGTTTGAAACACAGGCCCAAAATGCTTTTATATGTGCTGGCAATGAAGTGAAAAATATGCTAAAATGCTTTTAATTCCCTCTAGAGGTTCAGGGTGAGTGGTGTCAAGTTAATATTAGTCCAGGCTCACTCTAGCAATGATTCAGGGTTGGTTCTAAAGAGGCAAACACATTTTTAGCAAGGAAAGCAAGGAAGCTGCTGTTTTCACACGTGGAGAAATTTGCAAATCGCGGCAAATTCGCGAGTGCGTTTTTCGCGATTGCGGCAAAAGTGTATGGAATAGGAATGCGGTTCTAGGTTCGTTGAAAAGCCAAGATTCCCAGCTTTCAGAGGAAAGTTACTGCAAGTCTCTAAGACAAACGGTCACGGAGATATGAGCGATATGGTAAAGATCGTTTTTCAGATTTGAAATTTTAAATTTCAAAGTGACAAGTGACAGCTAGCAACTAGAAAATGACAGGTGACAGCTTTGCAAATGACAGGTGACAGTTAGGAGACAGTTCTGGTTAGATTAAAATAGATTGAATTATATTATTTTAACTAAGATATTGGTTCTGCACAGTTCTGCTAGGTACTCACAATATATTTAGAAATAGAATGGGCCTCGCCACGGATCTGGTCAGGTTTTCTTCACTCGCCACGGACGGTCTCTGCGCACAGCGTCGGGGTCAGCTCTACTCTGCTGGTCTGGGTCTCTGGTTCTGATCAGGTCTGTGGGTCCGGATACAGCGGTCTCCGGTTCAGCTGGTCTCTCTCTGGATACAAGACTGCTCTCTGGCAAATGGCAAGAGTTCTTGCAAAGAATTCAAACAGCTCGCCTGGCTGTGATAATGGCAATGATTTGAGGCCTGCTAAAGAGGGATTTAGCTTGTAGTTGACCTCTCTGCTACAAATTCTGAAGTAAAGTCTTGGTCTCTGAAGGTGGATAGATTGAAGTCTCTATGTTGGCTCTCTGGAGGTTGATGGAGGTAAAGTATGGATTTTCCCGGCAGAGCGTCCCGCAGCAGATGGAATAGAATGTCCCTATCTGTCCTGACTGTCTGCTTTTATGTGTTTTGAAAATGGGCGGAAAGGCTAGCTTCCTAGGCCCTACCCCTCTCCACTTGTCATTGGCCACTTCATCCTCTTCCCCTTGATTGGGGGAATGAAATGAAGTGTCATCATGATGAGGTCTGTTTATGGTACAGAGAACCCACCCCTGTCAAATTACACACAATCTATATTTTGACCCAAAAGACATATTTGCACAGGTACACATTTGTTTAAAATTACATGCACCCATCACATATCACAGGAGGTATACCCTGTCCAAATCTGCTCTTCCTGGGAGCTTGCATTCAGAAATGGCAACATTTGCACTTTTTAACTGGTTTCGTAATATCGGACATTACCCCAAATTTATACACATGTGCGCAAGGAGTATGGACATTACTTGATGAAGTGTCAGATTTTTAACATGCATACATTTTAAGTAATACCCTCTTAACTGCTAGTTTGCCCCCAGATCATGCCGCCGATTCTAAAAACCTCTTAAAATGTGGGCAGAAAAATCACAAGAATTATGGTATCATTTAAATAATTTTCACAAGTCCGTACTATGAGTTATTCATCTTTTTCTAAAACCATATTCTGGCTACAGGGTGTGGTTTCCCCCCAGCACAAGGTTGAATTTCTGGTTTTTCCAGTTCTGCCAAGCCAGCTTGCTCTCACAGGCAGTGCTCCTCCCCTTTCCTTCCAGGAGGAAGCCACTTTTACGGCCCCCCTAATAAAACATTTGCCTGAGTCAGGACAGGGCTTTGTTCAATTTCCTGCAGAGCCCAGGTAATTCAATCAGAGAAGTGTCATATCCCTTTTGGTGGGAGCAGCAAAAGGCAGCTAGGCCTGGGAACACAGCTGTTGTGCAAGTCTCATCTCCTGTCGGGGGTAGCTGGTGGGCAGAATTCAGTTCCTTAAACCAGGCCCCAGCTAATGTCACTTTTAGTTACCCAGTTTTCTGCATTCAAATAAAACTAACCATTTTACATATGCAGCTAGAATGCTGATTTTAAGTTTAAAGCTATGACATTTAAACAATTGCAACCTATGTGACACTCAAAAGTAGGTCACTCATTTCTTTTAAACATTTAGATTTTTAGTGTCTTTCAGTCCACATTTACTTAAACTGCTGAAATCCACAGCTCAGCCAGTCTTGTTATAAACCTTCAAGTCACTTCAGAATATAACTTTACATTGGATCCACCTCTCAGTAAGTCTTTCTTTGGCCTGCTTTGGGTTCATTTATTCAGTTTTACACAAAAAAAAGTCTGGTGTTGTTTTAAACCGCCGGCTTTCTGATAGTGGTGAGTACTGGTAATGCAACCATTTTGGGGATTTTTCTTGGATTAATGCATTCCAAACAGGAATGGTTCTTACATGGTAGTAAATCCTTGCTTAACATTGTTTTGATGGGGTTTTGATGGGGCTCCTTACAGTAAGATGGTTATGTGGAACCCCACAAAAGGGTTGAATCTTTAAAGTGGTCCAATGAGTCAAAATTTCAGCAACTTTTTGACATCAGTAACAGTGGATTTTGTTAAAAAAGATCTTTCTTTACACTGGTGGGTGGCAAGTTAGGTAACCATTTTGGTGCGCGTACAAACTGCGTGGTTCTCCTGGATTCTGGCGCACTTGTGGGCTTTTTGGCCATCTTGGATTTTCTAAGCCCACAGCACCAAATGTTGCAGCATGATAGCTCAAACGTGGGTCAGGACACCCAACAGTCACCAGAGGGCATGGTGGGGGTTACCTCAGCCTTTGATAGGGTGATTATTCTACATCAGACAAACCGGCCATAGTATGCAATGTCCTTGGAATTCGTGGGGTACAATCCATACTGAGTGAACATTTTATGGCTAGTGAGCAGAGAGGCAGAGCTACTACTGTTCACCATGAGAGTGATTGGCATAGGTGGTCGTGAGATCGATAGGAGGTGAGCAATCTAAAGGGTACATGTGGGTAGCTCGACACCTCCAAAACCATGGCGGCGTGGAAAGGAGTGACTTAGCCAGTGAGTAGAGGGAGGATGAGGTGAGGGCATGGTGACCACAACGTAACTGGGGGCAATAATCAGCGATTACTCAGTTAGGTGGGGCTAACTAGCGCAGTACAATGGATCAGAAAACTAGGCAGAGTAATTCAGTATTCAGTAAAAACGCTAATCATTCCGTTAGGGCCGTGAGCGAGCAAGTTAACAGCAATGCTAACTAGATAAGAGTAGCACCGTACCGCGGCTGATCCACCGATAGTGAGGACCTAAGCCGTATAATACATAATCGTGCTAGCGAGGTGTATGTAACAGTCGGCATGTCGGGCATAGAAGACAACATCGGCAGGCTAAATTGAGATAAAATGATCTAAGTCGTCTTTGCAACAATAGGAGACATGTGAAATTGAGCAGTAGCATTCATTAATAATACAACCAATTTACTCACTTCTGTCACATGCAACGTGGGCTAGCATTCAGGTATGGGCGCACTGACGACTGGGCAGAGTGACTGGGCCAAGGCCCATACGGCCCAGACAGGCACCAACAGGCCCTTAAGAGAGGCCCTTTAGAGGCAGGTCCCGGCTTCCGCCTGATGGTTGGACTGATAGGCTGATAAACCGTGGCAAAGCCAATCAGCTCCACCTAAGGAAGCTGGTCACTGCCTCAGGCAGAATGATCGAGCGCAGGGCCATCTTTGAGGAAGCGCGAAATTTAAATTTTGCTGGACCTCAGATGCAACTTCTTGGTGTAAGCAGAATGCATGGAACCGTGCTCCCTCGAAAACCGCTGCGTGTTCATGGGTAATTCCTCAGGGGTCATGAAGTGAACACAGAGTTACTGCTCATGTGGAATCCTCATACTTGATTGCAGCGTTGATCCGACATGAGAGGGCTCCAGCCCTCCCATGTTGGCTCGACGCCAGATGAATGAAATGTGCCAACCAGCACCGACAGGCCCTTAAGAGCGGCCCTTTAGATGCAGGTCCCGGCTTCCGCCTGACGGTTGGCCTGATAGGCTGATAAACCATGGCAAAGCCAATCAGCGCCACCTAAGAAAGCTGGTAACTACCTCAGGAAGGACAATCGAGCGCAGCGGCTATCTTTGAGGAAGCACGAAATTCAAATTTAACTGGACCTCAGATGTGACTTCTCAGTTTAGGAAGAATGCATGGAACCATGCTCCCTCGAAGAGCGCTGTGTGTTCATGGGTGATTCCTTAGGGGTCATGAAGTGAACACGGAATTACTGCTCATGTGGAATCCTCTGAGTTGATTGCAGCGTTGATCCGACGTGAGAGGGCTCCAGCCCTCCCGTGTTGGCTCGATGCCAGATGAATATTAAGTTGACTTGTGACTCACTCCTATTCCTTTTATCTTTCACTTCATTCCTTTTTTCTCTTAACGCTTTGGCACAGAATTCCATGTGTTCTACTTTTTTTCCAATCGCAAAGGTTTCTGTTAAGGAAGGGTCGCCACACATCCACTTATTTATTTTTAAAGTATTTTATTGGCATTTAACTTTTGCAAACATTTACACAACAATCTGTTATGGCTTCATTATTACAGGGGGGAATGGGGATGTAAAAAAAAAAACAAATAGGAAAGAAAGGGGGTGAGGGAGACAAATATAGTACGCCAAACAATAATTAAACTAACTAAACAACAGATATTCTTGCCATTTTAGATGCGCCTGGGGTTCGGCCCAGGTTCATTTAGTCTCTTAATCATCAGAGTTCATAGAGTGTTGGGTTGGCGGGATGGTGCCAAATCTGATAGTTCTGCTGGTGTTTTCGTTGGATATTAGCTTCATATCTAGTTCAATAACATTTCGGTGGACGCAGAATAGTTCAGGGGCTTGTCATCCGACGGGTGAACCACGTCCCATATTAGTGCTTTCCAGTCTTCGAATGCTGGGCTTACCTCTCCATTTGCTCGGGTCGCCACACATCCACAACCGCTCTTGGCGTGTGTGATTCTTTGTGTATATAATTATCTGATCCCTAATAAGCTCATCACTGGTGATGCATGTGCCAAAATGGCATGAAGGTGCTAATCTGAGTAGAGCCACCTGTTTTATCCTTGCTTCTACTTTCTGGAATAAAAATGCTATGTATTCATTGCTACATTGTTTTTTGGCATATAGTAAATATCCAGTTGTTTGTCAACTCATAAATATTCATATCACCACTGCATGCTTCCTCTGCTGTGATAGAATTTCTCTAAATTTCATTTGGCCTTGTGGTCCTAAGGCATGCAGAAGCAATTTCTTTTTCTTTTCTGGAGACACTCCTTCATGCTCTACTGCTCTTAAATAAATTGACAGATACTCCTTCCAATCTGCCCAAGGTATTACTGGTTCCTGAGGGTGGGAAAATATATTCTGGCGGATGAACTGTAAATCCTTGCATATCTACTGTTATAAAGTAGCTTTCCCTCTATAATTTTCTTTTGCTTATGTCGACGTGGCTTTGTGCCTTCTTAATATGATATAAATGGACACGGGTATACACACTTATGTGGGTGTGGTTTTGTGACTTTCGTAGCTCAGTGGCTCTGCACTCATTTGTTTAATCGTTGCCGAGGAAACAGATTGTCAGCCATTAGTTTGAGCGTGGACAAGGACACCATCTGGGCAGTTGTTTCCAGACACCCTTTTTACAACCAAATGTTAGACATTCCAGAAATATCAGGAGAATCCTTAAAATATATTGAGAAAGGTGGAGCAAAAGATCACATATCAAAATCTGCTGAGGAGCTACATCATGTGGTGAAACATGAGAATGTGTAGAGGTATAAGAGGTGAATAGAAATTAACCAAATCCTTGTGGGATTATGAGAGGAATGCTGACATACTAATGAATGGTCAAACAAGAAGGACCACATACAGAGGTCTGAAACCTAACACAAGGTCAATAACAAATAAATATCCAAAGAGTCTACAATGCCATTATTTCAATCAATGTAGAATTAAGCGACATATTTGTTCACAGTTCAAATCCATATTTACTCTGCATGGAATTTATATGATTTATTGATCTAAGACATTTGGAAAAAATAAAAATTGAAAGTTTCTATTCGGTGCTAAGTCTCCCAAAGATTTTTCTTTCCCTCAAACTCACTCAACATATTGGGCAGACACAATATACTTTTTTGGTGAAGACAAGCAACAACACTACATCTAAATACTATTTAGTAATTAGCGCCCAAGGATGATGAATGTCTGCATTTAAGCTTTGTCTACACTGGATCGTCGGCCTATGTTTACACATGTGTGTTGCTGCGCACCCAGCTAGTAGCCTGTGCGGGCGCTCACACACCCAAAGACACTGGGCCTCATTATGACTCATGCGGAATGGGTTAACGGGTTCTGCTAATGGATGTGGACCCGTTAACACCATTCTGCACGATTACGAGATCCCCTCGCGGGACCTGGTAAGGACGCCTGGCAAAACCAGGCGTCGTTACCGGGTCCCGCGAGGGGACCAGGGAGCTAACAACGGGTCGGTCATAATCGGCCCGTTGTTAGCTCCCTCTCCCATTCCCATTGAGCCCTATAGGGGCTCAATGGGAATCGGGAAGGTCCGGGCCCGGGATCCCTGAGGGAGGAGTTACCGGGCCCTCCGAATTCGGAATGGCCCGGTAATTCCCCATTCAGGGAACCCGGTAAAGGAGCCCGATTTGGCAGCAGCTATGGAGCTAGTAGCTCCGCCAAACTCGTAATGAGGCCCACTAGGTTTTTCATTTTTTTTCTTCTTTAAGTATTTTCTTTTTCTGAGCGTGTGTTCAGACCACTCAAGTTGCTTCCTCGTACCTTCTCAGCAACAGTAATTGCCTCAGTCACTGCTCCGCTCCACCTGCGATCATGCCAGTATCATGAACTACCACATTGACATTGGCTGTGGGCTGTCCGCATCCTCTGTCGCCAATATGAAGTATGAGGGGCAACATGCAGAGGTGGGTTAACGCTTCTTTATTATTTAACAGCCCCACATTGCATCCATCGGCCTCTGCCCTCGATCAACCATCCTCCCCAAATCGCCACGAGCATTCCGTGCACAAGCATGGAACGCTTGGCTCCTACACAATAATAGAAACCTGAACACATTAAATAATAATTGGCCATCGAACCCTCAGTCTTCATGAGGCAACCATTGAGCCTGTGTCACTCACTAACTGATGCCAACTACAGATATAGCAGTGTGTCCTCTACATACTAATGCATAGAGACCACCTCCACTTGGCCACTAGATCACTCAATGCCTCTACCTAAATATTAAAAAACACGGGGAAAAAGGCTCCATCTCCTGGGACACTATATGGAAACAGGAGCAGGACACTGGCTGATTTCGTTCTGACCACTTGAGATTGCTTGGACAGGAAGGACTTAACCCAGTCAAGAACCTAACCCACTATGTCAAACCAATGCGCAAGGGATCAAGGAGCAGCTACCGGTCAATTGTCTTGAATGCTGTCTAGAGATCCAGATGCACAAGCTGGCAGGACCACCCAGCATCCAGTTCAAAGTTCCTCAGGGTAGCTGTCTCTATGCTGCAGCCAAGGCGAAATCCAAACTAACAAGGAGTAAAAAGATTTTTCTAGAAGTTTGAGATGAAACCACCTCCTCCTGAAATTTCCCCACAAAGGAAGTGGGATGATTTGATAACCCCTCAGCATCTAAAGATGTATTTTAGCAGCCAGATAACATACCCCACTTTCAAGGCCTCGGGAAAAACCTTTTGGATGAGAGAAGATTGGCACTTTAGAGCAAAAATATAAATGTCTCTATTATCTCAGAAGCAGGACAAGGATCAACCTTTTTTACAAGCATAAAAAGTCAGTTTAGGTTTACTACAATTAATCAATTTTTGCATCTCAGCTAAGTCAATGATATCGAAGGACTTGCACATTGGCACTTCTAAGAAACTGCAGAATTTTAACAGAAACTGTTGGACTGATATATAAAATTGTAATGATCTTAGAATTAAAATATCCCACAAAACAAGTACCTCAAGTGTTGGTCCAACAATGTTGGTTTTCTATGATTTTACAGTTGAAAATAAGTCTTTGGATTTATTGGAAGTAGATTCAATCACATTAGAGATATATGGATATACATGATGACGCACAGAGGACTCTAGGGGCTCAAGGTAAGGAAATATATATCTGTTCGGGTAATGAAGGGAAACACTGCTCTCTTCACTGAAGCACTGGACTAGCTGACCAAGGAAGAACTCATCAGGCACAGACTTCCAAATGGAATAGCATCTGCATAAGTTCCTACAGAGAAATGAACATTACAACAAAAAACATGCAAGCAGGGAAGCGAGCATGATGTAATACCTCTCTTCTCAGTACGAAAGACCAATCAATGGAACCTGCTGGACAGAGGGAAAGTCTCTGGCTCGCTAACTCTTGCTCCCACTGACTCTCCTGGCCTGGACTCAGGACTGGCTCCAGGGCACCCCACCCCCTTTTCAGGCTGTAATGTGGAGGCAGGAGCAGGCATGGGCACCACCCTCACCATGATCCACATTCTCCCATCGCTCACCTGGACCAAGGTCCCCCTGACTTCAAGTATTCATAGCAGTGGGAAGAAATATCTCAACTTCCCAGGACATAGGGAGTAAGGTAACAATCTCCAACCATTGCGTTCCTGTTTTGCACTGCCCCAAGGGAGTGGGTTCATACATGTTCTTGCTGATGGCTTGCTTCTGCCTTAGTCTCTCCCTAACCTCCTCACCATTACATGCGCTTACTCCTTGCTCTCTGAATAGCCATCAGGGATTCAACTTCATTTCCAGTATCTCCCACCACTTCTGTCCTCAAAAGGGATCCACCGTGTTGTGGAGTGTGGAATGCTACGATAACTCTATAACATCTATTGTATGGCAGCCTCCCAGGATTTACTGGTGCTGAGACTGGCTTCAAGTTTTTTTCAGAGAATTGTTTTGAACCTCTCTAATTGGCCATTGCACATGGGATGGTAAACTGAAGTTCTTATATGTTGTACTCCACACCTTTGCAAGAGCCTTCACCTCCCCTGAACAAAATACATCCCATTGCCAGAGACAATGCATTGAGAGCATCCCTCCCTTCAGCATATAGGTTGGAGGAACATAATGATATTCTCCGAAGTGGCGGCATCTATGAAAGCACTCCGGCGACTTGCCATAATAATCAAACATTATGGTGCTGTATCATCTATGATGGGGAAGAAGGTCAAACTGTCTCACAAGATCAGGCACCTTCCAGCAACTCGACAGATGTCAATGGCATAGCACATTCTCTGACTAGTCGGTTTAACTGATTGCCAATGCTTGTCCACCAGTACTCTGTGCAGAGGCACTTATTGGTGATCGATATACATATGTGCCCAGAATGGGTGAGCCTGAGGAGCTCCTTCCTCATACCAATTGGGAGAGCTAGCTTTTGACCTCTAAGAAACAAACCTCTGTCCAGTGAGAGCTCCTCCTTTAACCTGCTGCCATGAGAACAGTTTGCGTTCTACCATCTTGGCAGAGGGCCAGCCTCCGGTCATGTAACTGGAAATTCTGTAGAAGAGAGGATCTTCACATACTTCTGCCTTCTTTGGAGAACTGCCCCACTCTGGGCCTGCCATCCTTGTTAACAGTTGTTGAGATACACAATGACACACAGTGGAAACTTGAGGGTACAGGTAAGGAAATTAAGATGTATTCACGCAATGGAGGGAACCGCCACTCCTCTCCATGCTGAAGCACTCGGCCAAGTGGGAACTCAGCAGGACACGCTTCCAAATGGAATAGTAACAGCATGAGGCCATAAAGAGAAATGAAAAAAACACAGCAGTCATAAAAAATGAATGCATGCCGGTAAGCAGGATGCAACAAGAAATATGACAGTTTAACCTACACAATGTGCTCACGAAACTGAGGTCCCCGTGTTCTTAAACAAGCAAAATTTTCAGCAGACAAGGAATGTCCCAACACAGCAAGCAAAGAATGCCACCACACTTACTCTGTCGCGAGCCCTGACATGCAAGGGTAGAGGCAATCTTGCACTTGACCTAATGCAGCAACTGCATCGATAATTAAAGGTAACTTAAAGTTATAGTGACCCACCATTTTGTTTACTGTAGACAACTCAGCAGGCGATAATAGTCATGTGGGTGACTCAGATGCAATTAACCTAATATCTCGCTTCGGGAAGGTGGATTTTTTAAATTGATCAATTTTTTTAGAAGTTTAGAGTGAAAACGATACAATTAGTGGTTGGAACACTACCCTGAAGTGGTGGTCCCAGATAAAGATAGAAAATAGAACAAATCAACAATTAACAAAAATATACATTAATTTATTTTGGTGTATTATATTATAAATGTGCAGTGCTATTATTTTGCAAAGCTCATGGGTAGATTTGATGGAAGGAGAAAGGGAGCAGGGAGGCTTACACTATTTTCTGAATTAACACATATGTAGAAAAGCCCTTTTTTATTAAACCGACCCGCTGTAGTGGTGAGTGGAGTGCTGTGATGTACATGCTGATGTTATATATGGAACTGTGGAGCATCATCCAAGCCTGAGGTTCCAGCAGTGTCAGTTGAGAGAAGCGTGAGAAACAGCCTGGGTGGTGGGCACCGATATTCTTCCTCTTGTGTCTACTTGGTATCATTGACTTGAGCCCTAGTCTGTACCTGGGAAGAGGAGTAATAAAGAGTCACAACCCTCACTGCAACAGAGTGGCTCTCTTTCTTGACTCCTGTCTACTTTACCTAAGAAGCACACGAGGTACACACCTAGGACACAACATAACATATGTTGACGAGTGGAGAAAGGACCTGGAAACTGCTGTGAGGGGAGTAGCGGCACCAATGATACCGCCCCCAGAGAAGAGACCCAACAGGGCTCTGTGGCTTGCCCACGTATGTATCTTGGAACCCAGGGCAAGGCGGGCGTTGGTTCAAACGGTTGCTTGGGTCAGTCGGATCGTGATGCATATGGAGTGGGCGGTTTTTGAATTGGTCGTGCGCCAGTGCAGCGCAGAAAGTTCCCAGGCTGGTGGCATTCAGAAGCGAAGTGCACCGGGATAGTGGAGAGACAAAGTCGGCAGCCGTGACCTGCCATTGTCACCAGTGAGCCACACGCGTCTTTTGTGTTTTGCCCAATTGCCCAATCGTAGGGCCTGACAAGTTTAACATGGTTTGTTATTTGGTGATGCGTTGTACGGATCTATGTTGGAATTTGGTGGTTGAATATGGTGTTTTTGTTGTGTGGTGTTTTTCTCGCAAACTGTTGATTAGAGAGTGTATTTATAGAGATTGTGGATCCAGAATAGGTTATTTCTGTTTTTGATTCCTTAAGAAGGAGAAGTGTGGTGTCTGCAGTCTAGTACACATAGAGCCTCATTACGAGGTAGGATGTAGCCATGGTGCTATCAGCACCATGGCTACCCCCTTACAGCATTACGGGTCCGAGTTCCCGAAATAGGGACTTACCGGGTCATTCCAACCTTGGAGGACCCGGTAAGTCCCCATTCCGGGAACCATTCCCCATTCCCATTCGATCCCCCATAGGGCTCAATGGGAATGGGGATGGAGCTAATAATGGTACCGCAATTTGCGGTACCTTTATTAGCTCTGAAGTCCCTTAACGGGTCCCATCCTTAACACCTGGTAAGACCAGGCGTTAAGGAAGGGACCCGCTAAGGGACCTTGGAATAGGGTGGTAAGGGATTACCGGCACCAGTGTCCTTACCGTTGCCGGTAATCCCTCACCACCTACCTTGTAATGAGGCCCATGATCATCTTTTTCTGTGGTGGGGTGTCATGGAGTTGTTACACTTAAGCATTGTGTAATCTGTTGGGATGTTATGTGGGTGTGTGTTAGAAGTAAGTTCTTCCATTGAACTCCTTTGTGGGTATGGGATGGATGTTAGTTCCATATTTTCTACTTTTTTAATTGCTCACTTTGATAAGGGCGTTCCCCACTCCTCTTTTTGTCCATGTCCTTAAGGAGGAAGGTGTGTAGTGATGAGTGGAATGATGTGATGTATATGATGATGTCATATATTCCAAGTCTGAGATTCCAGCAGTGGCATTTGAAAGAAGCTGTAGAAACAATCTGGGAGGTGGGCATTGGGATTCTTCCTCTTGAGTCTACTTGGTGTCATTTGGCGGAGTCCTAGTCTGTACTTGGAAGCAGAGTAATAAAGAGTCACAGCCCTCACTGCAACAGAGTTGCTCTCTACCTTGACTCCTGTTCACTTCATTCAAGAAGCACACGAGGTACACACATAGGACACAACATCAGACCGTCCTCTGAGATCTGTGACCTCTTCAGCCAGATCTAAAACAGTGGAAAATGCATTCCCTTTGCGATACACATAAAAAATTAAATATGATTCTGTCGACTTGCTTCCTCGTCTCAGTGCTGACAGCTTAGGGCACTTACACCCCTGGAGCTACCCTCTCAGAGCCAATAGCTTTCAAATATATGTTTGACTTAACCACTTACCTATGAAAGTGGGCAGAGCCTACAATGATTCGGTTCATGACGAACATCAACATGCTCACACTTATCATCTAAGGGGTTCATTGCAAACCCGGGTTGCACACAATCAAGAGCTGCTCTGCTTTTCCTGGGAGGCACAAGTAAGCTTCCTCCATCTCCCAGAACCCTGTGTGTTTTCTGCCCCTGACATTCTGGTGTTTTTAATGGCTGAATCAATCCTGGATGATGTGCCCAATAAGATGTTTTGTGAATGCAGCTCCACACTTGAAAATATCAGGCGGTTTCCCACGAGTGGCTGGATTTTATGACGTGGGACTTAGATAACATGCTGTACCTGGCAGAGCTGGCTCAGCAGGCCTAGAAGGTAGGGCCGAGCAGCACCCCAGTATCCCTTGTGAGTTGGATGCATAGGTTGGACAGCAGCAGCTGGTTTTACATAAATTAGGGCTGAGGTATTAAATAATTAAGAACGTGTTTTCGCAATGCTGTGGTGTTCTCATATTGAATATTGCTGAATGGAGGGGAGAAGCATAACACAAAGTACTCTTTCATCCTTTCCTTAGAAACATCTCATAGGGGGCATAGAAACACTTGAGACAAGGTCAGTGTTCTTGTGGTGCTCGTGTTCAGCGCCTGCCACTCCAGCAACCCTAAGAGCCCATTAAGAGTCCATGCTGCCTGCAGATCCTGGCCATCTTGCAGGTCCTCTGGCACCACTGATGCATTATCAGGCTCCTTAATAGGTGCCTGTACCCCACGGCCTCCTGTATACCCCTTGATGGCCTATGTTAATGTTGATCTGGTCCCATTTGTCCCACCTATCTGGGAATGCCTCCCTCGGCTCCTGATGTGTATCCCTCTCTAGCTCCCTTTCTCTTGGAACACGTTGAGGTGTTTATTGAAAGATTACTGGGGAAGTTTGATGTGGCAGCAATGGCCACGGAAGGGAAGTCCCAGCTTAAAAAGGTGTGAGGGCTTCTGGATCATCTGAACCAATTCTAACTTAGAGAATTTAGTAGATTTGACAGCATGCTGTATTAAGAAAGGGGAAGATGTCTTGGAGTGATGCGACTTCCACACTTGCTACCAGATATTACATTACATCGTAACATAACACGTGTTCTCTTCCCTCTCAAATCTTCGGGCAGCATCTCCAGCCCTCATTACACTGGAACTGGAATATTGTAACTCCATCCTAGAAGGAGCCAACTTCCCTTCAATGAATGCACTGCAAACCCTCCAGAATTCGGCAGCAAGACCCACTGCAATGACCACATAAAACCGACCCTTCGATCACTAGAGTGGCATGCAGGCCAAGAGGGATGCCTATGTAAAGCCATGATACTCAACCACAAAGCTCTACATGGTAGTACCCCAGAATACCTATCCAAATTGTTCCCCTCCTGCAAACCTGGCCGACAGTTACATTCAACAAATATACATTTCTGTGAATGCCCGGTCTAGAAATCGGCTAAAGTGGTTTGCAGAAAATGTGCCGTACGAGGAATGATTCTCTGCAACACTCGCTCTCTATATCCGAGGCCCTTTGCACTAAACTTGAATACCTGGTTCGTCTTAGAGGCCTATTAGATTCCTATGCCTGTTATTCTTGTCACCCTGGGAAGGGCTTTGAGGGGCAATGAGATGTGCATTGAGGGGCATTGAGGTACTATAAATTCTACAACTGCACATTTAAAATGGCAACCATACATATGTTAACTAAGGGGGACATCTCGAATAATGAGTTTGATTAACAGGGAACTATCATTTTTTAAAAAATTCAAACATTGAAGTAAACATCTGTGGCTCCTTGGAGAAAGAGACAAAAATATCAAGTAGTACCAAAAAGGCTCCCTCCAGCTGACCCCTGGGGTCTGCTATCTTTCCCACTGCACTGAGTGTGCCATTGCTCCTGTTGCATAGTATCCATAATCAAATCAACTGATCATCGAGACCGAATGGTTACTGTTACAATGCACCATTAATGGACTGGATCAAATATCAAGTGCCATGAATTATATAGGACAGCAGTTAACCCGTTAACAAAGTCCTTTCCTATTAGCGATGACGCTTCCTCTATTCGCTATTTCTCCCTCTTTTCTTTTCTCGTGTACGCATCAAGGAATATTGAACTTGTGACCTGTGTTGTGTAGATGGTCAATACTACAGCATCTCGTGGGCCTGAGAGAGGTTTTTCCATTAGTATTTTTGAGACCCATCAATGTTTATGGTGTTGGGGCGTTGGATGAGATGTTCTGTTTTTAAATTACTTTATAACCTCTTAAAATAACAAAGAGGTACATTTTGAGCTCCCCACCCCAAAGTCCTATAATGGCGTTTCCGAACTTGGTTTCTGTAGACAGCGGCTAGTGGTATATGCTGACTTTGCAGAGGACCCAGCTAACCAAGAAGATATATGGAGAGAACATATGCCCATTCACGGCGGCAGAACGAGGGGAGGCATAATAATAGGGGCTAACAGGAAAGAGGTGTGCTCCAGTGTCACCATTGTATCATTGAACTTCCTTCAGATATAATACTTCCAGCCTACACCTTGTTCCAGGGTGGTAGATTGCAAAGACGCTGCTACCAGCCACAGGAAGGGCTGATGGAAGTTTACTATGATCATAACGCTTAGGGACAGGAAATTAAGTTGTTATTTCAGTTCAGAGAAAAGGAAATAAAGAAGGACATGGCGAAAATGAATGAAAGAATGCAGAGAGAAATAAGAAACAGAAAAAGAACATGAGAGACAGAAATAGAACAAAATGGATGGGATTAAAACAAGAATGGATGTGAGAGGAAAAGGGAAAGAAAGAAAGATATTGATAGGGGGAAGAAAAAAAATAACAGAACAGTTTTGGAGAAAAAAAGAAGAAAAAAGAAAGAGAGAAAGGGAAAGAAAGAGTTAAGGAAAAAAGCAAAAAAGGAAGCAAGACAGAAACAAAGATTGATTGAAGAAACCAGGCAAAGAAGACAAAAGTTAGAAAGAAAAAGAAAAACAAGAAAGCAGAGCAAGAAAGGAGAAAGAAACCAAACAAGGAAAGGAAGTAAGAAACCGAGGAAAGAAAGATAGAAACTAATGAGGGAAAAGAAGGAAAACAATGAAAGAAAGAGAGAAAGAAAGAGAAAGAAAGAAAGAAAGAAAGAAGGAAAAAAAGAAAGAAAGAAAGAAAGAAAGAAAGAAAGAAAGAAAGAAAGAAAGAAAGAAAGAAAGAAAGAAAGAAGAAAGAAGTTAGGAAATATGAGGAGAGAAGAAACCTAGGAATGATAAAAGAAAGAACCATGGATAGAAAGAAAGAAACAACTAAAGAAACAAAGAATTGATCAGGCAGGATAAAGTACAGAAGAAACAAAGGTAGAAAGAAAGACAGAAAGCAAGAAAGAAAGAAATAAAGAAAGAACAAAAGAAATAAAGAAAGAAACCAGGAAGGATTAACGAGAGAAGAAACCAAATAATGATATAAAGGAAGGTGAAACCAAAGAAAGAAAGAAATAAGGCAAAGAAAAAAACACAAGAATGAAAGAGAGCACCAACGAAGAAAATACATAAAGAAGGAAAGAACGATTAAACCAATGAAGGAAAGTTAAAAAGAAAGAATGAAGAAAGCAATGAAAAAAGAATGAAGGAAGAGACCAATGAAAGAAGGAAGGAGAAAAAAAAGAAAGGAAAGAGAGGAAAAAAGAAAGACGCATGGAAGGATGATGGAGAGAAGGAACCAAAGAATGATGTAAAGACGGAACCAAGGAAAGAAAGAAAGGAAGGACGAATGAGAAAAGAAACCAGGAGCGGAGCTGAGAGGCGAGATGAGAGGCAGTCTGCCGCAGTCCAGCAGTCTTTCCACAGTGCCAGTTGTGGGAGTTACTTATTTCTTTGCCTCCACACCGCAGAGCGGTGAGCAGAGCTGAGAGGCGAGGTGAGAGGCAGTCTGCCACAGTCCGTGGTAACGCAGGATAAATGGAACGGGCACTTGAGATCCCATGTTTACAGAGACCCAGTGCGGCCAGCTCGGCTCTGCTAAAGCACCAAAAAAGCTGAGCGAACAATGGCGGCAATGGCGGCAAACGAAGTCCCGGAGATCACCACCGACACCACCCATGAAGTGGAGGTGGATTCAAGTCGTTGCCGTCTAACGAGCAACAAGAATCTATATGAACTGGAAGCAAGTCATACTAAATCAGGGGGAACAAATGACCGACCTGCAGCAACGGCGGTGGAGCCTGTGTCCAACGTTGTAGACTCGAAACACGAGGAGCCCAGTAAAGAAGTGAGCCATCTAGAACCGGCCAGCGTCCCGCCTACCACTGAGGCGAGAGAGTATCCGGCACAGGCGGCCGAAGGGAGGCCCCTGCAGGACTCTAAGCAGGCATGCGGTTGTGCGGAGTCGGGAAACAGTGGGTCTCTGCCGGCGCTGCCTCCGATGGGGGGAGCTTCCGGATATGCTCCAAATAACAACAAAGTCAAGGAGCGAGCTCCTGCGGGGACAGGGGACGTCTGCAGCAGTGGAGCAGACTTCCCACATGTGCAGGAGCCTGAACCAGAAAGACCAGAAGCAGCATTTGCGAAACATCGGAGGACATCAGAAAACAAAACGCCCAATCGGCGGGCAATCAAACTAGCATTAAAGTTATGGTACATTCAGAACCCCATCTACCCACGCATATTGCATGCCCAGCAAACTTGCAATCCCCTTAAAATAACAGTGGCCGAGAGAATCTTTTAGAAGCCCAAGTCAGCGAGGGGGGAAGAGAAAGTGACTCAGAGAGGAGTCATGAGGAAGACAACTCTGACCCAGACACTGAAGCAGAGAGTAGTCGAACCCTCCGAAGAGCGAACCTTCAGGGAGACAAATCCAAAACTAAACACCTAATGAAAAAACAAGCGAAATCTCAAAATCTTGCGAACATGAAAGCAAACAAGCAGAAGCACGCCACAAAACCAGCAGTTTCTAACAAGAGGAAAAATACAATGGCCACGTGCAAAAAACCCAAAAGAAAGGCACAACCATGGCACAGTTTCTACCAAAGCCACTGTTGTCTTGTCCCCTTAAGTCATTCTTCACTAATTACCAAAAGAGAAAACTGGATACAGACACTGAGCTATTGGATGCAGAGGTTTTGGAAGCCACCCTTGAAATCCCTCCAACAAACACTACTCCAGAGGTGGGGAAAGAAACACTACTCCAGAGGTTACCAGGCCAGAGAAAAGAACTAGTGTAAACAAAACACAGACGGGGGAAATCCAGTAGAACATCGAGCCCAGCATGCATCCGGATATGGCCCACACATCTGCAAAGAGCAAAGCTTGAAATAAAATGCAGCATCAAAAGGAAAACTTTCTGCCAAATGCAAAGAACATAATAACGCCAGAGCAGGCGACTACGCTCCCAAGGCAAATTTTCACAGAAGAAACTGCACCACCGAACGAAGTGGACATCTTACAAGAACAGCAGGCAATGGTCCAACATTATGCTTGGACAAAAGCCCACATAAACACAGGACAAAACTTACATCAGATGGGAACAAAAGGGAGACCTGAAGTCAAGAACACAAGAAGAGCATAACAACAAGAGGCCGATTGCAGCCCAGGTATCCGCGCCCCGACAAGAACTAAACTCTTCAGTTATCTTTGAGACTTCTGAATCGCCTCGCTTCAATAATAGACAAACAAACCCCTTCACCTCACCAAAGAACCGGCGTCTTAGTGAAATTTCAACAGCAACCCCAAAAGAATCACTGACAAAAAAACAGATATGTTAACGATAATGTCGGCCATCACCATTGCCTTAGCTCCATTTTGCAAACTTTATGAGTCGATAAAAGACAGCGTACAAGATAACACTGCTGTCCTCACCAACATGGACACTAAAATGAAGGTCATAGAAGGATATATAACAGCAACACAGACCAAAAATTCCAACCAACAGAAAGCCTTGGAATTAAAAGTGTCAATGCTTGAAAAATTAGCGGAGATCGCCTAGATCAGCGGACGAATTTCTGGTGAACTCAGACCTCATGAATCTGTCACAACATTGGGAAATTGACCCCAAGACAAGGGAAAAGTCAACTCCCAATAGGGAGGAGGAAAGTAACTCATTGTTGAAGGGACATGCCAAAATCACACATTTACCCACAAGAAAACATATGAGCGAACTAGAAACAAACAAAATCCCTAACTCCACCTGCGACCTTGACAACACCGCCCATAGACGTCAACATGACAAAGGGACCAATAGAGAACCTTCTGAAAAAACTCAAACAAATAAAAATTAGCAACAACTATTAGTAGAACCACGAAAGACCTTTGAAAAAACTGACTCTGATTTTTCAAAGAGCAAAAAAGGTAAAGGAGACGTATGTATTTTCAAAATTGAGCAATCAAAACGAGCAGAAGGATATATGATACTTAACAGAAAAAACGTCCTAATGATAACAAGGAAAATGGACTCACTGAGACAAATAAGGACTGAAGATCTTAAACTCGTGGAACCCTACCATAGAGGGAATATACCAAAAGCATACCTTCATGTGAAGTCAAACAGCATTCAAGACATGTCGAGAGAAGTGTTCAAAGAAGTCGAACATTTAGGCTTTATCCTGTCAGAAATAAGAGATACGAGGCCATCGGAAGAAAAACACTCTACAAAGAAAGAAGGTGTAATTCTAAAACAGCACTACATCTCAAGAACAGAGGACCTCTGTAGGTCATACCGAAGTGGAAAGTGGCACGGGCGGAATGGATATCATACTGCCGAAGTCAACAGGTCCCAAGAAGAAAAACACCCCTGGCACTACAGACCCGAAGTCGAGGATGAAAAGTTTTCGGACGACACAGAAGGTAATAGAAAGAGCAATAAGCAACAAGTAAGAGGCAGATACCACAAAGCGGATGAAAACCAAGGCAATTCCCGAGCAACCTACTCTCCAAAGAGGCAAAGACAGAGAGATGAGAAAACCCGGGATGAAAAGTCAAATGGGGCCAGAGAAGCAGCTACTCCAAAGGGTCCGTGGAACTGGTTGAAATCAACCTTGGTTCCAAAAAGCAAAAAATAGCAACGATCAATGTCCTCGGTTTCCGGACACAGAGAATCTCCAGAAAGTCCCACAGACATCTATACCCTGGGTTCCTGGAAAACAAGAGGACACACGCACCTAACGATGACAGGGGACGTCAACCTCGGCCATTTTGACGTCCTGCATCTACAGGAAACTTGGTTGGCAGAAAAACCGTCTCTTGACGGCTTTACGGTAGAAATATCACCGGCATCAAAAGGTCTCTTGGGCCGCCCGTCGGCGGGGCTCTTGACCGCAATCAAAATAGGCTCGGGTTTTACCATAATCACAACACTGAAAAAATCCTATGATATGTTGGTTATCTTGCTAAACTGGACTCGCAAAACAACCAGCAAAGACGCAGCTCTCCAGACGCAGCTGGCGGTCATAAATATATATTGCAACCCCCAACGCATAACAACTGAAGCGTTCTGTTCGGATATGGGGGCAACAATAGATAAGATCTATGAGACACACGAAAAAATTTACATTGTCATATGCGGGGACCTGAATGCAAACTGTTGCAAAACCACAGACGATCCCTTGAACCCGATTCCACAAGGTCCAGCAGCAGAAAGAGGAAAGGCTTGGACAAGTCTAACAAGTCCAAGAAACCTCCGCAATATAGCATCTCTGTTTCCACAGCAAAATACAATCCCGACATGGGAACGGTTAAACTCCAAAGCCACACTTGATCACATTTACTTCCGACCATAAAAAACTTCAATGTACAGAGAACTGTGCACAGCAATCATAACCTACTTTACTGTGCCTGGCAACGAAAGCAACTATTCAAACAGTCAGACAAATATAATGTTGCAATAAATAACCAGCTATCAAGGCTCCGCCTTACCACAACAGACGTAAAAAAGATAAACGCTGTTTACAACATCGAGGGAATTTTGGAGGCACAATCGGACGGTTATGTAAGACCAAACTACCTTCCTTTCTTACTGGCCCAAAGAGTAACAGTATCTGGACAAAAAAAGCAAACAGAACAACCGAAACATGTATATGACAAATTGGTAGTAGAAAAAAGGAAAGTCATGCGGAAACTGAAGAGAACCGCGATGAAAATGAATACCTCGGAAGCCTGGAGACTTTGGGAAGAAGAAGCTAAAACATACACTAGGTGGATAAAACATCGAAGAGCGGTACTATATCAACACGACTCGGAAGAAATGTTGAGAAGACTGAGCACTAAAAGATCCGGCAAATTTTGGTCACTGATCAAAACGATGACTACTCAACCTGAAAATGAGATCTCAAATTCTGTGTCGGAAGCACAATGGACGTCACATTTCACTGCTCTTTTTGACTTTCCCAATTCTAGTCAACCCATTATAAACCGGGAATCCACCAATTCATGGGCAGATGTGACGAACACCGACGAGATCGAAAAACTGATTGCCAAACTCAAAAAATTGAGAGCACCGGGCCCAGACGGTTTGACGAATATAGATCTGAAACAATCTCCGAACGACTGGGCAGCAGTGATCAACAAAATCTTCAGTCACTGTGGTAGAAAAAAATTGATCCCAAAACTTGGTTGAGGGCCATCATAGTACCGATTTTCAAGAAAGGAAGAAGAGAAGACCCGGAGAGCTATAGACCAATAGCTCTCTTTGACATCATAGGGAAAATCTATGCCTCAAGTCTACTTGAACTCTTTAGAAGGTGGTATAAAAACGCACCATGTAACGATCATTGTCAAATGGGCTGCCAGAAATATGGCAGTACCGCCGTTAACATTCTGTTACTTAACATCCTAAAACACAAAGTGAAAGAAGGGGCACCAAAAGTATACCTGGCTTTTGTGGACTTATCAAAAGCATTTCACAAAATCGACTGAGGCAAGCTTTGGGCCAAACTAGAAAACTGGGACTGCCCAAAAGAGATTCTGGAGCCAATCATCGCCCTTCATGCAGACACGCAGATCAGGATAAAACTAAACAGACAAGGCACCCTTTCTGAGGAAATTCCAGTCAACAGAGGAGTGAAACAGATTACTAAAGTGTGGAGTGCCTCACTCTCTCCTTCCTCATGGTTGTTGGTAGAGAGAAATGTGTCAAAAAGTATGGGTAAACTCCACAAATTATATGTATGTTTTAAGCGAACTGACAACACAAACGTTCTTAAAGTTCCATAATTTTTAATCCACTGAAAAAACGCCACGCCAACACGTGTTTCAGCCCTCTCTGGGCCGTCCTCAGGGTGTAATTAATAGTGTTTCTTTTCCAAAATATGTATCAAAATATACATATGCTTGACACATTAAACAATATCAAAAAATGGTACCAAAATATCATGCCATATTGTCCAGAAACACTAAAACACCTGGTGCTGGTGTGCCCGGAGACAATTCAGAACCACTGCACCTACCTGATATTGTTACTTATCGATACTACAACGGTGGACTTGGACTCTGTATGGAATAGACCGATATCTGGTGAAACCAGAAGATGGACCATAGCAGCTTCTAAGCTAATAAATCTAGCGCTAAAAATTATAAATCAACCTATGAAAGAGTCTACAGGAATTTAAGCAGCCCAGTAGTCTACGAAACGCTTGACCCGACTGATTAGAAACTAAACAAGTGGATAAACAAACGCTGAACTGTCCACACTAAAAGGGCAAGTCTGCCTGTCTTTTCTGTTCTTCGAAACCTTGTAAAAATCATTTTCTTTTGATTAAATTCAAGTAATAATAAAAAATAAAATTAAAAAAAAGAAACCATGGACTGATATGAAGAAAGAACAAAGAATAGAAAGACAGATGGAATGAAGTAAAGAAGGAAGTATGAAAGAAAATACGGACGAAAATAGGAAATAAAATAAAGACAGATGGAATGAAGGAAACAAGTGAAGATGGAAAGGTGGAATGCATGAAAGATATTCATATACCAGTAAATATGTTAAGAAAGAAAGAAATACGCAGAGAAGGTGAACTAACTAATTAAATAAATAAAGATGAAAGATGGACAGAAGAAAATATGGTATAAAGGAAAGAAAACAAGAAAGGACGAAAGACTTAAGAAAGGAAACAAGGAAAAATAAATATTCAAAGAAGAAAAGAAGGATTAAATGAAACAAAAAAAAAAGAAAGGAAAGACAATTTTTTACAGCATCCCATTTTTCTTGGCGTGTTTCTACATATGTGACATTTGGAACTCAGGGAACCGATGCAGAATGTTGACTCTCTGCAGCTTTGGAGGAGGGGTTGCACTGTTCAAACCTCCTGGCGACGATAGATTGATGTTGATCTTATGTCAGTTTAGTTGCCAATATTGGACGAGAGGGTTGCCTCTGAGTAGGAATTGTTATTGAAAATACCCTTTTGGGGCACACATTATTTGACACTAGAGATATGGTCATGCAAGCAGCTGAATTTCACGCTAGGAGTACAAGTAACGTTTTGTCCTCTCTCATATGGGTGTCATAGGTTTCCTTCTGGCCTTTCTCCTATTCCTCCTTCCAGCGGGAGAGTCCGAGTTCCTGTGCATATTTCCCAATCCGTATCATTATAGACTCTTCAGAAGGGTCAGCACCCATCTCACATCACCCCCTTTTCCATCAGAAAGGCCGCTAGGGTTGAATATGCGCCTCTGTAATTTGTGAGGGCTCCATCTTCAATCGATGCATCTTGAATATTTATTTTATTTATTTATTGGTCACTTGTTAGGTGCTTATACAATTAGAAAAACAGTTTCAAAGCGCCCACAGGGGAACAGGGTGGGGACAGGGAAGGTAGACAATGAATTACAACAGAGATAAATAATTGAATTAATTGTTTGTTTGTTTGTTTGTTTATTTATTTGGTGATGCGCGCCAAACCCTTAGGTAGCTAGCCGCTAAAGGGACAGGTATACTTAAGCTTAGTTACAGGCAATGGAATGGATACAGGCATACAATGATATAGTTTGCTACAACTTGCAGGTTACGATGAGGGTGTGGTGCAATAGGTCACATCTTACATAAAATAGTCAGATAGTACAGTAGGTAACAGGTACAGTGGGTAAGGTAGACTGTCAAGACTGACACAAAGGCGGCCAGCTGGCAGTGGAGCAGAGAAAGGGTGATAGGTATCTGGTACCGTACTAGGGAGGTGAGGTGCGTGTTAACAGTCGTTTGTATGTAACCAATTCAGCATGTTGCATCTGAATTTAGGGTAAGGTTGTTCAGTTCTAATGTCTAGAGGCAGTGCATTCCATGCTAGGGCTACTTTGCCCGGGAAGCCAGAACCACCAGCTGTGGTTCGTTTAAATCTAGGAATCATTAGGAGGTGGGCTTTGGTAGATCTCGTTGGTTGTGTTGAGGTTCTCCTGTTTATTCTTTCTGAGAGATATGGTAGTGCTATGTTGTTCAGGCACTTGGAGGTAAGTGAAGCTGTTTTGAGAAGGATCCTATCCTTTATGTTTCACCAATAGACATCTCTTCTGAATTTGGAGATGTGCTCTCTATTGGGGATATTTAGGGCTGCTCTTAGGGCGTTGTTTTACAGTCTTCTGATTTTGTCGGTGATGTATTTTTTAGCGCCTGAGTACAAGGCATTACAGTAGTCCAGTTTGGACATTATAAATTCATTAGCCAAGGTGATGCAGCTGGTTTCGGAGAGAAAAGGTCTGCTGGCTCGAATAAGCTTGCAGGTGTGGGCAGTTGAAGATGCTAGTGAGTTGACTTGTTTCTTCAAGGTTAATGTGGAATCAAGGTAGAAACCTAACGTTTTAACTACCGACATTACCTTGATAGAGTTGCTATCAATATTGAAAGAATCATAACTGGGGCTCAGTTTTTTTTTAGGTTTGTCTCTGAACCTAGGATCAGTATCTTGGTTTTGTCGTCATTCAGGCAGGGGCCATGGGATGCCATCCATGCCTGAATGAGGAGGTATATCCTGTTTACCAAGGCCGTGTCCTAGAGAAAGTTGCCGAAAGGGGAATGAGGATCTGAGTGTCATCTGCATAGTTTGTGTAGGTGACACCCAGTCTGTACAACTTGTCGAATAGGGGCTTAGTAAAGATGTTATACATAGTAGGTGAGACACAGGATCTCTGTGGTACACCGCATGATGTTTGTATGGGGTCAGCGGGGGCTTCGGGGGAGAAGACTTTCATCATATGGTTTGCTAGGAAGGACTGAACCCAGATTATGGCATCACTTGAGAAATGGGCAACCAACCTGAGGTGATTGCATAAACCAGCGTGATCCACCAGATTGAAGGCTGCCGATAGGTCAAAGAGGAGTAGCACAGCCGTCTTCCCATTATCCTTCAACTCATTGATTTGGGTCTTAAGATCTATTAAGGCTGTTTCCGTACCGTGTAGAGGGCGGAAGCCAGATTGACGTGATCCTAATAGGTGGTTGGCTTCAAGGGAGTCCTGGATTTGAAGGTAGGCTACTCTGTCGATTATTTTTAGTAAGAAGGGGACTGTAGTAATGGGTCTGTAGTTGGTCGGGATAGAGAGGTCCAGAGTTTGTTTTTTTAGCAGAGGGAGAACCCAGGATTCTTTAAGGTTGTTTGGCAATGTATTAGTCTTGAAGGTGGCATTAATAAAAATAAGCTTTGAGATAAAAGGGGCTAGGTCTCTAGCTGCGTCCTTTATCATTTTGGCTGGGCAGCTATCTCCCTTGTAATTAGAGGGTTTTAGGGAGAGTATGACTTTCTCCATTTCGAGGATAGAGATTTTAGTGAATCTGCAGTGTGAGGTGGTTCTATCCGGTATGGATTGGTCGGTGGGTTGCTGTTCAGATGGCAGCAAGGAGGCCTTTTTATTCGCTATTTTTGATTGGAGGGAAGCAATTGTATTCGACAAGGCATTTTGTATGTTGGTGCACCATTGCTTGTCTTTTGGGGCGTTGTCAACGGGAGGGATCGGAGCTTCCATTTCCCGGAGGCTAGTAAATAATTCCTTGGTGTTAGACTTAGCCTTTGAGATTCTATCGTTGAAGGTATTTTTTTTTTTACTAATTATTTCTTTTTTTGTAGAGCTTGGAATGGTCAGTTAGCTTAGTTTTATTCTCAACGGTAGGAGAGTGATGCCAAGTGGATTGAAGCATTCTTTTTTGGAGCCTTAATTCTTTGGGTTGGGGTGTAAACCAGGCATTAAGGTGTGATTTTTGTCTACCTTTGCGAAGTTTGATAAGTGCAATAAGGCCCAGCGCCTTGGTCATGGATATGTTAAAAACCTCTACTAATAAGTTAGGCTCTGCATTGCTGGTGAGGTTGTTAATGGAGGGAAGGAGATGAGGGAATAATGTTTCCGCTGTGATATCCTTTTTACTTCTAGTTGGGAGTGCTGGTGCCATGATAATAGATTTAGGGCTAAGGAGATCTAGCGTGGCTGAGAAGGGGATTAGATGGTGGTCTGTCCAAGATTGCGGGTCAATGTTAGTGATAACAATGTTACAATTCAGATCGGCCACCCAATCGAGAGTCCTTCCTTTGATATGTGTAGGGGTAAGGACTTCTTGTGTGAGCCCATGATCCGTCAGTATAGTTGCTACTGATTGGGCATGTTGTTGAAGGCCAGATTAAAGTCCCCCATCATTAAGGTCTGAGAGGAATCATTTGTGTTGTTGGCTAGAAGGCTCGTTAAGTCCTCCTCGAAGGTACCCAGTGGACCCGGAGGTCTATATACCAAATGGATAGTTAAAGTGCGGTTACTTGATAAGGGAAGTTTGGCTGTGAGTATCTTGCATGATTGACATGATGGTGGGGTGGCCAATCTAGTGGATAGGTTAGTTTTGGAGATGATAGCTAGGCCACCGCCTCTGCCATTAGGTCTGTCAACTCTGAGTAGATGGTAGCCATCAGGTATGTCTAACATAAGTGCGGGTCCTGCTTCCTCATGAAGCTAGGACTCGGTCATTGCAAGCAGGTCCAGGTCCCCATTGGTTAGGATGTCTGCAATTTCAGTGGGATGTGCCATGAGTGATCTGGTGTTGATAAGCAATCCAGATAAGGTAGATTGGGCTATAGGGTGGGTGTGCGTTTAATTTAGGGGTGTTGGTGTTCTTAATAATTTTTGGAGTGGTGGCATGTGCCGAGTTAGGGTTGTTAAGCCTGCCCTCCTGCCCTGGTCGAAGGTTCACAGGCTTGGGGGGCATTCCGTTTAGGAATACTGTTTTGGGTAAGTTTGAAGTTTGTTTTAGGCTCATAGAGATGTGACAGTCTTGCTCTAAGTTTCAAGTTTCTGTCCTGGGGTGGGCATGATAAGGTAGTAATGGTTGCCATAGTGGC
Source organism: Ambystoma mexicanum (assembly GCF_040938575.1). NCBI lineage: Eukaryota > Metazoa > Chordata > Amphibia > Caudata > Ambystomatidae > Ambystoma > Ambystoma mexicanum. The sequence continues at coordinate 997,836,772 of NC_090935.1, read as the reverse complement.
GTAGAGGCCTAAGTAAGAGTGTCTGGTTCCTCTGAATTTTGCTCATATTCAAATAAAAGTCTGGGCCAGAGTTATCACAAAGTATGCTGCTCAAGTTGTCACAGAACAGTCTAATTCCAATTATCACATAATAGTCTAATTGCAGATATCACAGAATAGGCTAATTTCTGTTATCACAGAATATGCTGAATACAAATATCACAGAATAGGCTAATTTCAATTATCAAGGAATAGGCTGAATGCAAATATCACAGAATAGGCTAATATCTGGGGACATGATGTGGCAGTAACATGTTTGTTTAAATTACATAGGCTGGTGTGGCAAACGCAGTATCAGGATCAGATAGCAAAGGCTAGTGCAGAGCATGTGACACAACGTTACATTAGGCTGTGAATTGTACAATTCTAATTCGTGCCGCACACAATAGGTCGCTCCATGCACAGGTAGGTACGCATTTGATGCGGTAGGTCAATAAGCAAAGCAGCATGTGTTAGATGTGACAATCTGTGGACAAGGCTGAATGGTCAAAATGCACTGTAAACTAGATTTACCTATCGCGCTGTAATGCTCAAATAGACAAGCTGGTATTAACAAAATGCAGTGAACTGTGGACATCAAGATGATGGTACGGGTTGAGTGCACTGATCAATGGTCTAGGCTAACTAAGTCAACAATGCAATGTCCTTACAGTAGGGCACAGTGGGCTCGATACACCATTGTGTGTGGCATGATGTTACCATATGGCATACTCTGGGCATGCCCTGTAGCTTGGAAGCTACTATAAAACACAGTCAGGTCAGGGTTTGGTGCTCATAATCCTGCTGGTGATCACGTGGACCAATGTTCTTAAGGCGACTTGATGGTAGAAGTGTGGCCAGAGGTCGAGTTCCGAGCGCACACCGAGTCAATAGTTAGTAAGGATACGATCGGGAACCTTGTGTAAGGTGGCTGGTCAGGCACATGTAGGATGGGGTAGTATAAGGGGTGGGTACTTACAGTTATGGAGGGGCCACGGTCCACGGCACGACCGGCCTAGACAGGCACAGACAGGCCTGTGCCTTGAGGGAGTGCCTTTAGGGTTGGGCCGGGTCGCGCCTTCCAGCAGGGCCTCTCCCAGGAAGTGTTGGCGGCAGGCCAATGGGCAGAAGGGCTTCCGTATGTTTGCTAGGCAACCCCATAAACATTAATGGCGCAGCCATTTCAGGATGGACCTCGTGGTCTGCAGCGGTAGATTCTGCCGAATTGTAGCAGGATCAGGGCAACTTACGGTTTGTAAGGCTGTGTGGAGGTGGCTCCCTGAACCCTCCTAGGGTTGGTAAAGAAAGCGTTGTTGCAGCAGCATGTTGTAGCTTCGTTTCATCACGTGGATCAGCTGGGAGGGGGTTTCAGTGTTGTGGTTGTTAGTACAAACAGTCATCATGAGAATAACAGGAGGGGAGACAAACCTACTATGCGTTGTGAGTGTTCAGAACGTGCAAGTGCAGACGGGAGGGGAAATACTGTGACCCAACGAAATTAGATCAAGTTCTTCCAGACTTCAGCCTTACCAGGGTACATTTAGTGCCGACCAATGTTGCTAAGAAACCGTAAAAGGCTCAAAACCTCTTATTAGGTATGCATGGTCCCCAAGAGAATAGTCGCCTAGGGGCTAGGGGTCGAAAGGATGCCAGGTTACCTTGCGTTTTACCTTACTACTCTCCCATCAGGAGAAACTCCCCAAAAAGGCAAGCCAGAGCATCAAGGTAAAAGGCTATAGGGGGCAGAGGGAATAGTGCAAACAGAACGCTACAGTAAAGGCCCCGATCTGGCGGATCACTTTTCTTCGTAGCGCAGATGACTTTGCGGATTGGATGCAGGCTCTGCTTCTCAAGAAGGTGAAACTCTCGGTTAAGACAATTACTTGCAAAATGATCCAAAAACTGCTCCTCTAATGGGGAAACATTATGACTGCAATAGATTCGAACCGGGCATACTTCCACATCCCTGTATTCGAAAAACATAGATTTTTGTTACCGCAGGTATTGTGATCCACCTCTTTCTGGACGACTTCCTGTCTTGGACCCCTTTTCAGGCCTCCACTAAGGTCTGTTATCCCTCTAATGTATTCCATATTTCCTTCTTTCTCACCATCTGCCCAGTCTGTGGTTCTGGCTTGCCATCTCCCCTTTGAGCTTATAATGCTGATGTTAGCCCCTTTTAAACCTTCTAAACGTGGACCCCAGAATGTGTCAGTTCAAGTGTCATATGTATTGGCCATTACTTAACTCTCCACCTTTGGAAGGCGTCTGCAACCTGCTGGCTCTCCAGATGTTTTGGACTACAGCTCCCATGATCCCTTACCATGACTCTCTTGGGTGGGGCTGATGAGAGTTGTAGTCCAAACTATCAGGAGAGCCAAAGGTTACGTACCCCTGTGAGACTCATGGCTTCTAAACCCCATCTGCATTTTCTTCCTGAGTGTTGGGTACTCTACTCTCCTGATTTCCATATTCTCCCAAGAGCTTTTTTGTCTGCTGCCTGTCATTTAGATGCATCCCTTGGTACATTGTCCCATTTGTGCTGGCGCAGGGAGGGTAGTCTGAGTTTATTTTACTAGAATGGATCCTTTTCGCTCCCTCGATGCCCTGTTTGTGGCTTTTTAAGCAGGACATCAAGGAAAGATGCCTGCCACCTCTACCTTAAATAGGCGGGTGGGCAAACAGAAGTTTTGGTTTATGAGCAGCATCGGGTTCTGCTACCAGATTTGTTCTACCTAGGCTATCGTGGCTTCTTGGTTAGAGGTGTCTCTCTGGCATGACTTAATCATAGATGCCACCTGGGTATCCCCCTCAATATTCATTAAGCATTGCAGACTTTCATGTGCCGCAGTGTGAAATCGGTTGGATACAATTTTGGTTCAGTGGTTTTGGGGTTCCCGATTGGGACTCCGCGTTTTATTTAAAGCGCTCAAGTGTTTCAGCATTCCTAGTGTCTTCCTTTATAGGTGCAACTGGTGGGTGCTTCGAACATACCCACATTGCTAGGGCTGGGACAAGGAAGAGAATGAGAAGGTAATGTTCAGGTTCCTTAGAGGAAACGAGTCCTCCTCTTCCTTGTTCTAGACTGCTTCCCAGTCTCCTGTCTTCCAGGGATCTTGCCACCCTTGGCACCAGTTTAGGAGTTTGGTGAATGCATAGTGTGCTCTGGAAGCGGGAGGAGGCCTACTTGCCTCTCTTCTGCGGTAGGCTAGGGGTAAGGAATCTATTGCTTTTGAGAGGTTGTCTCTGGAGGCGGAGGTTCTGCATGCTGGTCGAACTGTGAGTAGGAGTATGGAATGTACATCAGCTGTAATTAATCCAGGCCTGTCCCATGAGCACCCACATCGGCCATTTGCAAACGTAAAAAAAAAATTAAATCAACAATCCATGTTGAAGGTGGCAATATTTATTGAGAAACGTGCACTTTTTCCATCCAATCAGTAACCCAGGGCTTAAGCTAAGTGTTATAAAGTGACTTCCAGGCTTCATGGGGATACTTCTTAGCTTTATTACTAAGCAATTATGTCAGCTATACAAGAGGTTACATACAAGAGTGTGGACAGGACATAGCACTGGCTCCCATCACTTTGGCACGGGAGCTCTATCTGCCTGAGTGTGGAACCCTCTACTCAACATTCCAACATGCACACAGCAACACCCCATGTGGCATCACAAGCTCACTACATCCACAGTCACTACATAACACATCTCCTTCCTTTTCCAAACTCAACACACACAAATGCACGGTCACTACATGACACATCTCCTTCCTTTACCAAACTCAACACACACGCACGGTCACTACATAACACATCTCCTTCCTTTACCAAACTCAACACACACACGCACGGTCACTACATAACACATCTCCTTCCTTTACCAAACTCAACACACACACACGCACGGTCACTACATGACACATCTCCTGTCTTTTCCAAACTCAACACACACGCACGGTCACTGCATAACACATCTCCTTCCTTTACCAAACTCAACACACACACAGGTACTACTACATATCACACCTTCCTCCTTACCGATGCACCCTACACCTACACACATACACAGGATATGACACAACACACAGATCACCTATCCCACACAGGCACACTGGCAACACGAGGAAACAAATGGTACACCCTTTTATAGAGGGGTGTGGCTCAAAACAAATATCACAACCCCACTCTCACTACACACTCACTTCAGACCTCTGACAGAGGCACGACCTTCTATCAAATCCGAGGGGCTACCTCCCATTCAACTTCAGACTTCTGGTAAGGGCGCTACCTTTTCAGACAGACGAAGGCGCTACCTCCTATTCCCCTTCAGGCTTCTAGTGAAGGCACTACCTTCCTATACCCACTGCGGCGAGGTACATCATTCCGGCGTGACACTCATCCACTTGGAATACAAGCCAAACCTCATACTAACCCTGGAGGCGCTACCTCATACTAACACCATTGTGACACACACACCAGAGGCGCTAAATCACTCTAACACCATAGTGACACAAACCCACACCAGAGGCGCTTCCTCACTCTAACACCATCGTGGCACTCACCCACATACCAAAAACACACTCTGGGCGCTACCCATCACACAACGTCTCTGACCCATACCATACTTCAGGCTAACCCATGTGCACCCATTACACAATATAGTAAAGTCAGTTCAAAAGTTCATTTTGCATTGCAACATCCTAATGAAACACGAATAACTTCAAAACTATTAATCCATTAACGCAGGATAAATGACGCCCTACGAATTCCTCCTATAACTCCATGTTTTCTTTGGGCAACCTAATACTGTGTCCTACAGTTTCTTCCTACGAGTCTGTGTTGCTTATTAGCAACCTAACTGCTGCAATGCCTCAAAGAATTATTTCTAACACTCTAACACAACACACACATGCTACGCATATTCACACTGTTACGTAGTCACATCCTCAGTCATTACCGTTACTCCTTCTCATCTTTCACAGTGCATTACACATCTGCATATATACTGCTGGATATGTGTTCTTCATCTACAATCACACGTCATATGCATGTTCAATAATGCTTTCTCTCACAAACGCTACAAAATATACGATGAAAAGGATATATTCTTCTTCCGCCTTCAGGGATGTATTGTTCCACCTTTCTGGGCACCTGCAATGCCGCTTCTGCACGCTTCGCTCCCCTTGCCTCGTGACAGCACTCTCACATCAGTCTGAGTCTCTACAGCATGCCCCTATTGCATTTCCACTCCACTTCGCTTCCACTTCTTCTTGAGCGGCACAGCCAATTAATACAGTTCCCCTACTGAAATGTCAGATGCTGCTGAAGTTCTCTGGCATCCTTCTCCCTATGGGACGTTGCCCTCAGCTTCCTATGTCGCGCGACTCATATGAAAGTCCTTTACTCAAACAGCAAGCTGACCTTCCCCGTTAACTGTACTACGCGACTCATATGAAAATCCTTTACTCAAACAGCAAGCTGACCTTCACCGTTAACTGTACTACGCGACTCATATGAAAGTCCTTTACTCAAACAGCAAGCTGACCTTCACCGTTAACTGTACTACGCGACTCATATGAAAGTCCTTTACTCAAACAGCAAGCTGACCTTTACCGTTAACTGTACTACGAGGCTAGATTTATCTTCTTACGCAACGCTCTGATTGGCCCCATCCAGAGCGCAAACGGCCACTTGCGCGGGCATCAGCAATGGAGTTTGACATTCGCCATCACCAGCTGCACTGTGAATGACGTCACCAGGCTCAGCTTGGCCTAGGATCACGTCGGATCTCCAGCTCCCAACCGTCACGCAGCTGAAACATCACCTGCTTCCATAACTGCCCCCACGGTACACCTTCTCTGCCAGGTACCAAATAAACTTCAAAGCACAGTCTTTATAAAGCACAGTCTTTATAACGCACATTTTTTCAGCCCTATTTCAGGCATTACAGCATCTTTTCTAACCAATTACTGCCACCCTGGGCACATTGCGTCAACTTTACTTCACAGGAGTTTTCAATGTTCCCTTTCTCTTCACGGGCCCACACGTTCCCTTCAGTTTCACGCTACGGGTCGACACGTTCCCTTCAATTTCTCGCATCGCAGCTTCCTACTACTGCTTGGAAAGTCTTCCCTCCTGACACTTCGTCCCTTTTCTTCTGCTTATGGGACAACGTCCCTTGTCATCTATAGGCGCAGTTTCTTCAGCTCATTAACAAATGTAAGGGGGCTTCACTTCACATCCTTAAGGATTTGAGACAATCCACTTCACTGCTTGAGCCTCACTACAAAATCCTTAAAGCAGCCCTTATCTCTGCGCAGGTACTTCCCCTTCTTCAGCGTCTCGAGCCCCTGGATTTAGCTTTGACTGACCCTCTTCGGTAGCCAATCCCGCCATCTATGGGGCTATCTTCTATGCTTTCTCCCCCTTTATGTCCTGGGTGATGGGTCTTACTGGTTGTGGGGGCAGTGTTGTCCTTTTCTTTGTCCACCTCTTTCCTGCACCACCCGCAGCATGTTTCTTCAATCCTCTTCACCTTCTTGCGCGCAGGTTCTGCTTTTCAAGACCAACTTCTCGCCATTGTTATAAAGTGACTTCCAGGCTTCATGGGGCTACGTCTTAGCTTTATTACTAAGCACTTATGTCAGATATGCAAGAGGTTACATACAAGAGTGTGGACAGGACATAGCACTGGCTCCCATCACCCAGGCACGGGAGCTCTATCTGACTGAGTGTGGAACCCTCTGCTCAACATTCCAACATGCACACAGCAACACTCCATGTGACATCACAAGCTCACTACATCCACAGACAGTCACTACAGAACACTAAGCGCTGTGAGGATCTCACTACTGCCACATCAGTTTATTTGTTCTGTACTGGAGCTGGCTGTCCTTGACGTTACGCTGGGCTCTGGAATTCTCGCATGATTTCTGAGCATGTTTTAAACTTTGCCAAGAAATTGCCACTGAAAGGACAGTTCACCATTATTTCTCCTGAGAACGGATCTCAATCAGTGATGTAAATACATTGTTTTCTGCACAGGAAGTTGATTTCAACATAAAGGCTTTTATATCCCCGAGTACTTCTGTTTGCCGGACAAAAATACACAGAAGCCTGCAGCAACGTTCCAGATGCCATAAAAATATGTTTGCTTAAGCAAAGAGCAAATGCACGTCTTTTGTCATGAACTGAGGGCTGTAGCGGTACAATGACAAGAGGTGTTTGCTGGTGTGCTGCTGCATTTAAGCAAGTGTGATTCTTGGGCTTTTAATTAAAACGTACTCTCATTAAATGCTTGATAAAGGCTTCTAATGACACGAGTGCTTTGACCTTGGCCATACTCAACAAAGTGGCCACCGGCCATAGGCGTCCCGAAGGGGTCTAATTGCCTTTTAGCCCTCTCTAATTGGTTCCCCGAATCTGCCAGTTTTCTCGAAACTGTTTAGTTTTTAATTTTTTTTATTCCACTACTCGAGAAAATACCTTATGATTTGTGTGCACACACCAAACTGTTCATTTGAAAGTAAATTATTCTTTTGTGCTGACAAGTAGCCAGCCCAACCCATTCCCTGGCCAAACAGTACATTTTACACCACCTATATGAATTACAAAAAGCCATAAGATGTACAGCCAGCTTTAAACTTGTAACATCTCAACAAGTCACTTAACCTGCCGAGCTACCTTGGTAGATTTCTACTTTTGGACGGATCACTCTAAATTCTAAGAATTCAACATCAGATATGGATCCCTTATTGTGCTCAAAAGCACTTTATTACCAACAGTGCAGTTGATGCGCATGACTTTGAAGTCAATGATGTTTCATCTCGGGAAGATAGTTCAGGGGCAACGTGCTCGCCTTGGAAGCAAGATGGCACAGAGCACCACAGGTTCGATTTCCCGGGTCCACGCTTAGAAACCTGTGGGTATTAAGCGCGTTATCGCGTTATAAAAACATATGATATCTCCAGCTGGACTGAGTGTGCAGAGCCATTTGGGCTGCACATTCAGAAAGTGGAAACTGAGAACATCTCTATGATGGCAAAGTGAGGTTTCTGCCTCCATTGTTAATGACCAAAGGATGCAGTTGCCCACTTTCCACCTGCAATCAGTGCCCATGGGTGATATATAATTTGGCCAGATCACGAGTATAGCAGTAGTGGTAAAATCCCTAAAAAAAATCCCTAAAGGTTACAATTGCTGGGTGTTTAACTGCTCTACCAAAATCAGAGGTTTTTTTAAAACTCTTTTTACCAGCTGACTTTGTGTGATGGCAATTAAGGCCACACAAAAGCAGTATCACATGCAATATATACTGGGAGTCGTAATTACCAGAACTAATGGAGTCCCATTAGACTCCAAAATGGGAAATAAGGGAAAGGTTGGCATAACATGTTATGTAGACCTACAGGGGCACACAGTAATTACCACATGTGGTAATGATAATAGAGTTTGGCAGTATTACCTCTGGTAATACAGAAAAATTCGTAATTGGCTCAGCTATCTTTTACTTCCTATCATTTGAGACTGAGCTCTGAGTGAGTTCTCTTCTGTTAGACTGACTCTTTTTTTAGTGCATATTTGAAGCTGAGTTGGGAGTGGTGTCTCTTTTGCCAACCACCATCTCTTAGTACATATTATTTGAAGCAGAGCCTGCAGCGATTTCTATTTAGTTAAAAGGACATTGGCCCTCATTACGACCCTGGCGGAAATCGAAAAACGATGGCGGAAATGCAATACCGCCATCGAATAGCGCTCGGTGCGATTATGACCCGTCACCGTAAAGTACGATGCCATTAGCGACACCGTAGTGAACGCCAACGCTAACTGCACCAAGTACGCGCACGCGCGCCATGCCAAACCGTAATTACCACCATGGCGCAACGGTACGCGAATTCTGACCCTAGCGGACATGTACCTAACGCCATCAAGCATGGCGGAAAGTACCATTCCGCCATGGTGAGAAGTACGGCATCGCGAATCAACCGTAAACGGCCCTACTGAGTGCCTGTACACCACTCCCTGGCCACATTGCACAACTCCTCGTAGGTGCAATGAAGTCACACAATGCAACCAGTGAAATGTACAAGTCACCCATGCATGCCAACGAACAAATGAATCCAGGGGCTCCAAGTGCCTTGTGAGTGGGCATCCATATCTGCCATGGCACCATTGCCGCACTGATGCAGCACAGGCATGTGAAGGTCCAAGTACAGCAACATGAGCAGAAAAATGAGACAAACAAAAACAGGCCCCCCCATCGACTGACACCAGTGTAAGGCAACATTCAAAGCAGTATCCTGAGTGAGACTGCACCAGCCCTGTACTCCTGCCAGTAAACAAACCAACCATCAGCATAAGCATGTACCACACAAGTTGGCAGAGTGACAGAGCAGCCAGGCTCATCTCAAGAGGGGCCAATGGGAGCTGCAGGGCACAGATGGCACAAATACAGAAGCTATTCCAATGGACATGACCTCAGTCTCCCTCCAAGAAACGCACGCAAACACAGGCACCTGTGACCAGCCATAGTCTGATAATCACATCATTCCACCAATCCACCTGGCTGACCGGCATCTGTTACACAAAAGCTAATCCCCCGCCCCTGAGCATGACATCATTAAAACAGTCATAATGGCAGCCCCTATCCCTGACCTCACTGGGCTTCGTAGGCAAACGCGGCCAGTACAGTACCACGCAACTATACTCAGAAGCCGGAACCCAATGCAGATCTCCTCACAATACACCGCTCCACCAATAGGAATATGCTACATTACTTGCAAAGAATAACGCTACACGGTTAATATCAGAATAGAAATTTAATGCACCACAAAATCACCAAGCCCATACAGCCATTAGGTCATGAACTCCAAAATACATTCCAGTATTGTGGGCTGCATCCGCAATAAATGAGCAGCTTCTGCTTGTGTGACGCCCTGTTCCATCATGGTACACAGGGGCTACATTCACGTTCAAAAAGGCAACATGGAAGCGCCTAGAACTGCAGGGCCGTCCCATTAGGTAGGCACTAGTCCAGCTGAAAGGACGATATGTTGCTCCTAGCCACTAGTACTGCGTAAGGGCATGTGGCCCATTGGCGATCGTCCCATAAGATCGTAATGGTGCTCCACTGATTAACACGAAGCAGCAGGTGTCGGGAGTAAAAGCCATCTGCAGGAGTGGCATACAGATGGCAGCGGCAAAAGGGGAGGAGATACCTGTCACCCAAATGAAATGAAAAAGAATAGTATGGCCATCAGAACTTCATTTGTATTACTCACTTCAATGATCACACTAAATCTACAGCCATATGCATGCTAGCCCACTCAAAAGGATTATTCCCACCCAAAAATCACTTGCGAATCACAACTATAAAAATCGAGGTGAAAACACCATTACAAACGAGTGTTTGTGTGCATGCGTCTGTTAAGACAGAATCCATAAGATGGGATTAGTAACGTGCATAGACACAAGTGTCTGAAGGCGCGTCGAGACAGGGAGGGTTCAACAAGGGCAGGAAGACGATGGTCCCACTATGGCAGCCCTGCATCACATAGCGCAGGGGAAGGGGATAGATTCCAAAAAGCCCTGTACATGGCAAACTCTCCATCAAATCATCTGTCCATGCATCCATACATCATTCCCTCATCCCGGAATGAAAACGCCTGATTATATACTCACATAACATGTGAAATTTCCATTGAGTCTGTGCGTAATGCAGTCTGCAAAATCCACTGTGCTCCAGGCCGGAATTCTAGTGTTGTGAAGTAACATGTATTTGGGAACGTCCTGCCTTATCGTCCACTACGCTATTGCGCATCCCATACTATTCATATCAATCATTGCATCCTCGCCATGGCCCCTGTCCCAAGGACATTAAACAATAGAACTTTACATCTGCAGTCAGACCTGTGGGCGTCTCCTCGCCGCTAGCTGAAAACCGAAAGCGCTGTCCTTCGAATTCCTCATTTGCAACATCACGTCGAAAAGGCATCTGTGACCGCTTGAATTCACAAATACATCTATGTAGTGCGGCAATGTGTGAAAATGCAAACTGGCTTCACTCACAAATGGGACGCCCCGCCCGTCGGTGAACCGCGGTACAGTGCTGCATGAGGGTCCACCGTTAATCGAGTACTACATTCCACTGACCCTTCACAAGTTTGTTCGCGACTGCAAAGATAGTATGTGAAGCAATGGGACCATAGCAGAATGAACATTTGAACCAATATCTCACTGCCATCGGGATGAAATACATGATTGTAATGGCAAGATGCCATGCGTCGAATTGCAGCGTTGTGTGCGGGACGTGCTCGCCCAAAGGGGATTGCAGCTTGCACAGGTGGAATGAATCACCACAGGTGGAGGCAATACAGCTTGAAAACACATAAATTGCACACCCAACCCCCTCCCACAACCACACCCACTCCAAAATGCTACCGGCAGGACTAGCGATGTTGGCCCTGGGGGACCTGATAGCACTGCAAGTACTACAACTTCAAGAAGAAGACGAACGGCAACTACAACAACAACCGGCCGCACAGAGGAGACGCAGGAGGAGGAGGAGGGCAAGGCAGGGCCAGCAAGGCCCGCCAGCACAGCCACTACCACCACGCAGGCAGCCCGCTATCCCACGCCTCCGAGCACATCCGTTCAACCTCACGGATGAGCAGATCCACACCCTCTACCGTTTGGACCGGGACACCATAACCGCCATTGTGGACATGACACAGGCTGACCTTGTCTGCATGATAGATAGCCCAACCGCCATCCCACCTCTACTGAAGGTGGTGTCTGTACTCCACTTCCTGGCCACAGGCACCTACCAGCACACAGTCGGACAGTTGCATGGCATTTCACAGCCAGTGTTCTCACGGACACTATTGCAAGTGCTCGATGCCCTCCTGAAGCACGCAGACGACTACATCTCTCTACCACGCTCGGAGCAGGAAATTACGAACACAAAAGTGGGATTCCATGCACTTGGCGGCATACCGGGTTGCATTGGTGCCATCGACTGCACCCATGTGGAACTGGTCGTCCCACATGCCATGGAGGCCCAGTACCGCAACCGAAAACAATTTCATTCCCTTAATGTACAAATGGTGTGTGACTCCAACAGGATCTTTACACATTGTTGTGCCCGATTTCCTGGATCAACCCATGATTCTATGGTCTTGAGGAACTCTACTATACCACGCTACATGGAGCGACACGCAGGGAACAGATCCTGGCTACTCGGTGAGTCTCATTTCATGCATGATAATGTGGGGTATGTGATGCGGCAATGACCTGGCAGGAAGGGGGGGGGGCGTACGTAGCAATGTCATTCCACAAACATCCTTTATTCTCCACATACAGGTGATGCCGGGTATCCACTGAAGAGATGGCTCCTTACACCACTCCGGAACCCACAGAACCAGCATGAGGAGGACTACAACCATGCCCACTCACGTACCCGTGTAGTCATAGAACAGGCATTCGGCCTACTGAAGACTCATTTCCGCTGCCTCAGCAGGTCTGGCGGGGCACTCCTGTACCGCCATGAGAAGGTTGCAAAGATGGTCATGGCATGTGTCATGCTACACAACATGTGCGTACGTAGAAATGTGCCCATGCCCCCTGACGCAGAACTGCAAGCACCTGAAGATGGTCATGATGAGGGTGGGGATGTGGCAGCACCTCAAGGAGTCTGCGAGGCACAGGAGGGCCGTGACATTCGTCAGATTCTCATTGATTCATGCTTCTAGCACTCACGCCTGGTGGCTGATACATGGACACGGGACTTGTGGCACTGTGTGTGTCAGGAACATGCACAATATGGACTGTACGCCTATGAAGGCCTCGTACACAAAGATCAATGTCCACACATCTCATTGGATGATCGTGCATTGTTTATAGCATATGTGAAATTATGTTACACTCCCCATCGACCTGCCACCCAAGTGAGCCCAACACACCCCCTCCACCCTCCTACCTCCCCCCCGAACACCAGTGTCCGAAGATGCTCATTGTCAGTGGGCAGACGCTATTGCAAGCCCCCTCTCCGGGTATCAGGGGCACCCCTGCCTGTGGAGCGCAGGTTCCTCCCAGATCTACGTTGGGGGCTGCCCTGGACGGAACTTGCAACGGATGATGTCTCTGCCTGGTCACGTCCATGCATGTCCCTAAGGGTTTGTGAGAGCTCAGTGAGCACACGGCGCACAGCGGCAAGTTCAGCACATACGTCTTTGGACGTCGCATGCAGTTCCCCCCTCAGGCTCTCGGTGCTTCTCTCCATTTGTGCTCTCAGGCTCTCGGTGCTTCTCTCCATTTCTGCCCTAAGTGTCTCAGTTGATGTTTCTATGGCTGCCTTGGTACCCCCACATTCATCAGCATGGTCCTTGAGGAGCGTGGCCAGTTGCTGCTGTTGCACGATCACCTGGTCGAGGGACTGTTGCCTCTGCTGTGCCATGGCCATTTGCGGTGGTGTCACAGAGGGGCTGGTCACCTCATGTTGCCTTGCCACAGGGCTTGTGGGGGATGGCCAGTCGTCGTCTTGTGGGTGCCCCTGCGTGGTATCCTCATGGTGTACGGGATGAAACAAACAGGGGGATTGAGACAGGTCATGGATGGATCTTACTTCGACATCCCCGTCTTCTGTGTCGGAGCATGCTGCCATTAATGCAGTGTCACCTATGGTGCTGCTGCCACCAGAGGCAGTGCCTTCTGTGGCATCCATTGGGGGGACCTGTGGTGGTGCTGTTGTGGGCATGCTGGCTGCTGGGGTGCCTGTTGATGTTCCCTCCTGTGTGCTGCCACTTGATTTGTGCTGCTGCCGTGTCTTGATGCGTGCAGCTGAGGTGGAGGGTCTTTGGCCGTTGGTCTTGTCCCTCTTTGCAGGTGTGCTGGTAGGGGTGTCCTGGAGCTCGTCGTTTGAATCGGACCCTGTGGTGGAGTAAAGGAGGGCGAGCGTTATTAATGGGTCTGTTGAAATTGGAATGGCAATGTATCACATGCATTGGGGTGGTACCTGAGGGTGATTTGGGTCGGGCCTTGGAGGTGGTTTCATTTTTGTGTGGAATGAGGATGCAGTTGTTTTGCAGCCTGCAGTTAGGGTGTGCCTGCTGCACGTGTAGAGGGTGTTTTTAGGATTTTTAATTATTTATGTATTTAATGTGAGTTTTAAAGTGCGCTATCAGGCCAATGTATGTGGACGTTCTCCTGGACATGTGTTACTGTTGCACTATGTGGACACATGGTACTTCACATGATTGGACATTGTGGATTTGGCATTGTTTTAGTTGGCCCACCTACCGGATTCTTCGGATGTCTGCACTCCTTTCTCCATCCCTCCGACTCCCTCTATGCTCTCCATTCCAATGGTGGAGGCACAGATTTCTTCCCAGGGGGTCAACTTGATGGGTGATTCCGATCCTCCCCCGGTAGCTGTGGCAATGTTGCGGTTGGCGGATAGTATGCTCCGTACGCGTATCCGCAGGTCGTCCCATCGCTTTCTGCATTGCTGTGGGTTTCGGGGTGCGGTCCCCACCGCACTTACCCGCTGTGCCACCAGGGCCCATATGGCCTTCTTGTTCGCAAGTGCCGTCCTGGTCATTTGCGTCGAGAAGACGACGGCAGCATTCTCCTGGAGGGTCTCTGTAAGCACGGTGAGTTCCTCACGGGAGAAGTGGACCTGCCGCTTGCGGTCGCACGCTTTTTTCGCTACTTTTCCCATTTCTATTGCTTTCACTAGGGTGGATGACGGGTTGGGATGTGTCTCAGGGTAGTATTTTTAATGGTTGTGTGGGAATTCTGATTTTATAGGTGTACGGCGTGCTGTTTCCCGTTCCGGGCCCATGTTTTTACTTCCGTTTCCGTATATTTACGGTCACCGTACTTTCCGGTTGCCGCTCATTACGGTGACCGCTAAGATGGGTGGCGGAATTGCACCTAGGGCGCCGTACGATGGCGGTGAGGGGCGTTTTGGGGTCATTTCCGCCATCGCAGACTTTGCACTTCCGCCATGGCGTAGTGCTCGTGCCCGATGGGTCGGAATTAGCCGCACTTTGCTCCGTCGTGCAATGGCGGAAACGCTATTTACGCTATGGCGGTCAGGTCAGTCACTTTCCGCCAGGGTCATAATGAGGGCCATTGTCTCTTGCTGAATGCAAACTATTAGGTGGTTGAACTATGAGTGATGTTTTCTCATTACAAGTATCCTGTCTCTTGCCTATATGCACATCATGCATAACAACATGCTGCAATAACTAAGAGTAGGTTACTATCACATGTATAACCCAGCTGTAAAATTAGACATCTATAATTAATCCATGTCAGGTGTTAGATGCCAAGTGAATGACTTCTGATTTGAGTGGGCACCGCTTATTAAATCTATGACCTTAAGTAATTAGTATGCTTTCTCTCTTTTGTTTGGTCCTGTTGTCAGAAAAACACTACCCATTTCCTCAATATACTCAACACCCTCTATCCAAATTGTAACAACATTCTATTTCTGCCAATGTACAGAGTTTATACACTTTCATACCACACGACCAGGGACAAGAAGCAGTGGAATGGACACTGCTGAAAGCTAACAAATTGAAAGCATCCAAAGAACTCCTTCTGCTACTACTAGATTTCATATCGCAGAACTTCTACTTCAGATATAAAAAACAACATTACATGCAAGTGTCCGGAACATCGATGGGTGCCACCATGGCTCCCAATTACGCAAACACCCTTATGTTTAAGTTTGAGCGTGAGAACATACTACAACACCCCATCTGGTACAATTACGTCAAATATTGGGGCAGATACATCGATGACTTCTTTGGACTATGGTCAGGCACAGAAGAGGAATTCACACTATTTAGTTGCTACTTGAATGGTATAGATGAGAGAATACAGTTCAGCACCATACACTGCAAATATAGGGTAGTTTTCTTTGACTTTACTGTAAAACACAAAGGCAACAGACTAGAAACCACACTTTTCCCAGAAACCTACAGATCGCGACAACCTGCTCCACATATTAAGCTTTCCCCCATCCAATACCACTAAGAGCTTACTCTACAGTCAATTCTTGGAAGTGAAAAAGATTGTTGAAACGAAGCTGACTGCCGGAGATGATTGAAAGATATGGCTGACAAGTTGAAAGCAAGAGGCTACCAGGAAAATAGGACCACAAGCTCCTTAGATAAAGTAGGAGAGACCACAAGAGACAGCATTTTGACCAAGAGTAACACAAAGAACCAACCGTCACTCAGCTACGTGACCAAGTACTCAATACAAAGCAAAAGGATCAGGAAAATTGTGAACAAACTTTGGCACTATCTTTCCCAGGATAGAACGTTAGGCAAATTATACGAAACACCTCCAACATTCGCTGACACCAGAAGCAAAAACATAAGGGACAAGCTAGTCAGGAGTGACTGTAAAAACCAAACAAAAAAACCCAAATATGTGGGACCTAGCCATGTCTACAATGTACCAACTGTAATCTAGTACACAAAGGAGATGTTGTGTATCATCCCAACACAGGGAGGAAGATCTTTTTAAAATATTATGCCACATGCGAAAGCAGCAATATAATCTACAGCATAAAATGCCTGTGCAGCAAATATTATGTTGGTCATTCTACAAGAAAAGCTAAACTGCGTTGGAATGAGCGCATCGGTCAAACATCCGCATAGGAAATACCAAATCCCAAGTGACTCGACATTTTCAAGAAGCCATATATCAAATCTTTCAAATGAGACTCCAAGTGTTGAAACCATTGAAAAAAGAGAAGGAGGCGGGAATATTTCTAAATTATTGGACCAAAGAGAAACCTTCTGGGTATAAAGGCTCAATTCCCTTTACCCAGGGGGCATGAATGAGGAGTGCAACTTTGCATGTTTCCTTTAAATGTCCACCACATACCCCACAACCTATTTATATTCACATGTATTCTTACTTTAGTCAAACACATCAATACCACACATGTGTTTGCACCTCAATGCTATGTCAAACTTACCATTCTCTGATTTGTCAAGTGTATCCAATATTATGTATCATGTTTGTATCCACGAACATCATGTATCATGTATCATGCTTATACTACCCAAGTGTTTATACCTCAATGCTATGTCCAATTTACCTTTCCCTAACTTGCAAGGTTTATCCAAAATTATGTAACAAATATGCTTATGCAACATAACATTTTTAATCAAATTATAACCACAAATGCAATCCCTCAGTCATGGCGTTCATCTGTGATGGTTCCTATCTTCAAGAAGGGCGATCGATCACTTGCGAGTAATTACATACCGATCGCACTTCTGGATGCCCCTGGCAAACTGTTCTCCAAATTCATCTTGAGAGATTTTAATAAATGGACCCCCGAACACCACAAGAGGGATCCATTTCAAACTGGATTTATTCCCGGGATGGGAACTAGTGTGAATTTATTTACACTTACTTGCATCATTTCACATCACAGTAGTTTAAATCAGCCTTTGTATCTTACTTTTGTAGATTTGAGAGCTGCATTTGATTCGATATGTAGAGAGCTATTATATAAGAAATTGTTGCAACAAGGTGTCCTCCTTATATTCTCGCCCAAATAAGAGACTTACACACAGGAAACACCATTCAGGTGTGATTAACTGCTGATGGCAGGTTGTCTGCTCCAATCAACACGTATAGACGACTGAGGCAGGGTTGAACCCTAGCCTCAGCCCTCTTCAATTTGTTTTATTTCAGATCTGGGAAGATCTTTTTCAAACTTAATTACTGATCCTCCTAAACTGGCCAGGATACCACTGATGCTTCTTATGTATGCAGATGACATAGTCCTAATATCCTAAATTCATTAGCAACGTATGCTGATGAAAATCTTCTCACGATAAATCTAGAGAAGACAAAGGTCTTGCAGATAAATCCGGCTAAAAAACGCACCAAGAGACATTTCATATGGACTCTTAAGGGGGCCCAGTTGCAGAAAGTACAACATTACATCTATCTAGGTGCAACAATTTCAAGTCAGCAAGGTGTAGAACAATTTAGACAGCTACTAAAAGACAAGGTGATTACCTCAATATATCAGGCAAAAATGATACAAGCCACATATGGTAAATTTACCATCATTCCTGCCATCACTTACTATACCCAGAAGGTCACACTGATTCTGGTGTTTGCGGCAGAAACAAAACCGATTCTGCAAGAAAAGATCTGGACTAACTTGGAGGGGAGATAGTGGCGTGCTTTGTTACTGCTACCGACATGTTCCCCAGTCTCATGGTTACTCAATGAGCTGGGACTGATCTCTGTGTACGCTCGATACATGGGGCAGCTGGTAGCTCTTTTCAGAAAGTGTCTCCTTGCCATTCAGACCAGCACTGTGCTGGGAATTTTGTCAGATTATGTTTTCTCATCAACTGACAGATTTATCATCAAGTGGCGCAAGCTAATATTGCATGCACTTGCGCTTGCCGATGTCTCACTAACCACTCTTTTGCAGAATCCACTCAAGGTTAAAACCAATCTCTTTTATAGAGATTGGATTAACACCAGAGCAAAATGTAATCTATATCGTAACTTTTATGTTGCGTTGTTCGCTATCAAAAAACATAGTAATCCAGAGCAGTACCTCATTAAATCACCATCTCAAGCTCACAGAAATGATTTTATGTGGTTGCGATTCAACCCATGGCCGATTCGAGAGGTACTAGCACGATGGAAAATCATAAAACCCTCTGAGAACTTTTGTCGTTTCTGCCTCAAAGCTCAACAAGAAGAGACTCTGAAACACCTGCTGACAGAATAAGTCGCATTGTCTGACCAGCGCTTAAAACATTTCAAGCAGCCTATGGAGCCCTATAAAGATCAATCTTCTGAAACCCTCTGGAAAATGATTCACCCAGGCTTTCTCACATATGTCAGAATTAGATCTATTTGGGTTTTTGCATGACTTAAAACTCAAAGAAGGAAACATAAACTCCTAATTAATCTATTGGACACAAGCCATGAAATATGAAATCTATTTCATCAGACTAAATGAATGCTAATTAACTTGTTTTATGATGTTATTTGTTTTAGGAAATGTTATTTGTTTTATGAAATGTAATTTAATGCATTGAAAAGTTGATTAAATTCAGCTATGTCAAAAAAAAACATTTACACCATTTTAGTTTGTCCCACCTGTAAAAGTACAAGTTGAATCATGTACATTGTTCAGCAACATGTATTACACAACAAAACGGGCAACTGTCGCTTTTGTACCTCTACTATATTGGACTAGTCACTTTTAAAGCTGTGCACCTTATTAGATTATGCGAATGAAACAGAGATTACCATGCCGCCACCCTTGTATGTACAGCAAGAGCATCACGGTCTGTACTCACATGAACACTGAAGAACGTGCAAAGCATTGTGTTCAACCTTGTATAACCAGTATCCTTGTTAAAGCCTAAACTTACATTATGCATTTGTCTTGCCCCGCTTTGAAATTGTAAGGAATGTAAAGTCTTCTAAGATGGACTGCTTATTGGAAAAATGAAAAGAAAGATGTTTGGGTTGGATAAAACTACTAGGTACTTCTACAGAATTGCTAGTAGCCAATCCGGACAAGGTTAAGAACAAACTGCAGACACATTATTGGATAGATACTCAGGATAAAGATTAACAACCTCCCTGTTTATCATTCTAAGTTTCCTTCGCCCTATTATCGCAATGTATTTTTGAGATTTTGATCAAATGTTCTCCCAACGAGCAACGTGCTACTGTTTCGCAAGCAGTTAGAGAAAGCACAGTCCTACTGTAGATGTTGCTAACATAGAGCTGTAGTGAATCATTATATCACCTGATGGTGGATTGTAAGAAACTGACGATAATAAGAACTAATTATTTGAAGAGTCTTCTTAAAGGTTTACCATCACTAAGGGCGACTGAATGGTGGGAGATGCTTTTGATGGGAACTAATGTGTGTACGAATGTGGCAGCTATGAGATTGGTGGAAAAAGTATTAAGGCTGGAGTAGGAGGCTCTGAAGGATTATAATTATTGAGATGTAACGTATTTGCTGCTGGTAATTACCAGAGCTGGGGGTGGACCTTCTATTTGCTGGAAGAAGTTGACGGGAGTACCACAACAGGGATGTAACTTTCTTGTTTTTGTAGTATATGTTGAGAAATGATGTAAAGGAATGTATTGGGAGAGCTGTTCTTTTTCTCATTTTTTTCTGAAAGGTTTTTATAAAAAAATAAAAGAAATGTAAACAAAATTATGCATTTGTTACGTCTATTGACAAATATTGCTAGCCATGTATACGTGGTACCCCGCACATACACCATACTAGACACGCCACCATCACCACAAGAACGCTCTACTCATTTTCACTAGCAAAATGGCAGCAGGCACGTGATGGTGTCACCACCACCGTGACATCATCACGCTCGCAAATTGCCGGTGCCATTTATTTCCATTTAAACCGACTCTCTGGACACAGAGATCTGCAGCAGATAATGCCTGATGTCCAGAGAAGTTGGATGAAGCAGAATAGCAAGGTAAGCACCTTATTTCGAGGAATCATGCCCAAGTGCAACCACAATGGGACAACTTTCATATGTAACAACTAAAAGATACTATAAACTAAAAGGGTTTAGCACACTTACCCCCATTTTTGCAATGTCCATTTAGAACATCAGGATGTAAGAATATTAAGTGGGAGAAGAGCTTGAAAGCATTCAAGGTATGTATACCAATTGACGCTGCAAATTGAAAACGTATATTTTCAGATAACCCAGCAACCTTCCAATGACAACCCACTTTGCACCACAGGTTATCCAAGACCAACCCAGGCCAGCACCCCTGCCCTGACCTCAAGGTATCCCACCTGTACATAGCCTATTACAGGGCAGGAAGTTTACCCAGGTGCCACACATTTAAAGACAGGTAACATAGACAACTGCACACCTCATGATGATATGTAGTAAACACCTGCCTATGTGCAACACTTACAGAATGTATCTGGTTATTCTTATAGAATTGGGTCCCTGAAGATGGTCCACGAGACCGAAATACATTGGACAACACTATGATGCTTATGTATCCAGAATAAATGCTTCTTTATATGAAACCAATCGAAG
The DNA here is from genome assembly GCF_040938575.1 of Ambystoma mexicanum. NCBI lineage: Eukaryota > Metazoa > Chordata > Amphibia > Caudata > Ambystomatidae > Ambystoma > Ambystoma mexicanum. The sequence goes on along the minus strand of NC_090935.1, from coordinate 997,815,648 downwards.
ACCAAGAACGATTCTTTCTACTATATATTTGTGAAAATCACAGAAATCGAATATCACCTACTTATATGTAATACAATTGTGTACCACTCATTCATGTGAACTATTCACACCAGGTCCTTCCAGACGACAGGGCTTTTTCAAACCCTGTCATTTTCCGGTGTTAGATGCTAAACCAGGTTGATCCTTTAGGGCCCGATTAAGAGTTTGGCAATATTACTATGGGTAATATGATCAACGTGTTATCTTTACTCCATGTAGTAATTACCCACTGGTAGGATTCCAAGTCATGTGGACTTTTCCACTATAACCCATTTTGGAGTGCCAGGGTAGTCCATGGGAGCCGTTATTTTCTACAAGCAGTGATTATCGCATATGGTACTGCATTTGTGTGGTTGTAATTACCACCGCAAAAAGATAGCCAGTAAAAATGAAACTTTGATTTTGTCGTAAAACACCCAGTAATACTAATTACCATTTGTTTTTTAGCACTACCGCTAAATTTGTGTTCAGGCCCTTAGCCTTTGGAAAATCTATCGAAAATCTGTCTGTTCACTAGACTGCAACAGACAAACTAGCATGCCTCCTCCAAAAACCCCACAAATCAAACCTTTCAACCTCTACCCACCCCAGGCTCAGGCTTAAGACCCTCCAGAACCACTGAAATGAACCAGATCATCCTGCAATTCCCAAGGCACGGACCACTCAGATTTTACCACCCAGCATGATCCAGTGACCAGGAGCTACCACTGGAGAATCAGGAGCTAGTACAGTTTTTTGCAAATCTAACTCCCATAAAAGATCCTAATATATCATCTTGTCCACTATGTGTGACCCTTTCTGCTTTAAATATCTTCTAGATTTGTCCTTATGTGTATTCATGGCTTGTCCCAAATGTACAGAATAAAATTCATATAGGTGCGTTTGTTCGACATCAGTTGGCTTGAGGAGCTAAAAGTAGCTCCTGGTAGCTGTTGGTGTCAAGCTAACCATGCTCTTCTAGTCTACAAGCAGGAGCTAAATAGCGGTCAGCTTCCCTCAATTCCGAACCCCGAAAGCCATCACTAACCAAGTCACAAAGAACTATCAGAGCACCAGCCTCGCAAACCAGGAAGAAATAGAGACGCAGCCATTCGACTCTGCATAACACTTAAATCAAGAACACCTCGGACAGCGGTTTTAAAGGAAAAAAGAAGTGCAGGTACTCATCAATCTATACTTTAAGTGGGTCACAGTTAAACCCCAGCAGGTCCAAAAGCTGCTCTCACGCTGGGCTCATACCGGGGCGCCTTGAGCCATTTTTACTAATCTCACCCTGTGTCCATTTGCATAGTTTTCTATTTCTAACTTTCCTTGTGTATCTCAAACTTTGTGTCCCTTTTTATTTGTCTCTCTCTGTACCTACCCACATCCCAACTCCAGTCTGGTTCCCACCCCCTCTTTAACTCTCTAAGTCCCTCTTTGTTCTGAGCCTGGGCCTTGGGAGCATGATGAGCTGAGGCCTCTCAGCCAGTAATTCCAAGCAACATCTAACTTTAAATTGAATTGTCAGTCTAATGCAGCAATCACTCAAAGATGATTGTCGATCACAGACCGATTTTATAGCTTTCCTGAACCAGTATTTGGATGTTCAAAAGTTTGGAGAGTTTGAGAACTCCCAATTTTTGCAAATAAGGCACCATGAGATTAAATGAATTGCTGAGGGATACACAGTTTGTGAAGCTGTGAAGATGCAATTTCTATCCACTGTGCAATTCAGGCACCTGACCAGATACCTTCTGAGTTGTAGCTGGGAAATATTTCGGTTTTGGCTTACAAGAACACAATCTTTTGAAGTTTACTTGCAAACTGCACAAATGGGATAGTAAGGCAACTTGACATTATGCATCCATATACAAACATCTTACGATAAATAAGTATGTTACCAGCACTCACCTGATGTCTGTACTTACCCTTGCACTTGCCACCAGCTGGCTGCACTTTTTATTTTTTGTATTGATTGTCTTTATTTATTTTACTGTTTATCCTATGTTCTGCACTGCCCCCTCCCCCTCTCTCCCTGCACTTTCCCCCTTTCCCCTCCCCTGCACTTGCGTGATTCAATGTCACCTGGCCTAGTAAGAGCATTGTCTCTGTCTTCCCTCTGTTCCCCCCCTTGCCTCATCGCGCCTTGAAACACTTGTGTCTAGCCGCGTTATAAATGCCATATCATATCATCACAGCTATATTTGACACATCCTAAAGGAGAACTACAAGTCCCAGAAAGCAAAGAAATACGATACTAAATAAATCCCCTCTTTTTTTTTACACTACTTTACTTTCAGAACTTAAAACCACACAAAAGAAATGTTCTGATAAGGTCACCTGCGTAATTAATTGTTTTAGAAAAACGTACAGCTTCTTGTTATGCATGGTCTTAACAATATTTGAATGTCCACATGAAAGCAAATCCTTTCTTTCGTTGCATGCCAAACTATCAGACATCTTAGATAAAAACAAAGACATGTTTTGCTCACTTTCATGGCCTAGTAAGAAGGTCAATATTTGGTGGGTAACTGGGGTGGTGAGTGGGCACTCAGTACGAAAACATCCCATTACAGCCACAGTTTCAATCACCTAAACATTTACAAATAAGAAAAGGCACAGCTAATAAAAAATAAACCGGTTCAAATGTAATTGCAAGGATCTTCTTAAGGTGTGGCATGTGCGGGGGTCTCCCAGATAGTGTAATCATGGGTATATCCTCCACCTGGAAGCTCTGCAGGGCCCTGTGAGTGGCAGGTACAGCTCAATTAGCCAAATGGTGTTGCACGCCTCTTGTAAACACACGAACAGTCCTGTAGCTGCATGTTTGATTCTCCTTTTGTTCTGCATGGTGCGCCCTGAAGGAGACCTGATGGGCACTGTGGGTGGATAAGAGAGAAAAAGGAAGCGGGCTCTACTTTCCACAACAAAGGCTGCAGGGGCTTATTTCTTCATCACTGTTCTTAAATGTTTTATTTTTCACCTGCCCCCATAATTGAATACCAGTTCTCTCCTTCATCCTGGAGAAGTCCAGGTACTCAATATGGTAAAAATGAGAAGTGCAGGTAGTGAGGGCTGGTTTAAAGATCTGACCTTTCTAGATCTCAAACCAGTCATGCCAGTCGTCCCATCTTTTTCTCCGGATCACATATAAGACACTCATACCATCCCACAGTCATCATAAAATGGAACCCAGAGCAGTAACACCAACTCTTCAATTGAAGGCCGATTTAAAGATCTGACCTTTCTAAATCTCAAACCAGTCATGCCAGTCGTCCCATCTTTTTCTCCGGATCACATATAAAACACTCATACCACCCCACAGTCATCATAAAATGGAACCCAGAGCAGTAACACGAACTCTTCAATTGAATAACACCACAACTTGAACTCTACTGATTCAGTATGACCCTACAATTCTAGCTGGACTCCTCGGGAGCCAGAGCCCAAATCTTGTTTCCCCAACCTTTCAATCTACTAGCCCCTTTAAATTAGGTACAAGGACTATAACCGACAGCAAGCAGATAAATCCCTGCAAGCAACACTCCAGCCACTGGAATCTTTGGAAGAAGACCTTATAATGTTTCAAACCAGAGGTGCAGACAGTTAAAAAGTGACCTCTGTCTGTTAGAACTTTGAATTCCAGCAGCTGTGTTCAGAAATGCACAGGTGCCCTTTAAATCTGCCTTACTACCGCTGCTGGGCAGCTGCTGGGGCTGGCAAGAGATGGTCAGAGCAAGGTACATGTTTGCATTAGGCTTTTGCCATATAACAGTATGAAAGTGGGATTTGATTAGCAAATCTCTCTTTCAGAATCAGAATTGCCACCATTATTTTATAATAATTATTTTTAAAAAAGCTCAGGCTATGGCGCACTCACCTGATGACAGTATGTCATTGGGCCGTAGAGTACAATGCACTGGAGCAAGTGAACATCATGTGGAACCGGTCACGCAGAATGTAGCCATTGTAAACACAGGTACAAGTAACAGAGTTATTGATGAACACAAGACAGCAAAATCTTTATCTCAGGGTCTCGCTGTCAGCTCAAGTTATAATTCATTATAATTGTTTATTGATAACGCGTTTAATACCGAAGAGGTTTCTAAGCATGGACCTGGGATTCGAACCTCTGTTGCTCTGTTGTCGTCTTGTTTCCAGTTGAGCTATACTACCCGTGCAAAGTTAAGATTGTTTTCATCATGTATGAGTCACACCTCATGACAAAGCCCATCTGCAGTCTATGATAGACTGTGTTCTTGATATGTTTCTAAGGAGGCTTAAGTAAACATGTCAAGTCGAGTCATTTCTGAAATGAGGCTATTCTTTGCCCATGACGTGGCTGCTGCCTTGCGTCCTCTTCCGTATTTGCGCCCATTGTTTGCAGGTTGAATACATGAATGGGATTTTAAATAAATGGTGTCACCTGTCCAACGGTCATAAGTCACGCCTCATTTACATTTATGAGCTTGAGTATTATTACCGAGGAGTTCGCGGATTCCAGGGCTAAGTTATATCATCATTAATTGCTCATAAGTGCAGGCAGCGTTGCATGTGCTGCAGCTGATTGGTGATGTATGGTGCTATAATTCGTTGGTGAGTAAAGAGTGAAAGGAGCCTATGCTTACATTAAAGACAGTCATAGGAAACAGTTTTGTTATTGCCAGTCTGTGACACAAGTTCTAAGCCTGTCGCCTCTGACTCTCGGCCAGCACAAGATAAATGCGTTCCCGTGCTTCGGCGGGGGTGCATCTGTGTGTGGGGTAGCTGGTGTCACAACACACATATATGCATAACGAAACCATAGGCTTTCACATTCCAACAAGTTTCCCATTTTCCTTTTCCTTTTCCTTTTCCCAACAAAAACAGGTAACCCTCCGTCCCCACCAACATAACCCCCACTAACCTCCCCTCAGGGTAGCTAAGTGATGCGTATTAGAAATTCGATGCAAAATACACCACAGCACAGTTGTCCTTTCACTGGCAATGGGGGGTCCACGTTCTTCGGCCGGGTCCGGAGTCCAGTCTGAGGGTGCCACGTATCCATACCATCCACCCCCTAGAAATGCCATGCCTCGCCCTCTTACACCTCTCTTACATTCCTCATACTGTCCTAGGCGGCACAAGGTCAGGGCCATACTTGCTAAGGAAGGTCGCCCACTCCAATTCATGTGTTGGTCTCTGATCGTATAGCGAACCCGGTCAGCATCTCATGTATGTTCCAGGCTGTCACAGCCCATTGTCGCTCACTAGGGAGCAAAGCCCTCTTCCAACACCCCGCCAGGCAGGCGCAAGCAGCAAGCAGCAAGCAGCAAGCAGGAGAAAGTGGACCATATGCGGCATCCTCCTCCACTCCCCATCAAGCACTTCCACTCCAAACAGCACCAACCTGGGGTTGAGGTTTCTCTCTCCTCTATCCAGGGATAGTATCCACCCAGAACCTCCTTCCAGAAGCTCTGCATCACCTCACACCCCCACCACGTCTGCCAATTCCCCGCCCTTTTTCCGCACCCCCCTCAACATCTGTGGTCTATCCCAGCCTCACAGGTCCCACTGCCATCTATTTAACAACTTAATGCCGTGAAACTTATGTTAGCATGCAGTCGACGTTCTGTGTGCATTCTTACACAACATTCTACACTGCTCCACATCCAAGTCAACCCCCATATCCTTCTCCCATCTCCTCTTGTGCATTTCTAGGTCTGCCACCCCCTCCCCCATCCTCTGGGCTGCTAGTAAGGCCTGGTACAATTTTAAGATTAGGCACTTAATGGAGACATCCGTACTCAGCATCACTCAGTGGATGTCAACTCCCTCTAAGGCCTCCTTCCATTCCGTTGACATCAGTGCCCCTGTATTTAATTTTTATTTATTTATTGTTCATTTGTAAGGTGCTTATACATCAAGTCAATTGTGTTTCAAAGCGCCCACAGGGCAACGGGGAGGGAACATGGGAATGTAAAGCAAATATAACAATGAAAGAGATGGGTGTCCTACTATGCCTTGTGAGCATTCAGAATGTGCAAGTGGGGAGAGAGAGAGAGAGATTGGATGGGGAGGGAAGGTGATAAGTACTAGGAGTAACAACAGATGGAAAAGCTAGGGGTTAAGTTGCAGCTGTTAAGTGGCTGGCAGAGATCACTTGGTAAGAATGTTCAGTTGCCAGTAATTTAGTGCAGGCCTCTGATAACACAGGCCAATGGATGCCTAAGGCATGTTCTGGGAGTTAACAGAGGCTGAGGGCGATTGGAGGTGGGGGCCAAGAACCAGGTGGACACATAAGGGCCCTGGTCACCAATCTAAGCAACTTTGGGGTTTAGCAGAGGAGGGAGGGGGGGAGGAGGAGGTGAAAGGGAAAGTCTTGAGGAGATTCCAGAATTTGAGGAGATCCAGCTGAAGACAAAGAGGAAGGGGGAGGCTGTTCCAAAGGAGGGAGCCAGCCGAGGAGAGAGACCAGCCACCAGCTTGGTGTTTAGCGAATCGCTTGACATGCAGAGAGTTGGTGCCTAAAGAGCACCAGAGCTCTAGAGGCATTGAGCTTCTGGGGGAAAGTGAGGATAGGAAGGACTGCTTTTAGGATATGGAGTTGAAAGTGTGCCTTCCTGGCAAGGTCCTGGATGTGAGGGAGGAAGGAGGGAGAGGAGTCGAAGATGACTCCAAGGTTTTTGGCTTCAGATGAAGGAGAAGGGGGCAAAGTCATAGAGGGTGGCCAGAGTGTGGGGAATAAAGAGGGAGCAGGAGTCCCTACGGGAAGGATCTCAGTCTTGCTGGCATTGAGGCAGTGATCATTGGAGGCACGCCAGGACTGGATGGCAGGTAGGCATTCAGGAATGATGAAGGAAGTAGGGAGAGGGTCAGAGGGAAGTTTGAAAAAGAGTTATGTGTCATCAGCATAACACTGGAAGTTAGGGGAGAAGGTGGAAATTAGATGTGCACGCAGAGCAAGATGTTGCTCTGCAGCACCCCGATAAATGGAATGTTACTGCAGCGAGATCGCGATTCGAGCTTGTGGTTTTTCTTGGTGAAGACCTGGACCTGCTTTGACAGCGCTGCCATCTCAGACTTTAGGGTGGCTAAATCATCTTCCACCATGCTCATCCTATCCTCGGCCTCCTTCAGCCTCTTATCTGTTTTCTCCAGTCGTGCCTTGATAGATCTGTGCACTAGCACCTTTGAGCATATCTCATGCGCAGAATGGAATTAAAATAATACATGATCTCGGACCTAAAAAACCAGACAGACTCAAAGATTATGGCAAAGGACTACTTCATTGTCTTCTCAAATAAAGTAGGCAAATCTGGTGAGCACACGAATTGCAGCTCACTCACTCTCAGTTACTTTTCTATTACACATAGGCTTTTTACTTATGTACGTCAGCTATGATGTCATTCTACATGGAAAATAATAAAACCTATTGAGAGGAGGGATTGGTTAAGAGAACATATATATCTATAATATGTATATGTGTTAATAACATCATTTGCTGCCCCTTATCTGTTAGGCACACCTTGAACTACCTCTTAATACGTATAATACAGATTATAGAGAAAGAATAACAGTGGATTGGCTTCTGCAACATTGTATAGCATGCTGCTACATAGCCTCTCTTAAACTGACGGTATGCCACGACGACAATGAGATGGGGAGTAAGTTCGAAGTGTTGGATCACGACCAGGGCTATGCTACGAGCAACCTGGAACAAGCTGCCTGACCGAGCCAGGATGGTGGTGTTGAAATGATCATACACACAACAAAGATTATCTCCTGGAATATAGCAGGGCTCAATAGAGTTATATCTGACCCAGATTGGTATAACTTTGCCAGGAAACATAAGGTGCTGCTGTTCCAGGAGACTTGGTCACTTAGCCCTGTGAATCTCCAAGTGTACATGAATTACAATATCCCAGCAACAGGGGGTACGAGGGGCAGGCCATCTGGGGGCTGACAGATTTTGATTTATATAAACCTGGGGTGGAGATGACCAATGTGGAGACCCACTCAATGGACATGCAGGTCCTCTCGGTGGCAACAAAAGAGGTGGAATCTGCTAGTTAACTTCTATAACCGACCCAAACTATACTTTGATAGGCGAGTCATGACAGAACTCCAGGAGCTGATCGAACTAAGTATCCTTTTGATCCTCCAAGGAGAATTTTGTATGGTCGCTGAAGACATGAACTTCCAGATTGAACCTCTGAAAGAAACATTAAAGCTCTGGGATGACCAAGACGTAGCTTGGACTATTCCAATTTTCAAGACAGCTCTGCCAAAAAGTAACGGTAGAACATCAGGCAACCAGCCAGCGAAAGTACTTAATGGTCACAATGGCTCGTCCCGCATAGATTATATTTTCATTACAGGCACTAGCTGGTCGAAGGTCCTGGGCTTTGAAATAGTCGAAAGAAGCGAGAGCGATCATTATCCACTCGTGCTGCAATTCTGTGCAAAGGCATTAAGCTCACTGCTGAAGCCAGAACGGTACAGGAGCCAAACCGCGACAGTCCTCGACATTGTAAGGAATACTACGAACTGGGCTACATGGATAAAAAGAGACCGAAAGTCAGAGGTATATGATTCCATTAGAGATAAACTGGGAAACATCCACAATAGTGGTCTGTCTAACAAAATTATCATCGCAGAATTCAAAGTAATAAGCAGGAAATTGGCCACCTTTCTAATGTATGTAACAGGCTTACTGAAAAAGAAGATCACAGCGCCAAATGCTTGGTACGATGTGGACTGTAGAAAGGCAAAGAAAGGCATTGTGTCATGAGAAAGAGCTGGTGCAGCCTTGGATAAGCACTGCACCAGGACCTCAGGGAAAATACAAGGCCCTAATACTAAGGGCTGGATATGGCAATGGAGCAGGGAGATAGTGTGGCCTTCTGGAGACTACTAACATCAAGGGAGCAGAATCCCGACCAGGCTCTCCACTGGCACATTCCTGCAGAAGAGTGTCAGTCTCATTTCTCCAGACTATGCAAACCAAGATCCACTAGCAGGTACTGAGCCTGGACAAAATGAGACTGACCTAATCCAACCAGGGCTTTGATCGATTACGATTGATGAGGTCAAAAATGCCCTGAATTTACAAAAACTGTGAAAAGTGGCTGGCCCTGGCCTGCATAAAGTTGGAACAAGTCAAATGTTTTGACTATCTGGGAATTTGGTTCCATGAGTCAGGGGGTTGGTCTGATCAACTTACTAAGGCCAAGGCTAGCCTGGGGAAGTATAGCGATGGAATATACTCTATTTCTTCCAGTCATGGTAGTGGGCCAATTTCCCCAGCCCTAGAACTATGCGATAAACCAGCCATACCAGTGGCACTCTACGGGGCAGAGCTGTGGGGCTATTCTAAATCGGCCCATTGTCAAGTACTTAGAATATTTTCCTGAAAAGGTTACTGCTGCTACCTACAAGTGCCCAGACATCCCTGGTGCTACCGCGCCTCAGTGTTTTCTCTTTAGCCAACCAGATTGCTTTCAAACCGGTACTTTATTGGGTCAGACTATGGTCTGTATCGAGCCTGGCAACATACCGGCAGGCTCTCAAAATTGGTTTACTTTTGGAAGGGGCAAAGAGTTGTGGCTGGTTGGCCCAAATAAAGCATTTATTATATACATGGGACAAGAGAACCATCTGGGATAATCCACAAATTCTGCCAAAACGGAGCAAAGGCAAGGGGGAAAGCTATGGAAAGGCTAGAAGAGCAATGGGCCTCCTTTTAGAATGCTCTGAAGTTTCCATGCAGTAAATTGACAGGAAACTCACTAACCCTCTTCGACAAAATTCAACCCTCCTTTGAGCGTTCTCTGTACGTACAAATGAGGCTGGGAATATTGCATATAGCATGGTACATTCGCAAATGGTCATTACCAATATCTGGGCTATGCCTGCTCTGTGCTTCTACCAATGTAACAATTACACATGGCATGCTAATATGGCCTGTTACTATAGATTTATGGAGAGTGTATCTGAAACCATTATTCACCGCGCTGGTAGTGAGTGGGACAAAGTTATCTATGCAACTTTTAATGTGCTAATTTGAAAGCGAAAATAGTTTTCTGCACATTATGTGAATCGAGCCTGACTATTAATGCAGAGACACATGGGAAGTGTTTTTAACAAAGAGGCTGCATGCATGCTCGCCTCATGAAAGTGATATTGGGTGAAGATGTAATGCTATTTTTGATTGGTGTTTTAGGACTTCCTTTGTTAAACTGATAGCTAGCCCCTTATGATTGGTTGGTGTACTCTCCTAACCTTGGACATTCAGCTTGTTACCAGCACGTAAGCAAAACGAAACCCAGGTGTGGGGAACAACGTCAGACCACTGCCCTCTTTGGTCAATTAGCCTACCATCTCTCATCAGTTAGACCATGAGTCAAGACTTCTCCTTTGTAGCTGACCTTGCTGATTGTTCTCTTCTCTGGGACTTTTAAGGGAGTATAGGTACATCACTATCTTCAATTGGAGCTTAGTGGATAGGCCTTGTTTTTGAGTCTTGCACCACGTGTCAGTAGACCACGAATTTGTCAATTTTTGCATATGCTTTCTGCATCCTTGATTGTTCAATACTTGGCACTTGCAAATGTTCTCGCTTCTACTTAATCTAAGAGAAATGTGTCCTTCATTCATAGCTTATCCGTGTTGACTCCCTCCGTACCTTCCAATTATTTCTTGGTGTATCATCCTCAGTCTCAGCTAAACAGATATCCTTTGTTCCTTGCACAAAACTGTTTCTTCGGCGTCTTTCAGCCTTGCAGCTTTGGTTTGTCTCTGATGTAGTTTTAACACGATCCGAAGTCCATCTTTGCATCATGGCCGCTTTCCTCATGTTATAGTTTCTACTGCAACAGGCCTCTATATATCTTATCTATCATGCATGTCTGCATATGTATATTTGCTACTTCTCATCTCATTTATCTTCTTAGTGTATATGATTTCTTCGTCTCTGCATACATGTTTCTCTTACTTCAGTTAAATTATCATTCTTTAAGTATTTGCATATCGTTTTGGTGCGTCTTAGTGTCTCCTCTTCATGACGTCACTATGCTCTGGTCTGATTTCACTTACAGCTCTTTTATGTGCAATGGTGTATGCCTACACCCTCCCACCACATCAGTTCGAGGGTACATTCGATATGGTTGTCTAAGTGAATAACAAGTGAATAACGCCTATTGAGCCAATACCTGGTGTCATGCAAAGTCTTCCTGCTATTCTTCCAGTATGATGCAGGTGAGGGGACGGGCACTCGAGATGATGTTAACTGCTTCTTTACCGATCCGATGGTGCTTGTGATGCCATCCAGTTTGCTGTGCCCTGCCCGAGAACCCCTCCTGCATACAGGCCATCAGGCACTGTGTGCCAGAGAGTTCCATGGGTGCTGCAGTAGTATCCATGGCCTCAGTTGCTATCCCAGTATCTGAATTCTTTGGGGCAGTTTTGGCATGCAAGTTCATGGAGCTTTGTTTCTTCACGCCCCCTTTCATCACCTCGGCGGGATGCAGCAGTATGTGTCAGGGGTGAGTGGCCTAGAACACAGTGATAAACGCACGCGTGGTGGCTCCAGGTAAGCCAAGCAATGGCTCTATGGTGGACTCACCACATGTCCATGGGGTATCAGAGCAAGGTGGCCTAGTAGATGGTGGAGTAATGGGGCTGCGTGTATTGGCTCTGCCCAATACAGTTCCGCATTGCAGTGGTAAAACCACACTGTCCCTCCTCTGTTAATGGTCCCTCACCGGGGTCAATTCGCTGGCGAAGTGACAGCCCATGTAACCCGCAGCAGACCAGCCAGGGATCGCACCTTCTCCCCTACGCTGCCGCAGCACCACAGCAGGCAAAGCTACTGTCCAGTTCCTACAGCCATTGCCCAGGGACCACAGAGAGGCAGGGATCTCCAAGATCAGTAGCGAGCAGGCCCCTCCGCCGCCTCGTGCCTCACAGGCCACCGCACAGTGGGCACAGCAGCACAGGCGCACAGCCTCAGGTGTCCTCAGTGCCACTGGGGGGACCTCTGGCGCAGATCCGCAGCTCCTCACCTCCAACGCCACACCAGAGCTTGCTCTATCTGCCCAGGCAGCTGAAATCCTGTCTGCATTATCTTCTAATGTATCGGCCTTCCCTTGCTCGTCGCGTCTCTTCTCCAGGGCTCAGGATCCATATGGTTTTGGGTGCTAAATGTTGCCCACAGGCTCGGGGGTCTTGCCTAACAAATTATTGATCAGCAGTTCAGCTAGAAAGGAGTTTCTCGCCCGCCAACGGCACCAGGTTGTCGGACCTCTAACGAGGAGCTGCAATCATGGATCTCACACAACAGTGCCCCCGATCATCTGTGAGTTCTACTTGCTAAATGTCAGATGAGTTCACAAGTCTTAATATTGGAATAGAAGCAAATCAAGATAAAATGTACGCTCTATTCAATGTTATAACATGTAAGTCTTTAAAAAGACGCTAAAAAACAATGAGCAATGGATTTGAATCATTGCATAGAAAGATGGGCCTCTACTTGCGACCCTCCTTGGTAGCAAGAGGCCTTAAAGGAGCTGTACGAATCGTTGCCACCACAGGCGGATAGTTAAGGTTGTTTGTACCTGGAAACTTTATGTGCCAATGAATTTGGCAGATCTCTGGAGGAGGAGAATTGGTGCAAGAAACAGAGGCAACCTCAAGCCGGTTGACGCAGATGCTGTTACCTCTACAAACTTTTCAGATAGTGAGGGACTAGATTCTTGTGAAATATTTACAACCTGAATTTCTTTTTTTTCATTTTCTTTTTCAAAACTTTATTTATACATTTAGAACTTTACAGAAGCAATAGAACATAATACAATATCTCAAATGCACAAGGTGATACTTATTCACCCATAATTTCCTAAATAAATCTTTAAGAAGTAACAGAGGGGAACTGAATACAGGGAGTAAGGTGACAGAAGGTAAAGGAAAGAAATAAAATGAAAAAACAAAAACAAAGCAAAATAAGAAACCTAGAACACGATCAAATATTAAATACAACCTGAATTTCTAAGGTAGACAAACCAGACAAATGAAACAGAAGAGTAGTTGAAGGAGTAAAATAAGAGAGAATGTAATTTACCCACAAGGTACTTTAGAAAGATTTCCTGTTTTAGCAGCCTTAGGTGTCTTTTTTCGAGATTTCTCCGGACAGGGGACAAAGATTGTAAAGAAGATGAGTCCTCAGGTAAGGCTATGACTTTCAAAACTCCCTGAATAGGAGACTGCAGAAACTTTTTCGAGTGTCTCCTCTTGTTTGCCACAATTTCTTGTAACATTTTGTATTTATGTACGTTCAAGTTTTTGAGGTGAAGAAAAGGTGCCACTCTGATGTCACTTGAACTGTCACATACATTCATGTCGACTGCCTGATTTATTAGGAGGTCAGTATGGCGCTGTGTTCGATAAGAGTACATTGCTAGATCCACAGAAGTAACTTCTCCCGTTTGTGCAGGCTCATCCACACAAGGAGACAAGACCACTGATTCCTGGGGATGAAGAGGATTTGAAACAGGAGAAATTGGATTCCTAAGCACAAAGACAAACTCAGAATCAGAATCTTAGAGTCAACGTCTAGAAGTTTGATAACTATTAAGCAGTATCCTCGAGTTATTCTATAGATATTCGTTCAACACATTGCATAATCTTATGAGTGATTGTAGGGTAACATAAACAGACATGTTGTTTGAAGAAACAAAGTTGTCTGCATCTAGTGGATCTTTCTGCAAGGTCGTTTGGGCAGTCGCCGAAAAAAGATTTGCAGGGGAAAATTCCACAGTTCGTCTTGCAGTACCAAGTTTTTTTTTTACAGTGGAGTTGATTGTTACAGGAGTCAAAAATGAAGAATCATTTGTCAAAGAGTGCAGGGGTCACAATAAGAGAATCTATTTCTGTTTGTGGTACAACCTTTTGCGCTTTCCAAACAGTGGCAGAATTCCGGGAAGGAGTTTTCCATCTCAGCCAATGGTCGGTTACATGATGAGGCTGCCAGGGCCGATGTAGGAATTTTGCCACCCTAGGCAAACTGTCAGATTGGCGTCCCCACCACTATCTTTCCGGGTCCTAACCGTTCTCAACCAACCGTCACCATTTTGTTACTGATTGCTGTAATCCATTACATTACCTTCACCTAACACATTGCTCACGCCTTCTGCTGTGTATGGATTCCAATGCACTTTCTTCACATAAAACTGCAAGAGCACTAGCGCGTTGCGGGTACACAGTATCCAGGCAGGCTGGCTACCTTTTGAAGGCTCTCAGATGTGGTTGTGTGTCAGCTGCTCACATGCTCGCAGCGGGTGATGGCAGGTTGAGAGATGGACAGGAATGGCAACCGAGAGCTAAATGCTTGTGCAGGGTTATTATTCAGAGGAACTCTTTCACAGTGCATGGAGCGTTCATGTCAGTGTGACACTTATTGTACAGAGGGATGCACAAAGCAGGCTTTGCTTGTATTGATGACTGATGCTGGCTGATAAGTAAAGTAAACACAGTTTGGCTTTCCTTTGTTCTGCTATTACTCAATTTACTCGCCACACTGAATCTGTTGCATGTCTCCATGACCATCAGTCTGGCTTTAGAGCATCCAGAGGCACGGAAACTGCTCTTCTGAACACCTGTGAAGATCTGCTCTCAAATCTTGACTCTAACTCTCCCTCTGTCCTCATTCTTCTCAACCTCTCTTCTGCTTTCGATATGGTAAACCACAACATTCTGATCACCCATCTCCATGATAGCCTGGGCATCACAGATCAGGCCCTGGTGTGGCTCACCTCCATTCTCTCTGACCGGCCCTCCCAGGTGGAATTGGGTCCTTTCTCTCCTCTATTACTCTCTCTACTTGTGGTGTCCACCAGGGATCTAACCTATCCCCCTGGTTTTTCAATAGCTACATGGCTCCTTTGGCCACAGGATCTCTACCTTTACCTCTAACTTTCAGTGTTATGTGGATGACACACAGCTCTTTTTTAGGCTACCCTCTGCCTTCTCCTCGCTCATTCCTGACTGTCTATCTGCAGGTTAGTCTTCGTTTGCTGCCAACGATCTTTGCCTGAATGCCAGTAAGACAGAGATCATACTCATTGGGACCCCTGCTCCCACGTTTCCACTCTCACACTGGCCGACCTCCCTAGGCCCTGTGCCCTCACCTACCAATGAGGCAAAAAATCTAGGGGTCATCTCTCCTTCTCCTCTCACATCTCAGACATCTCCAAAAAGTCCCACTACCAACTGCACCTCCTGAGAGGTATTCTGCCTTTTCTCACTTTTCCCCAGAGACTCACCACCTCGCAAGCCCTGGTTCTCTCTAGGTTGGACTATTGCAACAGTCTCTTTCTCAACCTTACTACCTCTACTCTCTGTCCTCTACAACTCATCCAGAACCAAACCACAAGACTTACCCCTGGCCTCAAGCCCAGGGACCTCATCTCTCTGGTGCTTAAATCTCTCCACTGGCTCCCTGTGGCTGCAAGGATGAAGTTCAAGACCCGCTGCATAATCCACAAAGCTTTCTGGGGCCCGGGGCCTACAACGCTCTCTTCCTAAATACTCTCCCTCTAGAGTCCTCCCCTCGTCCTCCTCCAACTCTCTGCGGGTGAGCCACTTTCACAAACAGAAATTTGGGGGTAGTTCTCTATCCTCTGGAGGTGCCTCCCTCTGGAACAGCTTCCCTGCCTCTCTCCGTCTTGAGCCGGAGCACCTTAAATTCCATAAAGTCCTCATGACCTTCCTCTTCTCTTCCTCCTTCTCTCTCCCTTTTCCCTGCTAACCTCTGTTCTTTTTCTATCCACCCTCCTTCTCCTCCTTACCTCTGTACAGTTTTTCTGACGGGTTGCCTGGTTCACTCCCAGAGCCTTACAGGTCCCAGGCTCCCACGCCAGTCTTTTGCACTTGCCTCCGGGCCACTGCACTATGTTTAGCATTACTGCACTTTCATATCACGCTCCATTAGCGAGGCAACCTCTCTGCACTTAACCCAGGGCCCTGCTGGACTTTACTAATTTGTTCCCCCCAAACTCCCCTTCCTCGCACCTCTAAGTACGCATGCATGATCTAAATGTACCAGGAATAGTTAGTAAGTCTGTCCTGTCGGTTACATGTAATTATAACAAATCCAAAATAACTAACACCATAATAACCATTTCCCAAATATCAAATTCCTTTATCGTTGTTCTTAGGGAGTTCCACCCCAAAAAACCCCAATTTTTTTGTTCTTAATACTTTTCCCCCACCCCCAAAACCGTTATCCCCCTCCCCATTTTTAATTTTTTTCCAAATGTAATATTTTGGAATTCGTTATTTTAGGTTCGTTAAAATAGTGTTAGTTATTTTGGTATTCATGATAATTACTGCATACCGTCCTGAAGCCCCACCCACCTCCTTTCGTGTCCCTTCTCCCTAGCTTGGTCGTTACTGTAACACTTCATGCACTTGCACTAGGTGAAATGCTGTCAGGCCGAGTATGCAGGTTTATCTGTCAATCACTCTGAAACTTCAAGGCCTAAGAGTGATTACTGTACTTCCTTGTTCTCTTACCGCCTTGAAGAGCTTTGAAGCACTCCGCCTGTGTATAAGTGCTGTATAACTGAACAATAAAATAAGTAAAAATAAATAAATTAGTGTCATGATGTTCCCATAAATAGGTTACCTTGCACTCCAGTACTAGAGGACGTGTGATGAGCCGACACTACTCACAGCCCCCAACTCCCCTTTTTTCTTTTTTAAGCAACAACTTTATTTCAAAGTGGCCTACTTGAGCAGAGCTGTGAACGAGCAGTAATGAACTGCACTTACTCAAAACATCTTTTGCCATTGGTGCTGCCGAGGGCTGACTCTGAGATGACCTTGGGCGATATGGGGCTATTGGCTTGAGTAAAGTGAACTGAAAGACGTCCCAGGAGTGGATGTGTTTTGGCAAGGTAGTGGGTGGGAATGGCTGGCAATAGGGATTAGCATGGCCTTTGGTAGTGAATGGACTGAAAGCTCAAATGGGCTCAGGTGTCCCACGAACGCAGATGGGGCAACTCAGCCCGCCCATGTTCCTCGCATTTGATGTAATCAGTAAAACAATGTCTGAGAATCAGGAAGCCTCTGCGACCTGCAGGGACACTGGGATTGCCTGCATTCCAAGGTCTCAGTAAACATCCTATGTTTATTCCACGTGGGGCATTCCGTGAATTTCTTGCCAATTAAACACAAGAAGGTAGGTATGAGGAAGATACAATCCCAATTCTAGTGTATCCTCAATATAGGCGAAGCCTTGAACATCAGACAATAAGACACTAGAAGATAACTCATCAAATCAAAATAAAGAAATCAAACTAGCTGGTCAAGAATTGTGCAACTCAAGTTGCATGAACATATTTGAGACTGCCAATATACAAAAATAAATCAATTAATGTTTATTAATGTCAAACCACAGTAAAAAGGCGTAGTTTCCAATACACTACAGCATTAAAACAAACCATCAAACAAAAAGAAATACTCAAAAGCAAATCGCCAAATAACAGAATCTACATATATATATATATATATATGCAAAGGGGGATAGTGAATTTCTTGCTTCCAGCTCCCCTGGATGCATTGAAAAGCTATATTCCGAATCCCCAAATCGGTAGCGTGGGGGACTGGCTACATTATTTGAGGTCCTAGCTCTGTCAAGAACAAGTGTTGGCCCAACGAAGGAAATGGCTGCTTGTTTTTTTATTTTGGCTATTAGGTGGCGCTGAAAGCGCTACCTTTAAATCTGAACTATTGTCATGAAAATAAGAGCGTCAAATAAGGGTTTTGAATTCAGGTATGTAATGTTTTTCAATGCAGATGACATATGAGGATGGATTTGTACTTTTTTGGATATGTGTCCCACCCATTTAACGCCCATCTCTAAATCAAATCTATAGGATTTTCTTCCCATTCCCACCCATCTCCACCCAAAACCACCCCCCTTTTTGCACTCTTTCTTTCTTTCTTTCCACATTGGGTGAGAGAAGTTAGGCTTACCAACTTTAGTTATTTGAAGAGACGGCTGGCGGAAGGCTAAGGGCACAGACAAGGATCACGTTGCTGGTTGATGTACTCAACTGATTTTTTAAAAGAATTATCTCGGCAGCCGCTGTACAAGTAGAGGATGGCTATGAAGATGCGGGTCATGTTGGAGCTGGGGAACAAGTCTCCGGGTGAGGTGAGAGTTGCCAGTCACACGCCGCTCTGTGGATTCCAGGTACCATCGATAGCACACTGTTGCTCCCTGCTAGCCATAAATCCACAAATATCTTTGCTGCCTGCAAACAGGAGCAGCAGTCCCAAAGAGACAGAGAGTGCTAGTGGGAGCCTGCTTGTGTTCTCCCCTTTTTCCCTCTGCCTCTTTGTTTTGCTGTTTGTTTTACCTCTTTGTGGTGGTTTATCAGGGTTTAAAATCACAGACTAGCACTGTCTGGATGGTTTCAGGCAGAATAGCTAGCTGAAATTAGGTTTACTGAGGACAGTAGGAGACACAGAGCTATTTCCTCTGCATTTTCTTTATAGACTTCTGCCGTTAGGCCATCGATTACCACAACTTTTCCATTTGGGAAAGATTTTATCATATGTTTAATTAGCTTATCAATGAACTATATTTGTTTCTGCAGGGATGTCAATTCGCCAAAATGCCAGGCGTAGCAGAAGTGACATCATAGGACCCTTGACCTCTGATGATATCAGAGGAAGTGATGTCATTTGACTCCAACTTGAAGTAAAATCATGTGACGCGATGGAACACCACCTTTCACCCCTTGACAAAACAGGAAGTGCCATCACATAGCATTGTTCCTAAGTACACTGTTACGATATCACTGCAATGTGATATACATTTCATACAAAAATGGATCACCATATTTATCGTTAATATCAGTGTGTATAGGCCAATATTACCAAAGTACTGTGAATGCAAGTAGACATCCAAGGCCAACTGATAATGATGTTATTATATAGCAATTACACTTAATATAGAACAATTATATATACAATATCACCACACCTGTGTTGGTACTCATTTGGTATTTATTTATCAACTTTAGAAGGATAGAAAGCTGAGTTGGCTTTGCCGTGATTCGAACCTGCAGCCTGCAGATCACACACACACATTGCAGCAGCGAGCGCTCAATCCACTAAGCTACCTTATCGGGTATAGCTATCTTACCGGCTATTGTATAATGACCAATTACATATATGAATGTTCTCAAAGTCCGAAAGCAAATTACACTCTGTAGTGGACACCATTCAACTGTTAACTGAGATTAAACAGCAGGCCAGTTCATCTGCAGGTCTAGTGCAAAGTCGGCCACATGTCAAGCCTGCGTGGATCTACTTTCAGGCTTCAGAGGTTGGTAAAATATATGCCATTGGGAGGGTTCATAACTGTGTATTAAAGAATTTAGAGTAGCGCAGGGAAAGCAGCACACTTGTACTCTGGGAACTCGTTACTTCATACATGCAAACAAAAATTTTGAACAGCATGCCATGGAGATAGGAAAGATAGACACATTACAACAAAGCCTTAATTGTGGCACAATTAAATCAAGGGCCACTTTATGTGCTACTGTCAAACATTTCTACACTGTAAACAAGCTTTTAGGCACAAGGATTTTGTCAAGTGACTGAGTAGACGAGATGGAATGTCTGATGATGATCGTAACAGAGACAATGGCAGAAATAAACAGGTTATAACTGCAACTTGCCAAAAAGCAAAAGGCTGAAATGGATGCTTATTCTACTCTGAATGCTTTTTGGACGTTTTTGTCTGCGTTGTGAATTTGAAGTGTTTAAGAACAGACCAAATCAGTGACTCACCCCCTGAAGTGTGCCTGAAATAAACCTTTAATGAGTCTAGCAATTATTGTATAGAATTCCAGAAACTTTGTTATTCCTATTCTTTATTTAGGGTCGTTGCTCAAAGTTTTACACTTGTTTTACACTTGTTTTTGTTTACGAGGCTTGAACAAGAATGCCAGCCACTCTAGAAACAAAGTCACATGATCCTGGCAACAGCCGAAAACCTTCCTTCAGTGACGTGCCTGCGTTTCTGAAGTGCGCAATTAGGAGATTCCTACCGTCGCGGCGATTTGCACATGCGTGGAATGGGTATAATTTTCTGGTCTGTTTGTAATTCTTCACCGTGGTGATAGGACTGCTTTCAATCTTGTTCGAATTGTTATCGCACCTTGAAAAAGCAAAACGGGACTCTCAATCGTTTGGTGTGACTTGTAACTTGTGCCTGGCGAAAATGTATCTTTGAATGTTTGATGTAACTGAAAATGGATGCAGGTTTTTCTGAGTATGAAAATGAAACAAATATGAACCTCAATTGGAAAATCCTTTAATACTCAAATCAAACGAATATTATTTGTAATTAAATGAGCTCCAGCTGAGTGGCAAGGAATGAATGTCCACTGATTTAAGCACACTGCAATTTTGCTCCCCTGCCCCACCTCTTTATTTTTATTTTTAAAGCGCTCACACAGACCGCGGGCATGCTGTTACAGGAATTGTTTGTTTTTTCAGTTGCGTAATTGTTTTTTTTTGTTGTCTTAGTTGCATATTTTATAACGCGCTTAAACACCCAGAGGTTTCTAAGCGCGGACCCGGGGATCGAACCTGTGTTGCTTCCGTGTGGTCTTGCTTCCAAGGCACGCACGTTGGCGTTAAGCTATCCTCCCTCTTAAATGGATCCCAAACAGGAATACAAGTCCTTCTGGTCCTAGGTAGCAATTCCCGCTGCAATCCATGGACGTTTCTAGTTGGACATTTGTGTTTAGAGGAAGACTGCATTTCTTGGTTGTGGGTCAAAAAGTGTGAAGTACACTACTGCAGGGACCTGTGTGTTCTTCTGGTGCTAAATGACTTTAGTTTTGAAGCACTGAAACCATCGGTTTAACGATTTTTCCCCAATCGCATTCCTTATTCCTTTCTCTTTTTCCTGCTTTGAAACTACCCATGGGAATTAAATATTAGATGACAAAGAACCTAAGAAGTGGTTTCTAACTATCTAAACAGATAGATGAGTATCTGCCTATCCTGAAAAGGAGCACCTGTGGCCACCACATTAACATCAAATGTAAAACCTGTTGGGAACAAGTAAAGGAGATGTAAGATAAGGAAATGAAAGGAGGAATTATTTAAGTGTTCCCTTTCCCTGTGATTGGAAGACAGTACTATGTAATAATGTAAACATAAGAAGACAGGTTATTAATTAAACCGTCTTTGTTTCTACTTGCTTTTCCAGACCATTATCCGTATTGGCTCAGATGCAAAAAAAGAGGGCAGTGGGACAGAAGATCACTCACCTACTGCTAATAGAAGAAAAAACGCTCACGTCACATAACTGACTTTTGATGTAAACACCCCTGATGAATTTCCTGGACACATTGGATGATGAATTGTATGAGGAATGAAACATGTTGGGAGTTAGATGAGTGTAGAATGCTTGGATGAATGATTGAGTGTCACTAGCCACGTTTGAAGATTTAAGGACTACTCAGTGCCCTTCCGGTTTAGAGAGCAAACAGATAGTAGACCCAATGAATTTCCGTTTTTGACTAAATAACGAAAGGAGAACTGATGTACAATTTAACAGAGTGTGTATGTGATTAGCGAATATTAAATAACAAAAAAGAAAAGAAAAAAGCAGTTTTATTAAAAACATAGATAACGAAAGATTAATTAAGTGATGTTAAGTGACAGGAATATTGTGTATAACTACAGAAGTTACAAACACAAGGTATCGGGCCTATAACCGATAGGGATGTAAAAGCAAGGGAACCTTCAAACAAAGTTAATGTACAATATTTGTTTTGCAAAGAGGGCTGTTTGAAGGTTCCATGTGTTAATATCTCCACAAAAATATCGACATACAAAAATATTGCCATATTTTTGTGGTGATATTAAGGCATGGAACCTGCGGGGGAAACCCCCGTAACCGCTATATTATTTTAAAAGGAGCGGGGGACACCTCTACAACCCCCTGCTCCCAATAACCCCAAATATTATCCCCACTGAAGATATCGTCTATGGCCGTTCCCGACGACCATATATACGGTGATATTTTTGGTGGGGATAATATTACCTGATACCTGTTTGAAGGGGTCCGTATAAATATTCCTTCTGGTCTCCAAAGTGTGTGTGAGTGGTTTCTAACGATGCCATTCCGTTTTCAGAGCGGACTTCATTCTTTGTTTTGGCGGATTGGTGGCACAGTCATCCGTTACCAATTCATGGCAAGTACGTGGTGGTGAGCTGAGGAGATTCACTGGACTAAGTGATTCAACCCAAACTTTCCATTCAGTGTGTATCCTTCCACATCCACGCTATTGAATTTAAACACACAGCACAGAATGCTGTAGTGTATGTGGCCCTGGAGATAAGGCGAAAGCTGGGCGTGCCCTTGCAATATAAATGGTGGAGATGGGCTGTGGCTTTGAAGACAAGCTTCCACTTTCCATATTAGCTTCTCACGTCCTACCCAAGGATGTGAACTAATGGGAATGTTATAGCAATCCCTAGTAGCGAAGATGGTACATGGACATTTGATGGTAGTACCTGACAATGGTGCGGGTACCTGGAAGAACGACAGCGAAACCGGTCAATGGTGTGCATACCTGTTCAATTTGCACCCATGCAAATGTAATTTTGGACGCTATTAGCACTAGGGAAAACACTGACCCACTGCAAAAAAATGTTTTCTTTCATTGCATATTTGGACACGGGAAAAGTTTGCACTAGTGCTAATACATAACAGTATTAATATTAATGACAAATATTGCCCTGGTTGATTGGAATAATTTGTTTCTGCACCAGGACCATTTATCCTCTGGTGCTATTAACATGGGAAACTTCACTTGCAACAGTGTAGATGTGTAGATTCTGCAAAATGGCCCCTCTTGTATTGATACAATAAGGGTATTTGAGGCTTATGCCTGTCACATGAGCACCAAAGGGAACAATTGTAACACCTGGGCCTATGATGGCATACATAGCTAGCACATGACTTCCAAATGTCTATTGATTTGTTTTCTAAAAGCCCAAACTATTTGCTTTGTCAATTGTTGTTTTTAGTTTGGCTATTATTAGGTTTCATTGCACCTGTCGGCTGAAAGTATTGTACTGGAGTACAGCTAGGAGGCAGATGATATGCGAGGAGGCACAAACAGCGTGTGGGAGTTGTTTGTATTTACCCACCCGTTGACAGCCCAATGCCATTCTAATCCCCGAGGCCATGCCCACCCACTACTCACCGCTCCCCACCCACCATCCTAGACCCACTCTCTCTGCTCCCACTCTCTCTACCCCCACGCTCCCTAACTCCACCCACCCTACCACCACTCTCTCTTCCCCCACCCACCCACTCTACCACCACTCTCTGTACCACCATTCTCTTTACATTCCCCTGCCCCCACTCTCTATACCCCTACCCATCCACCCTACCTATACCCACCTACCCTACCCCATTCTCTCTACCACACCCACCTAAACCCCACTCTCTACAACCTCACCCATCCTACCCACACTCTCTCTACCCAACACCCCCACCCTACCCACACTCTCTCTACCCAACCCTCAGCATACCCCCACTCTCTCTACACCCATACACTCTTTCTACCCCCAGCCACCAACCAATACTGCCCTCACTCTCTACCACACCAATTCACCCTACCCCCTCTCTGTACCCCATCCACCCGCCCTACCCCCTCTCTCCCCACAGTCCCTCCCCCTTTCCACAACCACACATCCTACCCCCTCTTGCTCTACTAAACCCTACCTCCCCTCTCTTTACCCCCAGCACACACGCTATCTCTAGCCTCACCCACCCTATAATATTTAATCCTCCAAACACCCACCTACACTTTGTATTCCACCACTCACCTTACTCCCTCACTATTTCTCATCCTTCCTCTCACACGCTTGCTTTATTTCTTACTATCTTACCCTCACCCTTTCTTGCTCATATTTCCTCTTGCTCCCCATCGATGGCACTCTCTCTCAATGGCTTCCTCCCTTGCTCTACTGTACACCTACACCCCTTATTGCATCCTCCTTTAACACCTTCCATGCTCCTTCATGCTCCCTGGTGCTATAAATGCAAAGAACAGCAGTAAACGCCAATACTATTGGCATCGTCAATGCTTGTTTTAAATGTCCTCCAACCCTCACCCCAGAAGCACTGAGGTGGGAAGCAGAGTCTGCTCTGTTTTTTTTTTTATGTCATCGCTTGATACCCACACCAAGTCCTGAAAACACGTCAAACCCGCCCCCACCCCTGGCTCTAGGCATACAACAGAGCTTTCCATTTCAGGGAGAGGCAAATTAACTGCTCTGCCTTTTTTTTGGTTGTCTCACTATCAGCTATTTCACTCCCCATGATCACACCACAACCCCACATCCCTAATCAACACCCCCACACCACTCCATATCACCAAACCACACCACCACTTTACACCACCACAATTCCACACCAGTGCTCCTTACCACCACTCCCCACCACCACGTTAACACCACCACATACCTTCACCTCCAGACCCCTACACCTCCACACACTTAACCACCACACCCACACTCCACCGCACAGTCAAACACACTCCACACCTTCACAGTATTCCACAGCCCCACTCCACACCACCACCCTGTTACACTACCACTCTACACTATCACGTTACACCATCACTCCACACCACCGCACCATACACCTCCCCACCCCAACATCTCCACACCCCATACACATGCACACCAATGTAGCTCTAAAATCCCTGCAACTTCCACACCCCATGACCTCCATAGACCTAAACCAAAACAACCTAAACCACTACACCTCAGGCCCACACCACCACTACACCACTCTACACCCCTACCTCACACCACCTACCCATACCCTCACTGTACACCATCCACCCACACCACTACACTAAAACACCACACAGCCACTCTGTACCACCTCTCCACACCACGACCTCCACACCCCAAATACCACATCCCAACTCCACACCACCATATAAATTCACACAACCACACCCCTCCATACCACCACCACCCCACTCCACACCACCTACATACCACTCCACACATCCACACCACTACCACCCCTTTACCTTCACCTGCTAAGAATCTACATCCCAATAACAGAACCCCACCACCACCTCACACCACACTCCACATCAGCACACCACCAGCACTCCACACCCCAATCTACAACATTCCTTCACTCCACCAATCCAATAATCCACCCCACAACATTCCACCAGTAAACACCCCCATCAATTAACACCACCACTCCACCTTGCCACACCACTCCACACATTCACTTCACACCACCATAACTACACCATAATACCCATGCACTGCCACACCACAACCAGAACACCCCTCAGCACCCATTTCACACCATCACTGCACACCACACCACCATGCCACTGCACCAAAAACTCAACTTCACCACTCTGCTTGCCACTCTACACCACCACATCGCAGTACCACCACTACTACTAATGCAATAGAGTGGCAGGGGAACTCTTATCAGTCTCCCCATTTACATGCAAGAGTAACCGGGCCCTGGAAATCCCCTACCCCAAGAATGGAAAACCCAGCCATAGGACAAAGTTCACTGTCTTTATTAAAAATTCAAATGACAGAGATTGCAATATGAGCAATGCAAAATTCTCCAAGTGCTCTCGCTCTACAGGCGCCTGTCATTCCATTTTGTTACCCTGTGACATCTCAAAAGTGAACTGAACTATTTATGTATTCCATAAGGGGTTAGTATGATCATTGGGTAAACCATATCTGGTTGCTCCTCCTGAGACCACCTCTATGTGTCACTAATACAGAGTTACAGGTTAGTGTAAAGGTGATTGGCTGGTGCAACACGTTATATGCTTAGCATTGAAGGCAGTTAGGGATTGGGCGAAAGGATCTTCTCAGCCTTGGAGCCTTGAACAGTTACCATGCCAAGTACAACTATTGAAGGTAGTGGGAACAACCCCAAAGCTGCTGCATGTTCCCAACAAGTTACCATCTCCAATCTCCAAGGCCTTGAGACAGAACGTTGGGCTTTGAACCCGTATAAACTTCGGTTCAATGGGAACTCAGTCTGGCTCGAATTACTAGGCTGTGTCTTGATCACTTGTGTGAGGACCACAGAACAGAGCTCCCCTGCTTATAATTGTGAACATTTTTCGCTTTATCCCTTGCAGGTGTCCTGTCTCTTCTGTTATCTTCAATCTTTAATTCCCTAAATGTCCTTGGCAAGGCTGTGCACGGTGTCCACTCTGGAAGCCCGGTTTGCATGCTTCAGCATGATCAGCCTGTCAGCCTTTCCCTGTATTCTGAAGTTCATTTTGGTTTTTCCATTCACTCCAATGTGCCTATGGCTTCCATCTTTATCCTCATGGCTGTCCATGTTAGTTGTGTTTAGCGTCAGCAAGCAGTTAATTTGTATCCTTATGCATTTTGCAGTTTCAGCGTAGCAAAATATGTATGTGTGTCAGTCCTCTAACTGTGTGAGTCATAAGTATTTGCTTCGTGTCTATCAGCAATAAAACTAAATATCGGCTTAACTCTGTGCAGGGATGTCTATGTGCTTCATGTCTAACATATCTATGTCATTATGTCAGTCGATTTGTTCAATTGATGACAGCTGTATCTTATCTCCACTCTACACAACCTTGCTACACACTACTACTCCACCACGCTCCTCTCGCTTCCAACCACCACTCACGTATCCACACCACCACCACCAATTCACATCACCACACCTGCATGTACATGCTACACCACTTCACAACACCACACCACCACCACACCATCATGCCCCTATACCATCACACCCCTACACATCCACACCCCTACTTGTCGATCCCCAATCCTCAACTCCACTCCACAATGCTACACACCACACCTTTTAACACAATTACGCCACTCTAAACCACACCAAACAGTGCACTTGGAGGATAGCACAGGGGCAATGCGCTGGTCTGGGAAGCAACAGAGGTTTGAATCCCGGATCTGCACTTAGAAACCGAACTCCAGTACCGTATTAGGCACGTTATAAAAAAAACAATGACATAAATAAATAATAAATATCACTCCACCCCACACAACGTCCACACCAACACCACATACCACTACCACACCCCGTACCTCCACCAATCTACATCGCCACACCACCACTCCACACCACCACTGCACTAACCCCGCCACTCCACTCCACACCCCACTTCATCACCATGCCACCACTCCACTACCACACCACCACTTTGCTCCAACCCACCCCACACCACACCACTCCACTGTCCCAATCCCTACTGTTACCCCCTCATTCTTAACTACCCCACTATAACTGCCACCCTTTCTCTACCCCCTGCCACTTTAACTCTACCCTCCAGTGCCCACACACTACCACAACTCACACTCTAACCCAGCCTCTGCTCTCATCCTGCCCTTATCCACCCCAACCCTGGTACGCCCCTGCTCAACACCTCTCTACCACACTTATGCTCCCTCACCCCTTCTCTAACCCTTACCTATCCTTCCTCACCCCTCTATGCTTCCCACCCACCCTTCCTCACCTCTCTATACTCCCACCCACCCTTCCTCACCGCTCTCTAGTCCCATCACACTCTAGTGCATCGCTGTAAACATTCCACCAAGCCTTTCTTACAGTTGGAAGAAAGAGAAACGACATTTAAAAATATTTTACAAATGTGAGAGTCAAACCAACTGAAAGTGATGAATATAAGAGATGCAATCGACATATCTGCTCTTTTTCAGATGTAGAGTTTGACTGATGACTGTAGTGTGCAGGAGCTGCAAAAAGGATGAGGCAAAGAGTACAAGACGTATTATAGTTTTTTTTACATCTGAACAGGACACTTGTCAGTGTATTTAAACTTGTTTATAATTATTTTATGTATTGAACTTCATTAAAGTGTATTTCTTTCCTCTGTCCACACTAGACTTTTCTCTGTAGCCAAATAATGTTTTCCCAGTGTACTGCTGATTTGGACAAGCATGGCCCTCAGCTTGCACAATTCCTGGCAAGAAGAACACAATGCCATGCATGAACATTTTCAGTTCTTCCCATCTCTCCACCAATAACTTTTTTTAAAATGTCTTTATTAGTTTTAACAATGTGAACCAAACTTACAACATTATCAGTGCAACTTTCACAATTCGCTCATTTATAATTCCCCGCCCCTTCCTCCCGCCCCTCCCCCCCCAAGACCACTGTTTGTCCATCAGTCTCCATTGTGCCAGCTTTCGAGCTTGGGCTGCCTGCTTCGTCTGAGGTAGTGTCCACCGCGCTGGGATGGAGCAATGGCACCGTGAGCGCTACCCATCGGTGCAGGTCTCCACTGGTGTCTAGCCTCTGTTCTTGTAGTGCAGTCTCCCATGCTCCGGTTTCGGCTGTCACCCACCTCAGGAGATCCCCCCACCACTGTGCCACGCTTGGGTTTTTCAGGCTTTTCCATCCCATGGCTATGCATCTTTCCGCTGTTATGTATATTAAGTCCTTCAGCTTATTCAGAGGCTTGCAGGTATGGACTGTTTTGTAGTGCGCCAGTCTGGACCCAGAGTAGGTCCCTAAGTAGCAGCCGAGAAAGAGCCGGTTGTAAGAGTCGGGTGTCTGTTGTGGTTTCGTCTGCCATCCACTTCACTACATGTTTCAGTTGACTTGCCAAGTAGTATAGTTCAAAATTGGGGATTTTCATGCCTCTCCTTTCATAGGGTCTCTTTAGTATCTCCAACCCCACTCTGTGTCTACCTCCCTGCCAAAGGAACCGTCTGCAAAGCTTGTTTATTTCCCTGAAGAATGGAGGGGGGATATTAAATGGGACATTGGTGAAATTGTGTAGTAGCCGGGGTAACGCCACCATTTTGAGGAGACCAGCCCTACCTGCCATCGAGAGCGGCAGTTTCCCCCAGAAGTCCATTGATTTCTCCAGGGCGTCCTTGGCTCTTATCGTATTGAGGATGTGTTCAGTTTTGGTGTTTTGATGTATAGTAATTCCCAAGTATCTGAAGGAGGTTGTCCTCCATTGAAGGGCCATGGGGGGGAGGGATCCGGTTTCATTGCCACATAGTGCAGCGAGAGGGTAGAGACAAGACTTGTCCTTGATAATCTGGATCCCTGTATATCTGTAGAATCCGTCTAGAGTCTCTAGGAAATATGGCAGTAGGTGTTCAGGGTTGTGTAGATATAAAAGTGTGTCGTCGGCGTACATTGAGATGAGGTGGGTCATGCTGTCTATCTCTATGCCCCTATCCCCTTATTCCTGCCGTAGGTAAGCTGCTACGGGCTCAATGGCCATGATGTATAACATGGAGGATAGCGGGAATCCTTGTTGCGTGCCCCTGTGGAGAGACCATCTGTTGGAGTATGTTTTATTTGTGCGTACCCTGGCAGTGGGGTTGGTGTATACAAGCTGGGTCCATTTCAAGAAGGCAGGCCCTATTTCCATTTTTATCATGATGGCATATAGCCATTTGCACCGTACTGAATCAAATGCTTTGGTGGCATCTAGGGACACCAGTGCGTATTTCTGTGGCCTGTTTTCAGCGCTGTATATGACATGGTGCAACCTGCGCAGGTTCTCTGTGATGGAGCGCCCAGGCACGTAGCCCGTTTGGTCCTGGTGGATCAGTAGGGGGACTGCTCTACGCAATCTCTTCACCAGCAGGGCCGTTAGGATCTTGTTATCTACGTTTAACATGGAGAGGGGCCTATACGAGCCGCAATCCTCACCGTCCTTCCTGGGTTTTAGTAGGGGAGTAATAACAGCTTCCCTCATGGTTTCTGGGAGGGTGCCATTTTTGTAAGCTTCATTAAACACTTGGGCTAGTAATGGCTAGGGTCACCTCGTATGTCTTGTAGAACTCTCCCGGGAGGCCATCCGTGCCCGGGGATTTCCCGGATCGAAGGGATCTAATGGTAGCCAGCACCTGCTCAGGGGTGATGGGCTCGTCCAGGGCTTCTGCCATCTGTGTGTCTAGTTTGGGTAGCTTAATGATGTCCAAGATATCGTCTATTTCGATGTCCATGGGGGATGTGGAGCTGGAGTAGAGGTCTTGATAAAACTCAGAGAAGACTGAGCTTATTTCTATTTTCGTGTCTACTGTAGTGCCATCTGGTTTGCAAATGTGACAGATAGGTGTCCGGGGGGCTTCCCTCTTATAAAGCCAGGTTTATCCCCTAGGGCCTGGCTTCTCGATGTGTTTTGCGTGACTTAATTTCCCCAGAGTCTCCCACTGTGTTAGGCAGGTTTGTCTAAGCTCAATCTCCCTCTGCAGATGTTCTGGGGTTGAGTCAGCCCTCCCCTCCAAATCCCCCAGCTCTTTTTCAGTGCGTTCCAGGGAGGCTATGATGCATCTCTGGGCACCTCCCACGGTTGCGATCATTTCTCCCCTCAAGACCACCTTGTATGCCTCCCATACCGTACCTATGTGTCGCACACTGTTTATGTTCGTCTGCCAATATTCCACTGTGCTTTCTCTTATTTGCTTGCGGAAAGCAGTGTCAAGCAGAACCTCACTTCTGAGCCTCCAAGTAGGCATCGGAGGCCTCGGTGGGAACACCTCCCAGGTAATTGCCAACGGAGAATGGTCAGATAGCACCCTGGGCAGGTAGTGCGCGTCCCCAAACATGGTGCTCTCTCTGTAAGGGCTAAACCGTGAGTATAGTGAGCGAAAGAAGACTGTTGCGTCATGGTGAGGTGCATAGGTGCTAATTAGACATACCTCTTTTCCCTCTATGGTGCCGTGTGCTAGCGCCATCCTGCTCTCGTCGTCCGTTTTGGTGCCAATTAATTTGAGGGGGATGGTCGGGTTGATCCAGATCAGGACCCCTCTAGCATAGGAGGAGTAAGAGGATCCTATTAAAGTTGGCTATTGCTTCGAGTTTTTGAGCGTTTAGGTGGGTCTCTTGGAGCATGGCGATCCCAACCTTGCACCTTTTTAAATATGCATGGATGCGACGTTGCTTGACAAAGCTATTTATGCCTCTGACGTTCCATGTCATAATTTTAATTTTGTCAGCCATGGGTACTGGATGATTGGGCATTTGAGCGTGGCATCTCCTGCGGCTGTTCCTTCTAAATGCTATCTATGAAAGCTATGTGTGGTCTTGGTGTTTCCCCGTTCACTCTCCACCAATAACTTAATGCTAGCAATGAATGAGTTGATATTAGCTTTCACCATCCCATTCCCTTCTCTCAGGAAGATGATTCCCAAATATTTTCATTTTTCTGTCTCCCATCTCATATGCCACATTAGGAGGGAAGTCCAATTCATAAGAAAAGATGTAGAGCAATGTGTAGTTTTGAAAACAAGACATAAGCTGCGGCCTGCGCACAGCAGTTGGGAAACACACGCAAAAACACATGTGAAATGTTTTGCAGCCACTCAAATAAGGCTGTAACTGACAAGGCCTGAGATAAAGATTTCAAGTACCAGAAAGTAACCCACAACTGTTGATAAAACAGGTAACTCTTTAACCTGGGTAGAAAGAGAACAGCAGCTTCAAGAAAGAAAAACACATTTTTATTTTATGCTGCTGTGTTTCTGGAGAAAATGTAAAATCAAGTGGAACAGGAAAATGTACATTTTAAAAGCTGAACCTGTGAATGGGACCACATTAAAGCAAGCCAGAACTACTCTTACCTTTGAATTCTGCCCATGCCACCTCCCCCAAAATGAGATGTGAAAACAGATACTGTAAAGGTGCAGTTCCCCAAAGTAATCCAAAAGTAATGCAAAAAGTAATCCAAAATGGAGTGCACAACTTGCACGAAAAGACAGTTTTATATGCAAATATCGACTGGGAGAATCAGACAGGTCCATAGAACTGAACTGAACACCATCTCAACACACCCACTCTGGGCTACAATATTCAAGGCATAAACTGTCAAGATTAACATATTCTACAAATGCAGCATTAATCCTAACTTTAACATTCCCATTGGCTATTCATCATTGAGCCCCTAAAGAACACTATACATTAAACATTTCAATAGGAGGTTCCCTTCTTGTGACTGACAAAATACCACCCTTAAAACATGATGTAATTTTCATAGTCGGTACAAAATGCATTTGTTTGATTGGTTGGCACTATTCATGGTGAGACTGATAACAATGCTCTACCTTAATTGGACAGTAGCATCACCCCACTGAGACAGACCAATGATACAGTGAGTGGAAATCAATGAGATCAAAACTTTGTTGCAACCCATGGAACACTACAATCCCCATCCCATAATTGGGCCTTTTGGCTTCCTGACCCCACACCTGCTCACACTGTGACTCCCGTCTTGATACATGCTGCCAATTCTGGAAGCAACCTTCCCGTTGTCTTCTCACAATGAATAGCTGCATGAAGAAACATGACCGAGGCCCTTCTCCTGGAAATTAATGCATCTTATTTATTTGTTTTACCAAGACACTTTTATCACTGAACCAAATGTCCTGACTCTCAGTGGGGGCACTGTGGTCATAGCCTAGTTCTGTATCTTAGCAATGCTGCTGTTTGGGCCTTATTGCATAACTCTCTGTGTCCTTCAAAGTCATTGTGTATTAATTCGTCTATCGCCTGGGAAAGTAACTGCTGTCTTGAGTCTTGTTTCAGGCCCCTGAAATCTTCCTCCCTTGCAACAATGAATTGGAAACAATTGGGCATCATTTTCCATCCTAACGTTGGTTATTTGGAGCTGTCTTCCCAGCAGCAGAAATAAGATTTAATTAAATAACCATAGCTCAAATAATGCAGCTTTGCACTCTTGAATGGCAAAAACTGCAGCCTTGACCAATGACCTATAGTATCATGGCAAACCTCTTGCTCAAAACAACAACTAACAACTACACTTACTGAAGCTCAACCTACAGAATCAAAATAAATCCACACTACATAACTTAATCTAATGAGTGTGATAAAAAGAATATAATATAATAAAAGAAATGCTTTGCTTCACATGTGTTTTTACCATGCAACAATCAATATGAAAGCTCTCTACACTGTGGCAAAGCTACATCTACTCTAAATACCACGTCCCACCACAATAATACATGACAGCTACGTCACTACCAGGGCATAATGTCTTCCTCAAAAGAGTTGTCTTAACTTTTACTTGCGCACACGTTTAGGACATTGAATTTGTATTTTTACACTACTATACTTTATCATGGAGATGAACTGGTGTAGGTCCATTAATATAACAACTGGACCCGACTGTAAATCCTAAGCCAGCGTTTATGGGCTGCATCTCTGTACGGTGAGCATCAGCTAAGGAACAGTTAATGGGGGTTCAGCAGATCTGTGGTGCCTAATCTGATGTCCCAGACCCTCATGCAGATAGAAAAGAAAATATCTGGTAAAACAAAGGTTGATCTGAAGAATCTACAGACTGGGGAACTGGCTTAATGGGGGCAGCGACAAAAGGCATAAAGCCCTGAAGAACCAAACTTCAAAGGCCTTATCATAGCTAGGCCTCTAATTCGTAAAGATTAGCCCTGAACAAACAGCTAAAGAACTGAAGACTCCAGATGCTCTGTGGGTGACAGATCCAACTGCATACTCCAAAATGCATTTTCTTTACAGTAGGATTCATTATTTTACCCATAATTCCTGAACAGAAACTCATAGAAAGTAAATTTTTTATTTTGCAATGTTCAGCTATAAATTCTCTATTCGATGGTATGAGGTCATTTTTAAAATGCAAGTTAGGCAAAGTTGCATTTTCTCACAAAGAAATGGTGCACACTAGTGTGTCATATATCATATGGGAAAATAATTTGTATATAAAAGTAGAAGTGAGTTAGATGGAAACATCTATAACTCAGTAATTATTTGTGCTATTATGATGAAAACTGCAACAATTGATATGTGCCAGAAAGAAGGATCTGGTGAGCAAATTAGGAAAGTGATAATATGTCTAGAATTCATTACATGAGAATGTGGCAATGTTTAATGCAAGAAATCCCTGAGATGACATCTCATTAAATGGGAAGGAAACTGGGTTTAGAAGTTACTCCCATCAGACTGCTCTCTTCATTAATATGCCCAATGACTGTGGATGGGTAAATCTACTGTGATGTCACTTTTGGAACACCATCCAATCACATACATTGGCCAATTAGATTGGGGAAAGTATACACACCTTAAAAAGGTGGGGTTACTGTTCTGTTATGTTATGCTAAAGGTTCCTATACCGTGTACTTTCACCACTTGCATGGTTATTTGGTGCTCTGGTGGCTCTGTAACACAAGGTGGTAGGGGGTAAGTTAGCAGGACTCAGTAGGAAAAGGGAGCAAGAGAGTTGTGGTGTGCTGTTGGCAGCTTCAGTTCGGTTGACACTGCTCACTGTGCGTAGGAGTGTATTTCGGTTGGTAGCCATTATGTACTGTTGTACAAGGCTATGTGTGGTTTGTTTCGTTGTTGTGGTATAGTGAAGTGCGTGCAGTTTTTCGTGCCTTATAGTTATGGTTGTGTTTAGTTAGGAGTTTGAGATATAAGATTCTGTATAAGATTCTATATACGATTCAATACATACTCAGTTAGGGGAAGACGGACAGACTCACTCGCTTACTCAATGAATAATGGAGAGAAAGAAGAATTGATAACAACAGGAAGGAGCAGGAATAGATTGCTTTCCTTTTGGACCCATTTTGGAATATTACCAGCACCCTGAACGTGAGGCCTAGTAGGAGTTAAAGCCTCCAGGCCTTCTTCAGGGGAAGAAATAGCAGACAAGCTGTGGAGGAAAGCTTATCCCATCTTGCTGATGGATGCCCACCTGTTCCCAGAGGGGGAGAATTGAACCAGTTCTTAAGAAGGTGTTCACCTGTCTGTGATAAAGCCAAAAGAAATTCATATGTATGTTCTATAGTGATAAGAGTTCTGTGGGGAGTGTACTATGGGGAGAATTAGATTAAATCCTGGCCCTGTTCTTTGTTAGTACTGAGGGGTGGGAATAGATACATTAATTGTGTATCCTGGAAGTTAGGGAACATTTCAGAAGTGTATGTGTGTCTGTAAAAACATATATAAGTGGTATACTATGTCCATGGTGTGTCTACAATGAGATACCCTCACTCCTTCTCTATGCAAAGACGTGTAGCATGGAATATTTATCACAGAGTCAAATGGACATCTCACTGTGTGCATACCTGAATAGAATATAAGTTAAGTAATTTCTGAATATACCACCAAGAAGAATACTGTTGTTAAAGCTACATGGTCTAGACCAAAGGCAGAGTGTGATTATTTGCTACCCATTCTCTCGATGTCTAAAGTTTCCCATTGAAAGTGAGAAAGGTACACGTGTACACAATAATTAAATAGAAACATCATGCAAGGGAATCTAGCTTACATATATGTTGAACGTACTTTCCTTTCTATAAGCCACCTACATAAGGCATTGTAGTTTGTTGCAATTGAGTTTAAAATGCTGTTGAAATTCTGACATGTCTATTGAATAAGGGTGTGGTATTATGAATACAGGGGAAGTAGCGAGAATTGGATAGGCAGGGATATTTTAAACTTATTTGTTGTTTTTAACAAATTAAATATTCCTCCTGGACTCTCATGCACTCAATCCATGGTGTATGCGTTCTCCGCCTGAATTCTATGCATCTATGGTGATGTATGTGCTATTAAATCTCTATTTCCATAACTGTAGCATTGAAAACTGAAGTGACAAGTGTGCTGATTATTTCTTATTATTGGATTTTATTATGAAACACTTTGTTTATTTTTGATCTGATGGAATTATTTCTATTTTGTTAATAAATAGACCTTCTGTACAACAATGTTATTTATTTGGGGGTCACAGATTCATAAACATTACTTGATTAAATAAAGGAAAATTGTGCGTGCCTGGTTTGGGGTGGGTGGAAAATGTCTCTGAAGACATTCCAGAAGAGAGGCAGTAGCACGTATTTGGTCTGGTTGATTTTATAGCCAGTCAGTCTTCCAAAATGTTTCAATGCTTCAAGACACACTGGGAAGATATTTCTGAGTTTGGTGCAAAGACCAGCAAATGGTCAGTGTACAGAACCACCTAGTATCCATTGCTATCAGCCCGCATACCTTTCATCTGTGCACTCTGTGTGTGGACTTCATCCAGGGTCTCCAGGTCAAAGCGCAATGATGATAGCGGCAGCCTTGCCTGGGCCCTTACTGGAGCTAAACTAAATTGCATTGCAGCCTATTCACCTGGACGTACACTCCAGCAACCGATAAATAGCCTTGTTCATACCCAGAAATATTTCATCAATACCATAGTTCTGTAGTGCCATGAAGATGAAATGCCAGATTACCCTAACCAATGCCTTTTCTGCACCACGTACAAT
This sequence comes from Ambystoma mexicanum, assembly GCF_040938575.1. Classification (NCBI taxonomy): domain Eukaryota; kingdom Metazoa; phylum Chordata; class Amphibia; order Caudata; family Ambystomatidae; genus Ambystoma; species Ambystoma mexicanum. Next base: position 997,779,249 of record NC_090935.1, on the reverse strand, counting down.
TTCCACTGTTCGTGTCTTGCTGTTACTGCTCATAAGTCAAGCATGAGCCTATTGTAATTTATCCATCCCTGCTCTCAATAAAGTCAACCAGTTTGTTGTCAATCAGGGTCTGCATCCCATTTCCAAGCCTATTCACCAGTACATTTTCGCATCCTCATTGATCCAAAAGACGGGGTGGCAACTCACATAGTAATTTTCCGTCTTCTGTCACTGATGAATTATTGTGATCAAGACCTTCCTCTGCAAGGGAGCCAACTGCTCTTTCTCTGTATTTTATGTGTCAAAATATTAAACTCCTCTCAAATGTCATCCCAACCCTCAGCTCCTCCCATTTGGCATTCCGTTAATAAAGGGGGTTTCTACCTTTGGCTCTCAAGATGTTTTTACTACAACTCCCATCAGTCATTGCAAGCATAGCCTATGGTGAGGAATCAAGGGAGACATAGTGCAGAACATCTGTAGTGCCAAAGGTCACAGGTTCCTGCTTTAAGTGTTTCTTTAAGCTCCTGTCTAAATGGCTCCTGCAGTTAGGGAGCTTGTTCAGATGTAATCCTTGCCATAAACAGACCATCGACAACCATTGCAGAAGTGATGGTTATACTGTCCCAAAGCGCACATATATGTTTGTATAGAATGTCTGTATGGAATTTATAAACCACAAACCAGATGGGTAGCAACAGAGCACTTTTCATAGCGGGCACATGCAGAGGGTTACAGGTAGTGTGTGTGCCTCGCAGAGGTAGCCAAAATGGGTAAAGGGTGCAAGGAGGGGAACATCAGGATGGGGAGAAGGCCTTCTGGCGACCACCCTGGCATCCCAAAATGTGTCTTACATGCTACAGCACAACTCATCAAAGGACTCCACAAATTCAACCACATCACAGTGACCCTTATTGAATTTCACTGGTTCCCACTGCAAGCATGTATCACCTTCAAATCCTGCTGCATCATCTACAAGGCTATCGCCTTCAAGCCCCCTATATCCCTCACTGACAAACTCTGTATCTCTGGTGGCCTATGATCCACCATAAGTAAGGACATATGCAAACCTGAACTCCACCAGTGCAGGAAGAACCAGAAGACAGACCTTCTACGTCCCCAGTATCTGGAACCTCCTCCCATCAACACAAAACTTGACCCATCATTTCTGCATTTCAGGAAAGAGCTCAAGACAGTCCTCTTCCCTAACGCGAAAGTCCACACACACTCCCCAGCTAACTGAGACTGAGTAATCTTCTCCCTGTTTTCTGCAACCAATGGCTCCTCGCTAGCAACTAGGTCTGCACACACTACCCACCTAACCTGAGATTGAGTGATCTTTCACTCCTGTTTTCTCTCCTAGTTCCTTGTTGACCCCACATGCCCACCACGTTCCCTTTTGTTAGCTCGACATCCCTTGTATGTCTGCGTCTCTCACTGTGTACTTCCCCCTATAACTTGTAAAGTGCTGTGTTTCTTCAACCAAGCTAGGTCTGCACTCAATAAACACCCAAATAACAATAGCAGTAACAATAATATAGTTTGAGTGGAGCGATCATTGTTTGGCAATATGGTCTATGAAGTGTATGGTCTTTCGATACTTCTTGAGCTGTAGGGTAGAAGGGGGCGAGTCTTATCTGAGATGGAAACTTGTTCCAGAGACAAGGTACATGGCAGGAAATGGGCTGGTTCCTATTTGTTTCCTTCTTGCAGTTCTTTTTTCTAATCTGGCGATGCTGGGGTTCCTGGTGGTGCGTTGGCCTTTCGTAGATGGTGATTTTCTTGACCAGGTTAAGTGTTGTTTTGGTTGTAACTACTTTGTAGGTGGTGTAAGCTGTAGCCAATGGAGCTCCTTGAGGATGGGTGTATTACATCTTTTGAAGCTGTTGCGACAGATCTCTCTTCAATTAAAACCCTGCAATGTGTAGTCTGTTTTTGCTTCATCTGGTAAAATAAGAACTTTGAAGTCTTTTCTATGTGCTTCCATAGGTTCATATTGTTCCTATCGCTTGTCTCTTCTTATATATTTCACGTTAACGTCACACTTCATTTTTAATAATTCTCGCAGGTTGGAGTTGCTCGGTTTTTGTGGAAAATCTACTTCTAACATTCCAAGGGTTTTATTCATCATGTTGCAACAATTCTTCACTATCAATTACCTCTACAAAATGCCATGATTGTTTCCTTAGTCCTGCTGCAGAGGCAACTTAGCACATATGAACGGCGAGGTACTTCTCAATCTATATCTGCCAGGATGAGGCAAATGTATTATTCATCAGCACGTAGTTATTAAAGCACCATATTTCTGCATGCTATGCTCAGTCCCAGTTCAGTGGTTTAAAGTCTGTGGAGGGTGAATCGATATGAATAGCCCCCATATTGCTTGCATGACCAGTGGCAACGAGGGCTTTAGTTATGGGAAATTAGACCATTATTGAGAAGGATTTATGCATGGCTGAAAAAAATGGAGTAATCGATTTCCCTCAGGTGATTTCATCAGCATACATTTCAAAGCAATAGGTTATACATCATCACGAGTGATGGGGCACGATCGGAAAATGTTTATCTATTACTGGATCCGGGGCACATTCATAGCTCCTGCTACAATGATGCTTTTACCTCCCATACCTAGGGTCACCTGAAATAGTGCCCACCTGAGATCATCTGTCTATCTGTGGCTTTGTAATCCATTATGATCGTGTACTTTAAGAGTTTTGATAATAGAAGCCATACTCCCTGTCACGGTTGGTTTGAGAACTCATCATCAACATCACATATGTTTTAACGTGGGTCTTTGGCAATAAACCCAATATTCAACATAAAACAAATTGCAATGAATTGACCCATAAAACCATAAAAGCAGTTCATACAAAATCTTAGATATTAAATAAATAAACAATTAAAGATGTTCATATGACTTACCATTTTTTGGTTTTGGTGAATTTTTTGTGGAGCTTGCACCACAAAATTGCTGAAAACATTGCTGCAGAAGAGAGAGGGAAGTGGTGTTCTGAACTGAGAATATCTGGCTGGCACAGTAACCGGCACTGCTATGGCATGGAAATGTTGAATCACAAAAGTTTATTTTTCAAAACTCCTCTACCGTACTACCCAATGAGGAGTACCCTAACAATATTTGCTCCAATAGGCAGCTTTGTAAGAAGCAAGCCAGGTGCTGGGCTTTTCATTTCCCAGCCACGCAGTGATATGTAAGGTTGCGATATTGGGCTATTTCACATACAATGAGGTAGTTTTTGGGCTACTTTCGACAACAGCTCTGTTTTTTTGTCCTCCTGAGGCTGCCTATCTACCACACGCCCACTCTCTCCACCCCCACCCCCACTCTCTCTAACCCCACTCACTTCACTCCTACTCTCTCTAACCCCCACCCACCCATCCCACCACCCTTACATGTGCTGGTTGGGTTTTGTTTGGGTATTCTGTCTCAATGAGTCCTCCAGAGGCTTCTTTGTTCTTCCTGTTTTCTGCCCCCAACCAACTACCACCGCCTAGCTGACCCCCACTCGCTCTACCCCCAGACACCAACTCCCCCGCTGTCTCTAGCTTCACCATCCCCCACTCTCTCTACCACCACACACCCTCTTTCTATCCCCATCCACCCCATCCACTCTCTACCCTTCACACCTACTCTATGCCCACTCTACCCCCACTCACCCTACCTGCCCCCTCCCTATCCCCACCTTCCCACCCTACCTCCACTTTCACACCTTACCCCCTCTATCTACCACCCTAACCACCCAACCTACCCTCCCTCTCTCTACCCCTCCCACCACTATCTACACCCCCAGCTACTCCACCTACCCCCACTCTTTCTACCCCACCCACCCAACTACACTACCTGCAATGTCTCTGGCTCCTTACCAAGCACCCATCCACCACTCTCTCTACCCCCAGCCACCCACGGACTCCCACTCTTTCCGGCCCTTCCCAGGCACACATCCCCAATCTCTCTACCCCCAGCCACCCACTCACACTCACATTATCTGCCCTCACCCACCCACCCTACCTCACCCTCTCTACCCTCACCCAACCTACCTCTAGCCTCACCACCACGCCCACCCAACCCCACTCTTTGTACCCCCACACAGCCTACCTGCTCTCTCTCTCTATCCCATCCACCACCTACCCTCTCTCTCTACGACCATCCATCCTACCCCCTCTCATCCTTCCTCTCAAACACTCACTTCATTTCTTACCCTGTCACTCTCACCCTTTTAATTCTGCTAATCCTCTGATCTCTTCTCTTGCTTTTCTCATTTATTCTATTGTTCTTGTACCCTTTTTGGTCTCCCTGCTTCACGCCTGGCTCCTCTTCAATCAATCTTTAATTCTTCTGTTGGTTTTCTCTGCTCACTTTCTATAAGAGATTCTATTTCATCTTCATTATTATCTCTTGACTGGATGTCTTTTTATTCTTGACTTAAATTTAATTTTCTCTGTAAGGTCTTTATATCTCTCCATTAAATGCCCCCTCCTTATCTTTTTTCCCTGGTTTCTTTTTGTGTTCCTTTATGATCACTTCGTTCTCAGTCTCTTTTTCTTTTAGTTGTACCTTGTTCCCCTTGTGCTTAGTCTCATTTCCGCTCTTTTTCTCTTCTTGCACCCCTTCATTGGAACGCTCTCTTACTCTTTCTCTTCATCATCATCATGCCTGTTTATTTCGGATATGCATAAAAACAATCCATAAAACTAATACAAAATACAAAAATACATACCAATCATAACACAGTAAAACACATCATCATAGAAACCTCACAAGAATAGCAGCTAAGAAGCATCTCAAAACACAGATCATTAGTGGGTGTACATAAACTCATTTCAAAGCGGTATACTTTGCAATTGTTTCTGAAGATAAAGTGATGTTTTCAAATATCTGAGTAAGCACCAGCCCACACGTGGTGTATCCACCCATAGCAAGTATATTAGGGCAGGCCGATATTGTACAAGGCCCAATTCCTGCAATATAGGTCGTATAAGCCGTCCTCTAGTTTTTGCATTAACAGGACAGAAGAATACCAAATGGGCTAAGACCTCGTAAGGCGCCTAGCGCACAGGACAGGATCGGTCTGCAATCCCCCCCTCCACTCCCACGGACCATGCTGCCACCATTGCCTGCATGGGGATACAGTTGAACCTTGCCCTAGATATGAGTACGCAATCTGCCGGAAACTCTGCTCATAACAAATAATGCTGGACAACCAGGGACATAATTGTCCTTAGCCCTCAGTTCCTTGGCTTCAATATTTCCATGCTTTCTCTGTTCATGCGCACACACTCAGAAAAGCGGGCAGTCCATCGGTTTATCTCTCCACGGGAGAGCATACTACAGAGTGGGTACAGATGCGTCATGTTAATCGCCCTCAGCTGTTTCTTGATATGGGACAGCCATGGGACCCTACCTCCCAAGTCCTTGTCAACCAGCGAGATAATCAGCTTGTGGGTGAGTGAATCTCTACCATTGCCCCATAGCCTGAGCCAGTGCAGTACTGGCTGCAGAGAGACTGCATCACCAATTGGTGTGCAGCCCAATTCTATGACTTCATATACACTTTTTCTTTGGCTTTTGCAACTCACCTTTTTCAGTGACTTCATAAAATTGTAATGGCTCTTATTGCAATCTGATGATGGGATTATGTACAGCGCTTTGGCATATAGCGCTTTGTAAATACAGAATAAATACAAAAAAATACACAAATATTAATGCAAAATGCACACAACAGTAGTAAACGCCAAAACTATTGGCTTTGCCAATGCTTGTATTAAAAAGAGATCATCAGCGGCAATGTGACATTCATTAACACTATATTTGTAGAGTGAAAAAAGTGCCTAAAATGCTCACGGCAACTTCAGATCTGGTATCTGGAGATAACATGTCTATAATAAATACAAAACTGCACCCATGCAGCATTTTAAGGCACTTGGCTTTCTCTCATAAAACTCCACTATTCACAATATGGCGCTCTAGAGCAAAGGGACCTTAACTTCTATCTGCAAATCACATATTTGCCGACCCCAAAAATTACGTATGGTCCAGTTGTTAGGTTAGAAAGTAATAGGGTGTTTGAAACTGAGAATACTCTGAAATGCAACAAAATTTGCTACTACCAATAGTGCCCTCCCTTTCTGTATAGTGGACAGATACATAGAAAATATGTTTTGTCCTCTACGGCCTTCAGGTAGTGAGGACAGTTGCGACAAGACCATTTAACAATTGATAGGTAAAAATTGTCCAGGGCAATATGCCCAAATGTATCGTGGTATACAGGATCCACTGAAGGACAAGTCTAAGGTTATCCAAATTCTCCTCAAAAACAACATATGTGCAGCATTACGAGTATGGCAGTGTGGGAAAAAAGTGACCGTAATGGAATTACTGTCACTTTTCCCTCTCCGCCATACTACGAGCTTGGCCCTGGTGTGGGGGATTTACCTCCAGCATAACACTGGAGGTAAATCCTTCCACTTTCTGCCAAAAAATCAACAAAATCAGTGGAATTACTGTGGCAGTAATTCTGCTGGTGGTAATTCTGCTGAAATCCCCAATGGAGTCCTATGCACAACAAATTAATGGGAACTGACATTGCCACCAACACTTATAATGTGGCAGTAAATCCTCCAGACCAAGTGGTGGTAACAGTAATTCCCTTGGGTGGTATCCTGCCAGATTTACTGCCAGAATACCGCCTAACTCGTAATGAGGCCCATAGTCTTGAATGACCAGGTGGCACAAGAGCAGATCATCCTGTCCACCACTTAAAGTCAACTCTTTCAGATACCAATCTTCAAAAGAAATGTCATCCTAAAAAAGCCAGAATATTCACCAATCTAAGTTTGCTTCTTGTTTAGAAAAAAGGAGGTGGAGGAAAAGGTCACGCATGGTGAGGATAAAGCGACCGCAATCCCAGAATTCTGACCAAGTTATAGAACAAGAGGACTTGCTTATTTATCTTTCACATAGCAAAGCTAGGCAGAGAGACATTACTACTCTACAGTAGGAACTTAGGTTTGTCCCACCATTAGCAGTAAATATTTTGACACTAAAGTAAATCTTTTGCGATTTATTCACAAACAGATATCAACTACACTGTACTCAAACCAAAGAGTACATTTATGCCACTGATTACTGTGTCTTCCATTGACATTTTCCATGAATCAATTTTAGGAGACTTGAACAAAATATCATTTAGACAACCTAGGTATCATAACATTAAAAGACATGAATTAGGATTGTTCAAAACCTTGAATAGCGACGAGAGTATTACAATTTCCCCAGCTGATAAGGATGGTACTCTTGTACTTTTAAATTCGTCTGACTATATGACTCAGCGTTCCAGAAAGTTAGAGTACTCTAATAGGTATGCCAAATTAGATATGGATCCTACCAATCAGATTGTATCCACCTTGAAATAACTATTGGAGTTATTTGAGGAATAGGACTGGATTAATGAGAACACAAAAAGTGTTCTATTTACCACAATCCTAAAGTACCTACTTCAAAAAGTACATAAGCACCCGACACACCCACTAGGCAGAACTATAGTAGCGGCTACAAATAGCCTACCACAGCTTTTGGGTATTTATATTGACTTTTTAGAGCAATTCATATAGAAGACCAGCACATATATTAAGGATACTACATGTTTTCTATAGATTGTAAACAAATGCACATTTGATATGGGCAACATTTTGCTCACAGTAGAAGTCAGAAGCTTCATTGCTCAAAATTTAGCCTTCAAAGCAATGGAATGATTCTTCTTCCGGACGACCACATTGGTGCATCAAAGGAATTTATTATGACATCTGACGGATCCAAGGAACATGTCCCTTGTTATACCCAAACCAACACTAATGTCGTGGCCAAAATCCAATCTGACAAAAAGGGTTTTCCCAATGTTCCTTTACCTAACCTTCTTGCGCCATGTGCATTATCATGGGTCAGTGAAATGAGACCAGTAACAGAAACAACAGGAAAACCAACCACGTCTGGTACTGGGATGAGGAGGCCACATGAAGAGGCACAAAACCAGATGTGACTAATCCTCTATGAGAGAGTATTGTTTGGAACACAGAGTATCTATCTCTTTTCTTACACTTACATTTTCGGTCTACCCCTGGATGTAGAGATAGGTCGACCCTAGGTAGGAGTCAATCTTTGGGGCCATATTTTTACCTGGTTTAGGTATATACAAAACCAGATGCAACATTCTAGTTAGTATAAAATAAAGGAAGCTGACCCGACCATAAAAAGAAACCAAAAACAGAACTTGTGTTGTTGTGGTTGAAGTAGTGGCAGTGGTAGCAGGAGAAGTCATGGCAACAGAGGCAGCAGCAGTGATTGCAGAAGTTGTGGTAGTGGAACATGTAACTTTGCAATAAGTGAGAGCTGGGACGGGAGAGTGAAAGCCAGTAAAACATTTAAGTATGGCAACTATCGAACACGAGAAGAAGCTGAAGTAAGTCAAATTGAAAGGCTAGCAATTAGCCCACAACCTGTGAGAGAGACAGGGACTTGGTGTAGGAACGTGGACGGCGCTCTGAACCTGCAGAGGGAAAATGCTTCCACGCAAGGCATCTATGCTATGGTGTGAATACCAGGGGGAGAAAACGAAAGACCAGCTGTTTTACAAAGAAGGAAGACTGGCGACAGACCGCTGCAGGAGCCCGAGAGCCAGCAGAAACCAGAGCTTCCCGCAGTGATCCTGTCTCTGTCTTCCTAGGATAGAAGTGCAGTGCGGACAGAGAGAGTGTGCCGGGTCACTCCAACTCATAAATCTCAAGCCATGGAAAGATCAAATGGGTTCATCGCAAGTCATTGGGACACTGGGTGCACCGCCTCCCAAAGAGGGAACACATGCTGCTGTTAGACAACCCCAGAAACATTGGAGCAAACAGGACATGACCTAGACAACAGGAATGGAGCTAGTGGAGATAGGTGAGAGACCAACAGAATGGAGCTTTGTGGACTGGTGCTGCCATCGGAGAAAAGACCCACGGTAAGGTGCCACATGGCCAAGACTATCAAGCCTGCTAACAGGCTCTCGAGAAAGCAGAAGAGGCTGGGTGGAAAGGCATGTTCAGCACGGTGAGCGAGTGTGGCTAGCATCCAACAAGGAAGCCTAGGTGGGTGTTGAGCAGCAAAAATACTTTGGGGAAAGTGGTTAATACACAAGCAAGAATAGGGGATTAATTAGGCTAATATTAGAAATACCCAGCCTACCACCCTCTAAACCGCTCTCCCCTCCCTGGTCCAGTAGTTCTAGAAGTAACCATTGGGAATAAGACTCATAAAGTGATACCAACTGGCCCAGAGACAAGTAAAATAACATACACATTTGTTTATGTATAACAATTCTGTGGTGCCAAGTACATGCAGTGAAGGCCAACACATGTGATAGGCCCATAGTTGGAGGCCTAAAACACCTAAGACAAAGATTGCTGACAACCCAAATAGACAGTGGGAGAAATGGAAGCAAAGACCACGGCAAGGCTCGCTGCCCTGGCACAACCAAGACCAGGGAAGGGCTTGTTCCCCTGACAATTGGGGAATCCAGGGAAAGGACTGTTTCTGTAAGAAGAATGGTGGCAGTACAACGGCCAATGTATTATTTCCCTCTATGGTAGTTTGTGGTATTTAAATGTGAGGGTCAGAATAGGTTTTGGACACAGGACAGTGCACCTTTATCTTGGACATCCTGACAACCATCTCTTTAGTTAGCTTTGTTGAGGCAGGGAAACCCCTCATAAGTATCCTAACTACTGGGGCAGTATATTGATGATATCTTTGTAACTTGGAACAGCCCATTAGAGAATTTACAATGTTTTCTGGAATATGTCAATAGGATAGTCCCAAGAATATCATTCACTGACAGAATTGACACTCCTGGCATTCATTTTATGGCTGTAGCAATAATCCCTACATCACATGAATATATTCCGCAAACACACTTACAGAAATAATCTTCTTCATTGCCTTAGTTTTCATCCACCTGGATTTATCAAAATGTACCCTATAGCCAGCTCTTGGTAGTTAAGAGGATTGTTAGTGACCATGAACAAAGATTTACCCATTGAGGTTACCCTGATAATTAAGTATCTGTGGCTATGAATAATACAGCTCCAGGGGTTGAAGTGAGTGGGAACTATCAGGAGCGGAGTACTGCAACCTTGCATTTTTTGCTGTTAACAGTTCCACTACCTTATTTTGCAAACACTTTCACCTTTCCGGGATTGTTCATTTTTAAGTTAAACCATACCTTTTCATGTTACCACCCTATGCAAGGTACAGCCAAACTGAAATCTGTTTCACTGTACAGTCATGGGATGACATATCAGCCCAGATGGGAACTATATGTCTTAATCTTTACTATCACAAGGTGGAGGAGGTCCTGCACTAACAGGTAACACTAATACATTATCTCTCTGGACACCCTATGTCACTGTGATTTTTGAAAACATTGGTCAAGATTGTGTCTCAAGTTAAATGCATCGATGATGCAGTTGTAACATCAGCTGCCCACATGGGATTACCCCTTCTTGCCACTGGACACGTGTGCAGTTATAGTAAGAGTCTCAGTGACTAGTCCCTTGTACTCCTGTAATGCACTCCTGTGGGAGAGCCCAGGATTGCAGATTATTCATCCCTAAGAGTCTTTCCAACCAGAGGAGATAATAGACTTTCTGTCTTGCTATCTAGGTTTTGTAATAAATTACCAAATTCTATTAATTACAGCACACATTTGTCTAGTGGCAGGCCCCTGTTAAAGCAGCTGCTGTTCAAGTAGGTGTTAAGTATGGGTTCCAGCAGAGTCAAACTAAGTGAGTAAAGGTGACGGATTTCACAAGATATTCAAGATTCATATATAAACGTAACAACTAACCGACCAACAAAGAGAAACTAAAGAAAAACATCACAGAGTACTTAATTTTGTCTGTTTAACCCACGTGGCTGCCAACCTGGGCCATTCACAACCCCTTCAAATATGTGTTACAGCTTGCTCCCTCTTGTATATCTCATCCCCCCGCTGGAGTCACAGTTCCACTACTTTTTTGGTTGGTGCACTTCTACCAGTGTACAGAGTTTAACACAGGAGGGTGCATTCTAAAAAGGTTACAAGAAAACAATCTTTACTGAATGTTTCCAAATGCGCTATCAAGAGTAACAAAATCAGGGCATGTATTCAAAAACATTGGCATAGTCTAGCGTGTAATTGTAAGGTTCAGAAGTTATTTTGTGAGTTACTTGTCTTTTCTTAAAATCGGTGTTCAAATTTGAGGGATTGTTGAGTCAAAACTGATACAATTAAAATGTCTTGAACCAGCAATGGGAGAGTAGGCACATTCTAGTGTTTGCATTATGTTAATTGTAATAATGATGCTGAAGACAATACTGTGTTTCACCCTGGATCTAGAGAGAAAATGTAGTTGCATGATTTTGCGACCTTTGACACTGACAATATAATAGCGTTATGATGCCCATGTGACATTTGCTATTTACTATGTTGGACAATATACAAGGCTTTCCAATTTTAGATGGAAGGAACACAGATCAACTCTTCAGATAAATAATCCATTTTGAATTCAGCGATTTGAAGAAATGTAGATGGCTATAAGAGACAATAAGCACAAGTATCACTCCTTAAGCGAACAGATAACGCAGAAATGCTGAAAGGTTCCTTAAACATTTGATGGAGGTAAGAACTCAAACTTAGTTCATATTTTAAGCCTATCACACACTATATTTAGCCAACTTTTATACAACTGTTAACTTTTTACATACATTATTTTATTCATATTACCCTTATCTAGGTTACTCACTAAATATATTTTAGTTATGGATAACCTACAAGCAAAACATATATTAGACAATATAAGTTTTATATTCATAACTGCAATTGAAATATTCTGTATACTTTTGTTGTGTTTTATCTGTAAAGATGCTGTTAAATAGATGAAATAGATAAAAAAAACAAGAAATGAACACAATAGGAAATTATAAACTGAATCTCTTCAAAGATTACGACAGGTATATGATCCTTTATATTTAGATTTTGTATGAATTCCAACACTAAGAATAATTCAGTATAGTAGAAATGTAATGTAATATTTTTAAAAAAGTGCATTCTTTTTCTACTGTAAACAGATTACATTTGAATATACAGAATACATTATCATAAGACTATTTAAGTATGCCTAACAGACTACCGTTAGCATTTCATAAGAATAAAGTATGCGTATTGCATTTGTTTTTCTGTATATTTAGTTGGTTTATATGGAAATTGGAATGGAATATGATATATTAAGCCTCTTACATCATTTGTGATTGTTTAAACGTTCATTAGTGAACATATTAAAAGATAAGCTGACTGTTAACAATAAGAACAGCCATTTGATCCTAATCGTTCTGAAGCGGTTGAGCTCAGTTTTTAAAGAAGTCAGGCACCGGTAATTAATTACAGGTCCAGAGGCAACATGCAGGTTTTACCGCCACAGTTACCCGCCAGACCCGTAATGAGGCCCATTGACAAATGACAAGGTGCATGTTATTACTTTAGCACTCCTTCAACTTAGGTTATATTAGTTATATTTATTTGTGTGTCTTTTTCTGTGGAGCCACACATTGGGCCTCATTGCAAGTTTGGAGGTAGCCATGCCTATAATACAGCCAGGCTACCTCCAAACCTGCGAAAAAATCCGGCACCCGCGAATGGCCAATTACTGGAGTATTCCGCCCCCGCCGGACCCGGTAATTGCCCTTTCGCGGGTGCCGGAATGGGGATGCCTGTAGCACCGGCACCAATCATTACAGTGCCTGTGCTACAGGCATGCTGTGCTCGCAGGTGCCTTTCATTCCGCCAAGTCAAACCTGGCGGAATGAAAGGCACCCGCGAGCCCTACTCGGAGTTTGCTGGTCCAGATACAGCGGTACCAGCAAGCTTACCGGTACTGTTGTATCCGGACTGGCAAACTCGTAATGAGGCCCAATCTTATGGTTGGTAGCCATTGTTAAGGCTCCTGGCATCGGAAGGCCTGTGGATGCTTTTCAGTTCTGCATGTGTGCAGATGATGAAGTGGTGCAGTTTGAAGTTAGCCAATGCTAGTAGAGGGCGTGGAAAAAGAGGGGGGGTTTTGTTGCTCGATTTTGAAATAATCTGAATATATTTGCTGTATTTTATGCGTGTGCTTTTAGTATGTTTTTGGATTTTGCATAGAATAATGAATTGCCAGTTTTCTTGTATCTCTACTTGTCAATCATTTGGTAAAACCATGGTAGTCAATAAACGTGAACTGATCTGAGTCTAATTAATACACAAGGCCCCACAAAGGGTCGATGCTTGGTGTAGACCAACACCAAAACACAAAAACACAGTGATATAACCCCTTCTAATAATGATAAAGAAAGTAGGGGCAGTGATGATGAAGGAGGGAAAAGGATGGTTAACTGGAAGAAACAACAGCTGGTCAACCATCAATAGTGAGGCTTAAAGGAACAGTATGGACGTTGAAATCAGAGGCCAGAGGGTGACCGGCTGATGTAGCAGTTATAGTCAGACCATTCAAACAGAAGAAGGAATGGCAGCAACAGGTCTGTGAGATTTAATGTAGAGACAAGGATAAATGACAGGCCAAGCAGGCATGGGAAAGAAGTCCGTCCAGGAGAAGGTTCACGTTGGCAATGATTGGATCTGTGACAAAGCAAATTCACTAGGCAAGGTGAATTCGATAAGGGCCCTCGGTGAACAGTGCCTGGTTCCAAACATAGTTCACAGAAAACCAGTGCAGGGAAATAAACACCCTGGACTCTCCACACACTGCAGAGTGCAATGCAGTGGAAAAAGGACATCTAAGTAGACACAATACAGTGCAATTGAGTGCATGGGCTATTGGGCGCAGTAGTCCTCAGATGCTGTGTGGTCTTCCTAACTGCTAGTATCATCACCTATATGATAAGTGGTGAGGGCTGTAGAGGTCTGTCTGCATGAGAGTGGCTAACGGTAACCACAGCCCCTGGCATTTACATTCACATTCACTTTGCATTAATGTTGTGATCATTTATAAACATTGCTCACTGGGAGATATGTTGTCTTGTAAATTCTTTCAAGACTGTTACACATCTAAGGTTGTGCATATGATACAGGTGGAATGTGCAATGTGTTATTGGATGCAAGTGGTTTCCAGGTTCTAGCTGGTTTACCAGAATGTGTAGCAGTTGGGGGCTGTAAGCTGTGCAGGTTGAAACCGACCTTCATATGATGTGTCTCATCCTAGAATGCAATGTTATCTAAGTATTCGGAGTCTGCAGTTCTTATGAAGGCTCCCATCTGCAGGGCTAAAATTCCTGCTGCTGACAGCATGACTTAAAGGAATACCAGCGTGCATCCTAAGACTTTCTTACAGAAACATTTTAGAATACCTAAATAGAATTAGTGATATCCTGTGAGGACCATAAATGTTGGCACGAGTTATAACATTGGAGCCTTGCTCTTTCATCTTTCATACATCAGCCATAGATGTCAGAATGTCTGAATTCAGAAGGTAGTACACAGGTGAGGGCAGGTGTCAAACGGGAGAATCATTTCTTGACAATGACAATTGACTGCAAAGGGACGGCCAATCCAACACGAATGGAACTACTTCTACCGCCACCTGGTCTCTTTGCTACTGAATCCAGGACCAAAACATTGGAAAGAGTGGAAACGGAAGAAAAGCATAGTGTGTGAAAGAGGTCATGTCAGTCCAGGGAAGGAGTTGCCAATGCCAAAGCCAAGGCTCTAAGGATGCCATAACCGTAGGAAACTGAACCTTAATGTGAATCTCATGCTGCAAATAAATAAAGAAAAAGCTTATATTAGTTTTCGTGACGTAAATTTGTCACACATGCATTGTCAAGTTGGATGCTTGGACCTGCCAGGAAGTCCTCACCCACTGCACCAGGAAGATTATATTGCAGTTGAAGAGACAATAAGATTTTTTTTGAAAATTGGAATCTTGGGGGTGTGGCTGGCTGTGGCCAAGATGGCCACTTTTTGAGGACCTCCGCCAGCCCTGGTCGATATGACCCCTGTGTCACCATTGTGAATGAGCGCTGCAGTGATCCCCCAATAAAGCTCCTCCCTGGAACCCCAGGCGCACTGACTGGTTGCTTTGTCTGGGCTCCAGGGGCCCATTAAGATCCTGCCGCCGAGTGGTGCGGGAGCGAGGAGCAGGCCTTGAGTGGGCTAAAGCTGTAGTGACGCTGCGTCACTGTCCTCACGTGATCCAGAGGGCGGCTAACCCCTTCAGAGCACACCACCCTACAGAGAAGTACAATCCTGGAGAGAAGGCAGGGCCTTAGGCGAAGAGGGCCACAGCCTGCATGACAGAGCCGCCTCTCCTGCAGGGTGGCACTGGAGGCCAGTGTGAAGTGATGAGCTCACAGGCTCTGTGAATCGTGAAAGCTCTCAGGAGAGCAGAATGGAGATCAGAGCTGATCCTTGGAGCCGGGGAGGGGGATACATTGGCTGTGAATGGAGCCCGGATGATCGTGTGGGGCCTCTCCCTGTTACTCACCACCTGTCAAGCAGCATTCCAGATGCAAGACCGAGCTGCAGACGAGGGATGGTGGCTGTGGGGTACCCTTCCAGCACTGATGCATGTAGATCTTGGCTGCAGGATACACCAAGGAGGCGGAGCGGGTGGCCTGAAGTGGCAGCTGAATGGTGTTAGTGTGAGGCCTCCCCCGCTGAGTGCAGTGGTGCCTGCAGAAGGAGGCTGTCACTGGTGGGAGCCCACTGGGGGGGCTGTGGGAGAAGATAAGGAGAGCGAAAAGGCTGGGGCAGCAGCCCTGCCTGTGGTGTTGGTGGGGATGGCACAGGAGTATTGAGGGGGCTGTCCTGGGTGACCAGAAGTTGGCTAAAACTCCTGCTTGGAGACCCACGCGGCTTG
This sequence comes from Ambystoma mexicanum, assembly GCF_040938575.1. Taxonomy (NCBI): domain Eukaryota; kingdom Metazoa; phylum Chordata; class Amphibia; order Caudata; family Ambystomatidae; genus Ambystoma; species Ambystoma mexicanum. The sequence continues at coordinate 997,763,328 of NC_090935.1, read as the reverse complement.
TACCTTGACGCGGCCCTTGACCTGGGAGGGTTCCTGGTCTGGGGATGCTGGTAGCCACCACTCCGACCAGTTTGGGGAGTAAATCACAACATATTTGTCAGCGGGGGGAAGGGCACGCCCTCTGCATGTTGCCACTCAAAGCACAGAACAAATCCTGCTCAGTGACGTCCCTCTGCTGATCCCCCACAGCGACATGTCGGGAGGTGGATACTGCGGGAAGAACATCAGAATCGGAGATCGCAGGCAGGTTGGGGGGTTAGTTCAAGTGACACTCAGCTAACTAAGGGTGACCTCCTGGAGTGCCTACCCGGCCTTAAAAAAGAAATGTCCTTATCAATCAGGAAGGAGGTTACAGAGGCCACAGAGGGGATCCAGAAATCACTGACTGACATTATGACTGACATGAAACACATCGGCTTGAGAGTAGGCGATATGGAGGAGTCAATTAATTTCCTGCAGGAAGATATCATTCACTTACAGGGCGAGCTGGCAGGGGCCAAGCAGGTAATGGTAGAGCTGGTCTCCAATATCAGACACTAACAGGCACAGAATGGAGAACCTACAGATCCAAGGTCTAGAAGAGAATGTTGAGGGAGCAGTTTTAAGGGCTTGGGTTCTCTGTTTTTTTAAAATAGGTGTTCCCTGATATTGCGATGGATGGAACCAGCGTTGACCGGGTGCATAGGGTTGGTCTGCTGTGGAATGGTCCCTGAGCCCCGCCCAGAGACATTATTATCAAGTTCAACACGTATACAATCAAGGAAAAACTCTTAAAGGCCTCCAAATCCTTGGTGGAGATCTGCTACAGCAATCATAAATTGTTCATATACCAGCATGTGGCTGCTCTGATGCTTCAGAGGAGTTGTGCATTTCATCTGGTGATGGGGAAATTGAGACAGGAGAAGATCCCATAACCATGGAATTTCACCTTTGGCTTGCTCTTAACCTGGGAGGGGTAGCAATGGCGGTGTATGGCACTGGAGGAGGCGACCAGGGTCCTGGACGTCTCATTACCACAGGATGAATAGGGGGAAGGGGATGGAGGTTGGAAAGGGCTCGGGCCACAGGAGGGAAAAGTGGGAAAAGAAGGCCTACATGATAGTCTTACTGTGATGTAGTGATGGATCACTGCCCTAACATGACTCACCATCTAGACAGACACATTGCTGTGTCGTAGATATGGGCGAGCAGAGCATGTCCAGCTGGGTGGCCATGGGTGTCTAACCTGAGGTGGTTAAAGTAGGCTGTCCGGCAGGTGGGTTTTCTCAACCTGTGGGGACATAACTACTTTCTCACGCTTTTTGGAAAGTTACTGTTTACCTTAGTCAAAGGTTATGGCTTGGCATTTTGCTGGTTGATGGAAGCCAAAAGTGGTGGCAATGTCTCTGATGGGCCTGTTCTAGCAGTGGTTGAAGGTTTTGTTTTACATGCATGATGTTAACTAGTAATAAGGAGCTGAGTTGTTTAACCCATAATGTTAGGGGCTTTAACTCCCCTTCAGAGGGTGGATGTTGGTAGGCTTCACAGTAGGGTATTTCCACATTAATTTCACTCCACTCACCATTTGAAAAAAAGAGGGCTGGGCTAGAGGCAAAATATGACAAGGAGGGGCGGTACCTGTTTGTGTCAAGGGTGCTGGGAACTACGCAGGTTACTCTTGCTTCAATCTATTGGCTGAACCCAGGGCAGAATGAGTTCCTATGTACAGTGTGCTCAGTGAATTGTTAGGCTTTGCTGCTGGGCACATTATAATAGTAGGGGATTTCAATTAGCCTATGGACCCCAACTGGGATGAGTCTAAGCGGACGCATTGGAGGGTAGTGAAACCATCAAGTACCCTTTATAAACCAGATCTCTGATTCTTATCTGGTGGATGCATGGTGCCATCCTCATCTGGGACCAGGGGTTACACCTTCTTTTCCCACACTTTTCGTATGTACTCGAGAATGGACTATTTTTGGGTGGGGGAGGACTTACTCCAAAGGGTGAAGGAAATAGGGCTAGGAACAATATATTTCTTGGACCATGCCCCTGTATTGATGAACATTTCTTTCCCGCTGGAGGAAACTGGCCAAGGATCCTGGAAGCTTAACAGATTCATACTGCAAGACCCGATTGTGCGGGAGGAGGTTGGGGAGGAAATAAGAGATTTGTCCTAACAAACCCAGTAGGCCAGGTCCCAGAAGATGTAAATCGGGATGCCTTTAAGGTGTTTTTAAGGGGCTCCCAACAAATTGAGAAGAGAACAGACCACGCTCCTGACCCAGGAGCTACTTAATTAAGATACTAAGCACAGGAGCATGGGCTCTCGTAAAGCCTTTAGAACTCTCCAGCAGGCTAGAAGGGATATAATCTTCTCAGGCAGAGTATAGCATGATCCTCGAGAAACAGCAATACTTTCCGGAGGGCAACAAAGCATGGAAAATTCTGCCATGGAAATTAAAACAGAATTGTATCATGGAGACTTATGGGCATTGTGAATAGCAAAGGGGACTTGGTTCATAGTAACAAGGACATTTTATGTGAATTTGACAACTTCTATAGCTCTTTATATGCATATGTGCAGCCGGACCCTTACCTGATAGGTCAATTTCTGGATGCTCTAGGTCAGGGCTCTCCGTAGAGCAGCGTGAACAGCTCAATGAAGAAATTACAAAGGAGGAAATTCTATAGGCGATAGCCTCGCTAAAAACAGGCAAGTTCCCGTAGAGAAAATGTATTGTGTTCTGCCTACTTTAATCGGGGAGGATCAAGCAGGGTTTGTGCAAGGCTGCCAGGGGGCTGACAATGTTAGGAAGATTACCAACCTTACGGGCTTCTATGCAGCTATCATACGCAGAGGTCTGCGGATTCCGATTGAAACTTCCACAAAGTGTGTGCTTACACTGAATCACGCTTGACTAAGCATACAATTGTATTCTAGCGCTCAGTGTATTACTCTATACGCATGCATTTACCATCTTTGTGATGAGCTGAAAGGCATTCTCACACAGAGGGCCAGAGGCAACCTGGTTATCAGCCGGGCACCTGCTTTCTCGCTCGACAAGCGCTACCTTCAGCTTATTTGAACACACATATTTATCATTTAAGCTCGTGAGGAGCAGTCGTCATCCAACCTTGAGGAAGAGCGGTTGCTTGAAACACGTGTGAGCTGCGCATTGACGCTTTATGAAATTAATAAGGCTAACACATGTCATTGTTGTCTCTACAAGACCAACACATGTTAGCAATTTCATGAGATTATTTTATATCGATTAGGCCAATAGATTGTATGGTCGTAAGCAACTCCACCTGTTCCTATTCAGTGTATCCACTATTCAACACTGTTGTAACGTTGCAATCTTTTGGTTACAAGTACTAAAGAAACAATAATTTGATGCAACCCAAAGGAGTTAGTAGAATTAGTTTATTTTTAAAAAAAGAATTGCAAGTAAATGTCAGATTGCTTGTTATTTAATTGAAGACTTAATTTTGAATTGTCCTTTTTTGGTGTGATTTTGTGAAACTTGGTACGTCCTTGAATCTTAGTTATGTTCTTTTTAAGTGTCCTCTTATGATCTTTTATTATCCTTTGATCTTGCTATCCTGTCAACCTCTTTTCTTTTTTTTCCTCTGATCATCTGTCCTTTGATCCTGATCCTCTACGTGTGTTTCACCACTTCAATGTGGCTCTTCAGGAGGAGAAAAACGTTTTCATTTGATAACTAATTGAATCTGATGATGTTCACAATTGTTTGGTAATCATATGTGATTTTTTAAAAACTTTATTTAGTACAGTGATAGACATGTAACCCATAGCACCGATTTAAACAAGAGAATTACAGCAACGTGTTGTATCAGCATAAACAGTTTTCGGGAAAGCAGTTTCATATCGTGGTTATTACATATCACAACAAGTCTTACTGTTCGACATTCACTCACTAATTATAACACTATCTTGCCTAATGTTCTCCTACAACTAACATTTATTGCCTGACGTTACCTGCTGTCAAAAGTCTATCACAGCCTAGGGCTCTTGCTGCATGCACACCTGTACATGCCTATGAAGCATTGACTCTGCCTGTACCCATACATATTGTTGCGCCTTGGAAAGTACCCGTTAGTCACAATGTTAACATGCTTACCACTGTACCTATTGCCCCACTAGCCTGTGTTAGTGATTGTATGCCTACTATGTTAGCACCTGTGCCTACTATTATACTTATGCCACCACTCGCTTGTGCCACTGATGGAATGCCTATTATGCCTGTGCCCACTGCTATACTTATGCCACCACTCGCTTGTGCCACTGATGGAATGCCTATTATGCCTGTGCTTACAACTATACTTATGCCACCTCCCGCTTGTGCCACTGATGGAATGCCTATTATGCCTGTGCCTACTGCTATTATACTTATGCCACCACTCGCTTGTGCCACTGATGGAATGCCTATTATGCCTGTGCCTACTGCATGTGATATTGATAGCATTCCTACTATTCCGGTGGTTGTGCCCAATGTTGTACCCATGCATGAAGGTGTCACTTCCCCCCCCTTTGTCTGCGCTTAGGACCATTGGTGCGCCGTCGCCTCTAATTCCCTCATATGACAAGGGAATTATGTCCTCTGTGTCTGTGCCCGCAACTATTGCCAACTCAATCCTATCGCCTGCGCAGTGCAACCCATCCTTGTCCGTACCAGAACCACAGGAGAAAGCCCCAGCCACAAATAGTTCTAAGCTCACGCCACCTGACACATCACTGGGTACACCCCGACCGACGGCCATATTCAACTGTGCGCTTATTAACGCACGCTCATTACCAGCACATGCACTAGATGTTCATGACCTAATTACCAAGGACAACCTTAGCTTCCTTATAATCACAGAAACTTGGCTGAATGATTCCTCAGGCCCTGCCCTTTCACTTGCCATCCCGGCCGGCTACTTGATCTTTAGACACAACCGCACTCACCAAAGGGGGGTGGAGTGGCACTTATTGCCAGAGAAACCTATGCCATCAGGGAAGTCAAAGTAGAGCAAGGTCAGAACTATGACTACCACCTATTCAAAATTAACTTCTCCCACAACGGCACCATCTCCATGCATATTGTCTACCGATCACTGGTTCCCATCGCAGAATTCCACAAGACCCTCATACTTTCCTTATCTGATAGCCTTAAAAAGTCCTGCTCTTGGCTGATCTAAACCTAGGCCTCAATGACCCAAAGGATCTCCGTGCCTCCTCCCTTAACAAAGCGTTATCACCATTAGGGTTCTCTCAAATCATCTCCGAGCCCACCCACATCAAAGGACGATCCCTGGACTGGATTAGTCACCACAACTGGGCTGTGCGAATCACTGCAAACACGCCCATTCCTTGGTCTGATCACCACTATATTCAATTCAGCCTCAACACTAACAAAATGCCACCGAAACCTAGCCCCCTTGTCCAGCGGCACTTGCCAGAAGTTCACGTCAACTTACTGCTGAAAACATTGCACCCTTCCTCACGGTGCCTGCTCTCCAGCCGCCATTCTCCAAAGACCATTCTACCCTTGCTAGTGCATTTAAATTGACCATCATCCAAGCGGTAGATGCCATAGCCCCTCTCACCGTAACGCTTACCTTGACTCCACGGGGACACACACACAGAAACTCTTCACACAGGGCTCTTCTAAGCTAGCCTTGTTTTTACACTCAGATACTTCTCTTGTAACAATTTTCCTATGTGATAGACAGAAGAATTCCTAGCATGAAGGATACACTCTATTAGTAATTACTGCAATCTTCTTTAATATATTAATAACTTGCAAGGAAGTCTCTTCTCTCCTTCTCATTACCTTGCATTCTTTTTTTGGTGGGCTCTCCGTCCTGTATCTGTGCAGGGGCTCTAGTTCTGAAGAATTGTGACGCTGGTAACTTCCTTGGGCATAGGGGGAGGGGAAAATGAAGAGAACCACTCTGAGTGCTAAAATTGGGAGTACTGATCAAGATGTGAACACAGCGCTACTCAACCAGGGTTGGTGTAATAACTAAGAGAAGATAGGTACTTCAGAATAACATGTGACCACTAAAGGAATTGATTAAGAAAAAGCTAACTGACTAAAATGGAGTTAAAAAGAAACACTGCAACTCTATCTGTAGCATGTGAATGCGTGATTCAAGTGACGGAAGTACAAGCTGGATTATTTTTATTTGTAACCTTAAACTGCCGTTGCTTAGCACCTGTGTGGACCTATAGGGCACTAAGTTCAGGGTTGAGGGCTAACAGAATGATGTGGAAGTAGCCCTTAACTATGCAGCGGTAATGTAACTGGAATTACTAAACACGTTCCCGCTTCTGAAAGAATGCCATGGAAATAAATGCGCCTTATAAATGCAGCGGTAAGGTGACAGAAACAAAATACGCGTTTCCGCACAACATTAAACTTCCTAAGCTTTACCCAGCAACTGTGAACTGTATTGACAACTGTAACCAGAAATGAATTTTAACATTTAAACGATACTTGCTGTTCGGCGAGCTCTGTGATAATATACTGCGGCATGCAATGAAGAGCGACGAACAGCTGATGCGAATTGCCTTATGCCGACTGACAGGAACGAGCGTTCGCGCGACACGCTGACAGTTGTTCCTGACAGGATTGAATTTTGGTATACATTCTGTTACTGAGTCTGGACAACAAAAGCGACAGGAACACTAAAAGGGGCAATTAGGGAATTAACCTTCGTAAGGCTTGGAACGAGAATCTGAATCTTAACAACACGGACTGGCTGTGGTAAGCGTTTGCTTGACAGGACAGGACAGACGCGAAGCACGGAGCTCGCAGTGGGAGGGGCTTAAATACTGGCTGAGGGCAAACAACTAGACTTACACAGAACCTGCAGGAACTAACTAAGGCAACCATATTGAGTTACCAGGAAGTGACTATCTAACACTACCCCCAACACTGTATTGATTTCTCCCCGCGATCCAAGAATGGTAGAGGTCCAGGACTTTCTAGGGGTTAACCTAGGGTTTCTTTCAGTGATCAAGACACTCACCTTCAAGAAAGCTAAAAAATTCAAACATGCCAACGTGTGGTTCCCCTGGGAACTAATGGAACTTCGCTCCAAGAAGAGGCTTGCACTCTCAGCCTGGAAAATGAACCCCACGAATGCCACTAGGTTGGCCTTTAAGGTCATGGCCAAAAAATATAAATCCAAAATAATCCAGGCTAAAGCCACCCCTTTCAACTCCAGGATTGACAACGCTAAATCAGGGTCAAAAGAAATCTTCACTATCTTTAGAGAGCTTGAAAAGCCATCCACTCCCCCCTCCACGCTACTTAAGGATGAAAAGTGGTGCAATAGCATTGAATCCGCCATGCTGGAAAAGCTTAACATCCTGCAAGCTAAAATTCTAAGCCATCAAAAGGCCCTGATGCACCTTATTGCTAACTTGCATAGTAACCCTTCCATGGCCCCTAAGCCAGATCTTTCCACACCGTTCGACTTTAAAGACATGACTGAAGTCAAAGTCACTGCCTTGCTCAAATAAATTAAGTCCCCCAACTGCAAAGGGGACGCTTGTCCAGCCCAACTCATCAAAGACTCTGCCCCCATCCTTGTTCCTTTTCTGACAGCCTTCATCAATGCGTCCTTTCAGTCTGGCCACGTCCCAACTGGACTTAAGGTATGCCCACTCCTTAAAAAATCCTCCCTTGACCCTACGGTTCCGGGGAACTACAGGCCCATAACCACCATCCCATTCCTACAAAAATTTTGGACAAAGCAGACTACCTGCAAGTCCAAAATTTCCTTGAAGACAACCGTCTCCTCGGCCTCTGACAGTCTGGTTTCTGTCCGCGACATGGTAGGGAAATGGCTCTCCTAGACCTTAAAAACCAAATCGATTACTTATCTCTTACTCTTGCTCCTCGATTTATCTGCAGCATTTGAACTGGTGAATCACAACACACTCTGCCACCATCTCTCTACTGCGGCTAATTTCTCCCCAAAGGCTTGCATCTGGATCACATCCTTCCTTCAAGAGAGATCCATGAAAGTTTTCTCCACTCAGCATGTGCCACGCCTAGCCATCTCAAATGTGGAGTACCACAGGGTTCGTGTATCGCTTCAACTCTATATAGCATATTCACCAGGCCCCTGTTCAGCATCCTTGGCGCCTTGTGTATCTCATACACCAATTACACTGATGACAAACAGGTGCTTATCCCACTCACAGGGGACTACGATGCTGACATGAAAACTCTCACCAATATATACTCCCCAATCCAATTCTGGATGGCAGATAACTAGTTATGACTTAACAGTGACCAAAAACAAGCTCCTGCTAATTGGATCTCCCACCATCTTGAGCAACTTGGATAAGAAATACAGGGCCTTCACCATTGACAACATACCCATCAAGGTCTCTAACAATGTCAAGACCCTTGGTGTCTACCTCGATTCCAACCTGACTATGGACAGACAGGTCAATGCCATTTCCTCCTCGTCGGCATACTACTCCAAAGTTCTCAATGCAGCCAGGCCCTTCTTATCTCAACAGAATTGCCTCACTATTGCTAGGGCAATTATAGGATCAAGGTTGGATTACTGCAATGCCCTCCTTTTTGGGACCACCAACAAAAACCTCACTAAACTCCAACTCGTTCAAAATAACGCCCTTCAGGCAGCCACAGGAACCTCAAGAAAAGACCACATCTCTGAAGTTAGAAGGGAGGCTCATTGGCTCCCTGTCAAGGAGAGGATTATCTTTAAAACTCTATCACTCGCAAATAAATACCTGCACAATCTGGCACCCCCATTCTTGGTCCAAAGAATTGACAAATACTCTTCTTCCAGGCCTCTGAGGAAAGAATACACCAACCTGATCACCATGCCCAAGACACAAAGAATCCGTGCGGGTGGCTCCAGCTTCCCCACTATGGCTGCTTCACACTGGAATGCTCTTCCTCCTCACTTACGTATGATTGACTCCCACTTAGCATTCCGCAAAAACTACACTTTTTGTTTAGTGATTACACCCTAATACAAATACAGAACCTGCCTAAATGTTTTGCCTTCCTTGTATTGCATGTGCACCATTGTTTGCTCACCTTTTTTGTAACCAAGCCTGCTACTGCTCATCTGTTATTGAATTAAATCCTCTTACAATTTCTTGTAACAGAGCCTCAATGCCTCTGGGCTGCAAGTGCGCTATACAAATGCAAATACAAATATGTAGATAGTTACAAAATGGGCCCCATGTGTCCTTGGGTCAACAGACAGATATAGTTAATGAGATATAGCATTCTTCCCTATCATTAACATATGTCAGTTCCCTGAGCCATTCATTGACGCTGGGGGCTGCACTGGATTTCCAATACTTCAAAATGCATTTTTTAGCAATTAATCAACCCAAATTGAAGAGTCTGCTGATTTTTACAGGAACCTCCCCAATATCCTCCAGCAGGGTCTTAGAGGGAGACACTGTGGAGGGAATTTCAGTAAAATCGTATAGGATAACCGCAAATGACTACCAAAACTGGGAGATCCATGGGCAACTCCAGTACATATGCAGGGTGTCTGCGGCTGCCATGCCACATGTTGCACATTCATCAATAGCTGCTGGCGAAAATCTGGAGATATGTGCAGGCGCGTAGTGCAATTGATTTAGAATCTTGAATTGTATTAGCCTAAAACTGACATTTAGGGAGATCTCTTTCGTCAATCCGTACCACCAGCGCAGCCATTGCTCATCGTGTATTGTTATACCCAGATCTCTTTCCAATTTCCCCTTGGCTCTATTGTTGGTTATTTGATTGGCCTGCCACTCCTAATACAGTCTTCTAGGGTCTTTACTGGTCACTATAATTTCTACTGGAGTGCAGGTGATCGGCTCTTGGGGAAACGAGGGCCATCGGCATCGGAATGCCATCTGCATTCTAAAGTATTGAAGTGACCTAATTGGGTTATTTCCCAGTTTGGCCTTGAAATCTTCTAATGTGACAAAAGTACAGTTGGGGAAGAGGTCATGGAGCAACAGCTCCTCTCCAGTATCCCACATACTCTGGATATCTTTATCGTAAGTTGGGGGGGACCCGGGCATCCCCATAAAGGAACCGACCCGCAGTCTCTTAAAAATTCTCGACCAAGCATTTACTGTTGTGCGGACCGGATCAAATGAGCATGAGTCGACGTGTTGATTGGCAAGGATGTTTGATTTTAGGTTTGAGGGTAGAGCACTACATGCTTCAAGGTCTAAATGTGATGGGGTATCATGCGAGGTGTACCAGTGACCTGCATATTGTGCCTGTGATAATATGTAGTTGAGCTCAAAGTCAGACACTATCAGGCCTCCCTGTTCAAATGGCTCGGTCAATCCCTCTCATTTCATTCGTGGAGTTCCCGTTCCCATGTGTATTTGCTTACTAGGGAGTGCAGTTTTTTAAAGAAAGAACGGTCCAGCCATACAGGAACATTGCAAAAGTAATATATCAATTTGGGAACTACGATCATTTTTAAGTATTGAGAGTCTGCCGTATATTGATATAGGGAAGCTTGCCCATAGTTGCAGCTTGACAACCAATGAGACTGAATAGGTCTCGTGGTTTTCTGCAAGTAAAGAGCGGTGTGATCGAGAGACCAGTATACTCAAGTATTTAAATGTATGGGGCACCCATCTGAATCCCATTAAATCTGTTGGGATATGAGTGTCATCCGTCAATGGGAACAGCTCCGATTTAGCCTCGTTAATTCGGTATCCAAAATGTTTTGTGAATTTGTGGATCTATTCGAGTAAAGGAGCCATTTTCAGTTCCAGGTTGCGAATATATAGCAGTGTGTCATAGGCATAGAGAGCTATGATTTGTGGTGGGACCGCAACATGGAGACCCCTGTGGTTGTGTCTGCGTCGTATTATATAGCCCAGGGCTTCAATCGTCATATGATATAATTTATTTGTATCGTGCTCGTACACAAGTGTTTCGGAGCGCCACTAGGCAAGGGAGGGGAACAGGGGAGAACACAACACAACAACAACGATCTTACCAGGCCCAGTGACATTGAGAACGTGCAAGTGCATGGGAATGGGAAAAGGGAAAAAGTGCATGGAAGGGGGAGAGTGGAAAGTTTGGAGCAGAGGAGAAGTGGAGACAACGGGCAGCCATAGCAGAGAGAAGTGGAGATAACGGACAGCCCTGTCTCGTGCCACAACTCAATTGAAAGGAGGGTGAGAGCGTACCATTAGTGCACACTCTAGCTGTTGGGTTGGCATAAAGCAGACTAATGAAACTTATGAAGTGATTCTCCAATTGCATCTGTTGGAGTACCGTGAAAAGGAACCGCCAAGAGACTCAGTTGAAGGCCTTCTCCGCGTAAAGCGAGTCAGCCACAGCCTTGGCCCTTGGATCTATTTGGGTTATGATATAGAAGAGTCTACACAGATTAAATGCAGCCGACCGTCGCGGGATGAATCCAGATTGGTCTGGTTAGACCAATGTTGACATTAAGGGGAGGAGTCAGGCGGATAGAATTTTGGCAAATATTTTGGTGTCAGTGTTGATTAAAGATAATGGTCTATATGAGGCCATATCCAAAGCTGGTTTGTTTGATTTCAGCAGTACAGCAATAACAGCTTCGGAGAGTGTAGGTGGTAACTGACCGGACTGCAGAGACTCTTCCCAGACCTTCAGACGTTTGGACACCAGAATCTGTCAGAGTACTTTATATAGTTTGATTCCTATACCATCGGGGCCGGGGACCTTTCCCGATGGGAGAGCCGTTATAGCTTCAACAACTTCATCTAGAGCGAGTGGGCGATTAAGTACTAGCTGTGTTTCATATGATAGAGATGGGAGTGGGATATCGTTTGGGTAACTGGTGAACTCTGCTTCAGAGCACATATCGCAATTGGTCTATACGGTTTTATACAATTGGTGGAACTCATTATTGATTTTGTCATGTGTGAATAGTATGTTACCAGACTGGGCCAAGATCCCGGTGATGTGTTGTGTCCTTTTCTCTCATCGGAAGGCATTCGAGAGGAAGCGGCCCGGCCTATCTGCTTCCTCGTATCGCCTTGCCTGTACGGGCTGATACATCAGTCTGGCTTCTCGGTCTGCTAGGTCTGAACATTTTAGCAGGTTATCCTTAATGAAACCCAGTAGCGCCCTATTATAAGAAAGAACCAGGGCCACTTCATTCCTAAAGGTAAGCGAGTGCCAGCTATGACGGGTAAAGCTTTGGGCTCTGCAGCCTCCTTATTATTGGGTAATTTGTCACGTCACTATTTATCACATGTCGAGTTTTCTTCATCATGGATTGATGAAGCTACTTACACACATTCTTGTACTTTTCTTCTCTCCCTTTTCAAATGTGTTTGTCTTCAGTTATTGAAGAGCTTTTATGGATACGCCAGCACAATTGAGAATTATTCTGGTGAATTCTGGAATCACCTGCATATAACATAGCAGGGTAAGTTTCTACATGTGCCTGAAAAGCCAATCAAGCACAGCTCAATTTGTGAAGAGGAAACTCTTCTCAAAGTTTATTACAACGTACAACCCAATGAGATCAGATTGATTATGACCATTTCATACTAAAACAAATTTACATTTTCTCATTTTTCTTTAGATTTGACTCTGCTTCCACAAAAGCTTAATGGTATTAACTACAACTTAAAATCACATTATCCAATGAAAAATGTTTTTCCTCCTGAAGAGACACATCCAAGTGGTGAACACGTGTAGAGGATCAGAGGATCAAAGGACAAAGGATCAAAGGACAATAAAAGATCATCAGAGGACACTTAAAAAGGACATAACTAAGATACAAGGACGCACCAAGTTTTCACAAAACCACACCAAAAAAAGGACAATTCAAAATTAAGTCTTCTATTGAATAACAAGCAATCTGACAATTACGTGCAATTCTTTATTTAAAAATAAACCAATTCTGCCAACTCATTTGGGTTGCATCAAATTATTTTTTCTTTAGCACCTGTAACCAAAACATTGCAATCTTAAAACGTATTCTGAGCAAACACAGCAGTTAATCTTTTGACAAGCACAAGATCACCCCACATTCAATAAAGAGATTGCAGAGAAAGAGTTAATATTTGCATCTTCTTACAAATAATGTTGCGATATTGTATTCAGTATTCACCTTCTCATTGATTCAATTTTGTTAAATCAGTACGAGGCATCTGGTTAGACATTGTACCCACACGTTATTGTGCCAGTCAATAGGTGTGCCAGGGAAAGACACTGTTGTTTTTCTCTGATGCGATTCACTGTGTTTTTTATCAAATTCCCCAATAGCAGCGTAGTTAACTGGGTCACTCCAAATCCTTAGTTCAACCAAGATTACAAATCTCATTGACATTGTGCATAGTACAGGTAGCCCGACAATATTATTGGGATTGGGTGCTGAACAAACTTTCATCGGGTGGAATGGCCTTTCGCTCAGAGAAGTCCTGGATTGATGCAACTTGGGAGAGGGTTTCATGAGAGGTTTTTTATCTCTTTATTTTTGCAAGGGTCGTAGCTAATGGGAACCTGTCCAGATGGTTCTCGCTCTCCAGAGGCAGAAGACAGGGATACCCCTTTGCCCGCTCCTGTTTGCTAAAACGGTGGAACCCCTGGCAGTAAGGATTGGGGGGAAGAGGGTGTTCGAGGGCTCCCATGTAGGAGAACTGAGTACAAGTTAGCGCTCTTTGCAGATGATGTGATCATGACACTGTCAAATGTGTAAAGCCTTGGTTCCTAAACTACTAGAGATCCTAGGGTCCGTTGAGCGGGCGTCTGGATTTAAAGTAAATTTGAACAAAAGTGAGCCACTCAATATCTCTGGTAGGGCTGAAACTCAGGCAGCGCTGTAAACGACAACCCCCTTTAAATGGGCCAGAGGGAGACTGAAGTATCTGGGAATCCTTGTTCATCCTTCCTGATCTATATCAAGCAAACTACTTTTTAGAAGCTATTAGGGTAGACCTACAATTGTGGGGGATGCAGGCAATTTCATGTTTTAGAAGGGTAGCCACAATTAAAATGACCATTCTGCCTCGCCTACTGTACCACTTTCAAGCCCTCCAAGTTGCCATCCCTCCCAGGACGATGGTGAGGATGCAACAGGATATCACTGATTATATTGGGAAAAATGGCAAGGCTAGGATTGCTAGGAATACTCTGTACTGGCCTAGGGAGGAGCGTAGTATGACGCTGCTGAATATTAGGCGATATTATAGAGTGGTGCAACTGAGAGTCCTGTATGACTTGTTAAACCCCTATCGGACCATATTGTATTTGTATTATTGTATTGTTTTATATAGCGCCTTAATCCAAGGCGCTTTACATTTAACAACAAGAAACACATAAAACATGGAACAGGGACTGGCCACCAGGGGGCGCACGGATGACCACCTAACCCGTGTGAGCTCCGATGCCGATGGCCCGGGAAGTGAGTTGAGCCCCCACTTCGCGACCCCCCCCACGGTGACAAACCCGTGAATAAGGTGTCGGGACATCTCCCCACAGAGCAGGAAGAAACCCGACCGAAATCGGGGCTGGGAAGCCCAGGAAAACCCCATCCGAAGTTTCACCTCGTCGGAAGCTGAAAGTGAAACTAAATTGACCCGACACGGCTGCGCTGGAGAGCGGGCTTGCCTAGAGGAGGACGCCCGACTCCTGGAGTGCCCGTCGGCGTGTCCTCCCGGCCTGCAGCCCTTAATGTAGGAGTGCCTCCGCTGGCCCCCCGGTGCGGATCCCCACTCCTGCCCGCGGAACGTCAGAGGGGAGGTAAGCTGCACCCTGCACAGTCAGTCGAGCGCAGCCCGCACAGTCAGCTGAGGCCGAGGTGCCTCGGATTGCCGAGGCCTGTCACTGGAGCCCCCCGTGCCCGTGGACTGAATCGGGCCCCCCCTCTTACAAGCGCCTGTGCGGCTCCGGTCCTCACTGCCGTCACGTGAGAACACACGCGCTGGTGTTGGCAGGGGTGGTGCGGGATTCTATGCGAAGCGCCCGGCCCCCTAAAGCATATTCCCACCATTGTCCACCACAGTATGGATTTGCCAGAGCACGAGGGTAGGAGCCTGCTTCCCCCTCTCCAGGGGAGAAAAGTTGGATATGAAAACACACGAACTTAGGGCATGGCGCACATTGTGAGAATTGTAATTACTTTTAAGCCCTCCACTGTCTAACAGGCTGAAGTTGCACCAAAACAGTGTCCCTGTGAGAGGTACCCTCAATCACAAGCACGGACCCCGGGAGCAAGACACTGGGGGAGAGGTCCGAAGCTCAGGATTGCAGACTTGACAATTGCTGCCCCTTTTCAAGAGCAACACTTTAAGAATAATTTGTTATGCGCATTCCACTCCGTCCATCCGAGCAACCGGGGACCTGGAGCCTAGCTGTCTCTGGTGCTACACCACGAACTCGGCCCTGGGTGGCCACGGCGCAGGGTAAAAAGGAGACCCCTTGAGGATGCCACTGTGAACAGAAGGTGCACTGACGCTGCACTATAAGTAAAGGTCGCTGAAGGACCCGACCGGAAAACTGAAGCCCCACTACCCTGGGGGCTCACTGCATACACACGGGGTACACCCCACAGGGCCCATCATTCTCAATCCCCATCCTGCACCGCCAGTAAACAACGAGCACTCAGGGGTAGAATCTGCCCACTCAACTCTCTCTATGCACTGATCCCTGCTCATCGGGGAACGCTGATAATCTTCACGCTACCGCCCCCTACATTCTCTGCAGTGTGCTTTGGGGCCCTTGACGCTACCGACGGACGGTGACTCCTCTGGGAACGTGGTACCGGACCCTGCCCCAGCCAGCCCCCCCCCCCACAGAACACAACTCTGGAAGTACTACTTGGAGAATTTGCAGCTCCTCCCCACGGAACTCATACCGCAAATTCCGATGACTTTATGTCAACTTACACGAGTCACCAAAATTATCGGACAGCTTTGAACCTCCAGTCTTGCACGACTCCGTAGAGGGTAGGGCCCCCTACTCAGGGGCGTGTGCCTCCTCTAATCCGGGTTGCACTGTATGGACCCGCTTCATAAACTAGCCAGATTTGCCTACGACCCGTTCTCCCCGCCGAGCAGGCCTACAGCAACTATGACCACGGCCACATCGGAGGCGAGTGCTGGCGCCACCAAAGGAGACATTACCACACTACTAAATGAGATAGTAGGCCCGCGCTCTGTCCTAGCCAAGTTTCACCGTTATCAAGATAAAACCAGGATTCTGGAGAAAGCTAGGTCCGGAGGCCCACTCACAATGGGGGGCGCCCAAATCACGATCTTTCAGGATTTATCGTCACTAACATTGGCACTCCGACGCCTTTGCAGCCCCCTGACGAAATGGCTCAAGGACCAAGGCACACGCTATAGATGGGGTTACCCTTTCTCGCTCACGTTTGAGCATGGGAGCAGAAAAATAGTCCTACGCTCTGAAGACGAAATCAAAGATTGCATTGCTGACTTCCTTGGCACGGGCCCGAAGGGCAGCGATGGAGGTGACAGTGAGCAACCGGGAGCACAGTGGAAGCTCCAGGGCCCAAGGCGCAAGAGGGTGAAGGGATCGAGAAAATACAGACGCCCAAACAACACGCCTGATAATGATTAAGGGAAGGAAGTGTGTACGACCCGGCCAGACTACAATCGCCGGTGAAGGACGAAACACTGGCCCCCGCAGAGTTGTGAAAAGGCAAGATCTGTCGTTGGGGTGTCACTGCTGGCGGGGCACCCCTCTCGACTAGGTGTTGAGGTGAACTCTTGCGAGAGGACCGTGGAACGCACGTAATGTTAAACTTTTATTATGTTTGTTACCATTATTGTTGTGATTGTATAATGTTTTTGGGGGGGGATTGAGATGGGGGCTCACCCTTAAGTTGTGATTGAATATTTGACTGGGACCGTGATGCAACGGTCCCCACTGATGGTCCGCCAACGGGCCGCACAATGTCATCCGGTCCGTACCGGACGCCGTCAACAGCTGCCCAGGCAGCACCTCCAGTTCCCAAGCTCAAAAGAGCTCCACCAGATATGGCGGAACAGGAGGAAAGAGGAGAGGAGTCATGGACACTTGGGTAATGTACACACATCACTGGGCGCACTCCAAAATGTCACAGTCAAGATGACACTGGGAAGTTGCATACCTATCTGGCCGCAACAGATGAGCGATCCTCGAACCCGAACCATCAATGGCATCACTTGAGAAATCTAAAGGCAAGGGTCTCCTGAGAGTTGGGACTGTCAATGTGAAGGGACTGAACTCTCCTACCAAGAGATCACTGGTCCACAGAGAATTCTGCAGATCTAACATAGACATTCTTCTCATCCAAGAGACGAAATTTGCACGGGGGGAGGAGCAGAGACTTCTGGGAAGGCGCGGGGGCATGGAATTCTGGGGCTCCGGCCCGCTCAGGAAGGCAGGGGTCGGAATCCTCGTCAAGAAGGGAATTGGGTTTGAATTGGAAAAGACTTGGTCCGATGTGAGTGGTCGGGCCCTTCTCATAGTGGGGAGGATCGCACGAGTCCAGGTCACAATTGCTACAATATACTCACCCAACAATGGACAGATCGCATTCCTTAGGAAAACGATCCCTAAAATTGTACTAGAAACCGCGGGTCACCTCATCCTAGGTGGCGACTTTAACCAGTGGGTAGACCCCGCCGTGGACTGGAGGCCAGGCAAGCCGGGCCCGAGGACCCAGCATAGAGGGGACCGTACTGAATTTGCCGCCATGATGGACCTATACGACCTACGGGATGTCTGGGGGGCTTTTCACCCTGACAACAGTGGCTTCACCTTTTACTCACATCCCCATGGCACATTCACATGCATTGATTATATATTCCTCTCTCCCGACCTCTCAGAGTCCACAAGCTACTCTGGAATCGTCCCAATAACATGGTCTGATCATGATATGGTCTTAGCCGATGTCAACTGGACCAATATACCTGTCGCTGCGGGATCTTGGCGCTGCAATGAGTCCCTCTGGACTGATGCGGTGTTTAAAAACGAAATGGAGACCGAGATCGAAGAATATTTCAAGGTGAACAACAATGGGGAGGTCTCCAAGCAGGTGATTTGGGAAGCTGGGAAGGCCACCTGGAGGGGGGTACTTATACGCGAGGGCTCCTCTAAAAAAAGAGAACGTAAGATCATAGAAAATAAACTGCGTAATGAAATACACCAACTGGAGGCGGAAGTAAGAGATAATGCTGAGGTAGACCCCATTAAAGTAGACACAGCCCACCGTAAAAGAGAAGAATTGCGACTGTTAGAACATGGCCAGGTGGTGACAAAGCTACAATTCCTCAGGCAAACATACTACGAGAAGGGGGACAAGGCCGACGCACTATTAGCTGCTAGGCTAAGAGAACGGAGGGAGGAACGTAAGGTGAGAGAGATAACAGGGACCACTAATTCCACGGTCGACCCTCCCCACTCAATACCCGAATGCTTTGCCAGCTTCTACGAACAACTATATACCTCTGAACTGATCTCTGCCCAATCTGACATATCCTCCTACCTGTCCCCAATCGACATGCCTACAGTAACACTCACAGAGGCTGAGCTCCTTGATGCCCCAATACTCGAGCATGAGATACGTGATGCAATTAAACGCTTAACACTGGGGAAATCCCCGGGTGAAGACGGTTTCACAGCAGGCTTTTATAAGACCTTTAGCGACCAACTGTCCCCCTTCCTCACAGAGCTCTTTAATGAGATAGTGGACACTGGGGCCGCTCCGGAATCTTTTAAGAAAGCCCTCATAACGGTCATCCCTAAGGAAGGCAAGGACCCCAAATTATGCGGGTCATACCGCCCCATCTCCCTCCTCAATCTCGACGCCAAGATCTATGCCCGAGTGTTGGCCGCGAGACTGGAAACCCTAATGCCCAAATTGATCCACCCCGACCAGGTCGGGTTTATTCTCGGGAGGCAAGGTGCGGACACCATGCGCGAAACCTTGCACCTCATTCACGCAGCACACAATCTACCAGATGACCCGGTTCTCCTATCCATTGACGCAGAAAAAGCCTTTGATAGGGTGGAGTGGGATTTCTTAGGAGCAGTCCTCCAGAAGGTAGGAATAGGCCCCAAATTCTGTGAAGGGATACGTGCAATATATGCCTCCCCCAAAGCATCAATATTTGTGAACGGGGAGTATTCCAGGTGGTTTGCACTACAGCGAGGGACCAGACAGGGATGTCCCCTCTCCGCGATCCTGTTTGCGCTTTCCCTTGAACCTCTGGCCCAAAAACTTAGAGAAGACCCCCTAATAGAGGGTATACGGTTGGGAGAGATGGAATATAAGGCACCCCTGTATGCAGACGATATCCTTCTACACGTAACCAAACCCAATAACTCCATCCACCATGCCTTAAACCTAATAGAAGAATTCGGCCAATACTCCGGCTTTAAAGTAAACAAATCAAAGTCCACAATCTTCCCCCTCCAAGGTACCCCCGACGAGAACATTGCCAAGTTCCTCTCACTTGGGCTTCATCTGGAGCATACGAAACTGCAATACCTGGGTATTCAGATTACCAGAACCTTAAGCGGCCTATACGAGGCCAACTTCCCCCTTCTCCTCCGACGATTCGAGACAGATCTTGAGAAATGGAGTCGATTGACGATTTCCTGGCTGGGGCGTATCAACGCCGTCAAGATGGTGTGCCTCCCCCGCTTCCTTTACCCTTTCCAGATGCTTCCAATTGAAATGCTCAAAAAATTCTTCACAGATGCCCGTAAGATCATGATGCGATTCATTTGGCAGGGGAAAAGACCAAGGATCGCATATGACACACTTGTGCTCCCGAAGGACAGAGGAGGGGTGGGCCTTCCCGATCTAATGACTTACTACAAAGCCGCTCAGTTACGTGTCTTGATCCCACACCTTAGGGATCACAAACACTTACAATGGGTATAGATGGACAATCATTACATGTCCCCCGCCACTGTAGCGGAATGGCTATGGTCACCTTACCAACGGGTCCAAAGGAAAATTAAACACCACCCCATACTGACTACCATATGGAGCATATGGCGCACTGGGAAAGAGATGCGAGAAGTCACAACCTGGCCATCCCCGCTCAGTCACTTGTGGTCTCCTGGCATAAACGACCACATCCCAAATCTAGAACGGTTTCAGTCATGGTATGAGGCGGGCCTGGAGAGGGTAGGGCAACTCCAAAGAAAGGACTTGTTCATAACGCTACCGGACCTCACCACAGCATTGGGGATAGGTAATTTATCAACATTCCACTTTCTCCAATTGAAGGGGGTGCTAACGAAACCAGAGTGGAAAGAGAGAACTGAGAAGAGACCTTACCGCCTTTGAGAGGCTACTAGACTCCACAACGGAAATGAAAGGCCTTATATCTGTGATGTATCAGACGCTGATAGCAGCGGGTGGTGGATCCACAGACTCCCTCAGAACCAGGCAGGGAAAAGACTTTGGTGAAGAGATACTCCCCGCGCAATGGGACCTAATGTGTAGAGCTGCACCCAAATCCTCCTTGTCCAATCAATATAAGCTGCACGCCATAAAGCTCTTACATAGGTGGCATTACGATCCACTCAAACTCTCTAAAATGTTCCAGTCAATGAGCCCGCGATGCTGGAGAAATTGTGGATCAAATGCTGACTACTGGCACATGTGGTGGAGCTGCCCGCATATCACAGTGTTTTGGACCGAGGTCCTGGGATGGATTAAGGAGATCGGTGGAATTCAAAGGGAGCTCGACCCATGCCTGGTTTTGTTTGGCCTTGAAAGAGACGGTGAAGACTGGTTCCAGGTCAAAGGTCTGGCCCCCCAGCTGTTGTTGGTGGCGAGAGCCCTGATAGCGATCAAATGGCAGTCTCCTCTGGCCCCAGGAAAGAACGAATGGATCAAATTGGCCACGAGCATTTACGTGATGGAAATGATCACAGCCTCCCTGCATAATAAATCAGCTAAATGCGAAACTTTATGGATGGACTTCAAGAATAAATATATCACACCTATCACGGACTCCCAGTCAGAGGAACCCTCGGAAATCTGACTTAATGATGTCAAACTCAAAAGAACACTGCAAGGGATCGGAGACTCATTCCTAGTTGATACGGTGCTGCCAAATGTTGTGCTGTGCCAACTATGTGCTCCCAATGTTCATGTTAAATGATTATACTCAAGACGTACATTTCTCCAAGTGGGGGAGGGGGGTGGGAGCGGGTCGGGGCGAACAGTGTAAGAGGCATATCCAGGCAAATGGAACTGTTACGAAATTAAGTGACTTCATCAGCGTCTTTTACTTTGCATGGTTTCTTTGATATGTACCTCTGGAAGGTTTCAAATTCATTGACAGGAGGTACCTAACCCTGGATAGGATGAGGTATGCCACTAGGAGGCCGGAGGAAAGGCTGTGTTGGAGGGGCTGTGGGAGTGCTGGCACTTACATTCACATTTGGTGCAGATGCCCCAAGCTGACGCGTCATTGCACAGAAATCTTGGATACGCTTAACAAAATCACTTGGGATTCACTGCCGCTAGAACATATGATCTGCTTATTGGGGATTTTTGGGAAGAGCTCAGGGGTCAAGCACTGTGTGAACATCCCACTTCTAAGAACTATGCTCCTTATAGCCACAGCCATGATTGCGGCCTGCTGGAAGTCACCAAGAATACCAGTGGTCGAAGGGGGCGGATGTGCTTAAGAGTGCGATGATCCTCTAATTTTTTTAAATTAAGTTTTACTGTTCCTATACTTTTATTTGGGGTTTTGTATTGTGCATGGGAGGGGGCGTGGCAATGGGGTTTGTGGCGAGTGGGGCAGGCCAGCAAGGAACATAGTTCCACTACTTCTTTTCATGCACTTCGACCACCGAAGAATACCCTCGACTGAGGACTGGTGAACTCGCATTTGGCCTGTTGTGGAAGCTGAAAAGATGACCTACTTTAATTTTTTTATTTATTTGTATTTGGTTATACAAAACCTTTTAAAAAAATGTACAGCTCAAAACGTGTTATAATAAGAATAGGTAATAACACTATTTAAGAAAGAAAGAAAGAGAGTAAAAACAAATAAGACCAATTATTCTAGAAAATCATAAAACATTTCAATCTCTTTCTGATCTTAATCTACTTTTCAAACCACGAGGTTCAGCCCTTCTTCGGGAGATGGGGTTGCTTTTTATCTTGTGCTCATGCCCATAATAAGGACTTTACCTGCCTTCCCAGGCTGAGAGCCGTGCAGTTACTGGAACACACGTAAGCCTTGTGTGAAATCTCCCAGATGGATAACATGGGATAATGTAGAATATGGGGCACAGCACTTAGGGCCTGCTTCCTTGTTTCTGCTTTTCCTGGTTTATATTGTTTCAAGATTTGTGTTTTGTACTCTCACGAGAATTGGGAGAATTTCACTAGCTGGGTTAAGAGCGCTATGCCGCTCCGTACCGTAATATTTTCTATGAACTGCCAGTGAAAGATTACACCAAGGGAAACAGAAAGCTGCTCAGGGACGCCACTAAGAGACTGAAGAATTGCTAATGCTTCCGTGTTGTTGTTTTGCTCTTTTCTCATTGTTTCAATTACGGCAATATGGCTGCCATGAGATGTGGAAACTTATCAACAGCTGAGATAAGAGCACAGTTTGATTCTGTACTTTACTATTGTTTTGAAATACCAATAAAATGATTACAATACAAGAACAAAAATTGGAATCTTATTTTAAGGTTATAATCTTATATTAAGGTCATAACAGTTTATAGTTTAAAAATAGATCATAAGCTGAGGAATAGCAGAGAGGTCCGAATGCAGCTCACATGTCTGCTCCTTTTTCAAAGACCCTGTCCACTCCTCTGCACTACGAATGTTCTGGTTGCAAAGCTCATACAGTTTGCTCCATTGATGGCATGCAGCGATTAGACAGCAGGACAGTAGCTAATGCAACATGCATGATATGGCTGAACCTTGTGCACAGGCAGTGCAGTTTGCATGGAAAGGTGCACTTAGTTTTACACTTACTGACATTGGGGAAAAAGTAATACATGTGTAGTAGCCGACTTGCCGAGATGCAGGGTATTGCATTGCGGCAAATGGCACATTGGCCCTCATTACGACCCTGGCGGAAAGTAACTGACCTGACCGCCATAGCGTAAATAGCGTTTCCGCCATTGCACGACGGAGTGAAGTGCGGCTAATTCCGACCCATCGGGCACGAGCACTACGCCATGGCGGAAGTGCAAAGTCCGCGATGGCGGAAATGCCCCCAAAACGCCCCTCACCGCCGTCGTACGGCGCCCTAGGTGCAATTCCGCCACCCATCATAGCGGTCACCGTAATGAGCGGCAATCGGAAAATACGGTGACCGTAAATATACGGAAACGGAAGTAAAAACATGGTCCCGGAACGGGAAACAGCACGCCGTACACCTATAAAATCAGAATTCCCACACAACCAATAAAAATACTACCCTGAGACACATCCCAACCCGTCATCCACCCTAGTGAAAACAATAAAAATGGGAAAAGTAGTGAAAAAAGCGTGCGACCGCAAGCGGCAGGTCCACTTCTCCCGTGAGGAACTCACCGTGCTCACAGAGACCCTCCAGGAGAATGCTGCCGTCGTCTTCTCGACGCAAATGACCAGGACGGCACTTGCGAACAAGAAGGCCATATGGGCCCTGGTGGCACAGCGGGTAAGTGCGGTGGGGACCGCACCCCGCAACCCACAGCAATGCAGAAAGCGATGGGACGACTTGCGGATACGCGTACGGAGCATACTATCCGCCAACCGTAACATTGCCACAGCTACCGGGGGAGGATCGGAATCACCCATCAAGTTGACCCCCTGGGAAGAAATCTGTGCCTCCACCATTGGAATGGAGAGTATAGAGGGAGTCGGAGGGATGGAGAAAGGAGTGCAGACATCCGAAGAATCAGGTAGGTGGCCCAAATAAAACAATGCTAAATCCACAATGTCCAATCATGTGAAGTACCATGTGTCCACATAGTGCAACAGAAACACATGTCCAGGAGAACGTCCACATACATTGGCCTTATAGCGCACTTTAAAACTCACATTAAATACATAAATAATTAAAAATCCTAAAAACACCCTCTACACGTGCAGCAGGCACACCCTAACTGCAGGCTGCAAAACAACTGCATCCTCAATCCACACAAAAATGAAACCACCTCCAAGGCCCTGACCCAAATCACCCTCAGGTACCACCCCAATGCATGTGATACATTGCCATTCCAATTTCCACAGACCCATTAATAACGCTCGCCCTCCTTTACTCCACCACAGGGTCCGATTCAAACGACGAGCTCCAGGACACCCCTACCAGCACACCTGCAAAGAGGGCCAAGACCAACGGCCAAAGACCCTCCACCTCAGCTGCACGGATCAAGACACGGCAGCAGCACAAATCAAGTGGCAGCACACAGGAGGGGACTCCAACAGGCACCCCAGCAGCCAGCATGCCCACAACAGCACCACCACAGGTCCCCCCAATGGATGCCACAGAAGGCACTGCTTCTGGTGGCAGCAGCACCATAGGTGACACTGCATTAATGGCAGCATGCTCCGACACAGAAAACGGTGATGTCGATGTAGGATCCATCCATGACCTGTCTCAATCCCCCTGTTTGTTTCATCCCGTACACCATGAGGATACCACGCAGGGGCACCCACAAGACGACGACTGGCCATCCCCCACAAGCCCTGTGGCAAGGCAACATGAGGTGATCAGCCCCTCTGTGACACCACTGCAAATGGCCATGGCACAGCAGAGGCAACAGTCCCTCGACCAGGTGATCGTGCAACAGCAGCAACTGGCCACGCTCCTCAAGGACCATGCTGATGAATGTGGGGGTACTAAGGCAGCCATAGAAACATCTACTGAGACACTTAGGGCAGAAATGGAGAGAAGTACAGAGACACTAAGGGCACAAATGGAGAGAAGCACCGAGAGCCTGAGGGTACAAATGGAGAGAAGCACCGAGAGCCTGAGAGTACAAATGGAGAGAAGCACCGAGAGCCTGAGGGGGAACTGCATGCGACGTCCAAAGACGTATGTGCTGAACTTGCCGCTGTGCGCCGTGTGCTCACTGAGCTCTCACAAACCCTTAGGGACATGCATGGACGTGAGCAGGCAGAGACATCATCCGTTGCAAGTTCCGTCCAGGGCAGCCCCCAACGTAGATCTGGGAGGAACCTGCGCTCCACAGGCAGGGGTGCCCCTGATACCTGGAGAGGGGGCTTGCAATAGCGTCTGCCCACTGACAATGAGCATCTTTGGACACTGGTGTTCGGGGGGGAGGTAGGAGGGTGGAGGGGGGGTGTTGGGCTTACTTGGGTGGCGGGTCGATGGGGTGTGTAACATAATTTCACATATGCTATAAACATTGCACAATCATCCAATGAGATGTGTGGACATTGATCTTTGTGTACGAGGCCTTTATAGGCGTACAGTCCATATTGTGCATGTTCCAGACACACACAGTGCCACAAGTCCCGTGTCCATGTATCAGCCACCAGGCGTGAGTGCTAGAAGCATGAATCTATGATAATCTGACGAATTTCACGGCCCTCCTGTGCCTCGCGGACTCCTTGAGGTGCTGCCACATCCCCACCCTCATCATGACCATCATCAGGTGCTTGCAGTTCTGCGTCAGGGGGCATGGGCACATTTCTACGTACGCACATGTTGTGTAGCATGACACATGCCATGACCATCTTTGCAACCTTCTCATGGCGGTACAGGAGTGCCCCGCCAGACCTGCTGAGGCAGCGGAAACAAGTCTTCAGTAGGCCGAATGCCTGTTCTATGACTACACGGGTACGTGAGTGGGCATGGTTGTAGTCCTCCTCATGCTGGTTCTGTGGGTTCCGGAGTGGTGTAAGGAGCCATCTCTTCAGTGGATACCCGGCATCACCTGTATGTGGACAATAAAGGATGTTTGTGGAATGACATTGCTACGTACGCACCCCCCCCTTCCTGCCAGGTCATTGCCGCATCACATACCCCACATTATCATGCATGAAATGAGACTCACCGAGTAGCCAGGATCTGTTCCCCGCGTGTCGCTCCATGTAGCGTGGTATGGTAGAGTTCCTCAAGACCATAGAATCATGGGTTGATCCAGGAAATCGGGCACAACAATGTGTAATGATCCTGTTGGAGTCACACACCATTTGTACATTAAGAGAATGATATTGTTTTCGGTTGCGGTACTGGGCCTTCATGGCATGTGGGACAACCAATTCCACATGGGTGCAGTCGATGGCACCAATGCAACCCGGTATGCCGGCAAGTGCATGGAATCCCACTTTTGTGTTCGTAATTTCCTGCTCCGAGCGCGGTAGAGAGATGTAGTCGTCTGCGTGCTTCAGGAGGGCATCGAGCACTTGCAATAGTGTCCGTGAGAACAGTGGCTGTGAAATGCCATGCAACTGTCCGACTGTGTGCTGGTAGGTGCCTGTGGCCAGGAAGTGGAGTACAGACACCACCTTCAATAGGGGTGGGATGGCGGTTGGGCTATCTATCATGCTGACAAGGTCATCGTGTGTCATTTCCACAATGGCGGTAATGGTGTCCCGGTCCAAACGGTAGAGGGTGTGGATCTGCTCATCAGTGAGGTTGAACGGATGTGCTCGGAGGCGTGGGATTGCGGGCTGCCTGCGTGGTGGTAGTGGCTGTGCTGGTGGGCCTTGCTGGCCCTGCCTTGCCCTCCTCCTCCTCCTGCGTCTCCTCTGTGCGGCCGGTTGTTGTAGTAGTTGGTGTTCGTCTTCTTCTTGAAGTTGGAGTACTTGCAGTGCTATCAGGTCCCCCAGGGCCAACATCGCTAGTCCTGCCGGTAGCATTTTGGAGTGGGTGTGGTTGTGGGAGGGGGTTGGGTGTGCAATTTATGTGTTTTCAGGCTGTATAGCCTCCACCTGTGGTGATTCATTCCACCTGTGCAAGCTGCAATCCCCTTTGGGCGTGCACGTCCCGCACACAACGCTGCAATTCGACGCATGGCATCTTGCTATTACAATCATGTATTTAATCCCGATGGCAGTGAAATATTGGTTCATATGTTCATTCTGCTATGGTCCCATTGTTTCACATACTATCTTTGCAGTCGCGAACAAACTTGTGAAGGGTCAGTGGAATGTAGTACTCGATTGACGGTGGACCCTCATGCAGCACTGTACCGAGGTTCACCGACGGGCGGGGCGTCCCATTTGTGAGTGAAGCCAGTTGCCGTTTTCACACACTGCCGCACTACATGGATGGATTTGTGATTTCAAGCGGTCACAGATGCCTTTTCGACGTGATGTTGCAAATGAGGAATTCGAAGGACAGCGCTTTCGGTTTTCGGCTAGCGGCGAGGAGACGCCCACAGGTCTGACTGCAAATATAACGTTCTATTGTTTAATGTCCTTCGGACAGGGGCCATGGCGAGAATGCAATGATTGATATGAATAGTATGGGATGCGCAATAGCGTAGTGGACGATAAGGCAGGACGTTCCCAAATACATGTTACTTCACAACACTGGAATTCCGGGCTGGAGCACAGTGGATTTTGCAGACTGCATTATGCACAGAATCAATGGAAATTTCACATGTTATGTGAGTAAATAATCAGGCGTTTTCATACCGGGATGAGGGAATGATGTATGGATGCATGGACAGATGATTTAATAGAGAGTTTGCCATGTACAGGGCTTTTTGGAATCTATCCCCTTCCCCTGCGCTATGTGATGCAGGGCTGCCATAGTGGGACCATCGTCTATCTGCCCTTGTTGAACCCTCCCTGTCTCGACGCGCCTTCAAACACTTGTGTCTATGCACGTTACTAATCCCATCTAATGGATTCTGTTTTGACAGACGCATGCACACAGAGACTCGTTTGTAATAGTGTTTTCACCTCGATTTATATAGTTATGATTCGCAAGTGATTTTTGGGTGGGAATAATCCTTTTGAGTGGGCTAGCATGCATATGGCTGTGGATTTAGTGTGATCATTGAAGTGAGTAATTCAAATGAATTTCTGATGCCCATACTATTCTTTTTCATTTAATTTGGGTGACAGGTATCTCCTACCCTTTTGCCGCTGCCATCTGTATGCCACTACTGCAGATGGCTTTTACTCCCGACACCTGCTACTTCGTGTTAATCAGTGGAGCACCATTACGATCTTATGGGACAATCGCCAATGGGCCACATGCCCTTACGCAGTACTAGTGGCTAGGAGCAACATATCGACCTTTCAGCTGGACTAGTGCCTACCTAATGGGACGGCCCTGCGGTTCTAGGCGCTTCCATGTTGCCTTTTTGAACGTGAATGTAGCCCCTGTGTACCATGAAGGAACAGGGCATCACACAAGAAGAAGCTGGTCATTTATTGCGGATGCAGCCCACAATAATGAAATATATTTTGGAGTTCATGACCTAATAGCTGTATGGGCTTGGTGATTTTGTTGTGCATGAAATTTTGATAATGATATTGACCGTGTAGCGTTATTCTTTGCAAGTAATGTAGCATATTCCTATTTGTGGAGCGATGTATTGTGAGAAGATCTGCATTGGGTTCCGGCTTCTGAGTATAGTTGCGTGGTACTGTACTGGCCGCGTTTGCCTACGAAGCCCAGTGAGGTCAGGGATAGGGGCTGCCATTATGACTGTTTTAATGATGTCATGCTCAGGGGCGGGGGATTAGCTTTTGTGTAACAGATGCCGGTCAGCCAGGTGGATTGGTGGAATGATGTGATTATCAGAATATGGCTGGTCACAGGTGCCTGTGTTTGCGTGCGTTTCTTGGAGGGAGACTGAGGTCATGTCCATTGGAATAGCTTCTGTATTCGTGCCATCTGTGCCCTGCAGCTCCCATTGGCCCCTCTTGAGATGAGCCTGGCTGCTCAGTCACTCTGCCAACTTGTGTGGTACATGCTTATGCTGATGGTTGGTTTGTTTACTGGCAGGAGTTCAGGGCTGGTGCAGTCTCACTCAGGATACTGCTTTGAATGTTGCCTTACACTGGTGTCAAGCGATGGGGGGCCTGTTTTTGTTTGTCTCATATTTCAGTTCATGTTGCTGGACTTGAACCTTCACATGCCTGTGCTGCATCAGTACGGCAATGGTGCCATGGCAAATATGGATGGCCACTCACAAGGCACTTGGAGCCCCTAGATTCATTTGTTTGTTGGCATGCATGGGTGACTTGTACATTTCACTGGTTGCATTGTGTGACTTCATTGCACCTACGAGGAGTTGTGCAATGTGGGCAGGGAGTGGTGTACAGGCACTCAGTAGGGCCTTTTACGGTTGGTTCGCGATGCCGTACTTCTCACCATGGCGGAATGGTACTTTCCGCCATGCTTGATGGCGTTAGGTATATGTCCGCTAGGGTCAGAATTCGCGTACCGTTGCGCCATGGTGGTAATTACGGTTTCGCATGGCGCGCGTGCGCGTACTTGGTGCAGTTAGCGTTGGCGTTCACTACGGTGTCGCTAATGGCATCGTACTTTACGGTGACGGGTCATAATCGCACCGAGCGCTATTCGATGGCGGTATTGCATTTCCGCCATCGTTTTTCGATTTCCGCCAGGGTCGTAATGAGGGCCATTGTGTGTCGTCTGAAGTTACAAATGTTGATGAAGAGTACTGTTGGATTTGCTCACCTGAGAATTTTGAAGGACAATCTGGCCACCATGATTGCAGCAAGGAAAGATGCAATAGTACACAAGTATATGGCTTAGTTTGTGTTACTGTGATCCAATCAAAAAGGATATATCCTCTGCTTACTCCAGACATATTTGGCTGGTGCAGGGATCTTCAGTGATTCTTGTAAATATTACCTTTTTGCAGAACTCTTTAAAGTGCATTTATCTTTATTAAATGAATGTAATGACTCACCATTTCAACAGCATCTATTTCTTTATCCTGTCTGCTGCGAAACTGGACCTGAACTTGGTGCAAGGCTCACTAGATCACCATGCCTTCATTTTATCTTGGAACTCAGATACTGTTTTTTGCTATTGTTAAACCATTTTTTTGAGCCGATGGCTTCATTTGATCTGGATCTCCTATCGCATGTTTTCTTATTACTGAGTTCTTTGAGCCTACGGCTTTGTGTATATGGGTCTCCTATCCTGTTTTTCGCATTGTAAACCATTTGAGCCTATGGCTCAGTGTGATCTGGGTCTCCTTTCCTGTTTTTTGTATTGTAAATCATTTGAGCCAATGGCTTTGTGTGTTCTGGGTCTCCTATCCTGTTTTTCGTATTGTAAACCATTTGAGCCGATGGCTCCGTTTGATCTGGGTCTCCTATCCTGTTTTTCGTATTGTAAACCATTTGAGCCAATGGCTCCGTGTGTTCTGGGTCTCCTATCCTGTTTTTCGTATTGTAAACCATTTGAGCCTATGGCTCAGTGTGATCTGGGTCTCCTTTCCTGTTTTTCATATTGTAAATCATTTGAGCCAATGGCTTTGTGTGTTCTGGGTCTTCTATCCTGTTTTTCGTATTGTAAGTTTTTTGCGCCAATGGCTTCATGTGTTCTGGGTCTCCTATCCTGTTTTTCGTATTGTAAACCATTTGAGCCAATGGCTCCGTGTGTTCTTGGTCTCCTATCCTGTTTTTCGTATTGTAAACCATTTGAGCCTATGGCTCCGTGTGATCTGGGTCTCCTTTCTTGTTTTTCGTATTGTAAATCATTTGAGCCAATGGCTTTGTGTGTTCTAGGTCTTCTATCCTTTTTTTCGTATTGTAAATCATTTGAGCCAATGGCTTCATGTGTTCTGGGTCTCCTTTCCTGTTTTTCGTATTGTAAATCATTTGAGCCAATGGCTTTGTGTGTTCTGGGTCTTCAATCCTGTTTTTCGCATTGTAAATCATTTGAGCCAATGGCTTCGTGTGTTCTGGGTCTTCTATCCTGTTTTTCGTATTGTAAACCATTTCAGCCTATGGCTTTGTGTGTTCTGCGTCTCCTATACTGTTTTATGTATTGTAAACCATTTGAGCCTATGGCTCTGTGAGATCTGGGTCTCCTTTCCTGTTTTTCATATTGTAAATCATTTGAGCCAATGGCTTTGTGTGTTCTGGGTCTTCTATCCTGTTTTTCGTATTGTAAATCATTTGAGCCAATGGCTTCATGTGTTCTGGGTCTTCTATCCTGTTTTTCGTATTGTAAACCATTTGAGCCTATGGCTTTGTGTGTTCTGGGTCTCCTTTCCTGTTTTTCGTATTATAAATCATTTGAGCCTATGGCTTCGTGTTGTCTGGTTCTTCTATTCCATTTTTCTTAATGGAAAATCTTTGAGCACATGGATTCATGTGTTCTTGGCTTCTATCCTCTTTCCTTATCACTATACCATTAAACATACGTATTGGCAAATTTCAAGCTCTTTTGCCCAAAGAGCCCTACATTGATTTTCACAGGGATGAGATGGTTCTTCAAAATCATGGCACCCTTCATCCCCCAAAATTCCCTCGACTATCATCTCAATCACAAGATCATTCAGCCCAGTCCTCATGCTAACACATCCGATGACCCCTTGAATAATCTGGATGTCTTGTGAGCTTTAAAATACGGCCTCCAGAAAATTAACCCATTCAGAAACACAGATTATATTTTAATTATCCATGATGGTCTTGCCTCTGATGAGAAAGCACCAAAGGGACTCCAGGCTAGTTCCCTGCATATACGATTTCTTTGCATGGCAAGGCATTCCAGTGCTACGAGGGATTCATGCACTCCCAACCAGAGGACATGCTGCAATGATTTCATCAGTCAGTTCGTCAATGATACTTTGGGGCTGATTCATGGAATTTGTGCGCCGAAAAACAGGGATTTGTGCGTCATTCTGCCTGCAAATCCTCATTTGTTAAACAGGGATTTGTGGGCAGAATGGTGCACAAATCCCCGTTTTTCGGCGCACAAATTCCATGAATCAGCCTGTTTATTTCGGCGTCTTCGCCATAAAAGTGTACATACAAGGAAAACACAGATCTGAACTTGCGACCACTAAACAACATTCAAGTGATACGAGTCTGATTTTAGTAAAGTGCCAGTAGTGCATGTATAGCAGCAAAAGGCCACAATTCATAAAATTATATTATGTATTGTATTGTATTTGGTATTTATATATATATATCGCTCTTTCGCAATTTGTATGGCCTCAATGCGCTTTGTGATTGGGACGCCCTCGGTGACCGCAGTCGATAAGGTGGAGATACTAAGAGTTTAGCTTAAAAGGTGCTTGTGTGCACTTTCGCCAGTTTAGGATTTAGATTTCTAGCTAGGCTCCACTAAGCAGCCCAAAGGTCAGGCATGTGGGTGGATGCTGTTGGTGGTTTAGGATAGAGTTCTATTGTTGAAGATTCGATGTGTGCCCAGCTATACCGAATTTTATTTTCATTGGTAGTTGCTGTATGCTAGTGGCAGAGGTGTTGAGGTACGTCAGGGGTTTCAGTGTGGGCGACTATGTGCGTTGCTAGACCGGAATGGCATAGCCATAGCTGCATTCTATGATGCGTGGATGTTTGGCCGGGCCTGTTGCCTGTTTCCACGGAGGTGGTGTAAGGTATAAGTACTGTATGCTTTAATGTAATACGGCTGCAATGTTCTTTTTCTTTGTCCAATGTGGGCGGCATGGTCTCATTGTTCCTGGTCTCCCTGGAGCGAAAGTCTGAGCAGCGAGGGCGAGTGAGGTTTATTGCGGTGTGCCTCAGTGAATGCTGCCGGCTTCCCTGGTCTATTTATCGGTTAGGAGTGTTGTTGTGCATCAGGGCGATAGTTTGTCAAGGTGAGCCGATGCGAACGCTGCCGTTATCCGTGCTGTAATAGGAGGAGGAGTAAGGTTTATTGCGGTGTGCCTCCGTGAATGCTGCTGGCTTCCCTGCGCCATTTATCGGGTATGAGTGTTGTTGTGCATGGGGGTGATAGTTTGTCATGGTGATAGAGAACAAAATACAGATTTGAAACTTGTGAACAGGAAGCAATTGCTAAATAACATACACATTCTACAGGTCTAATTTTAATAAAGAGCCAGGAGTGCAAATGTAACAGCAAAGGATCACAGTTGATAGGAGTGCATGTTCATACATTTCTTTGCTTTTTTTCCCCATAGCAACGCCAACACATCCCTTCTACTCTTAGCTGCGTGTTTGAGGTATGTTAGCATTGTCCATCCTACTAGTGGAGAATCCACCATCGGTAATTAAAAAAAGAGTAACTCGACATTGATCAAAGCCCTTGTTTCTCAGAAGTGGAATCACTGTTGTTGCTATGATATGGGCATATGCTGGGAAAAAAGAATGAAATGTAACAGATCTTCCTCAGCGGCACCACACAAACGACATGAGCTGTCAGCAGTGATACCGGACCACGTAGCTGTAATCCCTCTAAAGGGTAGACAATGGAATCTTATACGGGTTATGAATGACTGTTCATAAATGTGGCAGATCCGGTTAAATACTGCTGAATAGCGGTAGACAAAATTGCAACATGTCTCAGTTTTAAAAGTTTTGTGAACTCTGTAGCTTGTCGTGCAGCCTTTCAATGCAGTTAAAAAATGACTTGGCTTAAAGTGCTGTTGTGTATTCATTTTAGTAAGATGCTTTTTGATCTGCTTAAACCAAGGTATGTCCATTGCAGGTCTATAATCTAACAATGCATTGATTAGGACTTGAGTTAAAGTTGCTTTTGGGTTACTTCAAATTCTTAGCCAATGCAGGACAGGTTGCAGCATAAGGTCCTTCTCGATAAAGATGATCCCAAGTTCTTGGTGTCCGTCATAATTAGGTGCAGATGGTGGCATGCATAGAATTTCCTTTAAAGAAACTATTTTTGGTGATGTGCAATGGTGTTAGATTCCGAAACCCCCAAAGCGAGACCCAGTAATTCGCCACCAACAATGTTTGTTCTTTATGTATTTCAATCATTATTTGCAGTGGTTGCAATCTGCACCTTTTAGAGAAGTGAAATACCCCACCAATTGCCTGTTTCATTTTGCTAGTTAGCTTTTCCAAGTGACTACTATAATGTACTATTAAAACAGATACCCAAATAGTCAAATTCCTGAACCACCAGTCTGGTGGAAGCATTGCACCTAAATATGGGGCGTTTTAGCTCTTTTCCCTGGTCAAATACAAACAAGAACATCTGACTTTTATGCGTTAACCTCTAGATCTAAATTAAACATAGAGGGGCTGATTCATGGAATTATTTGCGCCGAAAAACAGGGATTTGTGCGCCATTCTGCCCACAAATCCCTGTTTAACAAATGGGGATTTGCAGGCAGAATGGCGCACAAATCCCCGTTTTTCGGCGCAAATAATTCCATGAATCAGACCCTAAATTGGTAAATTCATTAATAAGACTCTGGAGAGCCTTGGGGATACATGCAATTAAAATTGTGTCATCAGCATAGCCGAAAGGGGAAAACTGCTTACTTCCTAATTTAGGGGACATCGGTTCCCAGTTCAATTAGAGCTCTCTAACGATTGTTGATATGGAGGGAGAAAAGCAGGGTGCTAATACACACCGCTGTCTTACCACAGTGGCAATTGGTAAGTACAGCGTACAGTGTCCCGCTCCGCCACTTTTAACACAAGCCTCCATATCCGTATGGATGTTCTCTAATATGGCGACTGGGTCCTTGCGGTAATTGAGTTGTATTAATTTGTCCCATAACTTGGGCCTATTGACTCTGTCAAAAGCGCTAGACAAGTCCATGAATGCTAAATAGACAACTTCTTGCCTAATGAGCACATCATTGGTTGTTATTAAATATAGGTTCAATGCCTGTTCGAGAGTCCTAACCCTTCCCACAACCCCAACGGAATGTCAGAAAGAATAGTATCTTCTTCCACCCAATTTCAATTTTTCCAAACAGAGCTCTCCCCAAGATTTTGAATTGGGTATCTAAAAGTGAGATTGGCCTGTAGGTCGCAGGCTTATCTCTCTTTCCTTTTTTATAAATTGGGTAAATGTGTGTGTGTTTCCAATTATTTGGGATCTGTCCCTTCTTCAGTAATGCATTGAACCCAATAGTTAATATTGGAGCCCAAAATTCCCAAAGGTTTTTATAGAGGGGTAGCAGGGATCCTTTCTGGACCAGGCCAATGGTCAGGTGCCTGCTTACTAATGGTGGCTAGGATTTCCTCCACTGAAAATGCAAAGCTGCTAGGGTTGGACTCAATCAGCGCAGGCAGAGGCTTATTTCCAGTGGGATTGAGTGATCCACCACTGCAGATTTCTGCATTATCTGCACAGTGTCTGTCTTTATATAGATTAGAAAATGGGATGCCTAGGCAGAAGAAGCTGCACCAGTATTGGTTCACATATAAAGGGGGACCCTATTAACAATCTCCCAGAACTTGTGGGGCAGTCATTGGTAGTTGCAGCAGCAAGCAATGAGTTCCAGGCGTTTTATCTAGAACCTTTATTCTAGTCAGGATGGAATTTTTATATCTAGCATGGGGCGTTGAAATCTCTCATTTCGATAATGAAGCAATTTTTTAGAGTGGTTAGGATAACAGATGTTTTTTAGCTCATGTACACCACTCTTCATTGAACCATCCCCTGGTTTAAGATCTAGGGTTATGGCACCTACTTGAAGAAGAAAACAGTCTGATGTGTAGTTCATCAGTTCAGTGTACACTTCTTCTACAATTACCTCTGGTGAATTATAATCACCTGAGAGGAGATAAGTGATAGTATCCTTATTGGTGATTAGGATCTGTTGTGTTAGAAGGATTTCATTGATGCCTGACCAGTTCAACCTGACACTTTCACTACTCAGTTCCACGTGGCTTAAGTATGGTATTATGATGTTCAAATTTCCCAGATTGTGTTGCCATTTGATTTTGAGCACAATTTGATGGTTGTCACTGCCAAGATTTTCTAGGACAAAGGAATCCTGTAACTCTGGCCACCGGATTAATGAGATGCAAAAATAGCCAATTGAGTAGAATCTCTGATGTCCCTTAAATGTGTATTTACCCGGAATGTAATTTGGGGTACGACCCTTAGTTGATCTCAAACCCCATTCTAAAAGACAGGTATAGAACATCAAGCCAGTAGGTGTCATGCAGGGATCAATCATGTTTGGTTCTGACAATCCTATTAAAAAATGATCTGTTTGATCGAATAAGTCCTGGGGAGAACCATTACTAATTTTAAATGTAGTTCACCCTCTGTGATAATGCAAGAGTCATTAAATTGTCCTGAATCACAAGATCAACCAGAAAATGCTTACAATGATGATGAACCACCCTTATGTTTTTGTGGGTATTATAACAATTAATTAGCAAAAACGCTTTGTCTTCTTTGTCATGCAACCCGATTACTTGTATACAATTTGCAATGTAAAATACTGTTCTCTGTAATTTAGCCGACTAAAGCAAATGTCATATGTTTTTTATTCTTGTGCCGCTTATTGTAACCCTCAAGCAAGCCTTCTTAAGTATCCCTGATAGCGCCTCGATGCCTGTGGGCTGCAGTGCGCTCTACAAATCCAAAAAATAAAATAAAATAACAATTGTAATTGTTATGTTCCCCAATCCTGTTGGAGTGGATGGAAGATTTCACTAAGAGACACAACACCCCATAGGTCTACCTCTGTGCATTTTTGTGGCATTGATTTGATACACACGATAACCATCCAATACAATATCAGTTATAGACCACGTTTCTTGCAAATAATGATATCAACATTAGAAAATGTGATAATAATTTCAGCTGACATAAATATTTCCCGAGCCCCAGCTATATTCCAGCTTATTATTGATAGGGTGTTCAATATTGGGACTTCTGAACATTCCTGCACAGAGTTAGTAGTATTATACAAACTTGCAAATGGGAGGGCAACATGGAGAGACTGGATGTTGGTTTGCGGAATCAAGTGTGTTGGAAGTTAGTCGATTTCTTCTAGATTGGACAGACACTCAAATCTACTGAGGGTGACTAGGATATCATTAAGGGCTAACGTATCCTTTGATGTCAGTGAGGGCAACTGCACATCCTGGGGCTTTATATGCCTACATTTGGTACTCGTACTCCCAGACATACTCCCAGACATATATATCCACTGCGCCAAAGGAAAATCCATCCATGGCTGTGGTGTGTGTCGGTTAATTTCTTGATACCAATGTCGGTGGATATGGTATGGCAAATTCTAAATATGTTCCTTACTGTGCGGGTTCCCAGGGATAAGTTAATTATCTGGCAGGCAAATGAATGGGCTGGAAAGTGTTCGCACAATACAGTTTCCACTTATGATTTCTCTGTTAACCCCACCCAGTTGACATGACGAGCCATTAATATGGTTTTAGGGTTAACACACAGACAACCCCTTCTGGTGTTAAACCAGTGAGTTGACTTGTTAATAAGGGGCACCAATCATTCAAATGAGCCTTTGGATGAGGGATGAACTCCCACTATAACACACACCAGAGGTGACGCTGCCAGCGACTCATATGACATTCCTCCTCTATGGTATTGCTGTTGTATACAGTAGAAGGGACACATATATTAGCAACAGGAGTGGGGGAGCTATGCACTTGTGCAAACTCTACAGCGACCTATTTCTCACTACACTCTCCAATAGGAGCAGGGGTTTTACCTGAATATCAGACGCCCTTGCATTAACAGGCTTGGGCAAGGGTACCAGATTATTGGGGATGTTAATATACGGGTTATTCAACAAATTAGATTTAAGTGAGCCAGCCAGCGATGAAACATCATTTTTTAGACCCCTTAAAATATCATCCATTATCACAACAGTTATATTATCAAAACAGTTTAAAAATTCCATTATTCCCTGTGTTTTCTCGTGAAGAGGAGTAGAGAACGAGACGCATATTTTGATGGGATCCTCAATTCCTAAAATAAATGGGTCCTTTGAGGTACCAATGTCAGTATCAGTGCCAGTAACAGACCTGTGGCAGGTAGGTCCCATGGACAAAGCAGGCAGTTCACTGCAAGGATTTCTTTTCAGAGACATGGCACTATTTCTGACATTTTAGGGCAGCCACTGGGGTTAGCCCACATGCTTTTTTCGAGCTATCTATTTGAACATAGATGCTCTCTTCTATGGAATTAAGATGTATGATCTGGGTCCCAAATGGTTTGGAAGGAGGGAAAGCAGCATGAAAGAGAAAGTATATTTTCCATTCATAGTAATTACATTTTTCATAGTCCTTGCTCTTTCTCCCTCTCAACAGTGATCTTTTCATTGAAAAGAGCATAAACCAACAACATATATCATGACTGCTGCATTCTCACTGCTATGGGATAAAAAAAAACATGGAAATAGTTGTATTGGTTGGTATTGCTGTATTCAGCGTGGCGGCAGTAGCGCACAGAGGGACTCAGCTCACAAAGATCCTCTGTAAAGCACTCAAAGTGGCAGCAATCTTTTAGAAATGCAATTTCCAACCGGTTGTGAAGGAGGGAAATCAAGAATTAAGAGAACAAGAATGCCAAAAGGTAATGTTTTTGTCTCTGAAGCTTGGCTTGGATCCAGTCTGTTGTCCTGTGTTTTGTAAGTGCAATGCGTTGTCCTCCAGAGCGGGACTACTGCCGTGACTACTCTGCAGTTCTCTGATGCATCTTCAGTGGTGGCTTGGGACAAAGGACAACCATACCTTATGTCCTGGAATGAGATGTATTTCTCATTGATTCAACTTGTTGATGATGTAAATAATTTAATTATACTGTTGAAAAACATAGGTAGTTTTAAAGAGTTTGTACATTTCTGTGAGAAAGATAGTGGGCGAGTACAAAGAGGAGAAAACAAAGCGGTTTAATATGCCCTAACTATGCACCTGCTGCACCATTATCAAAGCACTTTTAGTAGCTTGTTTGATCTCCATGCACAACCCATTCTGACGCACTGGATTAACCAGAAAAAATTAAAGCACAATACCAAACTTTCATTTGATAAATAATTTAGGGTCAAGACAAGGGGTGGTATCAAAATAGTACAATAATTTAAAGCCCGTATGTGGCAAAGGTAGAAACAGGAAAAAACAGCTTGACATAGAACTGTTTTCTGCTAGCAATATGCCCGCATTAAAATGGTTTCCAGTGGGGGCCCAAATAAGTCTACCAAAGGATGTTCACAAAGTCTTCTTACTCTTTCCATCAGTCTTAATACAGTGGCCCTCATTCCGAGGTTGGTGCTAGTCATGGCGCTATTAGCGCCATGACTAGCACCAATACCGGTACCGCCACCGACATGGTGGTATGGGGACTTACCGGTCCATTTCTCCCTTTGCGGGACCGGTAAATCCCCATTTGTAATGCCATTCCCCATTCCCATTTGAACCCCCTTAGGGCTCAATGGGAAGGGGGAAGGTGGCAATAACGGTACCGCAAATTATGGTACCATTATTCACCCCGGTATCCCTTTGCGGGTCCCGTCCTTAACGCATGCTAAAACCAGGCGTTAAGGAAGGACCCGCAAAGGGACCTCGGAATAGGGAGCAAAGGGATTACCCCTTTGCGCCCGGGTCGTAATGACCCCCAGTGTTTACGATCAGGGACCATGGGGGTCTGCAAGGGGACTTTGGTGACCTTAAAAGTAAGCTGCATCCATTGACAAATGTTTCCTTAGTCCTTTGAAAAATCTTCGGGCTCTCCGCTCACTTAAGATGGGACTGCTTGACCACTCGATTTTTGGAGCGTACATAGATTAAACCTGTTTCTGGGACACCTATAATGAGTATATAGGTATAGAAGGGACTCCTGCATAGGATCCACATTACACATAGTTAGTGAAGCATTACATTACTAGATGACTGGAAGGAGTTGCTTCTGAATTAGTCCACAATGGGTGTCTCAGGGACCTTTAGGATCTGCAGAACTATGTTATGCCATATCTATATGACATCGATCACCTGAAATATAAGTGATTGCAGTAATACCTTATTGTGACCTCCTGATCTGCCCATTGACTGTGAGGAAGGAACCTGGGTCTCTGCCATTCTTACCTTCATGTTTAGCAAGTGTCCCATTGGGTGAATAAGTAATGTTAATGGTCCTGGTGAAGGCATGTCAAATCAAATTCGTAAAGGTCAAAACCTAGATATGCAGTGATTTGCATATGTTTTTGAACATTGTACTTTGTGTAAAATTCACAAATATTAGTCATTGATGTCTGTCCCAACCTTTAAACATAAATATTTGTTTTTTTGATGTTCTCCCTTCCCAAATGCCTCTATTGTTCTTTGCTGTACACGTGGGAATAGTTGGACCACGCTATTTATGTAATTCTCTTGTGTTTAGTGATATTGTTAAAATGTTCTCGACATTAATTGTGTGGGTATTGCCACAGACGACTTCAATTACTCAAGGACTTGTGTGTATGCATGTTATTGTCAATGTCACAGATTACATGGTGGCATGATGTAGGCAGGCCAGATTAAAGGGGCCCCTAATCTCACCCTTGTTGATCCAATTGTCTCCCTCTTCCTAGCCCAGGTGAACAGCATGTGCTGCACAACTAGAGATAGGTAACCCATACTGTCTTATTCTAACCTAGATATTAGTGGTGATCATAGCCTGTTCTATTTTCATCCATCTGGGGCATCCTAAGGGTTCCCTACTCTGATGGATTTCCTGCTAGGCAGATTTCAAGGATGTTTGGATTATGGGGTTTTCACAATTGTGCACTCTGTCTCTCTGTCTCAGTCTTTCTCTCTCTCTCACTCTCTCTCTCTCTCCCCTCTCTCTCTCTCGCTCTCTATCTCTCACTCTCCTCTTACTGCTCTTTTGCCCCTACTGATTCTTGTACTTTCCCTCTCCTCCTCCCCTACAGATCTTACTCGGTCCTCTACCTGCCTCTAAGTTAACCCTCTGCCTAAATGTCCTTTCCTCCTTCTCTCTCTGTCTCCCTACTCCCTCATTACTCTCTCTTCCTCTGATCATGTCACACTCCTTCCTCACTCCCTTCTCCTTTCCTCTCTCCTCCCCTCTTACTACTGCTTCATCCCACTGCACTGCACCTACTCCCTCTCTCCTACTACCCGCCTCTCTCTATCTCTCTCTCCCTCTCTTTCACTCAGTATGGCTCTTACACCACACTATCTATACTCACCTGGCCCCCACTCTTGCACTCCCCTCTTTTAAGCACCGTTCTCTCCTCACACACTCTGACACATACACTACCAATACTTAAATCGCTCAAAGCCTGGTGCCACTATCTCTCACACTTAATATCTTGCCTGCACTCTCATCCAACTCTTCCACAGTCTTCTCTTCACCTTCCAGTCTCCGCCGCCTGATCTGGCGGTCCACTGACTCTCCTTCTGACCTCACTCGAACACCCCTCATCCCCGGTTCTGAGCGTGAGGCTTGTATAGCCTTGCCCTGCCTGCTATTCCTCTCCTTTCCATTTGCATTGATCTTCCATTGATCTTTCACTTCACCTGTCCACTCAGGTTTTCACTGAAAATGTTTTGAAATGTGCTTTTGGCCCAATGGCCCTGCCCGCTGCTCCTCTGTTGGCGTTTGTTCTGTTCAGCCGTCTAGGCGTGTTTGGGTTTCACTGTGCAGTCCTCCCTCTACCAGCCAGGTGAAGCCTGCAGCTTGATGGACACCAATTTGATTGTGGGTTATGTGAGGCTTGAAGTAAGGGATCCTTTTCCATGCATCTGGCTTGTTCTGGTGTGCATGTGGTCTCTTGG
This sequence comes from Ambystoma mexicanum, assembly GCF_040938575.1. Lineage (NCBI taxonomy): Eukaryota > Metazoa > Chordata > Amphibia > Caudata > Ambystomatidae > Ambystoma > Ambystoma mexicanum. Next base: position 997,721,679 of record NC_090935.1, on the reverse strand, counting down.
CTGCAGCACTGCCTCCTGTGACTCACGCATATTCTTACAATGCAAGGTGAATTTCGAAACCCAAAGAAATGTTTTGGCGCCGGGGCAGATGGAATATTGTTTTTTTAGCCTGGAGTAGGAGATAGTGTGGGATACATTTGTTCTCCTTGCCAGGTACCAGTACTTGCCCACACTGGGAAGAGTTCCCATGTGAGCCGGGGCAGTGAGGGACAGGCAGAAGCCATCTGCACCTGTAACTTCCCTGACTTTATTGTGCAAGTTAATCTTCCAGTCAGGTATTGATTCACTTGTTGTCTTTTGGGCCGTGTCTGTAAAACAAGCTTCATACACTCTGTGATGCTCATGCCGAGGAATTGTAGAAAAGTGCAATAACGAGTGTGCTTTGCCAGCAGAAATGGCCACCCTTTGGTTTTAAAGTTGGAATTCGCGCACTTTCAAGGAAAGGCAGCAGACGGTTTGATTTTCTTAAAGGCATGGTCTAGTAAAACATTTTATTTAAAAAATAGATAGGCAATATAAAAAAAATACTAGCATTCTCTTTTTTAAAACTTCCTATGTAAAATTTTGAGCTATTCAAGCTCAAAATTCGCAAAAGCAAGCACATGGGCGCATCCATTTTGTGAAATGGATGCCCTCCTGTGCTGGCTTTTGCTTTTGCGGCACTAATGAAGGAAAAGCCAGCCAGCTGTAGTAAACAAAAGCTACCACTGGGTGGCTTTCCCTTCATTAGTGCTGTACACAGAGGACAGGGACCGGAGACCAGAGCAGGAAAGCTGCAGCTGAATCTCGGTAAGTGCTATTTATTTTTTTAAAAAAATAAACACTAGCTGCTGGAGGAGCCCGGAAAACTTAGAAATAAAACCGCAGCTTTAAAAATGTTGTATTTATGTTTGCGGTCGCTTTTGAAGCGACCGCAAACATTAATACAACGTTATTGTGTTGGAAAACGCTGCGGTTTTTCTTTCCGAGTTTCTCAGGCTCCTCCGAGCGTTTTCCAACACAACCGCGTTGTGTTTCTGCCTGAATCTGCTTTCCCATTTGGGGAAAGCAGCTGGCTGGCTTTTCCTTCATTAGTGCCGCAAAAGCAAAAGCCAGCACAGGAGGGCATCCATTTCACAAAATGGATGCGCCCATCTGCTTGCTTTTGCGAATTGTGAACTTGAATAGCTCAAAATTTTACATAGGAAGTTTTAAAAAAGAGAATGCTAGTATTTTTTTTTTATGTTGCCTATCTTTTTATTAAATAAAATGTTTTACTAGACCATGCCTTTAACAACTACTCAATCTGTTATTGCTATGTTACGGTCTGTTTTACCAATAACAACTACGGCAGGAAGTAGTATGCTAAACATATTCTAATTAGTGGCTCGAAACAGTTTGGTGCAATTTCGTGCATTACAAAAACTCTAAATAAATATTGCAATTTGCTCGATTGAAACTGCACATCCAATATTAAGTTAGCAATGAAACTGAAAGATGCCAAAGACCCAGCAGGGTGTGGGGGGGAGTGGAGGGGTGGTTGGGGGGGGGGGGGTTAGTACATGTAGACATACTACTCCAGGCAAATGTGGTAACCGGCTGGAAGAAAAAAATATGTAATATTTTAAATGGTTCATCAGAAAAAGAAATTATTTATGTTTTCCTCAGTGATCTGGGAAGGTGCACATCTCATAGATATGAGCCTTAAACCTGGAATACGGTGTGATAAGGCAGTGGGCCGAACCAGCGGATGGCCAAGGTGACTTAACAATAACGAAGAAGCCGAGGAAAAAAGTGGAGTTCTTATTCCTTAGTCACACTTCATTGTGAGTGCACTTGCCCAGAAGGGGGCTGCAGTGTTTGCCTGAGGCAACACAATAGGGCCTTCAAATAGGAACAGAGGGCCGGGTATGATGGACTGCTTTCTCTGGGGGATATCCACTTATCCTTCAGCAATGTCAAGAATCTCTCTCTGACTCCTTTTCAGGGTGCACGTGAAGGGATGTGTCAGTGCATCTCCTTCATTTGCACCCACAGGTTTTGCACACATTGGGTATCTTAATCTGTGCATCATGAATTGATGAATGATGCCAATGCGGGACAAACTGCAACTGCTTGATCGCCGCGCAGCCTATAATATCATTGAGCATCGCGCATTATTTAAGAGTCTGAAAGATCGGCTAGGGATTGCATCCACATCCTTAGTATAATCTAAAGAGTGAGGAAAGATGGGCCAACTGTGATCTCTGCAAACCCTGCTAGCTTGTGGGATTCCTTGGAAATTGGGCATTTTGCCCCCCTCCTTTGTAATATCTGTATTTTTTGGCTAGACTTTCTAGTGTAACATTGATTGTACTAGTAGCAACTATCTCAGAGGATACCAAGCTAGGGGTTCACTGCGGGTGGGGGAGGCTAGAACTGCACAACATGCTTGTCAAGCAATTCCTAGCTAGTCAATGATGCATGCAACATAATTGACAAAAAAGTACATACATCAAGATAAACTTGTTCAGAACCGGCTCCAAACCTTCTTTTAATTGTCTTCCTATTCTGGAGTCTATCAAATACAGATCACAAGCATGGACTAATAAAAGTCAACCAAACATCGGCAGGGTCTAGGCTTCCAGGTAGCAGTATGGTAGCAGTGTAAACGGTACAAGCTAAGGTGTAGCGTACGGAAGCAGGGAAGCTAAGGGAGCGTGAGAAAATTAAATATGGGGAGGATATCTTCAGGGAAACATGCAACACACAAGGCAAGTGATACATCCCACGTTAACTATGGCTACCCATGCATAAGGGGAGAGGTAAAGCCAGGCATAACGATTATTGACACAAACAAAGCCTACTTGTTCAAGTCCAGCTGATCTTTTAGCTAGGACATGACCTCTTTTCTCTCGCTCAGTGTATTAGTATACTCTGTAGTCACCTTTCCACCTGTGGCTTGACATTGCTCATGGACACGGGTTAGGCTCTGTGGAGCCTTTTATGCAAAAGATATTTTAACATGGGCACATAAGGGATCTGCCACAGAACTATTGCAAGAGGCGTTCTTAGTACAGTTCGGCACAGACACCAAACCTAAGCGGTCCAGAGTATTCGATGACAAGGGGCCATCTTTTCCACAAAGCCAATGCATAGGTCTTTCTCGAGACCCTGTGCTTCTGATAAGACTAAAAGGCGCTAGACACGACAGTCATATATGCTTACCGGGGACCACTTCTGGCCAAACAGGGTGTTTTGCCTTTGGAATTTCAGGGCCAGGGCAACTTTCATTGTTACTGGGTTGGAACCTATTTGTTTCCAAGCTGCATCCATGCAGTCTTTTCCCCAGCTTCCCTTTGCAGTGCAAGAGATTAGCCAGATCAGCCAGCAGACCAATGCGCGTATGCAGCATGGAGGCAGAGAGCCTGTCCGATTTGGGAAGAACTGGAAGTCAAGGTGTTTGATGGGAATACAAATTGTGGACTCGGTCAAAGAAGCATTGAGCAGCTTCATCTGAGGAATATATTTTGGTTATTCCTTCCCATCTCGGAACAGATGGACACAAAGTGATATAGCCTATCAAATGTGGGGTTCTTCCTTGTGGATAACATACTGCCAGGTCTAGCTGCCAAACCTATAGAAAGCAGTTTGACACACAGGAAATGCGTACTTCTGACCATGGCCCATCAAAACCATATTACCATTTGCCTTTCCCACTATACCTCTAATAATCCTCCCCCATTTGTTCTTTCAGAGCCACATGCAGCAAAAACCACCAATGGTGCAAAAGGAGTATGGGCTATCGATTTTGCTGCAATGGGTTGCAGATGGTTCTCTCAACTCTTCTGCATGACCATGAGCCCCCAACTACCATTTTCTGGTCTTGCCTAGCCCTTGATCGGCCCATTGCATTGACAGACTCCGCCCAATGGATGCTACTACTGCTTTCAACCCCCACTTTATCTGGGGATGCTGGTGTAGTTTTCCCATATATCTTTCATTATGTGTACCTGCAATTCGAAAATGTTTATGAAAGGTAGCTGCGTTCTTATGGCACAAGTGTTTTGCAACTTGTCGTTCGAGTTGTGTATGAAAGCAAATGATGCCACTTACTGTGATGTCAAGTGGCAAAAGGTCGTGTGCCACTACTTCCTGTGATGTCACTTGGGGGTGGGGGTCAAATGACATTACTTCTTGTGACGTCACTCAGTGGCGGGGTCAACTGATATCACTTCCTGCGATGCCATTGGGGAGGTCAAGGGTCGTGTGATGTCACTTCTATATAATTTCCCCCAAAAGGATCACAGCTTCCATCAACACATGCTGGGCAAACATTGTTACAATGCTGACCCTATTTATCTGTGTTTTAAAGGGACTGGTGTCATGTTCAGTGTGGGGCAAGCCTGTCACCTGACTGCCCAGTCTCCATTCTTTATGTTGGTGCTCAGAGGGCTGTCAGATCTGAATAGATTCACTTCTGCACAAACCAGGATGCTTGACTGTTCTATGGAGAGACAAAATGAGCATTCCATAAGAATGTCACGATTATTAAGACTTCGATTAGACAAAATTGATGGTCCAATTCCTGCGTGACTGGAGTTGAATTGCTCAAAGGTTTGTGAGCGTTTTAAATCAAATTATTTACAATAATTTGTATCTTGTAAAGTTTTCTGTACATTTCAAGTAAAAAGGTTTTTTATTTGTGTCTTAATGTGTACATAGACTTAACTTGCCGTCACCAACAAGGCCGTGGCAAGAAAAGGGAAGGACAACAGTTTTAAAGTACACTACAAGGTACACGTTTTCAACCTGAGTGGGTGCTGTCTTGCAGCCAGTAACAATACTCATGTGCTTTGTATAGATGGCAAAGGCTTTCTTATGAAACAGTCCTTTCCTACAGACCTACTAAAATCACAGCGGTAAGGCCATATGAAATGAGAAAATACTCTTTTAAGCTGAGCATATTATGATACTGGCATGAATTAACATGCCCTGGTCCTTTCCAGGGTCAAACATTTGCGTTCAGGAAGGTAAGAATGTAAGCTATTTGAAGAATGCCGATTGATGACATTCATAATCACCTTGGCTACAGACCTACATCAACCAAGGTATTTTATTTAGTCCAGAAGGACTGGTGAAAGGGGTCCCTCAGGCATTTCCACAATTTGATTAAAGGTTGGGCCAAAAATTATGCCGTTGGCGCTTGGAGGAATTTAACAAGGTCTTTCCTTTTGGAACTGCATTACTGAAATATTAGAACACAAATATGTAATGTGCAACACTAATACATTGGCAAACCTTTGGGAATTCATATTTAACATAGTGGGGTTGAGTTAAAAGAAAAAGCATATACCCAACCCTTGCTGTTACTAGTGAAACTATGAAATGTGAATGCGTGCCTCATTGTAAACGTTCATTAGTCGTAAGAATTGCAGTGAGCAAGAAAAAAAGAAATTCCTAAGAACTGGAATTCCACTTCAAGATCAAACAGAATCAGGCAAATAGAAATTGTGCACAGCAAGTGCTTTTTAAAGGTAACTTTCTTCACAAAGATACCCTGCATGTTTCTGTGGGATGTGCGCCAGTGCAAATGATGCGCTGTCCTTGCCCCTGGCGTCCCTTAGTAACAGGAGTGTGGAAAAAAGAAAACAATATTTCACACAGTTTGAGGCCTAGCGGCCTAGCAGCCGTTCATACCTCTGCTGCCACACTGCAATAAATAGTGCATGAAGGGAGAGAAATGACCCTCTCATGTATTCCATCTCCCCTGTGCCTGTTCTAAACAGGAGCAATGTATATTTTATTGTTCTGCTCATTTCAAAGTGCATACCATTTCTGAATTCGGGATGCCCTTTGAAAAGGCTCCTTCTGCTCAATGGAGCAAGAGCCATCAGTATGAGCGCCTCTATGCGACATGTACTCTTATGCACTTCGTCAATATAGTGCAAGATTTTCTGGTACAAATGAAAGGATTTGCTAGCACCAGAAAATCTTTAGGTATTCCGGGCCGAATTATTGAGCAGAAGACAAATGAGCAAGCTGGAGACATTAGAAATAGAGTTAGACGAGGCCTAAATTTATCTCAGGATATCCGTTCTTTTGTTGAAGTGCACATAACATTGAATAGATCATATCTATGACCCTCATTATGAGTTTACCAGTAACCCGCAGGTGCTACCGGCGGGTTACAGGCAAACCGGCCTTACTGTTACTGGCACCCGATATCGAGGTTTTACCAGGATATTACGGGTGCCGGCAATGGCAGTAAGTTCCCATTCCATGGAGTACGATAGCAGACTGGTGGGCCCCTATTTAGTTAAAAATGTTTAATGCAATTTGCAGGTGTCCGGATTCATGGAGGCAAAGCACAATTGTGCCAAAGGGGTAGAACTAATGATCCTCATTGTAACAGACCAATTTCTATACTTGCTCCCTCTATTGCAGTCCAGAATAGAACACTGGGCTCATGAAATCAGGCAGGGGCTAGGTGCGGATTCAGTCCGATAGATCACTACTTCCTCCTCACCATTATAGAGAAGTAGGGTGAGAGGGGGGGTCATCTGTGTGCAGCATTTCCTGATTTAGAAAAGGCTTTCGACACAGTGGACCACACCATGTTGTGGAGTAAACCAGGTTTGCTAGTCATGCCAAAACGCTCTTTGAATCTGGTACAACTATGCTATACAGCTAACACAACTTCAGTTTGTTTAAAGAAAGATGGCACCTGCTCAGAATCGTTCCCCACAAGACGAGGAGTAAAACACGGCTGTCTCCTGGCTCCATTGCTGTTATTCTGATTTGACCAGACTTTGATCAAAACACAGCAGGGAGAAGAGTGTGCCCATCCCAATAGAAATAGGTGCCAAACATCGTGCTTATGTACTCTGATGATACCGTAATTTTGGATTTAATGCCAGCAGGTCTCCTGAAAGGTCTAACTTATGCTGATGAATACCTGAGTAGGCATATACTGGAGACAAATAAGCTTAAATCAAACATTTAGTTTTTTGGGTGGAAGGGCAAAGTATACAATTGGCATCTAGATAAAACCAGATTAGAGATTGTGAAAGATTATTCATACTTGGGTTTAACATTTACTTCAAACAGGGAATGCTATAAGAACATAAAGAATACTGCTGAAAAGATGATCCCAAAACCTTAAGGTATTTTAGGATTTAATCATCTGTAAGGAGCAAGAAGGCCTGGACAAGTGCCTACAGGTTTACAAAGTAAAGTTGTAAACTATAGTTCTTTATGGATGCAAAGTTTGGGGACATACCAAATGTCCTGAATTAGAAACCGCACAGAACCAATTTCTAAGGCAGATAGCAGGATTCCCGCCTGGAACTCCAACTAGAGCAATTGGTGATCTCGACTATATGCACAGAAGTAAGTCTAAGGTTTTTGGTGTACTTTTTCAAAGAACAATCTGCTGCCTTCCATTTATCAGAATGTTAATAGTGGAAATTGGAAATTACGTCAGCACAGGCGGGGACAAAATACAGGTGGTACAATGCAGCAATCAATCTGTGTAGGACTTGCTGGTTAAGGACATTGGTAAAACTTTTCATGAGCAGAAATAGTGTAAAGAATGAAATATGGAAAAAAGCAAATGAATGGGCAAATGAATGGGGAAAGCAATTAGAAAGGCAGAACATTAATTAAGCAATATAGACCGAGCGGCAGGGGCATTACCGACTCAGGTAATGCCCCGGGCCCATAGGTAAGGCCCCGAGCGAAGCGAGGGCCTTACCGAATGCCCGTGGCATTACCTGAGTCGGTAATGCCCCCGCCGTGAGGGTTATATTGCTATTAGTACTCCGGCCCACATTATGGGCGTGATCAGGGCACTAAAAGCATTTTTTTTGTCCCAAAACGCTGCAGCGTTTCGGGACAGAAAAAAAAAACGACCAAGAAAACGGCCACCGCCATGGAAAGGGAAAACGGAGTCTGTTTTCCCTTTCCATGCTGGCGGCCATCGGGAGCGGACGCGCTAGGAACACTTTTTCCCAGCGCGTCCTCTCCCGAAAAAGGATCAAAAAGAAGGTAAGTGGGGTTGGGAGGGCGGGAGTGGGACGGGGGACCCGGTAATTGCCCATTCCAAGGCGCCAAAAAAAATTCTTCCCCATTCCCATTCGAGCCCCATAGGGCTCAATGAGAATGGGGAAGCTGGATGCACCGGCACCATCCGTGAATGGTGCCGGTGCATCCGACGTGTTGTGCTCGCGGTTGCCTGTGTGTCCGCCAGGTCTTAGCTGCCGGGCACACAGGCACCCGCGAGCACAACTCGTAGTCTGCTGGTCCGGGAACTACGGTATCAGCAAGCTTACCGGTACCATAGTTCCCAGACCGGCAGACTCATAATGAGGCCCAATGATTTTATATATAGCTTGGTTGAATTCACACTAATCTATACGACTAACAATTCATCATGCATGGCCTCTAGCCAAATCCTGGTCATCCCTGAGAACCTGATCGAAACCTATAAACCATTTGTCAACTCTGCTCTTAAGCATCCCTTCACACTGGGTCTATTAGCGGCCCCGAGCTGACTATACCAGGTGGCCAGACTTCTCTGGACAATCAATTACAGGCTCCCATGTACTTAAAATAAAAAGATTACATCTCCTTTCCACAATAGTACTAAGCCATAAAAACCTGAGCCTGGCCGTAGCTGACCATTTGCTATTATTGTCTGCAACCCTGCTCAACCAGCTTTCCAGGTCACACAGAGTTCATCTCACCATCCCAGGTGTCTGGGCCTGCACAATCCCTAGCTATGAGAGGACTCACAGGATACAGATTTGTACCTTTGCCATGTACCCCGTGTATGTATGTCCGTGCATGTATGTTTAAGATTACTGTGTCCTTTCACAGTGGTTCTCCATGCGCAAATCTCCTATCTTGCATGCACATATGAAGCTCCTCGCTGCCCACCTTTTAGGCACTACATGGCATGGCACACATCTCTATTGTTTTACATTGTATACAGAAGATTTGAAATTATATTGCTGCACACGTGTGAATCGAAAATGTATGAACTAAACAAAAATTGATACTACTGTAGTATCAGTAACACTTATCCCATTCTCATTAACTACACTAGATACATGCTGAATGGCAGCATCACGGAAACATCACTGTCACCCCACCCAGTCACCAATATGGTACACGCAACGCAAACCCTCTTTCTCATTGGGACCTTTTATCGACTACCTCGACATTCCCCCTTTAGTTAATACATCAATCAATAAACCAATTTCTTGTTCTTTAAACCCATCTCCTTGAGGAAATAAAACCCTACAACCATCTCTCACCCCAGTCCCACTATGGGCATACTCCTAACTCGTCCCTCCACCACTTCCGCAATATACCCACCGCTCCACCCAATCATCCCAATTTGGTGGAGGACACAAGACAGCTTCAATCACAGTACCCATGTGATATAAAATGGTAGTGCTTCTAGCCTTGGACAGGGTCACAGTCATCATTGCAGCTGATTTCAGTATCTTAGTAGAACAGCATCATAAAAACTTCTGACAAGAACAAAAGATAATGAGGGCAAAGAAAAAATTGGCATTAAGGTATTGACTGCTGTGGGGGAGGCATGGTTTCACATGTATGACACTGGCACAATGGGTACAATTTGAAAAACCTTTATTGAAGTTGTTAGGGCTGGAAAAACTCCTACGTTGCCCTATAACTAAGATGGGAGTAGTACAGACATCAAACGATAAACAAAACAGTCCTAGTGGAGTTCATCAAATCAAAATTGCCAATTCTACCAAAACCTAATGCCTGCCCTATCTCTGGTACACAAAGTGTATAAAGGAGAAATGTATGCAAAGGGAAAATCAGTGTTCAAAAGAATAAATGTGATTGAACCATCTCTCCTCCCCACTTTAGACCTCACAGAGTAAGGCTGTCCCTGTAGGCAAGATGACACTCTCTGGCTCAGTTTTCAACAGAATAAACAATTCAACAACGTGGATCGAGACCCACCAGTCTCTTTTACAGACTTCCAAATAAAGTTTCCACAAACGTTCATGCAGGTCCCCCTCTGTCGGGTTCAGAACTTTGACACATAGGTCCTCCTGTCTCGTGGTCAGACCTCTGAAAACAAGGTTCACAGAGGTCCCACTCTGTTGGGCTCAGGCCTTTCACACCAAAGTTCAACAAAACTTGCGAAGGGCCTTCCTGCCCCAAATCTATTAAACTTTGGGTCTCCCCTCTGTTGGGCTCAGACCGCGGCGGATGTTGAAAACTTTCGAATTTGCGTGGCTTTCTTTTCTAGGAGTTAATATTGCTTCATTTTTGCCATTCATTCATTTTGTCGCTTCAAACAATGTACCTTTCATGGAAACCTTTGAGTGGGCTACTTCCGTTCACCAGACCACTACGTTACTTAGTATCACTGATTTCACAGCTGTCCTTACTTCATAGTTCATTCACAGGTCTGCCTTTCTTCTCGTCTCTCAACACAGGCATGCAGCCTCCACTTGCGATATAATGTTGCTACTTCAAACTTAAACACACACCGGTCTCACAGGTCGCTTGCCAACTCACCGGCTGTGTGTGTTTCTTCCTTGGTTTTACGATTTCCAATTCGCGAGTCAAGGTTAGTGCCAGAGGCTTGACCACGCCTCCCCAACTCTGCCGTTTACCCGGGAGGGTCGCTGGCATCCTTGAAACACAATGCAGCCTTCTGATGTGGGGTCTGGCCTTCTTCACATGTCTTTCGCAACAACCTCCAGTAGGGATTTCTTGGGGATTTTGACCCGCTGCTCTTGTCCCTTGGTCTGCTGTTCTGCTCCAATAGATTTGCCTTTGCCAAGGAACTTTTGCTCCTACTCGTGTTCCGCCTTGCTCTGAGTGTTTCTGCAGGTTCTGCCTTTTATTCGTGTGAGGAGAGCTAATTGGTATCAGGTGTATGCACTTAGAATCAAGTTTGCCTGACACGATAAGTGGGACATGTCCAGTACAATGTGTGAAAGTTAATGTTGTTACTCTCAGTCACCCACTTTCTCAGCCCATTGTTTGTGTAAAAAGGGTGGGGGGTTAGGACCTCGGGAAATCCTAAGAAATAGGATGGGCTAGATAGACAAAATAGGGGGGCATACTACATATCATCATCTGCTGCCCCAACCCCACTCCCCAAAGACCTCCTGCACTGGTCCACCTCCACGGTCTGGATCCAAAGGCGATGGCCGTGCCCTGGCCACCTGAGAGAGAGATCCCTGGGGACTACCTGGTGAGACACACTCTGGTTTCTCACACTGAGGTACCCAAGAAAAAAGAGAGTCCAACCAAGGGCCATTTGTGATTCCTGCTTTGTTCTCCATGGCCACCCTGAGCTTGTGTTGTGCAACAATTGTCTGAGTCAAAATTCCATTCTCTGAATCGTTGGGAGGTACAAAAGTGTAACACGAGCTCCCAATTTTCTGACAGAGCCCTCCCTCCCTAGCTGTAAGGAGGTCGAGGATGTACTCATTTTGCAAGGCGATGAGCCTCAGGGCACACAGTTATTCTTTGATTACACTGCAAGCTGACTATGAGGAATTCACAAACAACAAGAGTTCGTAGCGAGTGACCTGGAGCCACTTTGTGTTTGCAATAGCCACTTTGTGTTTGCAATAGCCTGAACACCGGGGGCCAAGAGAAAAACAAGAACATCTCAGTTCGACTGAACAGTACTGAACTGCTAAGAAATGTAGATGTTGCAGATATATCATTAGAGCGTTTGCTCCATCTCAATGGTTCCGTTTCTCCATGATGGAGCAAAGTCTTTGATCTGTCCATATATACGATGACACAAGGGGCGTAAGGGGCACAGAGGATAGAGGGGGCACAGATGTGACTTTAGGCATCGGGTAGGCAAGTACCAAATGTTCCTGAGGGATAACCAGAATAGGCACATGCAGCGTAGTGAGACTGCACACACTTCACCAGGCTGTAGGTAAATGTCTACAGGAAAATTGTCCACAAGACCAAAACACACAAAGGAGTGCAGATGTACCTCCAGCCACATCAGCGGTGCAAAGCGCACAGCTTTAGTTCCCATTTGTGCCAACAGGCATCGTGCCATCACCCTTAAAACACAGATAAAAATAAAGTTTTTCTGGCTCCTTGAGCCGTGTCAGATATTTTAGATATTTTTTCCTGACATTTCCACATTCTTGGTTAATTTGTGCCATCCCTTCTTCTGAGAATCCCCTCATCCCTCAGGCCCTGCAACTCTTCGTCCCTTGCTCCCATTGATTTTTCTGGACTCTTTGTGTACAATATATATTCTTCTGCTCTTTACAATCTGTGATCAAACATTCCTCATCAACAGGCAGAATGTTCCATACTCCCGCGCATTTTGTCACAGTGAGTTATGGTAGCCCTCTTGAGAGTTCTGTCCAGCAGTAGCTATCAGGGGCTGGGTCAGTTGTCCAACAACAAGGGTTCCAGGTATGCAGACCCCCAGTGGGGTCAGCTGTGCTTCTGTGGGGGATTCCTCCACAGGCTGTTGCCCAGCCCTAGCAGCACAGAGGGACTGCCTCCTATGCTTCCCCCAAATTTTAGATGTTAAGCAGAGGGGGCCGCTCTGAGTAGGTTGTGCTCTGACCAATGGTCCAGGATGAGCCGTTTACTGTGAGGGCCTCACGTATCGCCTGTTATATGACTGCAGTGGGGGCTGGAGCATCTCACCTTGTGGTGCCTTTGCGCCCAGGGAAGAACCTCCCCAGCTCCTCCTGGTGTAATCCGTGCAGTGATCTCCGTGATGCAGCTGGCCGGCAGCAGCACATCTCCCTCCCGGCTCCACCACTTGTTCAGGCCTCACACTGTGCAGGGTATGGTTGACTTGCTCTCCTCCCCGTTGCCACAAGGACCGGGCTGGGCAGAGTCATGGGTCATCCCGCCCACCAGATGGAGTAGGCAGGCAGCGGAGTGCAGGGATTCAAGTAGTCGGCCGCAGCAGCGAGCAGGTCTCTCCTGGTGCCTCAGGCTGTCCCTGCTCACAGGGCTACACACTATGGCTCTCTGGCTCCCCACAGCGGGAGGTCACCCCTGTCACCGCTGGGGCCACCGAATATCCACTAATTTGCCAGTGGTTCTGCCAGCCTCTCAGGGTCCCGATCTGTATCAAGCAGGATGGATAAAGTCGGATTGTACCGCCACTTTTGCAAGGTATTCGTGCTTTGGTGCGGAGCTCACAGGGGTAGGCAGCCATTTCCCTTGGCTGCTCAACAGCGCCCCTGAACAGCTTATACATTTGATGCCAGTTGACGGAGCTGCACAAATGTTTGCAAAAAAATTATAGACCCAAACTTGAACATTTGTGCAAAGTTTGCATGGATCTTGTCAAGTGGGGGCTAAGTTATATGACTATTTTTTGTATGCACATTTTGACACTTTTCAAAAAATAAAACATGGACGGATTTGCCGCAAACCTGTGCAAGGAGCATTGGCAAAGCGGTTAAAGTGGCCATGGCCACCAGGGACCTGCCTTTGTGGTAAAGTGTTTCGAAATTGGGATAGGTTTGAAGGAGAAAACAAATAATTTTGCTCGTGGCTACAGCCCGAATTGCTGGACGGGATTGCAGTAAACTTGCGCGAGGAGCATCAGCAAGGCTCTGAAAGCATGGTTTTGCAAATCTGCTCTGTCTCTTATTTTTTCCAAAGTGTCAAAATATAAGTACAAAATATAGTGATATAACTTTGCCGGCAGTGGGCCTGGCCCTGAGCAAGGACAAATGTGTACTATGGTTTGCTTATTGGGGCATGCGACATGGCTGAAGCCCTAGGTTTGAATGGGAAAATAAAATCCTGCTTGCGGCTACAGCCTGAAGAGCTCGATGAGATTGCAGCAAACCTTCGTGAAGAGCATCAGCAAGGGCCTGAAAGCATGCTTTTCCATATCTGTCCTGTGTTTTACTTTTTCAAAAGTGTCAAAATGTTAGTACAAAAAATAGAGATATAACTTGGTACCTGGACAAGGACACGTTTTTCCCAAAGTGTCAAAATGTTAGTACAAAAACTAGTGATATGACTTTCGTGCCTGCACAGTGGGCCTGGCACTCTGCAAGGACAAATGCCTACTCTGATTTACTTATTGGGGCAGACGGCATGGCCGCAGCCCTAGGATTGAATGGGAAAGGGATTCTGTTTGTGGCTGCAGCCTGAAGCGCTGGACCGGATTGCAGAAAACCTGCATGAGGAGCATCAGCAAGGAACTAGCATGGCTTAGCAAATCTGTCCTGTGTTTTACTTTTTCAAAAGTGTCAAAATGTTAATACAAAAATAGTGATATAACTTTGGTGTCTGGGCAGTGAGCCCATGGTAATTCGAGCCTCATGCCCTAGGCAATTCAACCATGATTTCCATTCCCAGCATGCACTGCTGATAACGTAGCACATCAGTATGCATTGCAAAAAATATGTTTTTTAATGGAGGTTTATTGTTCTTTCATGCATGTTAAAAGAGGAATTATTAATAACTGATATTCAGTGATGCAACATCATGAAACATTTTCACTAATAAAAACCTATGAAATTCGGTGAAACAACTTTGTTAAAGGGACGTTATTGTTAAGTTGCACTAATAAAAAACTATGAAATTCAGTGAAAAAAACTTTGTTAATGGGACGTTAAGGTTAAGTTGCACTAAAGAAAACCTATAAAATTCAGTGAAAAGACTTTGCTAAAGGGACATTATGGTTAAGTTGCACTAGCAAAAACCTATGAAATTCAATGAAAACGTGTTAAAGGGACGTTATGGTTAATTTGAACTAATAAAAACGTTTCAAATTAATTGAAACATTTTGTTAAATGGACGTTATAAAACCCTTGAAATTCGCCAGATAAGGTAAGCTATGCAACCATAACTCGTGCCATTGCCAAGCACTGCTGACACTAATATCCAGGACATCAAAGATGACATCACAAATTACATCATCAATGACTACATCACATGTGTGTGGTGACTGTTTTTCAGCAGGGGTCCATGTAGTCCCTTCAAGGGCTTGATGGTGCAGTCCTGGAGCACATGTAAGTCCAAGTACCACTACAAACATTCATCCAAAGAATGAAGTATGTTTCCCTGGCCAGGTGTCCGTGAATTCATTTATTTTGCTTTCCATCGTGGGGTGAGAAATACAACCCTACCTAGCCCGGCACTAATTGGGCCAGGGGTTACATGTACATGCACACGGAAGTTATACACAATCAACACAGTTCATAAAGGCCAGCACTGCACACCTCACACTGCCTGCTCCTAGGAGCCAAGGGATTGACAGTTATTAGCAATGCCAACATAGCAATTATAGCTTTGTTACTGGACGGAAATGCACGCTCGCTGCCTTGAAACCGGTACGGCGACATACATTCGTGCCTTGGGGGTGTTCCACTTGGCACATGCGTTGTTTTGTGTGCATTCGACATGCAAGTCAATTCCGTGCTTCAGAACTATGGGGAATAGAAAGGGTTACTAGCAGGCCGTGCTCTAAATATATAATTATCTATATATTTGTGCTTTTACCGCCAGGAGAAAGATCAGCGTTAATAACCTGTTCTGAGGGCACCTGCCTCAGATGGTGTTGCAGTAATTGTTCGGCGTCATGCTGTTATTCAATCTGGACATCTTCATGACAACTTTTGCTTTGTTTTGTAATTGAAACAAGGCCGGTGCAGTTAAGGAGTGGTTGTGTGGGCCATCCGTTACAGTCCCCGCTGCGCATAAACTGTTCACCTGAGGGCTAATCACATCCATTGGGCCGATCTGAATATTTTCAAATTACTCACCTGCCTTTTCTCTTGTCTAAATTGTTCATTTCTATAGATTGTCTAATGTATTAAAGTCAATTCCTGACATATGGGTATTTAAAATCAAAGTTATGTAATAATGATGTCAGATTTGCCCTTTGAGGCAGAAAATTACCCACACCGTGCGTTTTCTCCGGACACACCCTCAGCACAATTTCTAAACACACCATGACTTGCAGAATTTTTCAGAATGCTTTTATGTTTTCACTGTGAATTGTTTGCTTCATTTCCACAGGGCTTGGCTGCCACCCTCTCTGCATCCCGGCTCTATTTGCTTTCGTTAGAGTCTGTCTATTTCCTGTTATTTCCTGTAAACGAAAGATAGAGTGGCACTCATCGCATGCGTTACTATGTTTATTTACTTGTTTATTTATGGCCCCTCCAAATATGATAATAGGCTCTCTATGTTTACATCATATAAACGGTGTAAACATTGTCGAGTTGGGCTGTAGCCCTTAAATGCGGCGGTAATGGTATTACCGCCGCATTTACGGGCTGGCCCTATCAAGAGTTGGGCGATAAATGGGCTGTTTTACCTGCAGCGTTTTCCTGGAGGTGAAAATCCCATTTAGCGCCCTGTTTTTGGCAGTATTACTGCCGGCTGTATGAGCGTGCAGTATTTGCGCTGAAAATGCCCCATTGGATCCAATGGACCCATTGGGGAATGGGGATTTATCGCTAGCGCCCAACCCATCATTGGACTGGTGGGCTCTGATGCTATTACAGTTGAGCGATATTACAGCCGGGATACTGCCCAACTCGTGATGAGGCCCACGTTACTGGCCTTTATACCACACTGGTGGTCCATTTGCATGGCTTCTTAGTTCTGTGGCGTGGTATGAAAGCAAGGAGGGTGGGTTTGGTTCGTAGGGAGAGAGGGAAAATGCAAGCTAATTTTGCTTTTGTGTAGAGACATGCAGACTGGAAGTAGAATGGTGAGCTGCATGCACCCAAGGTGCTAGGATGCATTAATAGCGGCTATGGTCCATGCTTTGGTTATAGCAGTGTAGTGTTCTGTTGCTTGATGTCTGTTGGGAGGAATATTAAATTGCTGTGTGTGAGTGGCTTAGATGATCTGCTTATAGGTTGTTTGACCGGCAAGCTGAAAATAATAGTGCATGGATGTTAGTAGAGGGCCTGGTTGTCAAATTAGAGGGTCCATACATTGTGTTCCTGGTGACGTCTCGTTGGGGGTGCCCCTTGGACGATGTCTTGGTGTCTTGGTAGTACTGCTGTTCAGGAGAGGTATTTGTGAGAAGATGGGCTGGTATCTCTGGCAGTGGACATTTGCAACAATTGGTCCTTAATGAGAGTGGGACGGGAGAACATGGAAAGCATGCAGCAGTGGGTACTATGAGGTCCGATTGGGGTCCCTGCGAGCAACTCCCTATGCTGTGAGGTCCAGGTGGGGTCCCTGTGAGCCACTCCCTATGCTATGAGGACCAGGTGGGGTCCCTGCGAGCTACTCCATATGCTATGGGTCCAGGTGTGATATCTGTGAGTCATTCACTCAGCTTCTTGAGCAAAGCACAACAAGGCACTGAATGGATTGTGCTCTAAAGGCAAATAACATTCCATTGGGTACCTGGCAGCAAACTCATAGTAGCACAATAATACTGGCACCAATGGGCAAAACAGAGTGCACTATTCAGATTGAGTACCTGGGAGTTAGCACAGTGGGGTGATTTGGTGTGGAGTCCAGCTGGTGATTGATGGAGTACCTTGGTTGGTTAAGGGGTGTTGAAAAATCAGGTCTTTGTTTTTTTTACAGAACATTTGGGGATCCTGGACTTTGCAAATTCCCCTTGGAAGCAATTTCCAAAGTTTGGCAGTGATGTTGGAGAAGGGCAGTCCTCTTTGCCCCTTTATGACGTATCACACGTTTTTTAGGAGTGCGTAGTTTATGGATCTTAGCGTTGTCTTGAGTTTGTGTGGGATGATCTTTAATTGGATACATTCAACTCGAACCTGAAGAGCCTTGTGGGTAATTATTATAACTAAATTACATTCGGTTGATTGACAGTTTTTTCCAAGTAATTAGAGCAACTCTGTCTACCAGGTCACAGCTTCCTTTCTTCCACCAACCGTCCCTTTATTCGAATGATGGAATAGTGGAACACGCCAAGCACCACTTGCAAAGTACTACAATATATATATGCCCCCGCCTTAAACGCTATGGTATACCATGAATAGAAATATAATCCTGCCACTATCACATCATGGACAATGAAAAGTTAAAAACAATTATAATATTTAACTCTTATTCTATTTCTTGCTTGGCCCAAAATATAACATACCTAAAGATAACCTATGCATATGAAATGTTTCTAATACACTACACTTTACAATATGCACTTTCTGTAACTATTTATTGTTCCTTTGGAATGAGATTACTTCCCATTGTGAATTGACCAATACAATACATAGTCTCAGAAACACGCTGGTCTTCTACTTTCACGTGGCCTCCCTTCCAGCTCTCTTCTTTGCTCACTCCTTTGTATCCTCTCTGCTACTCCATTACGCCTTTGTATCATCACACCCACATCATCACCACCAGTGGCACCCTGTAAATCTTCGGTTCCCCTACTTCTTTCTCCGTCACACTCTTCCTCGCTCCTTATCTGTTCTGTTCTTGCACTGATTTGTACCACTCATCGTCAGCATACCCACTTGCTTTCATATATTGCACCTTAACTCCATCCCCTTATGTTTTCAACATGGTTCTTCCCTACACCAATTACTTACATGGGCTCATGTTATTGAGAATTCCCTTTTTGTACTGCAAAAGGTTTTTTCACTCTCACAGTGGATCTCATAATGACCCTGCCGGTATCCTGGTGGTAGAGGAGCCAGGATACTGGCAAATGTGGATACTGTTTCCGGCACACGGTCCGGCGGAGCGGTTTTAATCCCCAAAGGACTTAATGACGGATTTGCCATTGTTACTGCCACCGGCAGTGCAATAGCAGTTACAAGGGCTTTTTCGTCTGGTAGGGCGCCGGGCTTACCTTCAGCATTTAGCTGGAGATAACCCAGGTGCCCCACCGGCACTCCCGTAGTCGGGCAGTCCTGTAAAGTGCCGGTATCCTCGGATACCACTTTTTTACCGGACCACCTGACTCGGAATGAGCCCCAATGTCTTCTACGATGACTTTCCTTCCCTTCAAGATTTCGCCATTACTTCCCTTGCCATATCTGCTGCAGTAATGTATAATATTTTATTTAAGACTTTTTCTGTGGTGCATAGAACAAATTTTTTCCAGCAACCGGTGTGAATATACCTTGGACCACATCGATCTCGCTCTCATTCTCACAAACAGTGCCAGTCCTGTTGCCACACGTGGTGTATCCCTGTATGCTAACAAACGATAATTTATTGTACTCCTACCGTCCATTCTGTTTACATGTGCTAACTGTATGCATTCCTTAATAATTTCACATGCTCCACCAACCCATTAGTTCTTAATCCCCTGCTGACCTACCTTTCTGCTGTACCGACTGTTTGCTTGGCTACCATTAGAGTCCCACTGGGTACCAGGCTCTTTCGTGATCAGTCACCCTTGCACTGCCTCCGGGTCTACCATGCACTTAGGGGCTGTAACTGTAACCCTACAGTCCCTTTTTCTCCTTGCACTACCCAGAGCCGTGCAGCCCTGGCTGCACTTACTCAGAGCATTGCTGCCCTGTTTTCCCTCCCCTCTCCCTTGCACTTCCCCCTTTCCAATCCCCTTGCACTTCTCGTTCTCGCACTTGCACGATCTGAATGACACAAGGCCTAGTGAGATTGTTTGTCTTGTCCTCCCTCTGTCTTCCCTCCCTTGTCTTATCACACCTAGAAACACTTGTGTACAGGTGCGTAATAAATGACTTATCATATCATATCATATCATTGTACAATGGTGCCAACAATTCTCTATCCCATTCACCCTTAGGTATTCATGCATCTCCGGCGATAACACCTGAACACCTTTTTTTGACCCAACTATTCTGGGATATCCTTCCCTTAAAAATCTATACATATAAAACAGAAGATCTGTTAGTCAGTTTGTTTGTTTGTTCCTCAAACAATTTCACACCATTCCACCAACCTGCACCGACTTTTGCACAGTTACCTGTTAGGACCCACTGGCTACATTACATGTGGACATCCCACCCCGTTTCCCAGATTTCAGCCCCTTCACACATGAGACGGTTGCCTGGAAGAAGCGAAACATCAAGGTGGGTGTAGAAGGACTGGGCAGAGCTCATTTCAAGTGTCTGGACATGAGGAACAGAACTTGAAAAACACGTTTCAAGGCCCTAGGATGCACTATTTCTGGGATATTTGCACCGTAACATGTAAAACATCAATGTGGTCATAGAAGGACCATACAAAGCTCATTTTAACTGTCGTAACAAAACTTAAAGGTCCCTAAAGGACCCCAAAAACCACATTTCAAGGCACTAGGACCCAGCATTTCCAAAATACCAGCTCCAGAATGCAACGCAACATACTACACTGCGCCAGGGTGAGGCGACAGGTGATGGGAGTTCACAGAAGGTCCTATCATGCTGCAGCATGCCAATTCTCCCGTTCACTCCATGTCTGCTCTGTGATTATCAACAATTGATGAGAGTGTTAACATGTCTGTCTACAGAACCCATGCAAAGTATGTGCACTTTTTGCTAATTACTCCATAAACTGGATCACCTTAGATGTTGTTATGATGCCTACAAAGCCTACCTCAAACTATTTTGATGCATAATCTGCCAACACTTTAGAAAACCTACTCTCCTGATACCTATATTGATAATAAAATCTATTGCAATCTTCTCTCACACCTGATACTGTATCCAACAGATGTTATGTCCAACTGTGTCTTTAATAATTCATAACTTACCACACATGGTGCACACGCCTCAACCTCTTCTTCCACCCTTGCATCCATTGCAGGCCACCAGAATCTTGCCCTCAATCTTCTATCAGTTAAACTCTTTCCTATACCACCATTTTGTGCTTGTTTCCCCAACTCCCACCTCAAACTCGACTGAGGTATTAGTCTTTCAGCTCTGGTTACCTTGAACTCCAATCTGCACGACCACTCTTTGACATTAAAATACAGTGAAATGTTGACCTCTTTAACTACCCATCATTGGCTTATGTAGTTTAATACTGTCTGTAATTCCTGATTCTTCATCACCTCTGTCATCCACTCCAATCTCCCCATAAAGGCCGATACTGTGGCTTCCACCTGGGTCACCTACTCACTCCCTCCACACATGGGCGTAATTATAGGGGGAGACAGGGAGGACAAGTCCACCCCAACATTTGTGGCCTGCCAAATTGTCCCATCTTTTGGTGGGGAAGGGGGGGGCACATTGCAGCTGCTGCATGGGGAGCCCAGCCAGGCTTGCGCTGTCCGTTAAATAAAGCGGGCAGCAGGTATATCCTGCGCGGCTCAGCCCCTCCCCCTGGCTGGTGGCCTGATTCAAAGTCAGGAGCCACTGCCAGGGTCCTGGACTGGGTGGTATTCATAGCATTCATCCATAGCATTCGTATGCTCGCACTTATTGTGGGGGAGAATGTCACATTTCAGTCTCCACATATAAAGCATGCCTTTGTCAAATGATGCAAAAGGTTAGCATATTGCCTTATCTTTTGTTATGATTAAGTCTTCAAAGACAGCCTACAAGCCATTCTTTAGAATTTTGTGGAATTGCATTCGGGTATTTGTAGTCTTCAAGATGGGGGTGAAAATAACATAACTTTTGTACTCTTATTGTTTGACATATTTCAATAAGGATTCCTATATTGCTGGAGTACTTTAATCTTGAGGTGTGTGCTTTTCAGGTCCGATTTAGAGTATTGTTGAAAGCCAAACTTTGTGGTGAGGAGGGGAAAGGATCAGGGGGCACATTTGTTGGGATGATTTCCCAGTTCCATGGATGTGGGAAGAGGGGTTGATGAACTGAAGATGTTCTACCTGGCCCTGTGCTGATTTTCAGGGTACAAGTTGAGATTACATGTGGGTTGACAGCGTCTGCATCCCCCTTCTGTGTTTTTGAGGCCAGCATGCAAAAAGACTTCTTTGCTCAAGTTTTCGCCCACCAGTATTTGAGCCCACAAAACCACATGACAGTGTCTTCAAAGCACATTTGGTATTTTGCTTTCCGTAGATTATTTCAATATAGATCTTTAGGTTAAAAGGGTGCACACCTTTTATACTTTGCAGCAGTGTTCTTGGAAAATCTCCTCTAGCTGTTTTTTTGTCTTTTTCGGCTATTTATTCATTTTGTGAACAACAATGCTCATTTCTATTTTGAATTTTCTTCTATTAGGAAAGGTCAGTTGAATTAAATGTGTGTATTCCACTTTAGGATGTGTTCAGTCCCTGTGCGTATGTTAATGATCCCCCACTCTTTTTTCTGGACTTGAGCCCTACTGATGACATTTGTAGACCTGCGTCTTTGCTTCCTCTGAGTGCCTCAGTACCTTTCCGGTAAATAGGCTTAGTTAAGATTGCACTATTCTGCAGCAAAAGCACTTTGTCCTGTCTGGACCCGGCTCAATCCCTGCCCTTACATCCTTGGAACGTGCAGTCACATTAGGTATGTTTGGATTTCTTACCGGTGATCTTCATTATCCTTTGTCCTGCTCTTCTTCATCACAGTACTTTCTTTTGCAATCGCCATCTCCACATATGATTCCGCTCACTCGGTCGGCTGCTCCAAAATAAGCCACACTCCTGATATTGCTACAACCATAATATTACGTCAGTTTGTTTGATCCCTACGGATATAAATGACACATTTATTTATATCATTTTCTGCAAGGGGCTCCACACATCTTTTGCCACCCAGGGCCCCGCAAATCGTAGGGCCGGCCCCGACTGCCGGCTAACCCTGTAGTGAGGGGCTAACTTTTAGAGACTGCAAGAGTTGCCAGGAGAGGGGAACAGTTTGTGGGTGCATCTGCATATTCTAATGAGACTATTCTAGTCCCCTTAAATGTTAAAAGCTGTTGACTCTCCATGTCAGAAACTGGCACCGGACTATCTTAAGGACATGTTTAGGCACTATCAACCATCCAGATGTCTGCGTTCAAGTGACCAAGCACTGTTAATTATCCCCTCATCTACATTTGTATCTAGAGGGGATAGAAGATTTTCGGTATACGGTCTCAGACTATGGAACAGCCTTCGCAGGGAAATGCAGAATTCAGACTCTTTGCTTGATTTCCCGAAAGCCCTAAAAACTTTTCTGTTCAAATAATATCTGATCATGGAGTTGTGACTAGAGTTCTATTCCTCTTTAGAATATGCCTATGAATACACTCTGTGCTATCTACTTTAAGCAAGAAATACCATCTGCGCTATTATACGGTTAGGTGTGTTTTGAGCGTGTTACAAATCTCTCAAAATGAAAATCAAATCAAATCAAACACACTTAAGAACTGTGAGAATGAGCTGCCCTCTGTCTCCCATGCCCTGCCTACTCCCCTGACATGCAAGTACCAAGTCACCCATTATGATTTTAATTGCCTTAAAATGTATGCATACAAACTCAGGTGCTAACAATAAAATGTGTTAAATTATTACTAATTGCCAGGCTCTTATTAAAAGTGCACCCCCCCCCCCCCACCAAGCACTGTTTGTCAGGTCCTGTCCTGCCATGGCAATGTAGTTTAGCCAGGTCAAGTCAGCGTAGACCAACATTTCGGGTGTGTTGACTTTTGTGTCTGAATGTATGATAAATAATGCATTGTTTGTATGTTCTGGGTGGAATGAAGTTTGTGAATGTTATGTTATTGTGTCACTGGGTGGATGGCAGGCAGGATTGAAGATGGTTGGGGGGGCCCCCTGCTTAGAGTGAAAACAGTCTGAGGCACCCATAGTTCTACCTTGAACTAATGCTGTTTCCCTGACGCGCTGGTTCTTCCTGCGCTTTTGTCCTGTGTCTTTTTGTTTGTCCACTGTGTTTTTGTTTATGCGCCCTGCCGTCTGCGGCCTTATAAATCAATAAATTAAATAAATAAATAAATAAATAAATAATAATTTCAATGGTGACAAAGATAAGGTTAATAGCTGCCAATTATCTTGAGGCGACAAGCCAGCAGGGAGCTTAAACCCTAAATACCCACTGAAGAGCACTAAACCTATCTTTGTCAGCAAGTGGCTGATATGGAGGAACCAGTGTTAGAAGGCAATGAGGTGATAACACTTCAGTGTATCCTTCCGGAGGAGAAAATGCACTTAGCGAGCGCTGCAAAGTGCACATTTTAAGCCTCAGAACGAAAATAGAGAGAAATGAATATATTGCTGTGTTACAAGACCACTGAGTGCTGACTGGCAACATGGGGGCAGGTGCTGGGGGCCACCCCTGATGTCCGAAGCCCGTTCTATTTGAAAAGGTTGAAAGGCCCTGGTGCCGTCCATGGTGAATGGGTATGAATTTTGAGTGTGTATGTATGTATGTATATGTTTGCGTGAGAGGCACTTGGCAGGTGCAGCAATTGTTTATGGGCCTCGAGAAGGCAAATATGAAAAATTACATAGCTAGACTCAGAGTGGCATTTTGGGGCAGCCAGTCTAGCCCTTTCTTACTGTGACATGACTTTATTCTGGGCATCTTGATAAAGCAAGCATGGTATGTGTTATTAATTGGCTAGACTGTCATTTTTTACTGCTGTCCATTCAGTGAATTCTAAAGACACACGGTGGTGTTATAACTTTCAGAAGGCTGCCATGTGTTTAGAATTTAATTTTAAAGAAACGCCACCAGTCTTATGCAAGTTATGACAGAACATCTGCAAGAGACTGATGTCGTAATTTAGCATTTTCCCTCAGAGCCACCATCCACCCTTCCTCCACCCCGCCCCTTTTCTTCAGTTGTCATGTCCCCCCACCCCCAACATTTTCGGTAAAGTTACTCCACTGGGTGGAGGTATCTACGGGTAATGAATTCTGGACTCCACTGGTGGACAAATTGGCTGCTGCTCTGCTGTGGCCACTGGTGGCCTCGATTCAGTTATGTTTGCTGGGGTTGTTACCTTGTAACAAAAGACTGTGTACAGCCAGTGAAATTACTGTCACAGCGGGCGGTGTTCTCCAGAGTATTAATGTGTACTGGAAAAAGCATGCTGCCCAGCGATGCACTCCTGGCTTAGAGAGAGGAAGAAGCGGGTGATGGCTGAACGTGATCCCAAGGTTACAATTTGGCTGTCAGATGTGGAAACACGCATGCACCCAATATTGCACAGGGTGGACACACATGCATACAATATGACACAGGGTGATAGATGAACATGATTTCCATTCTGGCTTAGTTACTCTGCCAGGGATGCTATAATGCATGTGCATTGCTGGAGGCTTAGCGGAAAGAGTAGTAATAGGCAAACAGATGGAAAGGGAGGTCTGTCTGTATGGAGGTGGGATAGGGGACATTTGCCCTATGAATTCTTGCCTCTCACTGCAGTGGGGAATTTGTACACACCTCAACGTGTTGTGGCCGACGATTGATATACCCAAGTGTACCATTTAAAACCAGTGTAGAGTTAGAAAGAAACAAAAGACTACATCTGGTGGAAGGTCCTGAGCCAGTTTGGGTGCACTATGTTTTTTTGGGTGAAAACGTAGAAAAAACCATTACTTTAACATTGCTTTTTCAGCTGGCAACTCTTAGTCCATTTTCCATGTTCTCTTGTTCCTTGGGATAAAGGTGGAGGGAAGTAACCCTCCGCCAACCCCATTGGATCCCACCTGCACATCCAACCCACTTCTTTTCTTCTCAGTTTTTTTTTTACTGTGTTTTTTTTGTAATTGTTTTCCCCAACCTGGCTTTCTTCTACCTTTGCACTTCGACAACATTATTTCAACTCCACCCTCCCCTCTCTTCTATCCTCTCCCCCATTTCATCAGAGGGGAAAAACTACTTTTTTTTCTCCCACCAAACAATGTTTTGTTTAATAAAAAAAAACATTAGCCTGCAAAAACATTGTTACTAAGATTCATTTAACTTGTTCACTAATTCTGCTTGCCCACAGTTTTCTTGCAATGACATCAGCAATGATAATGATGTGTTCTTGATATAGCGCCTTAATCCAAAGCGCTTTACAGAGCACATATTTACATACAAATCACCCAACCGAAATTGGTATTCATTTATCGACTTCGGAAGGATGAAAAGCTGAGTTGGCCTTGCTGGGATTCGAACCTGCGACCTGCAGATCACGCTCAGATCGCAGCATTAAGCGCTCAACTCACTGAGCTATCTTACCGGCTTAACCACACAATCTGCTTAAGTGGTTATTTTAAACACGGGCGCCAGAAGCAAATATGCATTGGTTGATGATGTTTCCCTGTGAAAACATTGCTTTTGACCTTGGCTTCTTTGGGTGCACATACCAAGAAGTGTTCAAGAAAATGTGGGCCAGTTTGTAAAAGGACAGCAGCACCTTGGGGCACAGTTCCAAATGTCTCTCCTTTCCCTGGACAGTTGCGAGGCGACACTGGGTTTAGTTGCTGCGTTCGTTTTGTGACTTGAGTCGTGCCTGAGCTGTGTGTCAGCAGCATTTCAAACTGGTAATCGTGCCTCCATAGATTGGGTGCTATAACGTAAATTGAAACGAGAAAAACGGGGGAGCAGGGGCATGGACTGGGGACGACGCTTGAATAAACGCACGCCCTCCCCAGACGACCAGCCACTATGAATAATTAACCCCATGTCACCTAGAATGCGGGATAAGAAGAGCTGGAGCTTTACGCGGGAACGCTGGGAACGCACTGGAATGTGATGGAATTGATTGGAGCCCGATAGGAAGACTCTGAATCCTTTGCTACACTGTTCTCGGTATATTGTAACATTTGGCGAAATGTATGGGCACGTTATGGATCACTCACGCAGGCTCCAACTGGGCGATAGGGCAATAGGCCCATGCCCGAACCAAAAACGCAAAATGCTGGTGTGGGCCGGTTTATTTGGGTCAATGTGAGCCAGTTATTACACTATGATCAGTGTTGCTGAATAAATATTCTTTTAAAGGCACCATTTTCATCACATTGTATAAAAAAACTCCCCCTTGGTTTCTATCCAAACAGTGTCACAAAAGCAATGAATAGGCATTTACAGCTGTGGGCCACGTTTTCATTGGTGCCCAGACACATTTATGGCCCAGTCCGACCCTGCACTCACGATGTGAGGCATTGAGGGGTGGGATATATAACTGCCTATACGACTGTTACGAGTTTAAGATAAAAACAAAATATTGAAATATAAAAAGAAACTGGGAGCAGTAGGGCCGTGAAACACTGCCCTAGAACGTATGAGGCCATTTCTCGTGGACACATTATAATTGTCATGACTATCACCTGCTGAACAAATGCACATAACGCGGCATGAGACGAACTTCAGGGATCTAGTGTATGGTCTCTGCCCAACCTATACATGGCCCTGCTGATAAAACTCATCAAAAGGAGATAGTCTCACTGCCTAGAATGACGCAGCTGAGGACAAAACATTTTCAAAATTACCACAAAGAAGGTCAGAGACATCACCATCGCCAACTGCCACACTCAGGTGTGTCCACAGAGAACGAATAACAACCTACAATTAAGACTGGACAGAGCAGAGGTCATAATCTTCTCAGCCATCCAGTGGCGGCCTGCGATATGGGTGGGGGGGCAACACCTCCTCGCCTGAGTGGCACACGACCCCCTGTCCTCCCTTGAGTGGCAGGAAGCACAGTCCCCCCTGTGTGCTTTATTTGCACGGTGGACTGTGCCCCACTATGCATTTTTTGTTTGTTTATTGGCGAGCCCTGTTATGTGTGGGTCTAGTGTTTTGTGCGAGAGAGCGTCATGACACCGTCATGACGCCTCTCTAATAAAAAGGGGCTCTGCTGGCACGCACAAGGCAGTGCAGCAGAGCCCCAGGAAGCGGCAACTTGTGTCTGTATCATTTAGCCCTTTCGGCTGTGCTGTGCAACAGACGTAGTGCATAGCTGGGTAGCGGGACAGGATTCCTCTCCTCTGACTCGCGTAGCTGGGTAGCGGGACAGGATTCCTCTCCTCTGACTCGCGTAGCTGGGTAGCGGGACAGGATTCGATTCCTCTCCTCTGACTCAGCGTGTTCATGTTGCAGAGAGGAGGGGAGGGTCATCCGGTCCTCCCCGTGGCAGTGCGGGCACGTGTGTGGAAGGTGCGCAGGTGTTTTTTAAATGTAATGTATATGTATGGATTGTGTGTGCCTGTATGTGGTGTTTGTTTTTATGAATGAGTGCATGCAAGGAGTTGTATAATGATGTGTGCATGCACGGGTGGAAGTGTTTGTGGGCGTGTGTGTGTGTCAGCCGCCACCCCTAAATTTGGGCGAGGTTGGTAAAATCCACATACAAATACTTAACAGTTACTCCCCCCAATACAGACTCCCCAGACTTCTTTGAGACAGCAGCAAGTACTTGACCATACCACCCAGACATAGTCACCCTGTCACAAGGTGGCTTTAACATGATCAGGAACACATCACATGACTGCTCAAGAGGATCCATTCGCCCCAAAAGCAAATCTTCACATGCCATCGAAGACCTTATACAACACCTTCACTTAGTCGACATCTGGAGGCACAGCAATCCTGAACTCCAGGAATACACACACGACTCAGGTGCTCAAGACACGTCAGCAAATGTAGACTACAAATTCCTACATCACAGGGTAGGTCCCTCTCCTGCGAAGACTTTCAGGCCTTGGGCTCCTCCCAGCAGGCCCCGATTGCAACAAAACTGCTGAATCAAGTCAAAAGCTCTGTCAGATCAAATCTTCAGTGATGAAATAAGAACGGCGGCAGTGGAGTCTTCAGCAAAACCATGGGATCCACAGACTGTGTGTAAACTGTCTGGGAAAGTGCAAACTATACATATACAGAATCTGTATGGCCAAAGAGACAGGACACCCAAGGGATATAGGCAACAGACTCAACACACTGGAGCGGGATCTTAAAGACCTACATAACAGACAAGCCAAAGCACCCTCCCAACATATCAAGCGGCACATATGAGAAAAAAAGCAGGACCTTCCTGAGACAGCTGAACCAGAAATTAAATACATATCAAAATCCAACCTATCCAGGTACTATGGTGGGAAAGACAGGCCCAGCAAAGTGCTCACGTGCTTGGTTACGATAGAAAGGAAGCCACTAACGATGTTGGCAATTATAAACCCAGAGAATGTGAGAACCACCAACTCTGCATGAACAAATTCAACTTTTCAGTCCTCCTACAAACTATACCTCCACACCACACTACAACCGGAACAATCAGACGACTTCCCAAACCGAATTACACTCCTGAACCGACAACCAGACAACACGCAAATGGTATCATCCCTACTAACCTTTGAAGGCATTAAGGAGGTTATCCGAAGAATGCCCACTAACAAACCCCCGGGCGCCTGGGGTATTACACCACACTTGCTCAGTATGTTCTAAGAAGCCTATCAAAATGGCAAGCTCCCTGACTCTTTTGTGGTTTCTAACATCATAGTCCTCCTAAAGCCAAGGAAGACCCAGAACAATGTGAGTTTTCTAGACCACTGTCAATGCTCAACACAGACTACAATATCTTGGCCTAGGCGCTTGCGAACAGAAGGATTCCACACACCCGCAACCTGATCCACTCAGATCAGGCAGGTCTTATACCTGGCAGAACCAGGCAGACTAACCTGCACAGCTATTCCCCACTATATCCAATATCTACCCTGCAGAGAATGCGGTTCCAGTGCTGCATGATGCCAGGAAGACATTCAACTCCATTGAATGGCGATTCATAGAGCAAACACTACCACGGTTCGGCCTACCAGATCCAATTATGCGCCAGATGCAAATCATTTACACATCCCCAACAGCCAAAATTATAACAAACACTGACATCTCTGACCCCTTTGTCTCGCCAAGAGCTCCAGACAGGGCTGCCTTTTGTTCCCAATGATTTTTGAGTCTGTGATAGAACCACTAGCCCAGTGGCTCAGGCAGAACCACACAGACAGAGGAGTTCTAATTGGCGAAAAACACAGACTACTGCCATGTGCAGGCAACATGAGATTATATGTGACTCAACCCTCAGTAAACCTTACCCTATTATAACGGACATTAAGGAATACAGTAAATATGCAGGCCTCACAATTAACTGGAATAAATCGGAGTGACTCCTGCTAACCCCCAAAACGACGGCGTAAAACCCTGTCACTGGAGAACTTAGACGGTGCCAGTACACGGTTACATACTTGGGCATACATGTGGCTACCACCACTCAAGTCCTTTACGAGTACTACTACGAACTCATTCCACCTCAAATCTCCAGGAAGATTGACAGGTGGATCCAGTGCCCCCTGTCGATGGCAGCCGGGGCTACAGCACTTAAAATTGTTATTTTGCTCAAACTCCTATACCTCTTTCAAGCAATCTCAATTCACCTCATGAAAACGTTCTTTAACCTACGTACTAGCTTCCTTAGTAAACTTATTTGAGGAGGACGACATCTGAGGCAGAACATGAACGACCTGACTCTCCCATATGACAGAAGACTCGCCATTCTCAACATGCACCTCTACTGCCTGGCCATGTTGGCCAGCCACACAAAGGCTTGGTTTCCATACACAGACATATTAACACACTTGGGACATGAACAGTGGTAAGCAGGGAAACCCCTATAAACACAACCCTAACTGGAGGAATCAGGGACCGCCCAGAGGCATAAATATACTTGCAATCACACGCTGGGCATGGCATAAGATAGCGCTCGCTTTAGGCCACCCACGCCTACTACCACTCAGTCTCTTGTAGAGGAGGTCCCAAATATAGTCTGGACTCCAGTCGCCCATTTTGAAGTACCAGGAATGTTCACACCGAAATATGTGACGTATGATGAGCAAATAAACCAGCAGAGAGCCCCTGTGGGGCTCTGCCCAGTGCCTATTAGAAGAATAACATCTAATGAAGTACCAATAGCCAGACAACCATGGGCAGTGGGGTACCCATTGAGAAAACTCTACCAGCAAATGAAACGAAATGAAGATTGCTTAAGTACTGTACAAGAAGAAGCCAGAAAATCCTTAATGAAGGGCGAATGATGATGTCACAAAGGGCCGGAATAATGTACAGATAAAGATATGACGACCCAAGGATGACACAAAGAGACGAAACGCCATGAATAAAGATATCGTGAACCCAAAAGAAGAGAACGTTGTTGAAACACATGGGAGCTTAAGCTGAAAGCATGGTGAATATATTCAATCAACTAACGCCAGTACATATGCTCGGAACCGCAAGAAGCTGAAGAAAATAGTGCGGCTTTCAATGCTCAGTAGAATAATAGAGCGGCAAGCGCCATCGTACATAGTCTACCTCTAAACAAAGCACGATAGTATAAGTGTGACTCCACTTTGCATAAAAAGCAGAACCAACCCAGGTTATCCCAGGTCAAACGCAAGAAGTTTCATGTTTTAGCATCAAGAAGAAAAACAAGAAGAAAAAGACTGAATCGAAACTCAGCAGAGGCAGCTCGTGTCAGGAAAGCCGAGGCCACATAGATAGAAGCTGTAGACAGTAGCTACTTTTAATTGAAGCTAAGAACAGAATATCCTGTCTCTAAGGAACCGAGATAAGAAAGCAAATGCAGGTGGCAGGGTGAAACAAAAATCAAATGCCTAAACGGAGAGAAACGAGGCAAATACATGGTGTACTAGCACGCGACCAGCCGAGCGAGAAGAGGCACGGTTTCATACCTACGCCTGGCACCGGCCCAGACAGAGATATCAAAAGTTTTTTGAGACAAGAAGATGCGGTTTTGAGGCCAACCACAGTGAACTAATTGACACATAGCCCATAAAGTGATGATTGATTGAAGGAAGGCAGGGTGAATTGGGGGACACCCTGCACCTGATTCACCGTTCTGTGTGCTGCTAAGCAAAGTGGAGATGTATGCATGGGGTTGATGCCAACTCAATCAGAATGGACCAAATAATCTAGGGTCCTATAGTTAGTAGAACGAATGAGACATTGTACTTTTAGTGACGTCTACAGTAGTCATTTGTGAAGGAAGGGCTTTGTTAGGCGGAAACCTGTGTATTTATTTATAACAACACATCTATAGAAAACACTCTGGCACTAATACAGCAAACAACTTTCACAATTACTATACGAAGAAAAAGATCAATCCCCCTAACAATAGTTCGACAAGTCTAGGTTCACCGGCATCACTTATTTGCAGACAGAGGTGTATGCTTTAACCTAGATGGCACTCTAGTATTCGTTAGGACGGGAGAGAAAAATAAGGCAGGTTATGAAATCCACTCGGTACCAATACTTTACGGACAAATGCAAGGCAAGTAAGGCAGGGTCTACTGCAGATCACAAAGTTCAGAGGCCAGGCCCACTGGGGGAGAGGCAAGGCGATATGTCCCAAAAAGTGTCTCAGTGGAAATGCGCTTCGAGTCTTTATCGCAAATTGTTATGGAAGATTGGACCAGTTCAGAACAACACGTTAAAGAAAGCTTGGAGGCGACCCAATGGAAAGGTGAGGATTAAGACACCTCACTCTATCCGGCAGAAAGGGAAGCCAGGCGGACACGGTACCTTGTTTGTGGAGAGACAGCTCCTGCGGGGGCAGTTGTTCCTGGTGGTGGATGCACGTCGGGTCTTTGCCAAGAGTAGAGATGATCTCGTTGTCGAAGAAAAGTGAAGTCCGGTGCACCACCAGGGAAGAGACCAGCCGCGGAGTGCTCCGTCACAAGGCACCACCTTTTGGCCGTGGTACAGGGGTAGTGACTATCCGGTTGCCGAGGTGCTCTGCACGGGCAATTCGACCACTGCGTCCTGGAGCGAAGAAAAAGCAAAGAGGACTGGTTGTTCCCACCAGTCAGGGGAAGAGACTCTCCGGCAGGGAGATCTCCTCTGTCGTCAGGAAGTGGTGAGTCGGTTCCGCAGAGCTCCACCGGAGGTGTCGTCGTTGCAGGTCGGCTCAGCTTACCCTCGTCGGATTCTTAGGTTCTGTGGCGACTTCTGAAGATCCAGTCCCAAAAGCCCTGCTTTTATGCAGGGAACCCCCATTCATTCAGCCTAGCTGTCAATCAAAACACGCTAAGTGGTTAGCGGGGTGGCTCACCACTTGGGCCAATCACACCAGAGTGCGACCGGAGTTGGCAAGGCAACTCGGTCCAGGGTGCCTAAATCCCCTCCCACACCCCTGTGGTAACCCAGACAGAATGGCACCACTTTGGAGGGTCTCTGTACAGAAGCCCGCCAAAAGTGGTACAAAGGGCTCAACCTTTGGTTTAGGAGTCACAGAGACGAACACAGACGCCATTTTACAAACCGAATTCTGGCAGAAAATACCATCCGATAGACCTATTTAAGATAAGTAAATCGGTGGTATGTTAGAGATTAACGAGAGAAAAAGTATTAATCTCCAACAATGGGAAGAATCCCATAGGGTTATATTCGGGGTCGAATATAACAAGTAGTTTCCACTGCCACAAGCCAAAACTCGACGAGGGGGGACGGGACAGTGCCCCCTCGAATAACAGACCCAGCAGTAATCGAATTACCCCTACTAGTACGTCCACAATAGGATGGTTTGTACTAGTTCTGTTAGTAAATTTAGGTCTAGTAAAGCCAATGGTGACTCTACATGCCCGGGGA
Source organism: Ambystoma mexicanum (assembly GCF_040938575.1). NCBI lineage: Eukaryota > Metazoa > Chordata > Amphibia > Caudata > Ambystomatidae > Ambystoma > Ambystoma mexicanum. The sequence goes on along the minus strand of NC_090935.1, from coordinate 997,688,245 downwards.
GACAGTAGTCAGTCCCCGGTTATGGAGTCTATGATGGGGGTCCGCTAGGACGCCCCAGTGCTACGGCATGGAAGGTGCGTTGTAACAAACATAGTAAAACATATGAGACCCTATGGAGTAAAAGACCCCATAGCCCATAGAACACATGGACATTCAAAGGAATTACACACATTCATGTCCAAGAGTGGGAGAAAAAGAGTCTCACTCTTGGCAGGATGGAAAAAAACAAACTCCAGAAATCCAGCAAAGCTTCTGGGGGACTCACTAGGTTAGGAAATTCAGCCTAAACAGAGAATTCTCCCTAACAGGCTTAGGTGCCCACCTGACATTATTTACCCAATCCCCTCATCCCGTTACCATATATACAGATATAGCGCCTATATTAAAGTTACCTATTTCCAAACAATAGAATTGCATGTTAAATTTTGAGTGTTACATGTCAGATTATGATGCGTTTTGAGTATGAAAGTTATGTGTTGTGCGAAGCTCGAGGGAGTTGAAGCGAGAAGGGCTGTCGCACTGCTGTTGATGTCCCTGTTTCCCCATTTTTTTGTACTTGTCATTAAATGGACTCTCCTTTGTCAAACCATTGAGTTGTCCTTATTGATTGGTGTTGGAGTAAGAGACCCTGCACCCCCATCCATCTCGAGGTGCAGCTATCTCGTCTTAAAGTACTGCAGGGCAAAACCCTGACTCTATGGGCTGGCCGGGGGCCCCTCGGTACACTCTCATGCTGGCAGAGCCGGGCATGGCTTCTATGAAGAACCCATATATAAAGAAGGGGTAGAAAAGGCTAGGCATCCTAACATGGAATGGCATGCTAGCAGAGGGTGTGAATTCTTCATCCTCGAGATGTTTATGCCGCTAGAGGGGAACATACAAAGAAAAACATTATCTTATCACAGAGTCAGATCCGCCCCCAAAAAAACATGGCCAAACCTTTCATTACTGACACCCAAATGCCAGATAGCAGACGAGATGGCTGAAGGCTACATTATGGCCATGATGATCTCTAAAATGTACACCTAGATACAACAGAAAAGACAGATAGAGCCACACTCAGCCCTGGCAAAGTGGAACAGGGATCTCTGCAGGAGGACCAAAGGTCTGAGATAAGCAGGCTGATGAGAAGGATATTGCTTAGTGCGAGGCTAGCGACGATACACTACAAGTTCATGCATAGGCTGTGTTATACCCCAGCTAGGCTGAAGACATATGACCCGAACAAATCAGATGAACGCCTCTAATGCTGTACTGCTCCAGCTGTCTCTCTGCACAGAACCTGAATCTGGACCAAACTGATATAGTTCTGGGGGGATGCTAGACCAGAACATAACACAGTCCACATCTAGCTGCCTGCTGGGCTTCATGGCATGAGCAAGAAAGTTAATCATTGTTTCGCTAGGCAAGCCATGCTCTTAGCTTGGAGATGCATTGCATTAAAATGGATTTAGAAAAGACCTCCACTAATTGAGGACTGGCTCAAAGATATGTCACAATTGAGATTGAAAGGGACATTTTGGGCCCAAAAGGGAATCTGAACCCAGCCAGAAATAGTTACGGGGTTCTGCAAAGTAGAGACACCAAAGAATAAGGAGCAGTTAAGATTGTTCCTAGTCATAATAGAATATAATGCCAAATTCATAGAGAATTGTGCAATTAAGGCAGAAGCTTTGAGGGAGTTGTTGTAACAGGGGACAGAATTCAAGCGGCATGAAAGAGTTGATAAGGTATTCTGTAATCTAAAGGAAGAGGTAGCAAATACGCCTACACTGTATTGATTGGATCTGGAGGCTAAAACAATTGTGGCTGACGATGCCTGTGTGTAGCGGTTGGGGGCAGTATTGAGCCAGATTGAGGATGTGGTGAAGTTCCTGTAGCAATCGCATTTTGAACTCTGGGGGAAAATCAAATATTCAACTATAGAAAAAGAAGCATAAGCATGCTAATATTTCAGAATATTCGTCCCGGGAGGATAGCTCAGCGGCAACGTGCTCTCCTTGGAAGCAAAAAGACACGAAGCAACACAGGTTCGATCCCCGGGTCTGCGTGTAGAAACCTCTGGGTATTTAAGCGTGTTATAAATATGCAACTAAGACCAAAATACAAATACGCAACTAAAAAACAAACAATTCCTGTAACAGCGCCTTGATGCCTGCGGGCTGTGTGAGCGCTTTAAAAATGCTAATAAATAAATAGAATGTTCTCATGGGCTACCATACACCATTAGCGGTGATCACAAACCCTTATTACATTTCAGGGTTCAGGTTTGGCTACTCCATGCATAGCAAGGTGGTTGGCGGCAATGAAGGAACATCATTTTAAAGTTGAATATATTTCCTTTCGACATACTCCTGTGGCTCATTGTTTATATAGGATACCAGATAGTGAGGGTGGATATGTGGAGGCAGTGGAGTAACTTTACTGAAACTGTTGAGGGGGACATGACAACTGAAGAAAAGGGGTGGGGTGGAGGAAGGGTGGATGGTGGCTCTGAGGGATAACGCTAAAGTACGACACCACAGTCCCTTGCCGATACTCTGTCATAACTTGCATAAGACTGGTGGCGTATCTTTAAAATTACATTCTAAAGACACGCCATTCTTCTGAAAGTTTAGAATTCACTGCATTGACAACAGTAAAAAGTGACAGTCTAGCCAATTAATAACACATACCATGCTGGCTTTATCAAGATGCCCAGAATAAAGTCAAGTCACAGTAAGAAAGGGCTAGACTGGCTGCCCCAAAATGCCAGTCTGAGAATAGCTATGTAATATTTCATATTTGCCCTCTCGAGGCCCATAAACAAATGCTGCACCTGACAAGTGCCTCTCGCACACACATATACATACATACATACACACACACACTCAAAATCCATACCCATTCACCATGGACGGCATCAGGGCCTTTCAACCTTTTCAAATAGAAGGGACCTCGAACATCAGGGGTGGCACCCAGCAACTGCCCCCGTGTTGCCAGTCAGCACTCAGCGGTCTTGTAACACAGCAATATATTAATTTCTCTCTATTTTCGTTCTGAGGCTTAAAATGTGCATGCAGCGCTCGCATTACTAAGTGCATTCTCTCTTCCTACAGGATACACCGAAGTGTTATCACCTCATTGCCTTCTAACACTGGTCCTCCATATCAGCCACTTTCTGACAAAGAAGGGTTTAGAGCTCTTCAGTGGGTATTTAGGGTTTAAGCTCCCTGCTGGCTGATCGCCTCGAGATAATTGGCGGCTATTAACCTTATCTTTGTCACCACTGCAATTATTATTATTTATTTATTTGATTTATTGATTTATAGTACTCCAGCAATATAGGAATCCTTATTGAAATATGTCAAACAATAAGAGTACAAATGTTGCATTATTTTCACCCCATCTTGAAGACTACAAATACCAGAATGCAATTCCACAAAAGTCTAAAGAATGGCTTGTAGGCTGTCTATGAAGACTTAATCATGACAAAAGATAAGGCAATATGCTAACCTTTTGCATCATTTGACAAAGGCATGCTTTATATGATGCAACTGAATTGTGACATTGTCAGGCCACCAGCCAGGGTGAGGGACTGAGCCGCACTGGGTATACCGCTGGGTATACCTGCTGCCCGCTTAATTTAATGGACGCCCCAGCCAGGCTCGCACTGTCCAATTACTTATGCAGCAGCTGCAATGTGGTCCCCCTTCCCCTGCCAAAAGATGTGGGGACAATTTGGCAGGCCACAAATGTTGGGGGGGACTTGTCCTCCCTGTCCCCCCTATAATTACGCCCAAGAATGACAGCACAGGGAATAAGAAACGAATGCATGAGAGGGAACGAAGGGCAGTGGCAGGGGTCGGGAGAAGCACTGTAGGGGGAGCAAAAAGAAATACATTGCCGAACAAGAGAGAATACAAAAATATATTTGATGAAAGCTAGGCCAGCAACAGTACAAAGGAGCATTGTAAATTTAAAGTAACAAGTGACAGTGCAAATGGGGTTGAAGGAGTGGCAGGGCAAAGGCAGCTGGAGCAACAGCACAAGGAGGGAATGAGAAACAGTGCAAGGGGGAAGGAGCAACAATGCAAAGATGGATGGAATGACAGCACAAGGGGGAAGGAGCGACAGCGCAAAGGGGAAGGATCGTCAGCACAAGGAGGAAGGAGTGACAGAGCAAGGGGGGAGGAGTGATAGAGCAACAGGAATGAGCTACACCGCAAGTGGGATGGAGCGACAGCACATGGGGCAGGAGCACCAGTGCAATTGGGAGGGAGGGACAGAGTGACTGCATAAGGGGTTATGAGGACAGCGCAAGGGGGGGTGGCAAATGGCGGAGGAGGGACAGCACAAGGGGGAAAGGAGCAACAGCGCATGCAAGGAGTTCATCTGTTGGATATAATTGCAGCCTTATGTTGTAGTTGTCCTATATTGTTGTTTTGATCTCAATGGGGCTAATTTTCGGCCCAGCGTAGCATAAGCAAAATGCGTTAAAGGCTTTTATACATTTTGCTTACGCCACGTGCCATTTTCAATCACTTCTATAGCAGTTAGGAGGGGCATGACACAACTTTCCACCATAGAAAGATGGCTTGCAAATGCAGACTTAACGTTCGGTGTGAGGCTGCAAGCATCCATCTCTGACTGTGGGACACTGGCTCTCGGGCTGTTATTGTTTATTAATGAACTTACTGAGAGGTGAATCTATGATGGCCAGCAGGATAGCTATGAGGGAATGTGTATGTCTTGGAAGGAAGATAACATAGAGCAACTCAGGTTAGACGCGCGGTCCCGCACTTAGAGACTGGTCTCCAGTAATTAGCGTGATATAAAAGATTAATTAATTAATTATGATGGACTGCCTTATTTGGGAAATGGTTTGTGTGGGGCTCAAAGGATACTCTCCTCTGTTGCAGGCAAGGGCTTGTGCACGATTTACTACTAATCCAAGGAGGCAGGATGATTTGGACCGAGGGAAACCACCTTTAGGATGTAAGCGGTTCCGGGCGTGCATGAGGTAGTCACCCCCGAGAGACATGTGGGTAACATTCACATGGCCACCAACTGTTAGTGACACATACAATGGCTGTTGCCAGGCATGGTTTCACGTGGCAGCGTACTTTCAGATTGGGACCACTGCATGTCCAATAGATACTGAACGTAGAAGCATTTAAGTTCTCAATGAGGGCACAAAGGATTCAGAAACATCATGTATGTGTTGGAAGGCAGATCCGTTCTTGTTCCTGGAAGGATCATGCTTGCATGCCGGTCTTTTTTCCAGTATGTTCCATGCAGTGGTCTTACGATTTGGGACATCCCTGCCACCTCTATGAGGTCTCCTCTCAGACTGCTCAGATCCATCGTCCAAAGGTCGTGCTCATATTATGCTGATGCATCCATGTCAAAACTTCTTCCAGTGTAACAAAGAATAATGCCTTTTCATCTTGCAATACCTTGAGTTTAGCCAGGAATAGGAGCACATACAATATCTGAGCACAACTCAGCATGAATTTGACCCTCTCAAAAGTCCTGCGTCTTGATTGCACTTGCCATTCCTGTTGCCCCCTCTGAGTACTTCTCCCTCTCGTCAGTACTGAAGTATCAGTTCTTTATCTCTGTAGCTCATGGTCCTCGTGATGATAGATCATGGAGGTGCACCAGGTGGGAGTCTCTTTAGTAGTGCACGATGTGCCCTCTCCACCATGAACCCTTGTGATAATTTCCCAGGCCTTACTGATGGCAAGAGTAAATTCTCCACATAGTGTGTGGGGTCTGCACCCTCTTCATACTCCGGAAGGGCAATAATGCATATATTATTCCTCCTTGCTCTGCTCTCAGCATCCTCTGCTCAATATTCCAATGTCTTGGTGTGACCATTATGTTCTATCATCTGTCCCTCAGAGTGGTGACCAAAGCCACAATCTCAGTGACATCCTTTTCCTAGGTAGTAACTTTCTCTGAGAGGTTGCAGAAATGTTGGCGCGGAAGTGAAACATCCAATCTAATTTCGCCCACTTTCATTTCCAGTGACTCACTTAGTGCTGCTATTGCAACCAGTAGCATTTGATCTGATCCACCATGATGCGTGTATCCTAGGGTCTCTAATGCTGTTTGTGGTGTCCACTCTGGTGAGGCCATGGTCTTCTGGGACTGACCCCTCAGCGTAAAACACGCAGTTTTGCTCTGTTTGTGCTGTGAGGCGGGCTTCCGTGAAGGGATGTTCATAAATAAGTACAGTGTGGTGTGGCTTGGGAAGTAAAGATATTAATGCCTATGTTCGTCACCACAGGAAGGGCAGCAATCAATGTCACCCAGCAGGCTCAAACCAAAACATTGTGGGTGCATCACCTGTGGCATATCCAAGTCTGGGTCTACAATGATGTTTCCACCCCCTTCCAGCATAAACGAGGTGACAGACCAGGCTGTGGGCAGAAGCGACAATACAAAGGTGCAAGGCACCAAATACATAGCACTCAAGTGTGCAGGCAGGTCAGTCAACTGTTCTGCTCTGACCACCCTTCCAGCAAAGGTAATCACTGCCATGTCCCGGGAACAGCACTCGCCCCGCAGCACACGTAGCATACATGGATTACAGTGGCCATCTTTGATAGGAGGCCTCAGAATCCGTGGGTGAGGATGCTATTGAAGCAAACAAAACGATGGTCCTGGACTATAATTCCCCCAAATTCTATACAGGAACTGCACCCACGTCTCCTACATCTGGCGCTGGGTCAAAATCAACGATCTACTGATTTTGGCGACAAATCGGTGCATTGGATTGGGAAGTCCTTGGGGAGCAGAGCAGGGTTACATCCGCTCGCTCCAACTGCTAAGCTACACTCACCTCCCCTCCACAATAATTATTAGAATAATTCTTTGTGCAATTTGAACAGTAATTTGCTTTTTCAGTATTCCCTAATTATTTTTCAGCTTATAGTTTACTAAGAAAACCTGAAAACACCCATAGCATGTCATCACTTCAATGTTTAGTCTATCAACGGGTTATAAAATATCAGGGTCTTGTTAGACTAGGAAAATTAGCCAAGGCTCAAATATCTAGATTTAGCCAATATTCACTTGATTGCCTCATAGGTGACCAATGGTCGTAAGGGAATTACAGAACATAGGCACGATAACAGTGCTTGTGGTCCCATTTGAGCTTTCAAAGTCCAGCCCCTTCTAGACGACCAACAATATTTTCCTTTGCTTTTGGGCAAATCTGAACAGTAAGTTTTAATTGTAGGGCATTTTTAGGCAATTTTAGGAGGGTTCATATTTCATTTTTAAAAAGTAAGTGCACTGGCAGGGAGGTTGAAACTCAACTTTCTAGGGTGGTCCCTTCCTTCAAAGTGGAGGTTCTGATCTTCTTCACTGCTAATAATCTAGGTATGAATTTCACACAAACACGGTTATAAGCTTAAATATAGCACAGTACATCAGTACGCACTGGGCATCATCGCATCCCGACCTTTTACTAATTCTTAATTCTTAATAATGTCAATCAGCACCTGTTATTGTACATTATCTTATTAATATTCATATTATTTCTTGAAACCTTCTACTAATAAAAATATCAATTTGGTAGTTGAGATGATCTGCAGAAACAAGTGCCGGAAATAGTTCTTTGTTTAGTGTTGGGTTACCTAAATTAGCCAGGGTGAGGGCTGTTGCAACAGCAACACATTGGTGCCATGAGAGTTCAACCGTAGTCTTGCATAATCTAAGATACTTGAATTGCGGTCATTTTGCTTTCAATTACTATCAGAGAAAGATCATTGATGGAGTGGTTGGAACCCACTTCCCACAGCTGCTCCCTTTGTCTTCAAAGTTCCTGGCTTTGAGTATTGGTTAAGGTGTAAAAGTTTTTTTTGCACAACTATTCATACTAATATTATTATTATTATTTAATTTTAATCTTAGCCAATCTGTAGAACGATTTTGGTCATGACAGTATGCATTTGCATTTATAAAATAAAAAGTTAGCAGGCTGTGGGATAGGATCGAACGAAGCTCTGAAATCTGCTCCTTTTTTCTAAGTCGAGTGTCCTATCCTCTACACTACCAAACCTCTAGCTATGGAACGCAAATGATCATATTCACAACTTGGTGTTGATCTGTAATGGTGACTGCCATGAAACAACATGCAAACTGTCATGACACTGAATCCCTATGACTCTCCAGGTAAAGAACTTAGGGCAAGGGGATAGTACCACCACTGTGCTATATCCTATTTCCACATGCAAACACCGTTTCCAAATCTGGGAGTGTGCTTCATGCATGCTGTAGCCTTTTTGTGAGAATGAATTATGATATACCTACCTGTCATCATCAGCAGGTTATATTCCCTCCTGTCCTCTTGCAAATCACTTTTGAGTTGCATTTGGAATCTCATGTAGTCTCTTGTTCCAGGATAGTAAGGTTGGAAACTGGATGCATGCTAGTCCTGTTGTGTCCTACCCCTTTGACAGTGTGCAAGTGCCAGGCGGCTCACAAGGCAACATCTTCTGTTTGTGGTTGTTGAGTGTGCTATTATAAGCATAGCTTCTGATTTGAGGATGTTTGTGGTGAAAGGGTGAATGGCGGGGTCTCCAGGAGGTATTATCTTTTCTGGCGGTTGCGTGGCATGGTGTGGCTCATTAGAGCAGGATCTGAGTCCGTTTGTGAGGTGGACTGAGTAAGGGAGCGGTGATGTCAAGACATGGTTTTACCTTTATTATATTTTGGTTGTTGAGAAATAGAATCAAATACCACAATAATTCAATCAGTTGCAATATAAACTATGATGTCATCTATCAGTAACCAGTAACACATATCTGCAGTCAGCACCCTGTGGCTGAAAGCTGATGTGGTTTACATAATTCAAAGATCCACTTCTTTCTATAGCGCAGGACTTCCCAGGTTGTCTCGGGAGGATTGCTCATTGGCAACGTGCTTGCCTTGAAAGCAAGACAACACAGAGCAGCACCGGGTCAGCGCTTAGAAACCTCTGGGTATCATATCATATCATATCTACTTTCTGTCAATGTAAACCCTACATGAGGATTGGTGGTAGTTTCCTTCTGATGATGTGACACCTTTTACCAAGAACTGGCATAAGGGGTCCCCTACCATCATGTATTAAATCTCTTAGCTATGAATCATACCCTCATACTTCGCGCCTCCTCAAACCCCTTAATTCGCTCCAGTGGTGTAACACACAGTGATAGGCCCCCTGCAAGATGTACTGACATTGCCCCTACCATTTTTGATGTTTAAAGGCATACTCGTGAGTTAGAGAATTAGATCAGAGTTGGGACCGGCGAATAATTGCTGCTCCCCTATTTCACTGTGGTGTTTGTTACACCTTGGCAATACACTCCTTGATGGTCAATAAAACTCTAGAAAGCAATTTAGTCTGATGGTTTGCCATTTTTTTTTACTTGGGCTCCCCGACTTGGCTCCTCCTCCTTTCTCTGTCCTCTTATGTTTAGAGATACCGTTGCTATTGAGTTGCGATTATTTTGGGAATATAATGATTGATGTTCTCTTTAATCGTTTTCTTTTTTCTCCCCACTTTATTTTTCTTTGCACTTCAATGCAATTATAATTTTGTTTATTATGAATGTGTTTTTTGTGCTTTCAATCTCCTTAATTTTCATGTTAAATGTTAATTATGACATTGATCAAATTTTTTCTGTGGTCAAAATAGTGATGGGTGGAAGGTTTTGAATGAAATCTGAACCACTGGCATTGCTCTGGGAAACATTCCACACCACAGTTTTTTAGCCCGTCTGCGCCATATGCAACTCAATCAAGTACTTCTGCCAATGGGAGCAGCCCAGCCTGGACTGCTACGCCTGGTCCCCTGTGAACAGAAAAACACAAGCAACCCCAGACATCTATCGGCCTTGTTGGGCCTCATCATGGAGGTGCAGCTTGGTTCCCTATGGTGCACTGAGCAAGAGACCCACGTCTGGGCATACCCTCTCTCACATAGGAAGACAAACTATAACCCAAAACGTCAGGGGTGGAAGGTTTTGAATTAATCTAAAAAAATTGGCACTGCTTCGGGCAACCTTCCACACCACAGTTTTTTAGCCCATCTTTACCATTGCAAAAGGAGTCCAGTCATATGCAAATCAGTCAAGTACTGCCACCAATGGGAACAGCCCTGCTTGAACTGTTAGGCCAGGTCCCCTCTGCACAGAAACACAAGCAACCCCAGTCATGTTTCGTTCGGCCTTGTTGGGCCTCATCAGTGAGATGCAGTTTGGTTCTCTAATGGCTTAGCATACTGAAACACAATGGTCTGGCGGATTGCCCAGATCTGTGCCAGTGGTTATTATTTGTTCAAAACCTTCCAGCCATCAGGTTTTGGCTTTGCTTTAGTCAACCCAAGTGGGATGGGTATGCCCAGACGTGGGTCCCGAGCCTGCCGGGCTTAGAGATCCAAGCTACCCCTAACTGATGATGCCCAACAAGGCCAAAACCTGTCTGGGGATGCTTGTGGTTTGATGCAGAAGGGATGTGACCCAGCAATTTGGACTGGACTGGCCCTTTTGGGGGGAGGCATGCCTGATTTGCATCAGGTGTTTCCCCTTCTGTAATGGCTTAGCAGACTGAACAAGCATGGTCTGTAAGGTTGCCCAGACCTTTGCCCGTGGGTATGATTTGTTTAAAACCTTCCAGCCATACATTTTAGGTTGCACTTTTTCTGTGGTAACCATTTTATTTGGATGTTTTATTGAATTATTTCACTTTATATAAATATGTGTTGGCAGCCTAGAATAAGACCCAGCAGGTCGATACACGTGTCGGCTGTTTCTCTCATTTTTTACTATGTGTTGAAAAACTCTACTGATAATAAATATCTTTTCATACCTTGTTTTTGATCATGTTCACCATTATTGTGATACTTATTTAGCCAGTGCAGTTTGATAGTAATATTATGTGTTTATCATTTCACTTTTGAGTCTGGTTGGGCACCAGAACTCCCTCCATCACACAAAACTGCAGCAGGCTATTGTCTTTATTTCTCAAGACTGCATAGGATTCCGTTGCTATAGAGCAGGCTTTCTTATTGGCTTCTATAGTATGTGTATTATGTGGGCTCAGTAGTTTGGTCATCTTCAACATCTACTGTCATATCTATGACCACCTTTGAATATTTCTCGTAGAGCTCTTGTAGCCAGCTATGTATTCATACTGAAAACCTCATTATGGCCTCTCAATATTGTGACCTTGAAGTGATCTCCAAATTGATGGTCAAGCATAACCTCCTATTAAGCCTTAATTTCACTAGCCTTTTCACCTGAGGAGCGCTCATGTATTTTCCTTGAACGTGACACTGCTACGATTCACCTGTTTTCTCCAGCTATTGATGGTTTCACATACAATTGAGCATAGTGTCCAGGCATTGTTGCCATTGCTGATGTACATGCAACTTTTCTTAAAATACTGTCAAAAAGAATTATTTTATTTTCCTTGATTACATCATTTAAATCTCCCACACATCTACAATACAGTGGATTACAACTTCCTTTTTCACAATTTACAGGAAAATGTCCAAATTGGAGTTTCTGTTCTCAAATGATTCATACTGGTCCTGAACCAGAAATCGTTAAAACTGAACTAATATTCCTCCTACATGCTCACCATGTCGGTTTCTGCAAGTGTCAGTCATAAAGCCCTGGCTTTTCAATATCTACATGCAACCCCTCACCTCCCTCATTTGCCTTCCCATTCCAATGTTATGCAAATGATCTCCAGATCCTCATTTGCCAGAGACCTAAAATGGAGAACCGTAATGTAATATCAACATGCATCTCCTAAATCCTCAACAGGATGACAACCAGAAACCTCCACCTTAGATCAGATTTTTCCACCAGTCCATCAACACACCCCTGCCCTTCGATTGACCGTCCACTGTAGGAATATTCCGATTGTAAAAGTCTCGAAATGTTGGGGTTATTTTTGACTTCACTATGTCCTTTGAGCCTGTAGTCAACCCGGTTTGCAACACCGCCATCCTCCGAATCTATGTCCTAAAAAACATTACTCCCCATCAGTGATGTCATCAATGACATTTGTGATGTCATCTTTGATGTCCTGGGTGTTAGTCTTAACAATGCATGTTGGTGGCGGGAGTTATGGTTGCTTAGCTTACCATAACTAGCGAATTTCAGGGGTTTTTCGGTTTTACTTTGAACCATAACGTCCCTTTAACAAAGTTTTTTTTACTGAATTTCATAGGTTTTTATTAGTCCAACATAACCATAACGTCCCTTTAACAAAGTTTTTTCAGTGAATATATATATATATGTTGAGGATTAAAAAGACGTGGATTCGATAAAGTTAAGCTGTGCGCTCTTGACCACTCCTTAATTATGTCAACAGTATGACAAGATTCTGTTATAACTGGCAGTGTTATCACCACACCCTCTAGCTCATCCACTAGGAGCTGGTGAAATTGAGTAAACAAAATTAGAGTGAGTAGGGACCACGCGCTCTTGTTGACACGATACGTTTGTGTAATAGTCCAGAAAATGTCTTGATTGAAAGACTTCTTCAAAACTCATGTGTTTGCTATGAAAAATGAGTTTATTCAAGGTTTGGACAGCCGACACGTGTTTCGACCTCTGGGTCGTCCTCAAGTCTGTATGAGTCCCATATTCCAAATATTTACACATAGACACAATTAAACATGAACAATCAAATGACAGAGTTATCCAATTCCCAAGTGAAATAACAAATAAACAATAAAGCAAATGATTACATTGCATAGGCATTAGTTCTCAATAACAAAACAAAACAAAAATGGATACCACATACCAGTTGTAGCAGGGGCGGGTTCCAATGAATGAAGGTCAGAGCCTGGAGTATTTCAAAGAGAAATAATGATAAATATATCAAATAAATTGAGGTCCAAGTAAAATTGAGATTCACAATTCACCAGGTTAAGCAGCCCAAAGTGAACAGGTATAAAACACAAATGTGTGTTGGCAAAGTGAATGATTGTTCCTGAATAGGAACTAGTACTAAGCATCGCTCTATTATAATATGATGGATGGGCCCTGTGCAAAAAGAAAAAGAAAATCAAAACAAAAATAAATGTAAACTCTGTAGGAATTGCCACCTGGAGTGCTTTGCTTGATAGACCAGAAAATGAATTAAATATCATCAGGTTCTGTAAATGTGCGTAAAAGAAAACCAGTGCTGACCAAAAACCACCACATATCCAGCCAAGTTACTTAAAATTAAAAGAAAACATTCTTCTGCAACTGACAATTTCCAGTTCAAATACTACAAATGAATAAAACGTGCATCGCATCATGAACTCTTCTGACATGAATGTATAAGCATCAGAGGCTGTGCATATTGTCCTGAAATTGCAAGAAAACCGCAGCATACCTTCAAATTATGTTGCTGTCCCCTCATTCAGGCAAAAGCATAGAATCAATTCAAATGCCAGAAATTTTTAACATCCCTCCAGTGGGTTCACAGCGTCAGTACTTCAGACAAAATGAATAACCTAGATTCAGAAGAATGAAGAACCTATATTGGTCTCTAGCAGTCAAACTTGCGCAATATACACGCGCCTTGAGTAATTGTAATCACATATTCCTGACACCATGTGTACATAAATAAAATGACACCAAGTGTTCATACAGAAATGACTCCCATAGCCAGATATTCAACTTACCTGTCAATCGGTATAGGACACAAAGTTAAATGGGCCAGATCCCCGCCATCAATTGTAAAAGAAGCTCAATCCGCCATTACCTATTAACAAGTAACCGGCCAAGACGTCACAGAAGTGATGTAGGTAACGGCATGAAGTCACGCGCAACCCGCGTCTGACGTCATGAATGTAAACAAAGAAAGAGCGATTCAAAAATATGTATAAGCACGCGTGCATCAGACATTCTTGGATACAGAGTACTTAGCATTTTTCATTATTGACACGTATACAAGACAAGGGCAAATAATACCTGTCCCATCAGATGAAATGATGAGTATGGCAAAATCAAAAATTAAATGCACATGTCCATTAGCCTATCAGCTATCAATTACAAGCATGGACCAGGTGACAATTCCTATTGTCTCAAAAGCAATATGCTGTACTCTGGAAAATAGGTCGTTATTACACAACAAATAATTGATCACATATCTCAAAGACCCAGACACTGATCATGTGACTAGGTGCTTATCCCAATGGCGCCCAATGAGTATAATGTTCCGTTAGTCATTATACTTACTATAGCAAATGTCCCAGATTGTTCATTTCTTTAGATTACATGGAAGTTATACTCCAAATAAGTAAATTGATCATGAATCTGTACCTAAATGACTGGCAGTAAATAAAATTATACAAAACATCCCAATATTGTCATGAGTATATATCTGCCATAATAATATTAAGAATCCATTGTATCCAATGAAATATCTTCATAAATAGCATTCAAAGTCTGGTTGTAGATCACATGAAAAGTTCTCTACACAGTATTGTAAAGCTGATGCCATTCATTATTAAAATCAAGTATTGACGGAATATAGTGATGCTGCCTGGGTAGATTAACGAAACACATGCATCTCATGGTCAAAAACAAGGTATGAAAAGATATTTATTATCAGTAGAGTTGGATATTACCCCCACATTTGCTCCTGTTCGCTTGCATTAGACCCACAAATCTAAGGCTAGCTTTATCGCTCATTTGGTGCACCAATTGCCAGTGAAGGGCTAAAGGTGATATGGCCTCCGGAGCCCGGAGACTGGCTAGGTGTTCCATGATCCTAAATCTCAACTGACGAATTGGGCTGCCAATGTACAGTTTACCAAGCGAACAGGAGCAAAAGAGGGGGTAATATCCAACTCTGACTCAGACAGATGGAATCTAAACTTATCTGTTTTCTGAGATGTACTGAGAGGGGACTCAACATTGACCATGAGATGCATGTGTTTCGTTACTCTACCCAGGCAGCATCACTATATTCCGTCAATACATGATTTTAATGATGCATGGCATCAACTTTACAATACTGTGTAGAGAACCTTTCATGTGATCTACAACCAGACTTTGGGCCTCATCACGACTTTGGCGGTAACCCTTAAATCCGGCGGTAGCGCTATTACTGCCGGATTTAAGGGTCCGCCAAATCAGGACTTCGGCGGATTTCGCTCCAGCTCTGAGCTGGGGGGAAATCCACCGAAAATTCACGCTCATACCGCCGGCGGGGAATCCGCCAGCGGTGGTATTAGCGTGAAATTTCCCCATTGAGCCCAATGGGGAATGGGGCTTTCCCGAATGGGCTCAATGGGGAATGGGGATTAACATTACTGCCGAACTCGTGATCCGGTGCTATTAGCGCCAGTTGAGTTCGGCAGTAGGGCAAATAGTGCCGGCGCTAATAGCACCGGCGTTACCGCCCAAGTCCTGATGTGGCCCTTTGTATGGTATTTATGAAGATATTTCAGTGGATACAACGGATTCTTAATATTATTATGACAGATATATTCTCATGACAATATTGGGATGTTTTGTATAATTGTATTTACTGCCAGTCATTTAGGTACAGATTCATGATCAATTTACTTATTTGGAGTATAACTTCCATGTAATCTAAAGAAGAAATTAACAATCTGGGACATTTGCTATAGTAAGTATAATGACTAATGGAACATTATACTCATTGGGCGCTTTTGGGATAAGCACATAGTCACATGATCAGTGTCTGGGTCTTTGAGATATGTGATCAATTATTTGTTGTGTAATAACGACCTATTTTCCAGAGTACAGCATATTTCTTTTGAGACAATAGGAATTGTCATCTGGTCCATGCTTGTAATTGATAGATGATAGGCTAATGGACACGTGCATTTAATTTTTGATTTTGCCATATGTTGTAGTGATTCATCAGAGATAAGTGGAGAATGCCCTCCATGATGTTTCTCTCCTGTGTGCTGGATCTAAGTATGATGTCATGGAATGTTGATGACAATGTTCTTGGTTGATTATCTGAGAGTTCTAATTTGGTCAGTTGGGGAGAGAGCTGAAGGAGAGGAGTCTCTACATGTTGGGGGTCTTCTTCCTTTGTCAATTACTAATAAAACCTTTAATATATCTTACCTGTCTGCGCCAGCCTCTTCATAACAATGGCGACGAGGATGGGATGATTTGGCCACAGCGGATAGGTGAAAGGAGACCTCCAGCAGCCAGCCGTGTTTGTTTTGCTCCTGAAGGCCGCTGAGAGACCCACCCTGAGAGACCCCAGAGCCCGGCGAAGAGGAGCGGCGCTCCCACCCCAGCCAGCAGGAGCCGCGATTCGCCGTGGGCTGCTCCGCATCATCTGTGCGTCGAGCGGGCCCTAGCGCGAACGACGGGACGTCCGTCGAGGCCCATCGGTGTGAAGTGGCCTGCAGAGGGATGATCCGTGCTGCCCCAGAGCCCGTGTGAACAGAGGGGACGGTCCCGCCCCAGCCAGCAGAAGTCGCGGGTCGCTGTGGGCTGCTCCGCATCCTCTGTGCGTTGAGCGGCCCCCCAGCGCGACGGACGACGTGGCCATCGGGCGGCCGCCTACCAGTGGAAGTGCCGTCTGGGGACGTGCTGGCCGGGCGTCATCGGCTTGGGGGAAGCTTGCTCCGCTGGTCCCAGGCGTTGAGCGGCCACCATACCCCTGCGGCCACTGCCAAGTAAGTGCATGTTTCTGTCACGCCGCCGCGGATCCCTGCACGGGCCAACCCACGATTTGTTTGTGTTTCAAGCAGGAATGAACACGGTTCGAGCTGAAGTACCGTATTCCTCATAATAGAGGGACAGGTCATCAGGAGGGGGCAGCTTATCTACCGTAACACATGTAATAGAGAGTAAACCACAACTGATACAGTGCTGTTTTGGGCACAGTGTTACTGCGAGTCATTTGAGTGGGTGGAAAGTGAACTGTGGAAGCAAAAAGGGGCTCCTGACAGCAAAGTTATCCCTGCATCAAAGAGGAAAACCCTGTTGTGACAGCAAGCGCGCTGGGCTTAAATTACTAGTGCATATAAAAGAAAAAAAAAAAAACTCTGTTCTGAAATAGAACTGTGACCCTGAGACATGGCAGCTTTACCTGGCATATCTGGACCACCCACATTTATGCCCACGCCGGGAGCGGCAAAGATTGCTTGGCCCCAATGGCGCAAGGGTTTTATGCATTATATGAAGGCGGCCGGGGGAACGGCATATTCCAGCGAAAGGAAATTAGCGTTGTTACTTCATTTTCTGGGTTATGAAGGCCAAAGAATTTTTGAGACTCTCCCTCATTTAACAAGTGATGGAAGCGGGGATGAATTGAATGATTTCGAGTCAGCTTTGATAAGACTAGATAAACATTTCAATCCAAAAAGAAGCACGATCTTGGAACGTTACAATTTCCGTATGCGCATGCAAGCCCAGGGGGAGTCTGTGGAAGACTATGTAACTGCCCTCCGTCATCTGGCTCTAAACTGTAAATTTCAAGGAAGTTTTGATGAGCACATTCGCGATCAATTCATGACGCATTGTCGGTCTAATAAGATACGCGAGGAACTGTGGCTGAAGGACGAGCCGAATTTGGACGAGGTATTGGACTTAGCCAAACGTGTGGAACATTCGTTGGCATGTGTAGCCAAGCTATCGAAGGCTGAAGGAGGAGATTCTAAAGAAGCCAAGCCGGAAGTATTGAAGGTGAATGAAGGGAAGACCAAGAGGAAGGGAAGAAACAAACAGAAGGAGAGGAGCAATGTAGAAGAAAGAAGAAATCAAGAATCAACGCAAAGAGAAGATAAAAAGGATGAGAGATTGTGCTATAGATGCGCCAGTGCGACCCATTTTGCTTCTTCAGTGGTGTGTCCAGGGCGGAAGGCGATCTGCAATAAGTGCAAAAGGAGAGGACACTTTGGGACGTGCTGTAAGAATTATCAATTTGGCCAAATGAATCAAAGGAAAGTTCTATATGTGAATGAAGAGGAAGAAGGGAGGTCATCAGAAGATGACACTGTAATGACTTTGCAAAATGTCATTGTTAACACTGTTAATGTTATTGGTAGGGATGATATCCCGGATGATTGTGAGCGCCCATATACTGTTGTGACGGTGAACGGATGTAAAGTGTCGATGATGGCTGATTCGGGGTCAAAGATCACTTTGATATCCAAAAGCGCATTTGAGGATGAAATGAAAGGGGCAGTGTCGACATTATTGGTGCCAGACATAAGTCCAGGGGGGTACAACCAAGAAAAGATTGATTTGCTGGGGTATGTCTGGAGTAAGTTTGAATTTAAAGGACGATGCTGTGAGGGGAAGGTGTATGTGACAAAGAAGGGCCAATCTTTGCTAGGATGGAGAGAGCAAAAGAATTTGGGAATCAGATTGGATCCAAACCATCCTGATCAAGTTTTACATGTAGCGGAAGGGTGTTCGACATATAGCAAGTATGTGAGAGAGCATGGGAAGGTATTTGATGAGACGTTGGGAAGGGTGAAGGGATTTCAGCATCAGATATTGTTGAAGAGAGGCAGTGTTCCCACCGTGGCGAAACTCAGACCCGTCCCTTTAGTCTTAAGGGACAAGGTAAAGAAGGAATTGGAGAAACTTCTCAAGTCAGGTGTGATTGAAAGAGCAGGGGGGGTCGAGTGGGTTTCCCCGGTCGTCATTGTGAAGAAAAGTTCAGGGGATCTGAGGTTGTGCGTTGATATGCGCGAGTTGAATAAGTGTATATTGGTGGATAGGCACCCACTACCCAACATGGGTGAATTGTTAACCATGGTGGGTGGAGGGAAGTACTTTTCTAAATTGGATATGACGTCAGCCTATCATCAAGTGGAGTTGGAGGAGGGATGTAGGAAAGTCACGGCGTTTGTGACACATGAAGGTGTGTTTCAATTCAGGAGGATGCCCTTTGGGTTAGCATCCGCTTCTTCAGTGTTCCAGAAGATTATGGATCGTTTGTTGAAGGGGGTGAAGGGTGTTTTCTGTTTCCAGGATGATGTGCTGGTGAGTGGAGTGACATTGGAGGAGCATGACAGGAATTTGGATGAGGTGTTGAAGATATTCGAGGAAAGAGGGATCACACTTAAGGAGGAGAAATGCAAATTTGCTGTGACTAAAGTGGACTATTTGGGACATGAAGTGTCGGGGAGTGGTATCAAACCCAAGGAGGAAATGGTGAATGCCATAAAGAGGATAGAAAGACCGATTGATAAGAGTGAATTACGCTCTTTTTTGGGAATGACAGAATTTTACCAGAAATTTGTGGTAAATTATGCTGACAAGGTGCATGAGATGAGAAAAATTCTGAGGAAAGGTGCTGAGTTTGCATGGAATAGTCAGTGCGAGGCGGAATTTAAAGGTATAAAAGAAGAGATAAACTTAGCCCAACCATTAGGTTGCTTTGACACAAGAAAGCCATCCATCATCACAGTGGATGCCAGTGAGTGTGGCTTAGGTGCGGTTTTATCTCAGAAACAAGACGATGGGTCTGAGGAAGTGATTGCCCATGCATCGAGGGGCCTCAAGGGAGCGGAAGTGAGATATTCTGTTCTCGAGAAGGAGGCGTTGGCATGTTTCTGGGCAGCGGAACGATTCAAAAACTTTGTGTGGGGTGTAGAGTTCGTAATTCGGACTGATCACAAACCACTTAAAGCCATATTTGAGAACAAGGGCCTTGATAAGGTTTCCCGCAGGGTGGCAGGATGGGTCACCAGAATGCAAACACATTCTTTCAAGATGGAGGTCATTCCTGGGAAGGACAACGTATTGGCTGATAATCTGTCGAGGATGAGAGTAAGTGATTCTGGAGTTGTGGAAGATGAAGAAATGGAATTGGTGTTTGTCAACACAGATGGTATAGTGTCCAAACAGGAGTGGTTGGAAGGGATGAGGAGCGATGAGAATATGCATAAAATAGTTCCGTATGTTGTTTCTGCTGCATGGCCGAAGAAAGTGGAAATAGCGGAAGGCGCGAGGCCGTATTGGGAAGTGAAGGATGAATTGTCGGTCATCGGCAGGGTATTGTTCAGATGGGGAAGGGCTGTGGTTCCAGTTGGATTGAGGAAGAGAGTGATAGAGTTGGCACACAGTGGCCACATAGGAGTTACCAAAACCAAAAGTGTATTGAGGGAAGATTATTGGTGGCCGGGTTTTGACAGGGAAATAGAAAATTGTTTAGAAAATTGTCAGTTTTGTATCAGGAGTGGGAAGGGATCGGTAGCTAAGAAGCAACCGTTTGTGGACGTAGGTCTTCCGTCCAGGATATGGAGTGATCTCGCAATGGATATCCTGGGTCCTGTGGAATTGGGGTATGGACGTGGAAAATTCGTAGTGCTGGTGGTGGATCTGTTCTCCAGGTGGGTGAATTTTAAAATTGTGAGAGATGTGACAGGAGAAAGCATGATAAAAACTTTGCAGGAGATATTTTCCAGTGAAGGTCTACCGGAGAGTCTGTTGACGGATAATGGTCCCCAATTTGTGGGTGGAAATTTCACCAACTATTTAAGGAAGTGTGGAGTGCGTCATAAAAGGACTTCATTATATCATCCTGAATCCAATGGTGTAGTTGAAAGGATGAATAGGTGTGTGATGGAGAGTATTCGCATGGGGGAAGAATGCGGATTGGACAAGTTGGCTGTGATACAGAATAGGATCTGGGCCCTAAGGATGGCGCCTCATTCTACGACAGGTTTGTGCCCGTTTGAGCTGATGAGAGGCAGGAAGCCCTATTCCATGGCGTGTCCGCCGTGGCTTGGCAGGAGTCGGGAAACAGATCTGGTTATTGATGAAGTAAGAAAGTCATTGGTGAGAAAGAAGTCTGAATGGGTGGCGCGTGAAAACTTGAAGAGAGGTAAGAAGGTGTTGCGCGTAGAGTGTGGAGATTGGGTTAGGATCAAGAAAGGAATTGTGAAGAAGAAAGGAGAGTCTCTTTATTCGGATCCAGTCAGAGTTGTGGCGGTCATGAAAGGGGCCGTACGTGTGACTGGAGGGCAAGTATGGAATAAAGAGAGGATTGCTGCGGTCAAGAGAGGGCATATGTAGTATGTGTGTGAGGACTGGACCAATTTATGTGAGTTATTGCGGTCATCTACGTGACACCTTTGAGTTATGGGTGTGATTGGATGTTAGGTTATATAAATGAAGTTAAAAAAAAAAAAGGGGAAGATGTGTTGTAGTGATTCATCAGAGATAAGTGGAGAATGCCCTCCATGATGTTTCTCTCCTGTGTGCTGGATCTAAGTATGATGTCATGGAATGTTGATGACAATGTTCTTGGTTGATTATCTGAGAGTTCTAATTTGGTCAGTTGGGGAGAGAGCTGAAGGAGAGGAGTCTCTACATGTTGGGGGTCTTCTTCCTTTGTCAATTACTAATAAAACCTTTAATATATCTTACCTGTCTGCGCCAGCCTCTTCATAACACCATACTCATCATTTCATCTGATGGGACAGGTATTATTTGCCCTTGTCTTGTATACTTGTCAATAATGAAAAATGCTAAGTACTCTGTATCCAAGAATGTCTGATGCATGGGTGCTTATACATATTTTCGAATCGCTCTTTCTTTGTTTACGTTCATGACGTCAGACGCGGGTTGCGCGCGACTTCATGCCGTTACCTACATCACTTCTGTGACGTCTTGGCCGGTTACTTGTTAATAGGTAATGGCGGATTGAGCTTCTTTTGATGGCGGGGATCTGGCCCATTTAACTTTGTGTCCTATACCGATTGACAGGTAAGTTGAATATCTGGCTATGGGAGTCATTTCTGTATGAACACTCAGTGTCATTTTATTTATGTACACATGGTGTCAGGAATATGTGATTACAATTACTCAAGGCACGTGTATATTGCGCAAGTTTGACTGCTAGAGACCAATATAGGTTCTTCATTCTTCTGAATCTAGGTTATTCATTTTGTCTGAAGTACTGACGCTGTGAACCCACTGGAGGGATGTTAATAATTTCTGGCATTTGAATTGATTCTATGCTTTTGCCTGAATGAGGGGACAGCAACATAATTTGAAGGTATGCTGCGGTTTTCTTGCAATTTCAGGACAATATGCACAGCCTCTGATGCTTATACATTCATGTCAGAAGAGTTCATGATGTGATGCACGTTTTATTCATTTGTAGTATTTGAACTGGAAATTGTCAGTTGCAGTAAGAATGTTTTCTTTTAATTTTAAGTAACTTGGCTGGATGTGTGGTGGTTTTTGGTCAGCACTGGTTTTCTTTTACGCACATTTACAGAACCTGATGATATTTAATTCATTTTCTGGTCTATCAAGCAAAGCACTCCAGGTGGCAATTCCTACAGAGTTTACATTTATTTTTGTTTTGATTTTCTTTTTCTTTTTGCACAGGGCCCATCCATCATATTATAATAGAGCGATGCTTAGTACTAGTTCCTATTCAGGAACAATCATTCACTTTGCCAACACACATTTGTGTTTTATACCTGTTCACTTTGGGCTGCTTAACCTGGTGAATTGTGAATCTCAATTTTACTTGGACCTCAATTTATTTGATATATTTATCATTATTTCTCTTTGAAATACTCCAGGCTCTGACCTTCATTCATTGGAACCCGCCCCTGCTACAACTGGTATGTGGTATCCATTTTTGTTTTTTTTTGTTATTGAGAACTAATGCCTATGAAATGTAATCATTTGCTTTATTGTTTATTTGTTATTTCACTTGGGAATTGGATAACTCTGTCATTTGATTTTTCATGTTTAATTGTGTCTAGTTATGTGTAAATATTTGGAATATGGGACTCATACAGCCTTGAGGACGACCAGGAGGTCGAAACACGTGTCGGCTGTCCAAACCTTGAATAAACTAATTTTTCAAAACAAACACATGAGTTTTGAAGAAGTCTTTCAATCAAAACATTTTCTGGACTGTTACACAAACGTATCGTGTCAACAAGAGCGCGTGGTCCCTACTCACTCTAATTATGTATATATATATGTTGCTTTTTATTTTAATTCCCTTTGTTAGATGTTTCATTCTTATGTGTTTTCCTCCCCTATTCCATCGCCCTCTTTCCGTCCCCCGAAACAGCCCTTTTTAGGGTTGCCTTTTAAGTTACAAAAATAGATAAAATTGAACACAGATTGTAAAAATATAAATTGTTATTTATTTTATGCAGTTTCAGTAATTCAAATCTGCCAATTGTCTGTTTGTTTCCGTGGTTACACTGTTAACAGGGGCAGTAGTTTAGCTGCAAACAAAAGCCCTCCAGTCAATGCTCATGTTAGTTCGCATTTAAAATCCTGCAATTCATTTGCTGATGCTGTAGCTGTGGCTACAAATAATATTTAAAAACATGCAACTTTGTGTAAGGAATAACAAAACCCTTCAAATTCAAGTAAAAAAACGTTTGGTGCAGGGAAGTTAAGGTGAACAATACTGTGTAACAAAACCCTTGAAAATCAAGGAAAAAACATAAGTTGTAGGGACGTTAAGGTGAGAACCTAATGCAACAAAACCCTGGAAATTCAGTTAAAGCCACCTTAACTTTGCGCCACCTGTTGCGCAGACTGTGACCACAATGGTGACATCACAGATCACATTATTTTTGATAGGGATGCGTTCATCCTATATCTCATTGTTCTTTATTCCAGGTTCTAAACAAGACTTTGGGCCTCATCACGAGTTGGGCGGTATCCGGGCGCATCTACTGCAGAGCGTTATTTGCATTAATGCCATGAGTTGTGGCGTAGACAATGCCCCATCACGACTCGGTGGGCATGCACACATGGCCCGGGCATTAACACAAATACCATTCAGCAGTAATAGTGGCTGGAAATCCCAAAACATAGAGAACATTGCGTTAACGCCAGTGGTAAGCGCTATTAGCATGCGCTAATATCGCACAGTATTAACACTGCAGGAAATGCGTCGCCACCGGAACGGGAAACAAAGCGTGGCCATTTTGGAAATCATAATATACCTAAAATCGGAGCCCATGGAAGCCATCCACTCCAACAAATTGCAATAAATGTCCCAGGAGCGTGTGAGGGGCAAGTCTGCAGTGGATAGGCTGTGCAAGCCCAAGTTCTCGGACTCTGAACTCACAATACTGGTGGAGGAGGTGATTTCCCACCAGGATGAACTCTATGGTCCCCAACAGAAGAAGAAGGGGTCACAGCGGCGTAACTGCATCTGGGAAGACATCAGCAAGAAGGTCACTGGAGCGGGCCGTGTCCCCAGGGATGGTGAGGACAGCAGCAAGTGAATTAACGACCTGCAGGTCCGGGTGTAGGGCCTTCTGTGGCACAGCACAGGAGTGAGAGCATGGTGACCGGGGGAGGGCCACCGTCACCGGGGCTGGCACCATGGCAGGAGCAGTGCATCGCCCTCATAGAAATGGCATCCATTGAGGGAGTGGGAAGAGCAGGGGCAGGCACTGGCACCCAGGAGGCTGCAGGTGAGTCACCACCCCCTTGCAAATTGCATTGTGAATAGGCCACCACTCCATCCACAGTGTGAATACCCGACAGCACTGTGAGTGGGTGCAGTGCGTGGGGTCGACCACAGGCACCCATGACAGCACCATGTTACACACATCCATGGCAAGGGCACAGCATTGTCAGGTGGGCATGGTTAGTACCAGCCCCCCTCACTGACTGCGGCATGCCAGCTGTGCATGTGCATCATATGCATGAAATGACTAGGCCAACAATTCCAAACTCTGTCCCCCCTCACGTAGCATGCCCCAGTAATACCAACACTGCCAAAACAAAACAGGTCAGGCCCAAGCATGAGCGAAACTGATTTGTACAACCCCCCCCCTGTAAGTACTGAAATGCATGATAAAAATTAGAGGTGCTCTGTCCTCATGCCATGCCCTATGTTACCTACAGGCATGCAGGCATTATCCGAGGGCAACATGGATGATGAGGAAGCAGGTCCATCCCAGAGTGCACCCAGATGCGTCTCCAACAGCACCACAACCACAGAAAGGGCCAGCAGGACACGGCAAGGCGGATGACCCACCCCACCCCACCGTAGCAGTGTCACACCTCCTTGACGCACACAAACTACTAGGGCCCCACCTCCTCGGCACACACAAGCCACCAGGTTCACCTCACCAAGCCCGTCCCAAGCCACCGGGTGTTCCCAGGATGTGGAAGTGGCCACAAGTGCAACCACCCGAGAGGAGGGGACATCATTCGGTGAATGGCAGCATGCTGGATCCGTCTTGACACGGATACACAGTCCTGTGCAGCAAATGATCACACCCGAAGGGACCCCTGAGCATGTGGAGACTCACAGTCCACATGTTCGTGCATGCTGCTGCCGTGCACACACACTAGTGGCGGATGACGACACACCCTCATATGGGTTATCTGCTGGCAGTCCCTCCCTCCACGGCAGCCCCACCAGACAGGCCACCACCTCCAGTGACAGCATCCCTACAACACTGCACAGCCCTGCCTGGCACAGAAGCCCTACAACACCGTGCAGCCCTGCCCGGCACAGCAGCCCTACAACATTGCGCAGTCCTGCCTGGCACAGCAGCCCCACACAGGACACATGAACAGGTCCTGCCAACACTGTCATGGCACGCCTGGATGAGATAGAGGTATGCCAGATGAGGACCGAGGGCATGGCCACCGAACACAACCGCCACATCAAGGCCATCAGCAGTGCGATAAGGGGGGCGGCCAAGTCCATGGTGCATGACAATGCATGCACACGTAAGGTCATGGAGGCATGCCCTGCGGCCCTAATAGAGTTTGGACAGCGAGTCTGCGAATTGTGCGAGGGGCAATTTGCACATGCAGAACAGATGCGTGAGTCAAACAATCTTCTCCGCCAGCAGCTGCATTTGACTGCATCGGTGCCATCCACCTCAACCACCCCCACAAAGATGTCCCTACAGGGGTCACCCAGGCATAGGTCACTGAGTCATTTGCAATGCCGCTCACCTGAAGCCGGTGCACGTGGGAAGCGTCAACGTCCATGTTAGACAAACAATGGACTGTTGGCCTGAGGACCGGGCACATGGACCCATGTGCACTGTGTGGGGAGTGCGGGGTATGTGTGCTCGGGAGTTGGTGTGGGAGGTGGGTATGTGTACTGGGAAGTTGGTGGGGTTAGGGGGTTAGTTCCACTATCATTAAAGCCCATTCAAACATGACATAATGCAAGGAGATTCATGATTGCGTACAAGTGTTCTTTATTTTACAAGTGCTGCCCGTGGAATGTGCTCATTCACCATGTTAGAAGAAATTGTCAATCAACACCTGCCTGGCCAACCTCCCCTTCCTCACCCCATCCCTGTGTGCAATAGCCCTGTTACCGGGCACATTTTCATCATCACTCTCATCCCCTGGGGGCTGCTCGTCTACGTCAGGGGGTAGTGGCACATTCCTTCGGCAGCAGATGTTGTTTTTGATCACTTGCTCAGCACTTTCCGCTGCTCCCTTCCCCCTTGCACTTTCCCCCTTCCCTCTCTACTGCACTTGCGCGTTCTCAATGTCGCAGGGCCAAGTAAGATCGTTGGTATGTCCTCCCTTGTAGCCCTCCCTTGCCTCGTCGTGCTCTGAAACACTTGTGTATGGGCGCGATATAAATAAAATATCATATCATATCATAAGTGAGGACAATCTTCCAAACTTTTTCGGGCGCATACATTTGTGCCCCTCCAGTACGGTCCAGGCACCTGAAGCTTCCCTTCAACCATCCAAATGTCCTTTCTATACATATGCGTGTCCTACTGTGGGTTTTGTTGTATGCTTGCTCTGCTGGTGTTTGGGGATTGCGCACAGGAGCCATCAGCCAGGTGAGCTACGGGTATCCTGAGTCACCTGGATGAGATGAAATGAGTACATGAGGCCGATGTCACTTCAATGGGTGTGCAAGGACTACGCACCAATAGACTATGCACTGTGGTCCTCCTTGTGTGCAACAGGGATATGCAATGTGATTGTCTGATTGGTATACATCCATCATCGTTCATGCCATGCATCGTCTGACTCGTACATGCACCCTGTGTGATTAAATGGGCTGTCCTGTGGCGGATGACAGTTTTCTGCACATGGGATGACTGAAGTCGCGCCGGTGGATGTTGCACTATGTGAATGGGTTTGTGTGTGACATTCCTGCTTATGAAGTACAGTCATGTAACCACTTGTACTTGGAATATGGTGTAGTCATGTTCCATGGGTTTGCTCTGCAATGAGCACCATGACCCTTGTAGCCCACTTTCTACCTGCACCGCTTCCTGGGTGTGATTGGCACAATGGTGTATCCAGACCCTCAGTATGAGGGTCCCGTCATGACTGGCTGTTCAGGGCCAGTGGTCATTTGTATTTGGATGTGGCTGTCTCAGTGGATGGTGGAGATTTAGCTACATGTCCGGGTTTGATCCTGATCATCTACAGGGGTTTAGGGGATGGGTATTGGATTCCTCTCACTTTGCATTCCTGTGTGGTGCCCTGGGTGGGGTTACTCTTGGGTGTCAGGGTGTAAAAGAGCACTGCAACACAGACATGGTGCATGCTGGTTGTTGTGGTACCATGTGTTATAGTGTTTTGAGCAGTGTGTGGACATCACCTTGTGTGGATCCAGGTGTGGTGAACGTGTGCAGGTGACCTTGTGTGCCCCACGTACATGGTACTGGTGCTCTGATGGTGCTGGCTGTGGCTCCTGGTGGCATGCATGCAAGGCTTCCAGTGGCTCTGCCCCCCCCCCCATTAATTTCTTGGCATGCATTTCATGCATTTCAGGTAGGGTTTGTACTCACCCACTATCCATGTGCTTAGTCCTCTGTGCCTCTCCATGTAATCTGGCAGTGTGCTGTTGCGCAGAACCATGGAGTCGTGGGTGGATCCAGGGTAGCAAGCGCAACATTGGCTGATGGTGAGGTCTGGGCTACAGGTCATCTGTACGTTCAATGAATGGACATTTTTCCTATTCTGGTACGCTGCCTCATTGTCCCAGGGTGCACCCAGTGCAACATGTGTGCAGACTAGGGCAGCGATCACGTTGGGCACTTGTGCAATCACATAGAACTGTGCCTTCAATTCATTCACCTGTTCTGGGTGGTGGGCAATGCCCTATGTTGGTTCATGTGGCGCAGGACTGCACTAAATGTAGACTAAATGTAGACTGGGCCATGCCATGCATCATAGCAACTGTATGCTGAAAGCTGCTCGTCCCAAGTTGTTGCAGGGCTGACACCAGCTTCACGAATGGGGGCACAGCAGTGCTGATGGCAATACTGCTCCCAATGCCCCCTGGAATTGTGTGCAGCAACTGTGTGATGGCGGCACTGTGCAGCCTGTATTCTGCTACCAACTGGCCATCAGTCAGGGCCCAGGGTGATGGACTGCTTCTGTGGGTGGCTACACGCCTAGCTAGGGCTGGTCTCCTCCTCCTCCTCATCCCCCCTGCCCATGTGCTCCCTGTGACCTGGGCTGATTGTCAGGCCTCTGTAGCTCCAGGTGCAGCATGTAGAAGTCAAAAAGCTCCCTGTTCCAAATGGCAACATTGTGTTGGGAAGTGTGTTTGGGCCCTGGGTGGGTCTTTTGCAGACCTCTTGTGTGCATTGTTTGCACCTGTGGCTTTATTACTCTCACCTGTGTTCTTTTACCTCCAGCAGGCAGCCGGGGGATTTTCCAGCGCTATTAGCACCAGTACTGTACTTATTATAGGTCTGTTATGTTGTCAGCGCTATTACAGTAATAGCGCCCAGCTGTAATAGCGCCAGCTGGATTACTGTCGTGATCCGACGGAGCAGTATTGGTGGTGCTAATACTGTTACCCCCAGATTTAAGGGCTACCACCCAACTCGTAATGAGGCTCTTTATCTTTTCTCAGTCCGTCATCCGCTCTTAAAGCTAAACTATGCATCTGGTAGCAGGGAATTTTTATCTGATTTCTCTTGATCGAACTTGTCATTTATTGTCACTGTTTATTCCCTTTCTGCCAATTCCAATTTTCCAACACATGATAGGAGACAGCTGAGGTCACATTTCCTCATTACTCTGGTTTTCTGGGGCCACTCTTTGCATTTGAACCACATTTTCCCAAATAACCTCCCCGCTTTGAATCCTGGTCCCTACTTGTATTGACGATTTTGGCCAAACATCACATTCAAGGAGGCTTCCTCTTCTTCCCTTATTCGTCCCCATCATTTTGGCAGATCTAAGAACATGGGTATCCTTCTGGTTTCCAACAGGTTAAATGAATATGCCGTATCTCCTAAGGTCCCACCTTATACATATAGGCCTTTTTGTCAACCAAACATGTCCAATCTAAGTTCAGAAGATATGAACCTTGCTGCTTAAAAACACACTACTAGCTAATGTAAATTGTAACTTCCTACTAGGTTATGTAGCTGCACTATGTGTGCTAATTGCATTTCTAGTGGCAAAGTCCCAATGACGAAGATCTGATTTCCATTGATCAAGAGGGGTTATCCGGTTGTCTTCGTCAATTCTCTTAGATATGACACAGAAAGAAAACATATCCTAGGCACCCTGCTTTGACCCTCCACATCATTATTGCCATTTGGTGAATCCGTCACCTGCACTTGATTGATTCACTGATTCTCGCTCTTGGCCCACCCGTTGTTCGATTTCTTGTGCACTGGCAGTGTGGTTGTTTCGAACCATATTTGTTTCGTTATCAGTGTCTTGTGTCTGATTATTCAATGTATTGATTAACATTTTTAAGGATCTTAATTAATTCATTAATTATCCCCAGGCTTTTCACTGCATTCTACTCTTTCTAGCACAGTGATGTTGCCGGTTAAGGTAGGTAATGCATTCTTCACAGAGTTGTGTTGGCTTGTATTCACATACGTTGTTATTTTTGTGTCCTTGGAATATGTGCCCAGATATTTGCAGACCTATGAGGTTTCCTTGCATTTTATTCACCAAATGCAACTTTGCCAAATTATTTTGGAAGATTTTACCACTTTTTTTTACCACAAAAAAGCAGGGCAAGACCATCCGCCTTTCCTCGTTCTCCCAACCCCCCTTCTTCTAACCCAAACTTACCAACTGTAGGTTTGTGTTAAAAAAGTGGGTAATATTAGTCAAAGTTGCACTCCAGAAACGTGAGGAATACCATATTTGCAGGGAGGCATGGCGATTGGGTCTCCTCGCACCAACAATATCTAAGCCTCTGCCTGTTACCTGAGATTGCGTCCTTATCATCTTTCTGTTATCAGAGACCTGCTTTATCCCCCTGGTGCGTGAATTTATCTAGATGGCTCTTCAGTAGCACGCGCTGGGAGCGGTGTACAGTTCTAATTTAAGTCTGCATTTGTGGTGGCCTCTAAGACAATAAGGCCGGATTCTGAGCTCCAAGATAAATAAGAATAGCGCCATTCTGCGATGTGACACTTTTCTCACTTATCATGGGCCTCAGAATCAGGCCCACTGTACGCAAATGATACTATGTGTACTGCGAGAAAGCACTAGGAGAACATCCGAGAACAAGAAAGTCCAAAACGGGTCCAACGTATTTTTGACGTTTGCAGTGAGTTTTAACAGCCTCAAGGGTTTATTCCGATTTCACAGGTTCAGACTTTGCAGTGAGACACATCAGTTTAAAGGACGTTTCTATCCTCTTCACAGGTTCATGAGTCATAGTGGAAAGTCTATATGGAGTCAACATGACCATGTGGTCGGCACAAGCCGTAACCTTTTATCACACATGGATGGCTCCATAACAATGCGTTTTGCTTCCAATCTCATTTTCTCCCCTCCTGAACTAAGGCCGGTTCCTACAGGACCAGTGCTGCATTATCACCAATGGACTCTTGGGAATTCTTCCATGTGCAAAGTCTCCACTGGATCCTGCATGGCCATGCCTGCACTATAATCAACACCATTTCTGCGCGCATGTGAAATTGATTGTTTTCCCAGGGATCTGATAAATCATTTCACTGCTACCGTGCACGGGCCAGCACATGCAGGTCAGCTCACATGCTCTTCACTGTTCATCCCAGCCGTTGACCCCCGCAGAAGGTCTGCCATTCTCTCCCTGGCTATTGTGGTCCCAGGGCGAGTGAGTCTCGTTCTATCTCTATCTCTGAAGGCACAACCCTTCTTTGCTGTTTCGCCTGGGGTGAGGGTTTGCTTTATTGAGGAGGAAGAATTGGCCATATCCTTTGGTTAGAATAGCTGTCCCTACTGGATTTACCCCAGGAGGTGCTCTTCCTGGAAGAAGGGGTTATTCTGGTCATCCCTGAACATCTCCATGTGTTATATGAGGAGATTAGGGTGAACGGGACAATGGAGTTGAAGGCAAAGTTGTCATCATGCAGCATCTACCAGCCATCCTCACCGGCCTCCTGGTCACCATCATCAAGGATTTGTATATAGCACATTGCTCAACACCAGAATGTCCTCCTGTTGCTGTTACCAGAATGAAGAGGACAGAGCAGCTTCACACTATATGTGAGAAGCCATAATTTCAGGGCCTTGCAAGGGGTAAGGTTGTCATGAATGGAGTGAAACCAGTATTTGAGATGGTTTAGCACTTGGGGACTGGGGCCAGACAATGCCCACCGTTCAGGATGTTAATTGGAAAGGAACTAGGTACAAATGGAGAATGTTATCCAATGAAGAACAGATTTCTGTGTGTACAGTAGCGCTGAAACTTGGAGGCAATGAAAGATTGGCGCACCCTGCCCGCCTCCCTCCTGCACTGCTTTTGGGCCACCTTTGGCACTGGGATCTGTATCTGTACCCATGCAGTGCCCCACTCTTCCTCTGCACTTATCAGAAATACTCTATCTGACTAATCATGCACTTGCCACCTGTTTGGCTGCATTACCTTCTTGTCTGCATTTATTTATTTATTAATCCCACTTATTCTTTATTCTGTTCTTTCCTCTGTACGCACTTTCCACTTCTCCCCCTCCACGCACTTTCCCCCTTTTCCCTTGTCCATGCACTTGCACGTTCTTAATGTCACTGGGTCTAGTAAGATCATATTTTTGTTCTCCCCTGTTCCCCTCCCTTTGCTTGGTTGCGCTCTGAAACACCTGTGTATGAGCGCGATATAAATAAAATATCATATCATATCATAGCCCAAGATTGTTGACACCTATGTGTACTATGAAAAGTGATTTGAACTTGATGGGCTTGGAGGGTAAAAATCAAGTGTGGCATTGAGAGGGCTGACATGATATGGTCAGATTTCTTGTGGCCAAGAAGGATATTGGCTCAGTGCTATAGGCTTTTTGGAGCCGATGTCCGAGTAAGGAGGGGAGGCCAAGATAGATATTGCCATCATAGTCAAGTCCTGAGGTGATCCTCATATTTAATCGGGGGTGAGTGAGAGGTCCGGGTGAGTGAGAGGTCCATTTTTATGCTTAAACTTATATCTGAATTTGAAGGGCTTGTTCCAGGTGGAATCAGGGTTTTGTTCCAATCCTTTCAAGATCTGGCTGTTATTGGCGATGCAATAGAACTTGAAACCAATGGAACAAATATGATATGCCAGGATCACAGGTAAATGGTGAAGCGAAGGAGAGAAAGCAAGGAGCCTTGGAGAATTTTGTAATAGAGTAATTGATGCTGGAACTGGAAAGAGTAAGGGTCCTATATCTTGCAGATAAGAATGAGATTACCCAAGAAAGAGTAGAGTTCAATATACCAGCAGTATACAGGCAGGAAAGAAGAATATGGCCATTAACTGTGTGAAAAACAGCGGACAGGTCAAGGAGAACAAAGGCACCCTCTGCGCAATCGTAGGCTAGTATGCCCAAGTCCTCAGCAACAGAGGTGATCACAGATTCAGTTCCATGTAGGATGAAGAAGCCAGCCCAACAGCCTGGTTGTGATATGTTGTTGTCTTCAGGATATGATTGGACTTGGAGGGTCAGTGTCTTTTCAAGGAGTATGGCTGGCAGGAAGAAATCTGTAATTGGGCAATATTTGTTTTGTGCTGAGGGATCCAAGTATGGCTTTTCTGGATGAGTGTGTCGATAGCCTACTTGAAAAAGGAGGGCGCGGTGCCAGAGGCCAGCAGGAAGTTCAGAAGGAGGCATAGCCTATTGGGAAGGATGTGAGCAATCCCCTTGAATATGTGGTGGTATGGATTAAGCAGGGACTCTAGGGTTTTGGCAGTCGAGAAGAGCAAAGAAGATTAAAGTAGAGTAATTTGGAAGAGTGTGTTAAAGGGAGGAGGTGAGGGTCAGGCATGAATGCCTGAAGAGTGGATTTAGCTGTGAAGAGATTATGGTGAATTCTGGAAACGTTGTTGATAAAGAAAGCAGAGAGTTCTCACAAAAGGTGGTATGAGGTTTGGAGTTCTGTAGTGGACCAACAGAAAACTGACGTAATAAGGTTCTGCAGAATGTATTATTGTCATGATATGTATGGGATAAATGACTGCAGGCCCTAGGGGTTTCTCTAAAACAGAAAATGATGTTGTAATCGCTGAACTATTTAAACAGAATGTGTAGGAACGGGATAACCCATGTGTCAGAGTTTTCCTAACTGGTAGGGTGTTGGTTTCCCTCGGATTCTCTGTCTAATCTCCGTTTTTTTCCAGGGATAAAGCATCTGTGCTCTTGTTGACAGTCTTTATGTAATAGTGCCTAGCATGCTTTTTGTATCTCCAAGGGATGGGTTGCCCTGATAACCTTTAGGAATATTGTGCCCAACTCACTCTGCTTGACTGGCTCTGGGATATAGTGTCCAGCTTACGTACATTGATATAGTGCCCATCTCACCTCCAGGGATAGGGTGTTCGGCTCACTCTGTTTGACAGTCCCAGTGATATAGGTTACCCCTCACTAAGCTTGACGCTATCGGGTATAGAGTACCTTGCTCACTTTCTCAGCCACCACCTGATGTTCTCACCCTCTGGTCAAATCACACTGTTTTCTCGTCGAGGGTTTCTATGGACTCCCAGTCTGCTTGTTTCCTACTGGGGTTCCCAAGACCCGGTTCTGAGTATTCCTAGTCTGATATCCTCCCTCAACCCTCTCGGAATTCTCACAATCTCATATCTCGGAGGCTTCTCTACTCTCTGTCTTCTCTCACCTCTTACTTCTCGCAAGCCTCAGCCTTTTCATGCCATTCAGCTTTCAGGAGCCACTGACCACTCTAGGGCAGCTCAGCAGACTTGGGAAGTTCAGATTTCTTAGGTCAGCCACCTCTTCTGAGTCACTCAGCTCACTCTGCCCTTTCCTCGCAACTGCTGTTGCTGCCATTACTCCTGGAACTATCAAACTTAAATTGATTTTGTTCAACTTTGTATGTGCCTCGTTCTTGTAACCTGGGTTAGTATTGGCTACTCTAGGTTGAGGAAAATGTTTGTCTTTCTGATTGGATTATATGTTCATTTAATTTGTCTGTCCTACCTGAAGGACCACTTGCCTTTACGAGGTCTCAAAGGCCCGGGCAGCCATTTTGGAACCAGGCAGAGCTCTTGCCCTTATACATGTCTTGTGTCTAGTTGTGACCGGGACAGTGATTTATTTATTTATTTGCATTTTTAAAGCGCTCCCACAGCCCGGAGGCATCGGGGCACTATTACAGGACTATGTCTCTTAGTTGTGTATTTATAACACGCTTAATACCCGGGGGTTTCTAAGCACGGACCCCGGGATCGTACCTGTGTTGCTTCGTGTCATTTTGTTTCCAAGGCGAGCACTTTGCCGCTGAGCTATCTTTCCGGGATCTTCCCTGATGTTCTTTTGTGGACCAACAGTTTCTGGCAGTGAATAAGCACAAGGCCAATATGGTGAGTGTTATTCAGGTTCTGATATGTTAAATGAGTACAAGTGATTCCTCTCCCTGCCATTCTCTTAGTTCCCATTTGCTCTTACTCAGTGTTTCCCACTATCTCTGATTTTCAGGGTCAAAACTGAGCATCTCCATAAAGGAGTTCATAGCTGGTCCGAAAAAGAGCTAGAAGG
Source organism: Ambystoma mexicanum (assembly GCF_040938575.1). NCBI lineage: Eukaryota > Metazoa > Chordata > Amphibia > Caudata > Ambystomatidae > Ambystoma > Ambystoma mexicanum. The sequence continues at coordinate 997,653,372 of NC_090935.1, read as the reverse complement.
TAGCAAAGTGGTCCTGTCTGGGTAGCCCATGGACCCGGCCTGAAGGTATTGGTAAGCTGTCTTTCCTGGTTACCAGTCCACCATAGTACTTGGGAAAATCGTTCTGTCCCCGGTGTATATAACCCTCTCATTCCCCTCATCATCCTTCACCCAGACATCATTTATTGCGCCCCGTTTTATACAGCACCTGATTTAGGATTGGCCCACTGGCTGTAATTGCTTTTGCATGTTTTTCTCACTGAAATATCTGAATCCTCAATAAGTGAAATACGTATGTATGCTGCCTCTGTCACAATTCCCAGGTCAGCTCCCGTGTCTAATTATTGTGTGAGTGTGGTGGTGAGATTGCCAAGCAACATAGACTGGGTGTGGACTCACAGGGGTAGCTTGAGAACCTATTTGTGGCATGGTGGTGATTGATAGGTTGCTTGGCCACATGCCAACCTTGTTTACCAGCCAACCAACATCTGCCTCTTTTCGTGTCATCGCAGGTCTGCACTCGAATTTGATCTTCCACTCCTTCTGGAAACTTGCTTTCTTATATTTTGATTAGTATTGTGTACCCGCTGGGCAGAATAGCACATGTATTGTGATGTTTACTTCTATTTTTAAGATCAGTGGTAGAGGATTGAATATTATGCATGGAGTTGATAGGTTCCTTGTTAAGGAGTTGAGTTGGAAGAGGGAGGTGAAAACTAGAGAAAGGAGGTCAACATTGTTTGGCTGATGTGGGATTGAGCAACTTGCGTTATGTGACACTAATGCCTACCCTCCATGAGACTATATGGAGCCATGCTCCTTTTTATCATTAGATGTGGTCAACTTGGACATTTAACTTTGTTGTGTACCTTTCACTTTCAAATTATGGCACTATACATTTATCATCATATCACAATGTCGACATGGCCAGCATATTTTCCATGGTACCAACGTTTTTTTCAACTTCTTTATGACATACATTTTTGGGTACATATTAATATTGGCCCTGGGAAAGCTGGACGTGGCACTATATACAGGAAGACTTTCAGTGGGCTTTTGAAGTTAATGTATTATTTTGCATTTTATTTATTTATTTATTGAACATTTGTATGTCACCTATACAGGAGAAAGTGTTTTTCAGGCGCCACAAGACAAAGGAGACGGTGGGGAGATTGGGGGGGTGGGGGGGGGGCTGTGCTAGGAGAAAAATAACAATAACGTTCCTACGGGGCCTTGTGCAATTCGGAACATTGCATTGAATGTGTTTGCTTTATCTATTGCCTGTGGATTCCCTTCCAGTAATTGAATCAGAACAAAGGGAGCATGATGTCACCTCCGCACCCGCGGTGGCTTTGGTGAATGAGCACTGATGTACTTGTGGCGTCAAACAGCACCCTGAAGGTTTGACTTGAAAGACATGTGAATGTTGTCGCTTCACACTCTTACATGCCTCGAAGTTGTATATTCTAAGCTTTATTTCTAAGCATTCGCCTTTGCCTTTTAAACGCAGTCCGGTTCCTTGTCAATTTGACCCAGCACACTAACATATAGTGGTAAGAAACTGACTAGAAGAGCTCTTAACTTTTGCTTCATAACATATGTGACATAGGAGAGAACGTGTTACTGCTCCATTTAGCGTTCAGAAGGAATCTGGACTACTTTGGCGGGCATGCTTATACTTTCTGACTTGAAAAGCCACCATAATGCTTACCCGTGAGTCAGCCCTTACAAGAGGTCTATCTAGATTGCTACTCACAGCAGCCCCACTGTGCAAAATACTTCCCAGCCTCTCAGCAGGAGAGGACACTGATTCGGAGACAGAAAATGCCTACACAGAAGAGGAGATGTTAGGAGCACTGATCACTCATTCAGTGAGAGACTTCAGCAGGCACGCCTTGCTCTTTCTCTCATAGCCAGTCACCACGGTAAACGTGATCTCTAAAGTTGTTAAACGATTAAAGAACATGGAGTGTGACTTAAACACATCTCAGGATGAAACAACTGTGACAGAAATTGTGGTTGAGTGCAGAGCTCTGGGCTGATTTGAGAAACCGACATTCTTTTACGGGTTGTGCTGCTGCTCCATCGTGTAACAGGCAGAGAGGGATAATTGCCCCATGAGGAATTGACATGTGACATTTCTAGAGTTGGCTTAAACAAATGCTTTAATAACGTTGCAGTACCCCTGGTTTAATAGAACCATACATACCAGAGATAAAAACAGAGCATTAGGTATATTCGGAGAACCACTCAGAGTAGCAAAAAGCACTCCATGGCAGCACATAGTAGCAGAGCAGGCTGTTTGCAAACTGGAAGGCTTTTAATTATCCTAAATGTGTTTTTAGTAGAGGGAGGATCCAGGCATCCTTTTAATCATTGTAATTGTGTCTGGGCATTTTTCATGCATTCATATCAAACTGCTGTGCATGCATTTGTTGCAGATTGAAGACCTCTTTTTACATTGTACATTTTCCTTGTCTGCTGGGTGCAGACGCAAAGTGCATTGAACAGAAAAATGTACATCAGCTACCGCTCACTAACCAGATTTTCTTTTTTTAAATATCATTCCAACATCTTTCCTGCGTGCGCATGTGCATGACCAGTGCAACCACCTTGTAATGTTTTTCGCCAGGCATGACAACATTTGCCTTGCTGCAAAGTAGTCCATTCATTGCCCTTGGTAATTGTGCATGCTGGGGACCTTTATTGTACAGTCCGGAGTCATTCGTCTAAACAGGCTCGGACTGGCCTATAGGGTCAGGTCACAGGGCTATGCCCGAACCAAAAACACAACATTCTAGTGTGGGTGAGATTTTGGAGTTAAAGTGGGCCACTTCTTTGACCCATAGTGGCCAGTTTGATAAGTCACTTCACGCTGCTAGTAATTTTGACCAGTGTTATTGAATAGATATTCTTTAAAATAAAATGCACAATTTGCATCACATTTGATCAAAAACCTCCCCCTTGGGTACTACCCAGTCTGTCACAAAAGGAATGAATTGCCATTTTCCGCTGTGGGCCACTTTTTCATTTGTGCCTGAGACAATTTTATGCCCCAGTCCGACCATGTGCCTAAATGTATGTATGTGTCTAATTTTATTTATTGAAAACACAATTGAGACTGGTTATAATGCACACTTTTCTATATAGATTTAACACGCTGGACCATCTAAACAATTTGCCACTTCCCCACCATACATCTACTCTGATACATCACTAAAATATGAAATCGGATTACAGCATCAACAGGCCAAGTTCATGATTAATGTTTATTTCACTCTACAGCATTGTATAGAATATGGAGATTCCTCAGCAGGCTTCGTTTATAGCCAGTTCAGCATTTCTTTGTGTCCTTTCACTGAAGAGGGGGCCATGCTTTCAGATACTTAGTTACATGGTTTTTCAAAGTTGCTTATAGATTTTCAGTTTCAGTAACACTCCAAATGTTTAACACCACACTGCTCTTGTTGTGCCTCCTTTTTTGTTTTCCTATTTTGGATCAGATCAGAGTGAGTCTGGTAACATTTAAAGTATCATACATTTAAAACACTGCCCATTCAAGGTATTGAAATTAATCATTAAGATCTAAAATGCTGAACCAATCATTCAGAAAGCACCAAGTTATCGGTTATGTCTTTGATCTTTGCCAATATTCTCTTCAAGCATAGTTTTAACTCTGGGTAACTCCGACAAACATGTAGTATGTTGGCCATCTCTCCACAGCCGTGCCTGCACACGGGATGTGTATTATGGAAAGATGTCCTCAGGCAGCTTGGGGTTAATATCATCAGAAACCCATTGTATAGATATTTTCTTTTAATGTAGTGCACAATGACGGCTTGTGCACCCTCTTTATAATAAACTGCTGAGAATCATCTGTGATGTTTGTTCCCAGCTCCTTCATCCACCTGGTCATGAAGCCCAACCATGTTGTGCATTTATCATTGCCCAAATGTGATACAGGGAAGGCATCCATTTTGTCTCATTCCCTTCCCAAGCAAGTGCTCTAGTGGTGAAGGGTTGAAGTGACATCCTTTCTTGCTCTCTGTTTTTGTTATGCAGTGACTCAATTGCACCTATCTGAACTTCTCTGGCTTATGTAGGTTAAACTTTTCTTTGTTTTCAGTAAATATTAGAGGTTGTTCGTCTACATAGAATTAGCCAAGCCTTTTGGCCACATCATCCAAGCATGGAGTAAATATTCCTGTTTTCCCAAATACCCATGTTATCCAGTCTGACTTGAACTGGGTAACTAGCTCCTCGCTGTCTCTATCACACATTCGGAAGCAGAGGCTGCTAGAAGCCAATAGTTTGACATACCCGGACCTACATTTTCTGGTAATTAATATTGACATAATTTGCCTTGCAGCCACAGAGTCCATTCCTTGCCCTGGGTAATAGTGCATGCTGGAGGTCCAAATGATGTCTTAATCGTATTCTGTTCTAGCTCTATCCTTCTTTTCTACATGTCGTTGTTACCAACCGACTTTTAAATGTCTGGTCATGTAGTATCTCTCTACATGTGAAACTCCTAGCCCTCACAACACAATTAATTACGTTAATACTTTATACAGTAATTGCGGCATTTTTTATGTTCAAAATAAAATCAACGAACTTCTCTTGAAGTATACATATTTCCAAACCAAGATTCTTAACATTAAGGTCCTGAACTACATGCAGAGGTCTTGGTGTTATATGCCTCTAATTTCTCGATAAGATTTTGTTAAGTCAGGAAAACCCCAACTTGCTCTCTTCATCAGGGTAATTTGTGATTTTGTTTGAGAGGTTGGTGGTGTTAGATTGACACACTTTCTTAGTAGTTTTCAGCAGTTTAACATTCCATGTACCCAAACAAATCAATAATTTTGTTATACTTCGGACAAGGATTCCTATCTCTTGACAATGTTTGGCCCTTTAGTCGTAGAGTAAAAAAACCTGCTCCCTGTCTCAAAAGCTCCACTTCATGAACTTCATTTGGGATCACTGAGCTTTTGTCTTTCACGAAGAAAGCAATGTATACTTTGTGTAAATCTAATTTGTGGGATTTGCTATCATTATGCAACTCCTGAATATGTTACCCTTTTCTAAAGTTTTGAAGTAAAATCTCCATCGAGAACCCAAAATGAGTGGTGACAGGAGCCAACGTGCTGACCCCGTGTGGATTTGTAATAGTCTGTGATACCTTCTTTTCACATTCAGATTAGTCTTGGGATATTGGAACTTTGTTATTATGAATGTAATGATTTTTGTTCCAAATCAAGGAGTAACATTTTTGTATATCGCTGTTCCAGCCTATTGAACACTTGTTGGACTGAACGCTAAAATCATAACTCATACTTTTAGTTTTCGTACTTAGGGCTATATTGTCAGCTGATCTTCCATTGTCATAGTGTGAACTTTCATTGAGCATGAAACCAGTTTGCTCAGGAATGATGAATGATGGGAACACTGTGGTTTTTCTGTGTACTTTCTACCTAACAAACATTTTTGTATCTGTGTTTAGGAGTGAAATGGATCTGCATGAGACTACAGGAACCACATTCCCACCCATGTTTTCCTGGTTTTGGGGTAAGTGTTGTTATATTTGTTGCCATAAAATCACTAACACCCTCTGAAGTCAATAATTCTTCTATGATTGAAATTACATTAGGAATTATGAATACTGCCTTGTTGTCCCTAAAAACATTTATAATAAAAAAGCGAATCAAACGGACCTACTAACTAGTCTGATTAATAGATCTGATAGAGTCACAAACTGTCTTGCAGGTACTCATACAGACGTTGTTGTCCCTGTTTCCTCCAATAGTTGCTCTGATGAACATCAAAATCAACAAGTAGATGACTCGACGCTCACTGCAAATGTGCTGTGCCCAGTTGTTTAGCTTCATCATGATCAAGATTTACTTCCCATTCATATCACCTGCAAGCCGACTTTCAACATCTTCGATAAGACCAACCCAGTCATAAAATTAATCAGACTCACGAAAAAACAAAGAACTAAAAATCAAGCGCAAAAGCCCTTCAGTTTCATTTGAGAAAATGCATTCAAACCCTCACAACTACACTCATACAGTCAGCATGAATAAATGTCTATTTGAATAAGAAAAAGAATGTGAAAGCAGGGAAGTCAGCCAAAAGCAGAGCCAAGCCTGCTATTTCTCCAGACGCCAACTCCTCTGATTCTTTCATATGTGCGACGGAACCGTCTCGATCTGAATGACACAAGGCCTAGTAAGATCGTTATTTTGTGTTCCCTTGTTTCCTTGTTTCCCCCTCCTTGTCTTGTCACGCCTAGAAACACTTGTGTACATGCGCGTTATAAATGCCACATCAAATCATATCATACCCATTGGATGATTTGTTGGAGGAAATTGATTTTATGAGTTTCTCAGTTCATCCATATTCCATTCCCTCCTCCTTGCAGAACATAGATACTGTGACTTCTTCATTAGCAAACACTCTCACTACTAGTATCCCTTTGAGGAGAGAAGAAATGAAATTGGGCTCTCCCCCCTCTTCTTCCTCTGAAACCAGAAACCTGGGAGTTATCTTCGACTCCTCTCTCTCTTTCATTCCTCACCTCTTGCACCTTGCCAAGAAGGTCCATTTCCAACTCTACCTCCTCAGGGGCACCCTCCCTTTCCTCACTTTTTCCCAGAAGATGAATGTCTCCAGAGCTCTGGTACACTCCAGGTGGGACTATTATAACAGCCTCTTCCTTAATCTACTTTCTTCTTCTTTCTGCCCCCTCCAGCTAATCCAGAATAGGGTTGCAAGATGTATCCTTGGCCTCAAGCCCAGTGACTGCATCTCTCCAGCCCTAAAATCTCTCCACTGGCTCTCGGTTGCTGCAAGGATCAAATTCAAATCCCTCTGCATCATCCATAAGGCTGTCTGGGGCCGGGGACCACGTTATCTGCAACTTGCTCATACCAAATACTCTTCTTCAAGATCCCCCCCAGCTTCAACTCTCTGCTTGTCAAGCGCTTCTCTAAACAAAGAGCGGGCATCCGTTCCCTTTCCTCGGCTGGCTCCTCCCTCCTCTGGAACAGCCCCCCCTTTCTCTCTGTCTTAAGCCGGATCGTCTCAAGTACACCTCAAAGCATTCCTCTTCTCCTCCACCTTCCTTCTCTCCCTCCCATGCTAAACTCCTTAGTCAATTTGATTGGTGGACGGGCCCTTATGTGTCCTTCTGGCTCCTGGCCTCTCGACCGACCACCTGCAGCATCCGTCCTCCCCTGCACTTGCCTTCGGGCACCACTTGGCCTGTGTTGCCTCACAGGCCTGCACTTATTATGGGCTGGTGACCCCTCTTCCATCTAGTGGTCACTGCCTTTGCAACTGGCTCTCTGGCACATCAACCCTGTATGCAACTTCCAGCTCTTATCCCCTTCCCCTTTCCCTTCTCGCTCTCTGCACTTGCACGATCCAAATGTTCACAAGGCCTAGTAAGACCGCTTCCATGTTTTGCTCATCCCTGTTATTATAGTCCATTGTCCTGCCGTTCCATTGTTCCCTTCCCTTTTCCCTGTGGGCGCTTTGAAGCACAATTTCCTGATGTATAAGAGCCTTACAAATGAACAATAAATAAATCAATAAACGCACACCTAATTCATGTTTGACTCATGTACAGTCATATATCCTTTTCAGAGGTCTGTCTGTTATGAGTTCCCTATACTGTAATATTATAAACCTCAATAAAGCTAAATGCATGGACTCGCAAACAACGAAAAGTAGACCCAGGCATGGCTGACATGTGACCACCTCTGTTGCCCTGATACGAAATCTTACAATTGGCCACTTCAACTTTAATTTGATCAACTTCGGAAGGGTAAATGACTGAGTTGGCCAGACCCAGATTCAAAACCTGTGAACTGCAGGATACGCACAGGTCCCTGCAACAGGTGAATTTACCTACTGAGATATCTTTCTGCAGATATGAATATGCTGTCCTATATGGAGAACATTTACAGATGCACAGTGCTCCATTTCCGCTTGCTACCCCACAAACAGATCCTCACCCCATCTTCCCTTTCCACTAACCTTTCTCTCCCTTCGTACTGACTTTGTAGTTCTTTACCGCACGTTCTTTTTCTTAAGAATCAAACCGATCCTGCCTGAACTTCTGCCAAACTTTCCTGAAGATTTATGACCCCTAAAGAAGATTTGTTACAGGCCACAAGGATAATCTGTGTGAACCCTTGAAACTATCCAAATCTCTCTTGGACATTCACAGAATGGATCACTTTTGGGAAAGTTAACTGAGGACTAGATGTGACTCTTGTGGCCAAAGAAGACCTTGCCAAGTATGTTCTGTATCTTCCCTACTACTTCTCTCATCTCATCCAGACAGCGATAGCTGTATTGCTGTAATGCTCTTCTATAATTATACCCCCAACATTTATTAAACGCAAGGGTATGCACCACTCTCACCCCAAACCCAGGGAATCACCACCCCCATTCACCAGGCCCAAAGGGTAGGGAAGGGCACTGCACTTCAAAATGAAATAGTTGATAACATGGGCTACTCCAGCGGTTATATTTAATGTTGTGGGTGGCTCCGATGGCTGTGGGGCCCACCTGAGATCACCACCACTCCAATGGCTGTATTCGATGTTGTGGGTGTCCCGTTGGCTGTGGGGCCCTCCTGTTCTAATCGGAATTGTACAAAAAAAGGTCAGACCGTACGAAAAGTCCGAAAAATGCTACCACCAAAGGTTCGAACACCAAATGTTTGAACCTTTGGTGGTAGCATTATAGGTAAGTATATGAACAAAAGACTGCAGGGGCAGCGGGGGTGTCCCCTGCAACACCCCGCTCACTATACTGTGTGGTATAGTGAGCGGGGTGTTGCGGGGGGCCCGAAATAAAAGAGAAAAAAAACAGGGGCTGCGGGGGTGTTCCCCTTGACACTTCGCGTGAGCAGGGGTTGCGGGGGAAACGCCTGCAGCTACCGAAAAAAAAAAGAAAAGGAAAGGACCCTACAGCGCCGGTTCCCGATCACGGAAGTGAAAGGGAATAGGCGACGCAGGGACACAGCCTGAAGAAAAGGTAAGTAGGGTTTGTTTATGTTGGGGGTGTGGGTGTGTTGAGGGTGTGGTTGGGGGTGTGTGTCGTGGGTGTGTTGTGGGTGGGGGTGTGGGTATGTAGGGGTTTTGAACATGTGTTTTCATGGGAAATGTACAAACCTTTTGTGGTTCGTACATTTCACATGAAAACTTTTTGGCCGCGGGAGAGTCAGCCGCGGTCGCATCACATAGATCCGTTCTAACCACCAGGGCCTTGAGTTGCTATCTTTAATTCAGGCAACGTCCTCTGTGCCCTAGGGATGGCAACGCTCTCACCACCGCACCCGTGGCCATTTTAGCTTCAGGCGGCATCCCTTTGGCAACAGATGACGCTGTCACTGATCACCGCTGTGCGTGCTGCCTGTACACGCCCCCTCCCCCCACAATGCTTCTTGATATACAGGGAGTGGGCCTCTGATCTTCACCTACTGCTATTTGCTGCCCTTCACCTCTTTGGATGGATCTCACACACTTTTATGAAGGACCCACCTCGCTGGCCACTAGGCGGGCCATCAGGGGACACGGCTGGTCAGTATCATCTGTCCTGACCCTACACCTGGGGCCCGTCTGGAGTGGCTGCCGGGCGAGCCGACACCCGCCACAGCCCCAGGGTGGCTGAGCCGTCCCTGGCATCAGCAGCTCGACCTCATGTTTTTGTCTCTGCAAGGGGTTCTCACAGCCACCACCCAGTAGTATCGATGCATGCCATTGGGGGCTTCTCGAAGCAGCGACCCCCACCCCCCCACCCCCCCAGGTAAGCCTCTCTTCTTCTTTCCCCTGCTTCTCTCTTTTCTGCTCTTTGTTTCAACTGTCTTTTTACAACTGTTTGCTTTTTAAATTCTCACTGGATTCCCTTTTCTCCCTTACCCTGCACATTCTTGGACAGTGGAGTTCTATTAATTTGTTTTCTTTTCTCTTTTCTACTGTTATCATTCCATCCAGACTCATGGTGGGCTGGATAGTTTCATCCAAAACACACACACGTAAATAAAGAAACACACTGCACATTAAAAAAAATGCTTTTATTACCCTGGTGTCCGTGTCTTTATTTCTAGGTGTTCCCTTAGGGGACAAGCATGTAGCTCCTACTAACTGGGCCCCATGGGGCCAAAAACTACATATTATTATATGCCACACATGCATGCCCAATTGTTGCTTCATTCACTTTCTTTTTACCTAATTTAAAAAATATATATATTTTACAGCTCAAGAGAAACTATACAATCCTATTCAGCAGATGCATTTCCAGTTCATTGATAAGTCACCCCTTTGGAAATGAATATGTCAGTATCATGTAAAAGGACATTTTGTAACACCTACACGCCGAAGTGATGGCATTTTATGGTGTGGGGAAGGAGAGAAACAGAAAGGTTTGCAAGGATAGAGTTTAGATGGAAACGGGGGTGCAGAGATCTTCATCTGGGTTGGAGCCTTGCATGTCTGCAATGATATTGGTGACAGACGCAGCAGTAGCTTCAAAGCTTAAGTGGAACAGGGGGGGGGTGGGTCTTAAGCAGTCTTCAGAACTTCATCAGGCCAGGTTCAGATTTGAGAGGGCGGGGGAAGAAGAAACATTTGGAGGGAGGAGCCTGGAACATGAAGAGATTAACCCAGAACAATGGAGTGTTTGAATTTGAGGTAACTCTGCGGGGCACTTGAAGAAGTGTGGGATGGCTCGTTCCTAGTGAGATTGATTATGCAAATGTGGAATGGATGGATGGCTTTCAAAGGCGGCATTTGGGATAAGGAACAATTAAGTTTTCTTTGTTTGGATCCATTAGAGGTTTTCTTTTAGGGTTGGCCAATTAAACAGAATATTTTTGCCAATGTATTGATCTGCAGGTTAATGCAGTTGGCTTTAGTCAGCTGCTGAACAATCAACACACGATGGTGTTTGTGTTCTGCATCTTTTATTAGTGATTAAGAGAACACATTAAGAAAGAGGTGCACCACACAGAACACGTGGGTATTCTAACATTTACTAAAGAAAAACTGTCCATTAGAAAATAGGAGGCATGTGTGTGTGTGTATGTGTGATAGAGAGAAAGAGAGAGTGTGTGTGTGTGTGAATAAATGTGAGTCTAAAACATGTGCTATGTTTTTCAGATTACTTTATTCTCCCTTTGAATTTAGGTTTATCTGATCAGAGTTCTTACACTAATTGTGAAATAAAGCACTGTGTCTGTATGTACATGTGAATGGCATTAGTAATTTATTTTATTATACAACTTCTTTTAGTTTTAGGAAATAGGGGTCATGCGATAGGCCAACAATACGAATATTGTGAACCAAAGTGTAACAGCACGCTTTCTATTGGCTCATAATTAGACATACAAAGGGTATGGGTATTCTATCAACATGTTTAAGAGACGTCTGCTTCCTGCACCCCCAGCCCCCCTCCTCACCCGCTACTTACGCACGCCTTACTAGCCTATTTATCGCTGACTTCCTCAGCTAAGGACGAAGGTAAAGACTTCACCTGTTGGGGCCAGATGGGGCCAGGATAGGGCCAAGATTCAGAGCAGGTGTTCTCCAATCCCGAGGACAGACATCAATCACCATGCGTTTTCCCCAGCCCTCAGCCACCCGCACATTTACGATTCCAGGGTCTTGTAAACATGCATCATACCTGAAGCATCAATAGACAGCTAATCCTCATAATCACATATATATCCCTCTTCTCGCTACACCGCGACCACATCCTATCCTCTTACATGCACTGTGGCGCTCATCAACGGCCACTCTGTCATCCTACACGCAGCTGATATTGTGGCCCTCACCACTACCCATTAAGCTCAATGGCATCTTCATCACCGAAACCTGACTCTCTCTGCCAGTGTCTCGCACTTTAGATGTAGCATACAGGAAGTCAATTGTGCAGGAATGATAGGAGTGGCCTTGCAGTCATCCACAAATCAGACTTGAGTGGCACCATCTCGAGTCTGCCTTCACTACACTCCGTGGAGCTCTTTACCTGCTACCACCCCCTGTCACAGAAATAGACTGCCTCCTTCCACCTGATCTAACAACCACTAAACATGGGTGTGCCTTTTATGGATGAAATCACCGACCTCTTCATGCCAGCCTCACTCGAACACTCAACAAACATCTTCCCTGGCATCTCCCATCTGCCTGGAACAGATCTATGTGTTAACTGCAAAGATTTTACAGCATGGCCGAAAATGTCATTTCTTAAATTGATTTTTAGCACTTTTAATGCGGGGGGGAGACCCACCACACCCCCCCCCCCTACAACCCACATGTCTTATTAATACCCCTACGCCCACTTACCATCTATATTTTTAACAAAAAGTGCTAAAAAAATGTGTAGGGTACTCCTGGAAGTCAGGCCACCCAAAAGATTAGGAAGGCCCTCAAAAAACGCACACAATCTATGAACATAAAAAAAACTTGCATTTCTTTTCTTTAAGTTTTATTTTCGGGATTTTAGTCCCATGAAGGCATAAGTTAGATAATAATAAATATTATTTCATTAAATACATGCATACTTAATATTACAACGAAGAAATGTAAGAACAGTGTAAAGCGGTACATCATTCCGTAGCAGCCCTCAGTTTGTCTTACTATAAAAAAGTCAATAGAAATAATAAAACATCTGCTACTAAAAAGGAAGTAAAACTATAAAGCATAAAACGTCCTGCAATAAACCTTAAATGAAACGAGCATCAATTCATATGTTTGCCAGTTCTATGCAGTGTTGGGTTAACCAGTGAGGTCTCCTTTGTAGACTAAGAGTTAAAGTGCAAGATATAAAATACAGTTTACAAATGTAGATAGAGCCAATCCCCCATGTATAATCTAAGAATATAGTATGGATCGAAGCACTTGCAGCAAATACCCATATTCCCCCAAACGAATCAACCAAACTTATAACCTACCTTTTCTTAACCATAGTTTGATGAGCTGTTGTATTCATAGACATGACTTAGAATGAACAGATGGATGCGCACAGTACAGTATCTAAAAGCGTTTCCTTCAGTCAAAACTCCTCAATAGAAAATAAGAGCCATCAGATATAACAGCCAACTGACTTGTTGATTAACATACTTTTCTGCCTTGGACCAAAAGTCCAATACTAAAGTTCCTTATGAAGATTTGATTTTAGAATGTCTCCTATCCTCATATATTGGCCATAGAAATAGAAAATGTTTCAGTGTTTCTCGCTCGCTTTACATTAAGGCCAATTAATTGCTTTGGTCTGATTTCCACTTCTGGCATACTTAGGCCAACGGAAGGGTACGCAACCCCATCTTCAAAAAAAAGACTCTGGGCATAGATATTCTATAGGATTGAGCTATTTTTCATAATCATGCTCTTACTGCATTGATAGATTTGACCTCTCCACTGTGGTCCTAACACATTTGTCAATTAACACATTTATCAACTTGTATTAATACCGACCCACTTTAAAGGCAACATGCGCAACCTTGTTTTCACTGTCTACTTCTGCATTTCTTCAGGCACTTTTCCCAAGATGATCCAAACTAGAGCAGCCTGTCCCTGACCACAACAAACCCAGAGAACACCAGTGTTGACATTTTACTATCAGCTTTTAACCTAATCATGGTACCATTCGCAGATACACTTTCCCCGTTAAAATAACATGGCATCAGAAGAAAGCCCTCCGCTCCATGGTAACTCAGGATTTTATAGACAGAAATCGAAACATCCATGCAAAGGAGAACAACTGGTGTAAATCTCACTATTGGGACACTCTCTTAACATTAAAAGCCCTGCATAGTACTATCCAGACATGCATCACAGATGCTGTAACCACCCACTATTCTGCAACAATAGCAGCAGCCAATAACCACAGCGGAGCCATATTCAAAGCTGTTAAACACTGCTGCGATCCACTACCTGAGCCAATAATCTCAGAATCGGTCGACACTTGTAAGATAAATACATTTGTGAACATATTGATGCCTCACAAACCTTAGCCATACCATTCTCAATCAGCCCCAGAAAATACACTGGGGAGACTTCTAGACCCTCACCCCTGATGAACTTACCGACATGTTCTCACCAGTAAACCGTGCATGCTTCATGGATAACATTCTACCCACTGGCATCTTAAAATCTATATCTGGCACTACTCTCACCCCATCACTCCACATTGTGTAAGCCTCCATCCAACAGGGCGTTTTTCCCAGATCCCTCAAAACAGAATTAATCCGACCACTGCTAAAAGAAAATCAGCATGGGTCCTGGAAGTCCTCTCAAGCTAATGGTCAATCACCAGCCTACCATTCATACATGAAATCATTGAGAAAGCAGTAGCGAAACAATTTGAAAGGATTGTTCAACAAAGGCTACTCCATGAGTACCAGTCTGGTTCCACACACAAATGTAGGTTATTGGCAATGCTCTCCAGATTATATAGACTGTAGACAGCTGCCTCCTGTCCCTACTAAATCTCTTGGCTGTGTTTGACTAAGTAGATCTCAGTTGTACAGAATGGGATCCACTTGCACAGTCCTTAGCTGGTTCTCCTCTTACTTAGCGAATAGGCACCAAACATTCCAGATGAGTCATTTCAGATCAGACCGCTGTCAAGTATCAAGCAGAGCACTTTAGGTCTCCATCCTCTTCCAGTTAATTTTCTCTCTATATATTGAGCCTCTAGGATCACTCCTCGCCCAACCTATTAGTGCTCTTCTATGCAGTATGCCCTGAGATATTGCAGAGGCCCTCTGGAAGGAATTGGCCTGGCAGAAAATTACTCGCCCTGTCCTCACATGAATGGGGGTCAGAGAGGTGGTGTGGGGGGGGTGGTAGCTTAAATAAACACTGATCACACAAGTAACAAATCCATTTGACATAGAAGCCAGAATATTTTTTCCTTTTTTACTACAAGACTACTTCCATTAGAATAGCCCTGTCAGGCACACTGCACTAGGTATGGCTGCCTCCCTTGGTTGACGTTCTATTAACAAACACAGCACAAGCACAACTCTAGGTTTCATATTAGCCTAGCTATTCAAAGAGCACTGGGTTAAGTGTGTCATTCCATCGTCAGATGGACCTGGATTGCTTCCAGTTTTTACGAAGGACTCCTTTCAAGATCGAGATGATAATGGAGTTATGTACCACTTATGGACCCAGCCACTTAAGACGGGATAGGAATATCTCTGAATGAACCAAGTTGATGTTCAACCCTTCTGAACTACAATTTCAGAAAATAATGTTTTCCTAATTTAATTTCTTGGAATTGTATTGAATATTTGTGATTTTTGACAAATTGAAATGTTGTAAACCTGATGATTATTTTCCTTTTTTCTCGTTCCGTTTTGAAGAAATCATTGCAATAACTTACCCATTTTTTGTGGCTAATATTATTAATGTATCAGTGGTATGAACATTATGATGCTAATAATAATAAACCTATTGTTTTTGAAAATCTGTAAATTATAGATATTATTTTTGTGGGATTATATTTCTAGACGTGTGTGACAGTGGAATGGTGTGGCTCACCTTTTTCTACGTCATTTTTTAAATACATTGCCTCCTGCAGAATTTATATAAAAGCCTGCAAACATGGTTTTATGACATCATTATTGACCATTAATAAGAAAAATGATATCACTTCTGTAATTAGTTATTACACTTCAGTTGTGATATGACAATGACTGCTGCTTGAACCAGCACAGAGGAGAATTACAGCAGTCATTGCAACACCTAATTAAACCCTTTACAAGCTTTTACAATTCCTTTCTTGTAAAATAGTTTTTGTGGGACACAGCCATTAACTGATGATGTGTTTGTGGTAGTATGCTTATTTTCTGTCTTGTTGGAATTTAACACCTGAGAGCAGGAATCTGCATTGTACGGCTTATCTTAAATGGCAAAACGAAAAAATGTTAATGCATTTATTTGAACTGCTTAACTTATATTTCTGCAATACAGAAGCTGTGATATTAGTTTATTAGTTGTTTTTTAATAAACTAAACAGATACTACATTGATTATTCCCAGCAGCAACTGGACGATCTCTCACATTACATAAAGCAAGAGGCCAGGTGTTAAAGGGGATGGCAGTGAATAGCCACGTATTATAAGGTATATCCCCTACCATACATAAAAAGGATATTGCAAGTCACTAATGAGTTCCTTGACAAAACATTGCAATGACTCGAGGTGGGTTGGACCCTTAGAATTTCGTAAACAATCAATTACACTGAACTAAAATAGCAAACCTTTATATACATGAACAAATCACCCAGGTGTGTGCTAGTAGCTGTGTGAGAACACGTGACTTTCCATTATTTGCTGCTCTTTCTGGAACATTACACACATGATAATCTAGGCAAATAAATCCAAGCTCCCTTCAACTGACTGGAAAATTGTTTTAAGGGGACAGGCAGTAAGTAGCAAGCTGATTGCGATGGGAAAAGGAGATTGCATGTTGAATTAGGAGACCAGCAAAGAACCAGCAGGGCGGAAAATTCGACCAACGGAGCGGCGAGTGAAGCGAACACAGTGAGGTGAAGGGCACGCAGGATGAAATGAAAGCTAAATCATGGAAAGGTTCGCACGTGACGTACACGTTTTCCGGCGCAGGCTGGAAACTCGTTGTCTGATGTGCCTTCGTCTTTGACGTCACTAAGCCTGCACAGTGGAAACACAAACACCCACTGGTGATAGTTTCCAATGTACACATCATGTTAATATTGCTTTTGAGTGTACATCAATATGCACAGATAAAAGTACATTTATACATCTTGAGTTTAATAGATAAACTAGTAAGAGCATTTTTCTCAGAAAAAGTACTAATCAGTCAAACCATAGATTTAAGTATTTACCGCTGTTAATAGCACTTACATTCTATTGGAAAAAGTAAGAAATGCAGCAGATTCTGCTGTGACGCTGCATTGGGTCATACCTTTTGAAAGGGGCCTTTTAGAAGGGGTATCCCTGTGATTTTCAGCGAGTGAACCCCGCAAGAACACTGAGACCTTAGATCTGCATATCTCCTGCTATATTAAAATTCCAAAAGAAACATTGCAGGGTCTACCCTAGGGGTCCTACGGGCACTTCTGGAACCACCTGGAAGCGACTAAATACACAGTGAAGATGCGAAATGTCTCAAACCGCTGAAAACCCGACCCGTATCACACAGCGTTCCGCCAAGTTCCTCAGAAATGCTGATGAGCACGGGTCTAAAGGGGTTGCCAACCTGTCGCCCTTCAGATGTTTTGGCCTACACTTCACACACCCAAGCCAGCGTAGTCAATGGCGAGAGAACATGGGCATTGTAGGCCAAGCATCTGCTAGCCCTTGCTTAAACTGATGACCTGGAGTCCTAAATAAATGCCATGCATTTCCAGTGCTGCAAAGCAACTGAATTTACAGGAGGCAATGACATATGTGTATGCATTTGTACACAGTCTACTGAGGGGATGGAGGTTGGGTTAAGAGTATATTCCAATTATAGAGGAAACATTAATCTACCCTAAAGATCTGAATTCTTGAAATGTGTTTTAGACCAGTTCTCAATACAGTGATTTGGGTGCCTGTATGGAAAGACAAGTGGCCGGATTATACAAGCTCCATGTTGCACCTGGCTCGCTGCACATATGCTGCGTCGGGCGCCACTGGCCCTTGCACCACGCGAAACACAACGCCTATCCTGACTGCACATTGTGCACTGGGGAGTGGCACAGCATGTTTACTTAATATGCTACCTGCTGATTTTCACCCTCTCTGATGCTGGGAGCACAGCTCCATAGTACTGACATGGTTATCAAGGGTGCAATCAAATTCTCCTTTGAAGGGGCGCAGAGCTCGCCCACAGTGAGTGCACAATGCTTCCTTGAAACCAACAATCCTATCGTGCAAAGTGAGTGTGCGCCACTTCCTGCAAGGAGCACACCCACAGCTTCTGATTGCCTCGGCACATGTTCAAATAATACGAGGCATGCCCACGTGAATCAGGTTCCATCACTTGCATGGGGCCAACGCAGGGCAAACACCAAATTAATGAAGCATGAACAGAAAGGGGAAGAGCGTTCCAGTGTTTTGGGGCAAGACGCGAGAAAAAACAAACCGGGAAGAAGCAGAAGGCAGTGTAGGCACCGACAGAAGACAAAGAGATTCATGGCGAAGTGAACACAGAGGAGAATACAAAGAAACACGAGAGCAAAGATGCGAGGGAGCCAGGCCATGAAGGTCTTTGTAGATGAAACCTAGAAGGTGAAAAATAAGATAGAGATCAAAAGTGAGCATAGAAGCCGAACGAAGAGAAGGGGTAATAGAAGGACGAAAAGGGCGTTGAAAAAGCAATCGAATAGCAGAATTGACAACAGAGTGTAGAGGAGTAGGATGAGTTTAAGGAAGACCTAATAAAAGAATTGAGCAATATTTAAACGAGAATAAACAAGGGAGTAAATCAAAAAGTTTAGTAGCCTGAAATGATAAACAAGGCCAGGCACATTGAAGATTATACAGATGAAAGCGAGCAGAGTGAGCAGTATTGGAAATGTCCAGGGAAAAGGAAAGATAAGGGTCAAAGGTTACACCAAGATTTCGAGCGGAGGATCAGAAAGAAATAAAGGACGGGGGAAAGGAAGACCAAAAAGAGGAGAGACAGGAGCAGTGGAGGAAGTAGGAAAGAAAAGAACCTCAGTTTCAGAGGGGTTGAGATTAATAAATCAAGAGGCCATACAGGACTTGACCGCAGACAGCCAGGAGGAAACAGTGTTATGGAGAGGAAAAAGACGAGAAAGAGAAGATTTGTGAATTGTATCTGTAAAAATGGCAAGACAGGTTGAATGAGGAAAAGGGTCAGATAGAGGAATTGTATATAAAGAAAAGAGACAAGGTCTAAGAACAGAACCTCGTGGAACACCATAGAGGAGTGGGTAGCAAGAAGAAGACTGGCCTGCCCCAGAGAAACAGGATAAGTGCAGTCGGAAAGATAGGATTTAAACCAGCTAAGCACCAAACCTGATAAACCAAGAGATGAGAGAGAAGAAAGCAGAATAGTGTGATCAACAGTATCAAAAGCAGCAGAAAGATCATGTAGAATAAGAATGGAAGATTGATTGCCATGCCTAGCAGAAAGTAACGAGTTGGAGATGTGTAATAGAGCAGATTCAGTAGAATGAGCAGGACGAAAACCAGATTGCAGAGGAGGAAGAAGAGAATGAAGATGAAGAAAGGAAGAAACTTGAGCATAGACAACTCACTCAAGAAGTTTCGATAGAAAAGGGAGGAGAGAAATAGGATGGAAATTTGAGGAGAGGGAAGGGTTCAAGGAAGACTTCTTAAGACTAGGAATGATAACAGCATGTTTAAACAAGGATGGGAAAACCGCAGATCCGAGTGAGCAGTTAATTAGAACAGTGAGATAGAGAATTAGAGGAGAGTAGATAGAGGAAATTAGGGCAGAAGAAATAGGATCCAGAGGTGACGCCATAGGGTGAGCCTTGGTGAGGAATAGAGAAGTAAAAGAAGCAGAAAGGGAAGTAAAGGAGGAAAAAGAAGGAGAAATAGAAGAGGGAAACTGAGAGGGTGGGCAATAAGAGGGAAAAGATTAACAAAGAGAAGCTACTTAAGAAGTAAAGTAATCAGCAAAATCAGTAGCCAAGAGTGGAGATAGAAGGGAAGGGTCAGGAGGATAGAGTGTAATAATTGAAAAAGATTTCAAGATGGTGAGAAAGAGTAAGTGTACACAAGGAAAAGTATTGTTTCTTAGCAGCAAGGAGAGAAGAATCGTAGGAGGAATGGAGAGAAGATAGAGTAAGCAGGTCAGTAGGAGCACAGGATTTCTTCCAACGGTGTTCAGCCTTACGTCAAGGCAGAACGGAGTGAATGAAGTGTGGGAGAGAGCAAGGCTCAGAAGGTTCTACAAGATGGATAGAGATGATCAAGTGCAGAATGTAAGGCTGAATCAAGATGAGCAGAGGTAGAGTCACTGGAAAGAGAAGAGCATTGGATGATGGTAGAATTGAAAGAACTAAGATCATGACGCGAAAGACAAATAGAAGGGAGGGCGATCCGAGTGAGTATCTGGGTGAAAACGAGGGAATGAAAGTAAAACATGTTCAAATAAATAAGTGGGATGAAATACCACAGGAGTATCTGGAGAAAAAGAGGTGAAAAATAAATCAAGCAAAGAATCCAGATTATGAGAAGGATGGCCATGAAGCTGAGCTAAATAGAATGAGGTCAGAAGAGGAAGGTGAGGCAAAAAAGCATGAGTAGTAGAAAGATGAAGATTAAAGTCACCAAGAAGTATAAATGGAGCGGAAAGAAGAAGAAGATGGGAAAGAAGAGAATCAAGATCCGCTAGGAAAGATGAAAGAGAACCCGGAGAGTTAGGAAAGCAATTGGATGTGGAGAAAAGAATTGAGCAAAGTGATACTCAAGTGAGAAAGATAAAGGAAGTGAGACTGGTGGTGCAAGAGACCATGAGGACTGGAAAAGTGATGCCCCCTCTAACATGACTATGGGGGAGTGTCCAAAGTTTGAAGAAGTGGTAATGAAAGAGGCAGGAGTAACTGTATTATCAGGAGTAATCCATGTTTCGGTGAGGCAGAGAAACAGAACATTGGAATTCAAAAAGTGTCAAGGATTGAATTAGATTTTTAACATGCTGAACATATGTTCCACACATAGACAGACAAGAGAAAATAATTAGTAGGGGATAAGGGAGGATAAAGTAAATAAGTGGTATCACGAGTACGTGATGAACAATAAGAAGCAGGTCGAGCAGAGAAATGGACAGCTATACATTGTGGCATATCAATTACAAAGGAAGAGGAACATAGAATAGCAAATAGATACAGAAAACCGGCCATAGCTAATATCTGGCAACAAAAACAGCAGCGTCAATAAATGTACCTAGGGCTGGCATAGGCGAACACGGGCTAACAGTGATATACAATGCACTTTTATGGGTTGCCCTTTTAATGGGACACCCACGGCCGGGGACGCCCTAGGAGTGCTTCCTGAGGTAGCGGTCACTTGACCACACATGACCGCTCATCTCGTCAGTGGGGCCAACAAGGACACCAGCAGTGATGCAATGAATGGTGTCAGGCAGGTAAAGTCCTCTCGAGCCCCGAGACGGCAAGCAGGGGCCAGCCAACAGAAAAAAACAGGTGGCAGCTGGAACAGCAGCGGTGAATTCACGGACCCGCACACTGACACTGCAGATCTTAACCCTCTCCCACAGACTGCAACCTCTGACATCCAGGAGCGCTTCCTGATGTAGCAGTCATGTGACCACATGTGACCGCTCAGCTCGTCAGTGGGGGACGGGGCCAACAAGAGAGATTGTATGTCGACAGGGAGACAAAGTCATCTCGAGCCCCGAGACGGCACGCAGGGGCCAGCCAACAGATGAAAACAGGTGGCAGTTGGAACAGCAACGGTGAGTGAAGGGAAGTGCAAACTGCAAGTCTTAACTTTCTCCCACAGACCACAAACTCTGACATCCAGGAGTGCTTCTTGATGTAGCGTTCATGTGACGACACGTGACCACTTAGCTCGTCAGGGGATGAGGCCAACAAGGACACCGGCAGTGATGGTATGGTGATAGAGAGAAAAACTCCTCTCAAGCCCCCAGACGGCACGCAGGGGTCAGCCAGCGATGAATACAGGCGACAGCTGGAACAGCACGATGAGTGCAGGGCAGTGCGCACTGCAGGTCTTAAACTGCACCCACAGAGTGCAATGTGAGGGGTTCTACACAGAATTTCAGACTCATTTTTAATAGGGGCTTTTCTTGGTAAGGGCATACTTACCTTTGGCTTGGGCTAGGCAGTCGGCCACTCTTCATCTGAAAAACATCTATTTGTCTCAGTTGAAATTATTTCTTGCTATTTGGGTCATTACAACCATCAGAGACAGAGATGGAGGGCATACTGCAGTTAGGAATGTTGGGCAGTGAGTCATGTTGTGTAACTACCACTGCTCCACCACTATCGGCCTCTCTGAGGAACCTGCTTGTTTGGAAATATAATTTTCAGCATTGATAAGTGCGCCTTAAACAGTTACAGCGAATGTGAAATTGCACTGTCTCTATGGAACTTCGAGCATAACATCTGAAGCCAGATGCCTGTGCGGGTCAACCCTGCGTTTTGTGATTAGACAAGTAGTTTGCCTTGCACAGGTGATATACATTATGAATAAGAAAAATGTGGTATGAGCATTGAGGTACACCTCATGAATACTAATGAGTTAGCGTTTACGTATGCTCCTCATTGCAACAAATCCAGAAGAATGCTACAGAATGAACCTTTTCATTGACAAAATAGGCAAAATCCATCAGATCATCAAAACAACCTCATAGAGCATTAGTCCCCCTTGCACTCCAGCACACCCAATGCCCCTTTGGACCAAATTATCTCCCCTCTTTCCCCCAGACTTCCAAAAACAAATTGCTTTCCTCAAACCTACTTCATTCTTTGACAATATCATCCGGGCCTCCAGAATTAAGCAATTGATGGGCCCGGTGCTTAACGCACTACTCAGCATCATTAAAGCCTCCTCCACAGAAGGGTCATTCCTGGGCATCCTCAATACTGGACTCCTTAGACCACTTGTGATAAACCTGACCCTAGACCCAGATGACCTGGCCAACTACTGTCCCATTAGGAACCGCCTGTTTGCTTGCTAAATCTTGGAAAAAGTAGTTACTACACAACTACTCAGCAGAATTGAACAACTACATCTCCTCCATGACTATTTGCTGTTGTAAGGATGAACTCTTGGAAGACAGCAGGTAAGATTGGTAAATTCTTTTATTAGGCATCAAGGTAATCAGGTATAGATTCATTAACGATAGGAGCTAAGCTTAGGGAAAGGAGCAGGGAGTAGAGCTCAAATTCAGACAAAGGCAGACGTCTGCAACTAAACATAAATAATTGCTAGCAAGCCAAATACATAAATGTGATCACAATACACTATAATGGTAAAATATCCACTCTATAACACCACAGCAAGAAACCTCCTATTCAACAAATGCCACTCCTTTGACACTGACACACTCTAAAACACGAGTAAGAAACTCCTTGTTCAAATAACGCCACTCCTTTGGCAGTGCCACACCCATCCGACTGTCATTCCCATCCGACAGCCTCACTTCTTAGACGGTGTCACACTCTCAACGTACTGCACATCATGTCAGATGCAACAACATAGTGGTTCAATTCACCTATTAACAGTAAGGTTAGCAAAGGTGCATGCAACAAGATAACAGTACAAGTTGTAAAAATAGATGGACCTGCAACTCACCAGATTAAACTAAAAACAGGTTAATGCTAAACAGCTAAGCCACCCACAACTGTCACACCACTCCTACACTACACAACATGACCTGCAGTAAACAGTAAATGGAGTCTACCCTCATTAGAGCATACATAGATTGTCTAAATAACACCTAAAATGCCCCAACAGCACTATCTAAACACGTAGCAATTGGTTAAAATAACGAAGTGAAAATCCTCAAAATGGCTTAGTCTAAAGCAAATTTTCCCCTTAGAGTGCTCAATGCTGCAAGTACTCGCGCGCAGCCTTAATATTAAAAATCCTAGATCATTGTTAACTTAGCACAAGACACCTCATTTGCATGTGTAAGGAAAGCAACCATTGAATGATGCTTCCCTCCTCCTTGTCTGTCATAACACTCCCAGTGATAGTAAAGCATGGATCTCCCTAACGCCCATTCTATGTCAAGACCGTAGGCGAGTATCATGGTTCAACTTCTGTTTATTCCTCTCTTCAGTAGTTTCAACAAAATCAAAATTTTCCAAATTTGTATTTCTTTTTTCTTCAAAACAACATATCCCTCTTTAATACAGTCTTTCTGTAGTCCATCTTATGTCCTGTCATCTGCCCCTAGTCCTTCCTGTCCCTTTGCTCCGCCTCTTCTTTTCCTGCTCTTCAGCCAGATAAGTGCCTTTTCTCTAAGCTGAGAGAATGTGTGTTCATATTAGATTGTGTTGCATAGACATGATGTACGTAGCAAAGATAGAACCATAAATACCTCAGAGTTGCAATGAATGTGAGACAGACCACCTGGTAGACGCACGCGAGCAGCGCGAGGTCGAGAGAGAGCGGGGCAGGCGCGGTCCCTTGTCGCACTACCGACACGATCAGGGACTGTAGCCGGCCGCTGCGCAGCCAATGAAGAGCGCAACAGCCCGCTCCCTCTGGGAGGCGGGGCCTCAGGAATGCTCATCACCAGAGCGACTCCAGAGGAAGTGAGCAACAGTACGCGGTACACAGAAAAAGAAGCTACACTCTCGGACGGATGAACAGCAAAACTCGTGCACCATTCGTTCCGATATGGGGAGAGGTTGCATACTCCTACATACATAAACAAAGGAGTCAAACAAAAAGGGAGAGGTTGCATACTCCTATTCATATGATTAGAGTAATTCAGAGAAACAGAGAAGCAGAACACGCTGCAGCCTGCCAGCACGAAGGGAGAGAGTGAGCCCAAACCCCTCATATCGCTGGGAACAGAATTAAGGACCAAACTAAACAGAGCAGGTGCTGGCCACATAAAAAGCACCACAGCGCAGACATGCCACACAAACTGTACACAGATAGAGGCACAACCACCCAGACATACAAAATGTCAGAATTTGAATGGAGCGTGAAAGATAAGGCAGAAGACCTAGGTCACAGCTTCAGGGAAGTACTGGGGAGCTTGTTAGTGGAAGCAGTGGCCCAAGGGGTAAAAAAGCACTGAGAAAACAGAGAGCACATCCACTAAGGCCCCACAGCGAGGCCCTCAGGGGTGTAATGTGACCCGGAAGACGAAGGCCTCTTCTGACCCCCACGGGGCAGACAAGAAGGCCCCAGAGGCTACCAACGCCTACAACTACCTGAGAGACGATTTCCTGCGCAAGTCGGTGGTGCCAAGCCTCACGACCACTTGACCCAGGGGGGAACAATATGGGAAAAGAGGGAAGGGACCCAGAAGAGGAGTCACCAGAAACCACACACCTGAAGTGCAGCGCCACCCAATTAACTTCTGTATGATGTGATGTTATTGTTTTGTTTTTAGTTTACAGAACAGTACATATTTCATCATTGACATACCCATCCATGACCCTATTAAAAAGGAACTGAAGGACCTTCCTGCCCTGACAGATGCAACCCGGGTGGGGCCTCTGGGGCCCCGTTACCTGCTGCTTCCGCCCTGGCCCACCAGCACAAGTGGCCCAGGGATTGAAGATCAAACACACATGCACACTACAGAGCACCTTCAGATCAACATGTGACTTCCAGACAGCCTTGGCCAGGTTGTCTGTCAAGTATGGGCACTATGTACATAGTTTATTTATAGAGTGCACTTTATAGACTGAGATCATATTTGTATCCTTTTAGTATTTTTATGCAGCTGCTTAGGTAGGCATATGCTTTAATATTAGTGTGTATTAATCTTGGTGTGTATTGTTTACCCTTTTTCATATAAGATAAGAAAAGTCCTGTTGTACCAGAGATCGCTTGCATAAATAAGATAACCTTTGTCACTAAAGGTACCATACACCAGCATTAAAGTTGTCTATCCTTCTGTCGCCTTGTATATATTTAACCTAGTGTTTCTTTCTATATGGGTGAGATACATCGCTTGGTTACCTATTTCCCTCATTGCCCTCCCCTTTTCTCAGTGAAGCACATACCGGGGGATCTCAGAACCCAGGGAGAGCTGGGAAGCTGGAGGCAGGTATGGGGCGGGGTAAGGGCATAAAGTAAAGGTATCCACAAAGCGTCTTATTGTGCCCCTCCATACTAAAAATAAGATGAGTGTTATACAAAATATGTATGCCACTCATGTGGTTTCTTTCGGTTTCCCCTTCTTCTGGCAACCTAAATATCTCTCTTCCTTATTTCTTTATTTCTTTCTTTTTGCTGTTTCCATCATCCTGGCTAATTTGAAATTGAGACGCATGCATTACATTCCCCATCTCTTATCTCCCTAGGCTTTGCCTTTGCATTTGATAGTCACTCTTCACCATTCTGCCGATACATCAAAGTCTGCAACCTTATGTTTTAACTGATAGGTGGAATTCCTCCACAACTTTCAGATGTTTGAACATTTTGAATTTTGGGCAATAAACCTAATAGGGAACCTTATCCTTAACATATTATTCAATTTAAGATTGATAATATTAGCAGAATTCTTCCTATCAAATGGCTTTTAGTTATTATCTTGTTCATGGTGCATTGAAATCAGTGTCATACATATTGGCTCTTTTAACCCATCCTGGACTCAATTTGATATTTCATTTTCTTCCTCTTAAAATCTCAAACGCAACTTCACCAATTGTGGGGTGAGAGGTACATCTATTTCCAACAACCACATCAACAACTATTTACTTCTACTTGTTTTCCTTTATCTCTTGCTAAAGGTATAGTATCTTTATTGTATTATACATTCCTTAAATTCCACTAGATTGAGGATGATTTAATGTTCACTTTGTATGCTCATTACAGTACCCTTCACCTTTAACGACGCTTACATGTCATTAGAAAATAATTGTTTAAAATTGTTGGTCAAAATATAGTAGTACAGCCTTCTTTTTAAAAGATTGTATACATAAAATTAATAACAATTCATATTTTTGTTAACAATTGTTGGTCAAAAAATTGTAGAACAGCCTTCTTTTTAAAAGATGTTATCCATAAATTAATAGCAATGTATATTTTTTTAAATCTCTGTAGCAATCATGATTACAGCTCATTTAGATAAATATTTGATAAGAACTTCAGAGACAGCATTTTTATCAATTGGTAAAATTATGTCTAAACAGACTTGTTCCCAGGGTAATTTTGGGACATTCACCCATGTCAACTCATGGGTGATTTACTTAACTGCGCTCAACTTTGGATTACTTAATTGACATGAGATGCATTCCCTAATTTACCTGCTTGTTCTTACTAATTCTCTAATGTCATTCATAACCTTCAAAACACTCTCCATCACACATCGCTGTGTGCACAAAGATGCTCCCCAGTACCTCACCAATTGCATCACTGTAAAGACTCCCACACGCTCGCTCAGATCCAACTCAAGTATCTTATTGTTTACCCCGTGCTTTAAGAAAAGAAAAGCTGGAGGAGTCAGCTTCAGCGTTACCACTCCCACCCTATGGAATACACTCCCTGACCATATCCGGAAAGAGCTATCCTTCATTATCTTAAAAAACGAACCAAAACATGGCTGTTTGACAAGTATGAATAGTTTGTTCTCTGCACCCACTTCTTATTGTACCCTCCTTTCCGCTTTTATGCTGTACTAACGCTGGGACTCCTGGGTTTGGGCGTTGTCAATATGTAAAAATAGTAAATATTAATAATTGCACTCCTTATCATTCTGGGGCAGCAATCTATCCCCTCCTCTCCTCACATATTCTCTTTCAAGGTAAATTTCATTTTTTAACTATATCAAAAATTTCATTAACCATGCCTTTATATAATTCCTTGATTAAGGTGCCCGTCCAAAATAATTCAACAACTGCTTCAAGATCATCATCCTCTCTCATGTCATCTGACTATTTTGCTTCTGGCAAAGGAATGCTCACTGACATTCAGATCTTGGTATCTTTCAGGCACTATTTCACTAAATATTTAATAAGTGTTTTCAATAAACCATGATAAAATATCAACTGTATTGTTCTTTACTTTCAGGCACATGCTTCACTTCATAATGCTGCTCTTGTAAACAGCACACCCAATTTGTTATGCGTGATGCCACTTTATCCAATCACTTTTTCATCAGCACATCCTGTAATTCCTTATAATCTGTCCTGACCTCAAAATACAATCTTCAGATAAATGCATGACATTTTTCCATAGCCCATTTCACAGCCAATACTTCTTTTTATATTATGGACCATCTTTCTTCTTCACCAATGTGCCAGAAGCAAATGCAATTGTCTCTTCTTGTCCATGTGCAACTACCACTCCTAATCCATGGTGCAAGCATTGATTTATATGCCTTCGTCATATCAAAATTACTCCTCTTTTGAATTCCTTGTCTGCAGGCTCTGTGGCTACAATCTATCGTCCACCTGGTCAGTTC
The DNA here is from genome assembly GCF_040938575.1 of Ambystoma mexicanum. NCBI lineage: Eukaryota > Metazoa > Chordata > Amphibia > Caudata > Ambystomatidae > Ambystoma > Ambystoma mexicanum. Next base: position 997,625,263 of record NC_090935.1, on the reverse strand, counting down.
TCCTCCTTCCTCTCTGAGTGGGAGGACCTCTCTTCCTCACTCCTGGCCTCAACCGCTCAACTCCTCCTTCTGAGAGACTTCAACATCCACTTGGATGTCTCCTGTCCTTCCTCTGTACTCTTTTGCAATCTCTGCCACTCTCTCTCACTCACTATTCTCCCCTCTGGCCCGACTCACTCTGCAGGGCACACTCTGGATGTTCTGATCTCCTCAGACCTTCCCCTCTCTGTTCCTCTCTCCACCACTCTCTCCTGGAGTGATCACTGTCTCCTTTCCTCCCACCTCACCCCCTACCCCTCAGGCCACGCCACTTCCATCACTGCCACCCAACTTCTCGGTCATCTGACCCATGAAGCGCGTGTCAGCTGAGGCTTTCGCCGCGACCTTTTCACCCCTTTGGCTGACTCTAACCCTGACACAGCCCTCTCCATGTTCCACTCTGCTATCTCTGATACTCTTGATATCCTTGCCCCTGTCAGGACAATCCGCGTGAAGCCCAAAGCCAGGTACAACTCCTGGTACGACTGAGACCTTGTCACCCTAAAACGCGAGTTCAAGATGGCTGAGAGGAAATGGCGTGCTTCATGTACATCCTTTGACAAACTGGCCTGCCGCCTGCTGCAAAGGCAATACCGGCTCTCTGTCCTAACCAAGAAGAGAGCTCACATCCAAGCCTGCGTCTCTGCGGCATCTAACAACTCGGCTGAACTCTTTAAAATCTGCAAGGAATTGGCCAATCCTGTCATAGTCTCTACCTCTCCTGTCCCTTCCCAGGCCCTCGGCATGACACTGGCCTTTCACTTCGTCTCTAAAACTCAGGACATCCTGTCCTCACTCTCCTCCTATCCCCTCCCTTCCCCTACTCCCTGCTCTTCCTCTGGCCCTTCTGCAGCCACCCCTCCTCCCTCCTTCTCTCCGCAGACAAGGTTTCTAGACAAGTCCGATCTATGAAAGTCTCGTCGAAACAGGTTCCCCCCTATTCCTCCAAAACTACCAAGGACCACATTGACTCCCTGGCTCCTGCCCTGGCTGATTTCTGCAATCATTCCTTCGTCACCGGAGTCTTCCTATCCCCCCTGAAGCACTCCCTTGTGCACCCTGTGATGCTGGAAATGCATCAGAGGGACAGGGCCTCCGTATCCTTGTCCTTTACTGTTTTTATTGTGTGTTCTGTCGTGTTTTCTGCGCAGGAGTCCATGTGAGACTCCTGGTGGTGCAGCTCTCTCTCTTTTTGGTTTGGTGAACGGACCCGTGGGATACCCTTATGGCACCCATGGTTGGGGGTGCAACCATGTGCCCCTAGTGTATGTTTTTGGGCACCTGTGGGTGGCCCGCAGAGCAGGGAATGGGCTGGTGGCAGCTCCATGCTGACATTGACAGGTGCGCGGACTATCCTCCATTTTGAGATACCCCGGCCCTGCCATTGGGATCCGTTGATTCAGGATGGAAAACAAAATGGCCCCTGCGGTCTCTTGCTTTCTATTACCCATTACCTTGTTTTTCCAAAGTCCTGGGAAGCCCTGACTCTGTCACTTCCGCCTGACTGGCTGTTGGATGGAAGTGCCATATATGGTTTTGTTGTGAAGGCCCAGCCAGACTAGCTGGAGCCTTCCCGGTGATGTATGTTGTGGGTACCTCCTGTGGGTGGGACCCGGGTGAATAGAGTGTGTGACGAATATATGCATTCTGTGTTGTGGATGTCTAGTATCTGGTGGTTGACACAATGACTGAGACAGCCCTGCCCGAAACCGGTATGAATGCAGTTGGGAGTGTTGAATGGCTTGGTACTTGTCCCCATACACATAACTTCTTGTGAGTGTCTGGAGAGAAGTGAATGGCCTGAATACCTCGTGTGCCTGATTGGCTGCCTGTCTGCCTGAATGCCCTTAGTCGTGATTGGATGCTTGAATGTGACCCAGCGGAATGAATGGGAGATCAACAGTATATCTGGGGACCTCTCACTGCTAGGAATCGTGTTCAGAAGCTGAAGTCCACTACAACGAGTAACTGGAAGTAACTGAAGCTTGACCTTGAAGCCCTGCTGGACGAGAAGAATTGCTGTTGCTCTCCTTCACAATCTGAAAGCTGCTGTGCCTCCAAGGACTGACCCAGAGAGGACCTGGTAAGGCGCCCTCTTCCCGAGCTACGAGGGACTATCGTGCACAGCTGATCTTTGCCAAGGCTCCCTGGTAGACAGACCTGTGACAGGCTGCCGACCCGAGACAGGGACTGCCGCGGAATCTCAAAGAGAAGCACTTGGACTGTTGTCCGTCACTGTCGACGACTGCCGTCGCCGACCGCAGCTACCGTGCTCCTGTTTGCCTAAGAACTTCCTTTTGATCATCGGACGCTCTCGTCTGCATCGTCGCCCGCTTTATCCTGCTGGAGAAGGCCCGACCGTTGACGTGCCGAGGAGCATCCGCCGGTGGGATTCCTGCCACCTAAGGACCACAGAGACGCCGACGACTCGACACCCTTGCTGGGCCACAGTTCTTCATCATCTCTTTGCAGTCCAGAACTATCGTCACCGAGGTGGCCCGCACGCCTCTTCCTTGCAGGACGCCAAGGCTTTGTCGTCGACGAGCACCGCTAGGAACGAAGCTGCCACTTCACTGCCGTAGTTCAACCTGTTCACCGTCGGACGTTCGACGACCCGTGACTCCTGCCTTAAAGGGAGGGCACTCAAGAAGGGCCGTCGATTCCTCTTCACCGAACGCCGAGTTCCTCGAAGCCCCTCGACGATCCGTGGCTCTTGCTTTAAAGGGAGTCACTCAAGAAGGATCGGTCGACGCATCTTCGGAGAACTCTACTCCACCAGGTACATTGGGGGGGTAAAACCTTAATAGGAGGAAATAAGGCTATTGAACAATATATGGACTGGGCTTGTGCTATATATCTTTATTTTACAGGTTGCCCAGGTGGGGGGATCTCCACACAGAACTGTGTCTAGGTAACGGGGCCAGCATTCTGCCTGTTGTTTCAACCATCTTACGTTCCTTCCTATCTCTATTGCTGGTGTCCTTGTTATTGATCTGTGTGACATTTTAACCGTACAGTTGATGCACTTTAATGAGATTCGATAACATTGGTGGTACCACTTTAGAATTGTATATATTTATCATTATTGACTTCCGAGTACAAAGTGCGTTATTGTGATCGTGTACATACCTTTGAATATTAATTATATAAAGACTGTGTTTTCAGTAATACAGTGTGTGGACATTCCTTTGTGGGGGGTCGGGGACTACACTGTACTTAAGAACCAGCCTGCATCACCTCCTGAGAAGCTAGGCCTTGATTGCTCGGCCATTGCTACCGTAATAGAGAATCTTGGCTGGGGTCTTCTGTGCCTCTCCTCTACCATATAGAGAGCGGAAGTACAGACACCCCCTACCAGTCTTTACACACCCCCTTCTTAAGAAACCCTCTGCTGACCCCTCATGCTCGGCCACTTTCGCCCAATCTCCATCACTCCCTTCCTGGGCAAGCTCCTGGAGAAACTGGCCATCTCCCAGCTTAATCTCCACACTGAATCTGTTGGTTGTCTTCATGATCATCATTCTGGCTTCAGAGCTGCCAGAAGCAGGAAAACTGCTCTCCTGAACATCTGTGAAGACCTGCTCTCCAACCTTGACTCTAACACCCCTTGTATCCTCATCCTGCTTGATCTATCTTCTGCCTTCGACACTGTCAACCATGCCATCCTGCTCAACCGTCTTCGTCATAACCTGGGTATCACTGGTCAGGCTCTGGTGTAGCTGAATTCTTTCCTCTGTGACCGACCCTCCCAGGTCCAGCTTGGGTCCTTTCTCTCCACTATCTTTTTCTCTACCTGTGGTGTCCCCCAGGGGTCTAACCTCTCTCCCTGACTGTTCAACCAATACCTGGCACTCCTTGCCCACCGCATCGCCGCTCTCATCCCCAACTTTCAATGCTATGCGGATGACACCCAGCTCATTTCCAGGCTACCCTCGGCCTCCTCCTCTCCTTCCCTCATCTCTGACTGTCTGTCTGCTATCCAGGAGTGGTGTGCCGCCAATGACCTCTGCCTTAATGCCAGTAAGACTGAGATTCTCCTCATCGGCACAGCCGTTCCCTCCTTTCCTGTTGCTCTCTGGCCGGCCTCTCTTTGTCCTCTTCCTGCTCCCACTTGCAAGGCCAAAAACCTTGGGGTAATTTTTGACTCCACACTCTCCTTCTCTCCTCACATCTCTGACGTCTCCAAGAAGTCACACTACCAGCTGCACCTCCTCAGAGGTATTCTGTCTTTCCTCTCCTTCCCCCAGAAGCTCACTGTCTCCAGAGTTCTGGTTCTCTCTAGGCTGGACTATTGCAACAGCCTCTTTCTAAATCTGCCTGCTTCTCCCCTCCGTCCTCTGCAACTCATCCAGTACAGGACTGCAAGACTTGTCCTTGGCCTCATGCCGAGGGATCGTATCTCTTCAGGACTGAAATCTACACTGGCTCCCAGTGGCTGCGACGATTACGTTCAAAACCCTCTGCATCGTCCACACGGCCTTCTGGGGCCTCAATACTTTCAACTCGCTCTTCCTAAATATCTTCCTTCTCGAGCTCTTCGCTCATCAGCCTCCAGCTCCCTCAGGGTTAGTCGCTTCTCCAAGAAACGAGTTGTCGGTAGATGTCTTTCGTCGTCGGGTGCCTCCCTCTGGAACAGCCTCCCTGCCTCCCCTAAACTTGAGGAGAACCATCTCTGGTTCCGGAAGCACCTCAAAACCTATCTCTTGCTTCTGCTTTTTCTCCTCCTCTCCCCTGCTGACATCCTGGCTGAAACCGAAACTGCACTGGTTAACTGGCCACCCTCTGATCTCGGGCCCAGGTCCCCTCCACCGCCAGTCGCACACCTGCACTGCCTTCCTGGCTACCCCCGCACTTGGGGACTGTTTCTGTATCCCTACAGTCCCACTACCAGCACTCGACACATGTTGTCTGCACTTACCCTTGCTACCTGCTGGCCGTACTGCTACGTATTGTTATTTATTCTTTTATCCCATGTACAGCACTGTCCCCTCCCCCTTCCCCCCCGCATCCTCCCCTTTCCCCTTACCCTAATCCCATGCACTTGAACGATCTGAATGACACCTGGCCTAGTAGGATTGTTGTCTGTCTTCCCTCTGTTCTCCCACCCTTGCCTCGTCGCGCCTTGAAACACTTGTGTATAGGCGCGTTATAAATGCCATATCATATCAAGAATAACTTAAGCGTTTCTTTAGTCAAATAAAAGTAGAATTATACGAGCCCCACTCAGCATCTCAGAAGAGCACCACATTCTAACTGTTGTCCATCTTCAACAATCATTCCATGTGACATAACTACATTTTATATGACAAATTGCATAAGGGTAGACTATAAGATCATTTTTAAGTCTTAAATCTCATATGTAATCAGCACAGGCAGCCATGCACATGCCAGTGTTAAAGACATACCACATTAGCCCAGAACTGGATCGTTCTGCTGCAGTTGAATGCCTTTCGTGCCCAGCAATAGTTCAGATTTGCCAAGTCCCACACTAGAAAGACTATTGGAAGAGCATGTTTCAAGAAGGAATATTAAGTAACCCTTCGTATTTCAAGCACATTCGATTCAAGGAACACAACGCTCTCCAAGTGAATACACCTGCTTGACATTATTGCCTTTGATGACCTGATGTATCTGCAAAGGGTAATGGTTGACATTAACTGGGGAAAATGCAAGCATCTAAGTATACTTTTGGTGTGAAGGTACAATACATCTGCTTTGTCAGTACTTCAGTCAGTTGCTCGTTATTCAGGAGTTACTTATGTTCTTACTTCATATGTAAACAAAAACGAAAGCGGTAAACAATAGTACTACTCAACGATCCCACTGAAGTTCACATTTTCTTTAAACAATTCACAGCTAAAGTGCATGTCGGTCATTCTCAAACAGATCACCACACAATGTATACAACACGCATTAAAGTGCAAGGAAGTAGTCCAGCTTCACAAAACAAGGTTCTAGAAACACTGGAAATACACTGATCCCAGTTGTATTCGAAACCAGCCTTTCCTCAGATCTCCATTCAGTCCACTCGCATGGCACAGCAGGGAATACTGATCACAAATGCACCCCCTGCATGGCCCCCAAATAAGATGAACCCAAGAGAATCAAATGTGTTCATTTTAACGATATCTGTCTTCCAGGTTATAGAGATGCCTGGGGTGTCCTCCCACCCACATCTGTGCTGCCCAATTCAAAATCCTCTTCCTCAAAATCCTCAAAATGCACCTCTTTCTCCCAATTTATCCTCCCTTACCTCCTCCCCGGTCATCTTTTATCTATCCTGACCTTCCTATCCTGTTCTGAAAACATTGTAACTTCTTGTTCACCTCTTGCCTTGGACCATTGTAAAGCGGCCCGAGACCTTCTGGTGAGTGCTCGGTCTGTATAAAAGTTTAAATAATGATATATCCTAACTAATGAGGACTCAAGAAATTAACGTTATGGTACAGAGGGACTCAGACTTCATTTCAAAACAACTACACAGGAATCTGGAACTGGATAAATCCTTCAGATGCTTCTGATCTCCTGATTCTTTTTCCTTTTTCTCTACTTCCCCTTCCAACTCCCTTCTCCCTTCCAGCGTGAACACAGCGGCTGTGTTTCACAAAACACCAGTAAACACATGTATGGAATACTCGAAAGATGAGGGGTGTTAAATGTGCATGGCAGCTTTCCTCAGAGTGTATGTCTAACCTTGGGCTTGATAATAGGCTATCCATTCAATGACAGGTTTAAGACAGTGCTGCCCCAACAGATTATTATTCAGTAACCATATAAATGTGCAGCTTTCACATCTCTTTGAGAACAGGTTTTGTTGTAGCCTAATGAAAAGCTCCATTATTTTCTTTTGTAGGGAGTGAGTCTTCACATCAGTGGTAGAAGTGTGGCAAAAGAAGTAGTGGAACTGTGATCTCCGTGGTGGACGCATAGTACAACATGTGTCGAGGCGTTATGGCTGGGGCAGGTCGACAGCCAGGTGGAACAGGCTGGAGAAGAGGCTCCGCTGTAATGCTTTTAATTTTCTTTTCTCTCAGTTGGTCAGTTCGAACCTTTGTATAGTGCCTCTATTCGCTGATCCAAACTTCAATGAAATCCATACCCAACACCTGCCTGAGGAGATGCTGCTTCAACACTCAACTAAACATTTAAAAAAGCTTCTCTGTGATAAATAGAATTAGGTCATTTATTTCAAAGCCAGGGCCCCAAGACTTAATGTCTTGCATCCCTAATCTAACAGAATCCTAGTGATTAACAATTTGATCTTCGATAGACCAAACATTGCGTTCTGGAATATACTGTGTGATGCAATCCTTTGAGGTAGGCATGAGTATCCACATAGATGCATTTCAAGATGATGCAGAGAATTGTGAGCTGAATTCTCTACTGGAAGAGCCGGGACATGATCTCTTTTCCTACCCCCAGAAACCAATCAGTTGTGAGCCACATGAAGTCTGCTATTAAGCTTAATCAAGTGTATTGCAAAGGTCCAACTGACCACCCATCCACTTACCTTTACTGTGGCACACTCCTGTGTGTGCCGCTGACATTCTTGTACCCCTGCAGTGCCAGTTCCTCCCACTTATGTGTGGCGGGCGGATGCCGCAGGGACCTTTTTTAAAAATATATCTTATCCCCCCTGCTTACTGTAATGGTAAGGGGGGTACATCCCTGCAAACCTCAACCCTCGTTACTGCATCTAAGGAGAGCGGGGGACATCCCTGCAAATTAAGTTCTGCTTGGGCGCAGTAATGGGGTTGTGATTTTCATACCACGCTCCGGCGCAATTGTAGTAATGTCACCACATTATGGTACGATTCCAGTGACAGAGGGATGATCCTAACTGTTTAATCATTCTATATGTATTAATGGCTGCAACTAGTCTTTTGGTAAATCACTATGTAATGTGTATGTTATTTTACAGTGAATTTATATAGGTGCGATTGCAGCTCAAGGGAACTTCACGATATTTGCAGAAAAAATTAGACTAGCGGGGCTGGTCTCAAAATTGGAGCTAACTGATGTAGGTAGACTTAAAAATGTACAGCAAGCCACTGTTTAAGCAATATAACCAGAGCTGGGGGTGCATTACCGGGCTACGTGGTGTGGGGCATTACCTGTCCCAATAATGCCCCCCATGCAAGGATTGTATTGCTATTAGTACCCTGGCAGATTGTACCAGGGTACTAACAGTGTTTTTTTAAAGTTGAGAAACAACATGCTTGCTGTTTCTCAAAATACAAACAAGATGCCCGCCATGGATTGGGGAGAAGGGAACTACATGTAGTCCCTTCTCCCTTTCCATGGTGGCCATTGCTGGGTCCATGATGCGCATGGAGAGGGACCAGGCCGTGCAAGGTAAGTGGGGTGGGGGATGGTGTAGAGAGGAGATGTGGAAAAGGGGGGCGGGGGATAGAGAGAAGGGTAACAGGACATGGGCAGCATGTATTTACCTGTGATCCGGCGGTGGAAGATTGCAACCTCCAGCTCTAAAGCCCGGTTCTGAGCCTTCTCATTGGCTGGGAGGCTTAAGCCATGCCCCCACCTGGTACTCATTATGGATATTTCATTCCTGACTGGTCAGCATCTCAAAACTCTAGAATGAAGGGATTGTTCTTTATAGAAAGCTATGTGCCCTATGATCAGGATCTTTAAATAAACTTTAATAGAGTCACTATGGGCTCCTACGGCTGATTATATGTGATCCATAGTTTTCAACTTAAAGCTGGCTGCAGGGCTTAAGCAGCCCCGGGGGAAATTCTATACACAGGGAACTGTCACAGTGAAGTCTAGAAATGAACAGAAAGTTCCCCCAGGCTTGGCATAACACATGGGTAAGATTCCTTGGTGGACTCCACTGATAATGAGCTTATTTAGTGACCACATCTGCCTGGAGTGAACCAGACTTATTGGAATCACAAAGAGCCCCAATTGCTGTACGAAGCACTGAGAGAATTGGGGCATCCAAATGTGTTTGTGATTTCAAAATGAACAATGTCTGCTTTTGATGTATTTAATGCCAACTAATTAGCCTGTCTTCAGTTATTGGTGCCTCATGTGCAATTGTTAACGCATATAGCGTAGACATAGCTGAGAAAAAAGCGTTCTCCTCTGTCTCCGTTCTCCTCTGTCCAAGTTGCAAATGTGCTGTGATTCATTAGCATAAAGTTGAAATTGAATTTGCCCAACATGGACCACACCTCCTGCAGGTTGGTGTTAAGAAGAACAAGTTGTGTTAACAGTCAAGCATCAGAGAAGATATTCCCAGAACTCCCTCTGGTTAAACAATTTTGTAATAAAAGGTGTTGAAAACTACCCAATTGGGTCATTGGACGGAAGACTGATTGATGTTGATCCGTTAACATATCACACTTGCTGTTCGCTACAGTTGGTGAATAGCAAGGGGCTCCATATGATTTACAATGAACGACACATTTGAAATTGGTATATTGGTCGTACGTCGTACGTCCAATGTTCGCTTATTAGTAACAGGGGTAATGAACACATTCCTAAGGAAGGATGGAAATTCCCCTAGGGAATATCTCAGAACCACTCCACCCTACAGAGAAACCACAAGCTTTAAAGGAAGTGGTGAATAGCTGGAGATGCAGGTGGTGCTAAACACTACACAGCGTTCCTAATCCCCAGGTTTGATGAGGGAGCAATGCAACTAAAGAACTTCACATTGCATATGGGAGAATCCACCTCAGCACGGGGACTCTGTGGAGCGGATTCTGTTCCTGAAGCACTGATGGAAACTCTGGGGTGTGTTTGATTGTTGGACCCTGAGGGGAAAGTGATTTGACACTGCTGAACAGTTTACTGCTGTTGGCCGGGAGGAAGATTTTACACTATAGCTCACCTGGCACAAAGCTTGATTTCCTCAATTTTCTCTTTACAACTCTTGTTTTTTTTCTTAAGGTGCAGACGTTTCAGAATTAACTAGTGCTATGCTAAATGCTTGGTGTTTTTAATGTTACGGTTGTTTGGAGAGATGCAGTTCAATGACGCGTGTGCACTGAAGTTTTATTAACTCTAGACACCATAGTCAACTGAAGATACTACCACCTAACACTAAAACTGGGGGCACCGATGGTGGAACAGATTATGGTGGCTAATCAAACGTACACTTGACGGCCTGAGTCTCAAAGAAGGCTGCATCTTAGGGGGGAGACTTGATAGAACAGAAAGGGTTGCCATAATTGAAAGCTACTCCTTTTGTTTTTTACAATGTGATATTCCATTGAAATTTTGATTGACGATGGGACGATTTCTCCAAATCTGTAGATAGTCTGGGTATTACGTTTGGTTTCCCTTGAGGCTTAGGCACTGGCAGGGGTTGTCTCAAATTAGGTTCTGAAGGCTTCCTGCATGCCAAGGAGCCAATCTGAATTTACCAAGCCAAACTGCGGCGTACAGCTCAAGGGTAGTTGTTAGTGTACGTTGTTTCCTATAAGAAAAATCTATATTCATTAGGTGTTATCAATTTTAGGAGATGTTGTGATAAGAGAATATAACTGCTTTATGGAGTAGCGAATGGAGTATTTATGAGGCGAATAGTGATTAGGACATTTCGAATAACTGATTAACGATACTGCCACATTCGTCAGAATCGAGCAGAGCCCAGCTTCATACAGAGAAATTCTTATGGATAACCAAACAGAAGTAAGAAAGGCAGTTCATTGAATATTTGTTTAAAACATGTTGCATATTTGTTATGACACTTTATTTCTATGATTGTAGTATTCGGATCACCCTGAGAAAATGTACCGGCCCTTTCCACGTGTCTCATTCTACTGGTGGCTGTTATTGCCTAGTTTTGACTTAAGTGAATTTCTAGAGATTTCCCCTGGAAGCATATAACCAAAGGGGTCATAGTTGTGTAGATGCAACGAATGGCAAATTCTAGGATTCTCAGAATGGCCACCAAATGCGGACTGCTTCTTCATAGTGGATCTGCTAAATACTTGATAGGATTTTGCAACCGGGGGATTGTTTGAGATCGGGACTTTAATAGAGAATGGCCAACATTCGATAAGTATAAGAGTCTTTTTGTCACTTGCCAAAGTGAGCACTGATTTTGGGATGTTGACAAGGCCATCTTTTTCTCCTATTGATATTGTCTCCGACGTGCTCTATGGCAGCCTTACATGGCAGCATAAATGTTTGAGACTGATTTGTTTGTGACCGGCCATTTTGGACTTGGTTTCCAAAATCTAGGTTTGGATCCCTGGCTCCCTGCTCCAGTTTATGCCATACCAAATCGTACAGGAAACTGGAAGCAATTGATTTCCAGCCGAGAGGTCTAGGCTGGAAATGAATTGCTTGCATTTCAAGATCTAGTATCCTGTAACACGCAAGGTATTAAAGCGTGTATAGGGAAATTGGGTCCAGTTGCCTGACTGTTCAAACATAAGGCTAACCTTTCCGATATCTAGGTACACTTATAACAACTAACATGAACACTGCATTGTCTTCTGTGCAGTGCCCGCCTTAGGGCAGGGCCGCCCGGGCGAGTGCCCGCCTTAGGGCAGGGCCGCCCGGGCGACTGCCCGAGGCCCCATTAGTCCCCTGCCACGCAAGCTCAGATGACTCTTTCAAGGGCTACCTGAGCTGGCGTGGTGGGAGAAGGTGCACCCCGCTCAAGTGCTGGCGCCAGGCATTCCAGCGTGGGAGCTGGGCGCATTTAATAACAATAGGACGCTGCTGCTTTCACCACATTTTTCTTTCACTGTCCGGGGCACTGCCGCCGCTTAGGCCGGCGCTACTTCTGTGTGTAATGTTTTACATCCATGGTCTGACCATGTGGGTTCAGCAGCTCTATATTAACAACTGGATGTGGCTGGATGTCTTTATTTATTGAATAATCATCTACATGTAGATACTCTAGGAGAACATGCACCATTTACACTTAACGTCCAATTAAAGGGTTCCATGTATTAATATCCCCGTAAAAATATCGCCATACAAAAATATCGCCATATTTTTCTGGCAATATTAAGGCATGGAACCTGCGGGTGACACCCCTGCAACCCCCACATTATGTTTAAAGGAGCAGGGGACACCCCCGCAACCCCTGCCCCCAAAAACCCCAAAAATTATCCCCCCCCCAAAAATATCGCCTATGACTGTTCCAGACGACCATATATACGGCGATATTTGTGCCATCAAACCTGGTGCTCTAACCACGCGATAACTAATGCTTGCATTCTTAAACCGGGAAAATGCATGCTAAAATTGGGTCAGCGAGACTTGATTTGTAAGGCCTTCCCCCGATAATGGTGATATTTTATACTGCACATGCTGAACCTCTAAAACTAAGTCATCATCACTGACCTACAAATGTGCCACTTTTGAGGTGAGGTTGAACAGGACATTTCAATGCTTCTAGTCAGCTGACAAAGCATAAGAACAAACGTGCACTTGTGTTGCCATTTAATGTGGATTTGGGATGGCTGTTGGAAAAAATCAGTCAGTGATCACGAGCAGCAGATATGGCCGTTGGGTCACCCTGGCGTGAGACCATGCCACTTCGCAGTGTACGGCTGGCCACAGCACACAGCTCGGCCGCCAATACAGCGCCTCGTGACCTGTGGGCGCCGTGGGCAGTTGTAGACGAGGCGGCTTGCCTAAGCTTTCTGTGTGTGGCGTGTATACAACAGTGAAGGCGAAGTGATTTGAAACCCCTCATCCTAGCTCTGTTCCCTCACCCCCAGCGATATCACTCTGTCCCCTCACCCGCTCTTGAATACTGCTGTCATCCGATTCTAGTTGAACAATTCGCGGTAAAATGAAGAAACAAAGTTTACCTTAAGAAGACAGAGCCAGTGCTGTCTGAGGGGCTGGGTTGTGCGTCATCGCTCGGGTTCGGGCAGCAGATGGACGGCTGTTCGTCAAGCCAGACCGATTCATCAGAGGACAGTCTGTTCATTATTTTCGCCCAAATGAGGGAGATAAATAATGTATTGCCTATTGTCTAAAAAGAGCTAAAAACAAAAATGCCCACAAGCTCCGTGTGTGAAGACCTGAATTGTAGGTCCTGTGTTTGTCCTCACAGGCTGGAATATACTGTTCCCGGAAATATGCAGCTGGCCTGGTTCCAAGTCAGACTATGTTTTTATCAGTCAATGAGTAACATATTATTGCGAGTTTGTGGCACCGACCAACATTTTCAGGGCCGCTTTTTCTGCTCAACTTTCTGTCACGAGAGAACTGGGCAGGCGTAAATTGCGGCCCGATGTACATTAAAAGACGTCACGTGTGGGCTACTTTTCAGTTAAATCGACATACCTATTTTAGCACAGGCCGTATTCCACAATAATACGAGAATATGAAAGAGAGGCAGGTGAACAATGTCAACATTGTAGAAGCTACCAGCCGCACCTCCATTTTACAAGCCCAGCAGAGATAGAGAGCAGTGCTTACCATAAAACGCCTGCTGCGTATTACAGAAGCAACACTAATGTTGCGATATAACTCTACCTCACAGATAGCAGAATCTGTCCTTCTTCAGTGGAATCACAATATACGGAACGGCGCGCCCCAAAAGGCACATACTTTATTAGGATATCTTATTTGCCTTTGTTGAGTTCCGAGACGTTTAAAGCACGAGGTTGCAAACCGAGCGAGTGCTGTCTCTTTAGGTGGGTAACTCCAACCTGGCATGCCCTGAACAGCTTGTAACGGCTGGTACAGAGGGTCCACAGGGTCGGAAATGGCCGGGAACAAGATGGAGCTGGCAAGGATTGTCTTGCGCCCTTTTGTGTCCCAAGGCCCAGGAGCTAGCAAAGCAAATTCCCTGCTATGTCCTCGTGGGTGAGTGAATAGAGAAACAGCCAAAGACTCATATACTGTTTAGCAGCTGTCCAAATTGGTATATATGTCTTGCAATTTGCTTTTGCAAGGGTTAGTATTGTGACACATTGACTTCTGCCCTACAGGAGTACAAGGATGAGTACAGGCTAAAACGCTCACTCATCCCTCACACTGCTACAAACCAAGAGCCAACAATGTTTTACAGGTAAAACAGGCGCCGTCAAGAGACATACCTCCTTCGCCTTTTGTGGTAACATGGGTAGAGGGAAGGGTATGCTCTTAAGAGGGGTGTGTATGTGGTTCAGTAGCAACTCAAACAGTGAAGTATAGTAGTCCAAAATAAAGGAATGTCCGATCAAGGTTCTATAAAAATATATACTTTAATTAGACACACCGAGTGCAATACTAACTAACTAGAAAGCACTGTAAAAACCCACCACTGTAGAAAGAAAAGAGAATATGCACAGATAGAACAGATGCAGCACTCTGGGTGATGAGACAAGGGGAGAAAGGCATTCAAAAGACCATACTGTTCAAAAGGATATTCAAGTTGCAAAAAGGGATACAAATGGCCAAGCCCGTTTCTAGGGCTCAAATATGGACCATGGGGCAAATGTCAGTCAAATACCTTCGGCAAATGTCTTGGGGTTTGGCGAGTGTCGAGCCAGGCTTCTCGGCGTCAAACGCAGTGTTGGCTTGGGTCACAGATGCGACTGTCGCTATGGCCCAGTGGCAAGCTGGCATCGAGGCAGGGTTGAACTGAAGGGGAGTTGAGGTTTCAAAGCATCTGTTCAATCTGTGCGGATCGGGTGGTTACCAGGTCTGGTTCAGCGGTCGAGGACCGACGGCGGTCGTGCTGTTATCAAGATTCGCAGGCAAGTCTGTTTGATGCGAAGGCTCAGCGGTCATGGTTCAGGGAACACCAGGGTTGGGTTGGTCAACTCACAGGAGCGGCAGTGAAGGAGCTGGCATTTTGGACAGCGACTCGAGCAAGGCAAGGCAGTGGTACTTTGTAGTTCAAGCCAGGGAAATGACACACTTTTGCTGTCGGCGTGCAGTGGCGAATGAGGTTGAACAGTGGAAGGCGGTTCAGAGAACAATTGATGCCAAAGGGCAGCTTCGACTGGTGCTTCTGGTCGCTTGGCATAGAGATGTGATCGAATCATGTTTCAGAGAGCGTCGGCATCGACAACAGTATCTTGGCTGTTCTGGCGTCCAGGTGCTCTGAGTCCCACTCGAGGGTCTTGAGGGCCAAAATCAGTCTGTTTCTCGAGTTCCCAAACACGGGGAAGGCTGGCACAAACCTTTGGGGTACCTACAGAGCAGTGAGGTCCTAGGCACAGAGGGCCAGCAGCAGTGTTCACCTCCAATGGCGCCTGGGGGGACTTAGGAGACAGAGCTGCCTTCTGCCTTTGGAACACCAACCTCTACCTCACAACTGGAGGACTTTAGAGAGGACTGCTCTCCTAGCAGGAGCCAATGAAATCTTTAGGGGGTGCTCAAGATGAGGTCAGATGATTTGAAGATGTTGTGGAAGACCCCTTCCTTTACAGGCAAAAGTCCCCAGGTAATTGGACTAAAGCTAGCCTGCTTTAGGGCTATAATCCCTGCTTTTGAAATGTGTGGACTTTGCCCTTATGATGTCACACCGAAATTGCTTTTCACCAGAGGAACTGGAGGGTACAGAAAAGAGAAAGAGAGGCAGAGAGAATCAAGATGGCGGAACCCTCACAAAACTGTACATATCTCTCTGTGGCTGCTAACTCCGCCCACCATCCTTCTCAGTAGGATCAAAGGACTTTAGAAATGCAGCACTCTGTTGTGAAGCCTGGCTTGTTGAGATTGGTGTGCTGTTGGTTTCTGCTCCAAGGCCAGCGTCCTGTGGAGAGGCTGTCCCAGGGAGAAGGGTGTTACCTGCCCTTACAAACAAACAAAGAGAGGCACCCCACCAGGATACCTTCCTGCCATTAGGGCCGAGTGCAGCCTGCTGGGGGAATTCACATAACCCTTCCACAGCTCAACTTGGCCACAGGGTTGACACATGTGCAATATAAATTTAATGTGGCTGAAATAACTCTGAGAGATGTTGTCCACTCAGGTATGGCTTATATTTACAGTTGTATATGCCACCAGGACAACAACTTCAGGGTTATATAGTTTTTGGAACAGGGGTGCATATTTTAAATGCAGCCCATGCGCTGCAGAGACTTGGGTGTCACTGCAGCTGTCAAGAGGGCACCTGTCGCCTCTGAACCTGATCTGTGCCACTGGTAGATTAGGTGCTGCGAATCAGGTTGCTGATGCATACAATCACAAGTGCTCAGGCTTTTAGCATGGAGTTTGTTCAAGGGGAATCTGATTAGAAGATTTTCCTTTCAGAGATGGAATTACCCGCATTATTTTATTATTTTATTTTTAAAAAAGCCAGATGGCAATTCATCACAATTGTGACTAATGATAAGAGCAGAACCCAACTTCCTTTACTTGATCAAAAGGGATTCCCGTTGAATCACTATCAGACATGTTTCAAATTTAAAGTTATGGTTATTCTTATGTTCCCATAATGCTCTTTCCTTTTATGCAAATAGCAGGTTTCTGATATGAAGATACTGTGTTGTGGCCTGGCCTGGGGCCTTGCCCTTTGGCTCCTCCCCCACAGGCCCCTTAAACTCCCCCAAGAAGGAGAGGGTTCCCCAAGTACTTTTTTCCATTTCCAGCACTGCTGGTGCATTATTCAAAATCATATTTGTTTCCCTTAATTCGGAGGTGGTGGGGCGGATGTCCTTCAGCAGCTGCAGATCCGAATACATGCTCCAAGATGCACTTATCTACACTGTATGTTTCCTAGCATAGTATGACACAACATAACATAGCGCTATCCCATATGATGTTATAATGAAAATGAAGAAGGCTCTTGGTGCCCTGAAGTTTGCAAAATCTTGCATAGCTAAAGGTTGTGCTTTGTTTTTGGAAAGTGCATCTGTTGACGGGTGAATACACTTGCTGCTTTTTCTGAAAGCAAAAGACAGACCACCAAGGGCAATGTCTTCCTACCAGTAAGTCTTCACTGAGATCAGAACTAGAGAATAATGTGATGTGTGTTGGACTTGTACCACACACTGCTACCGTTTGTATGGTTGCTAGGCGCTTTGGTGCACCTGTAAGACAGTGGATGGGTTTGATTAGTCTGGAGTAAATGGAAAGGCAAGATTGCCGTGCTTTGTGTTGAAGTTGCATTTTGGAAATAGCCTGAGCTCTGCTTGCTTGTACGCTTTCTAGGTGAGAAGTGTAAAAGTAATCAAAGGCTCTGTGTCCAGATTGGTGGCCTTTCTTAGATTGGGAGTTTGTTGGCCAGGGGCTGTATAGGTTGGTTGTAATTAGAGATGTAAGTTTGTGATCTGCAAAGTTTGGAGATATTTTTTTTGATATAGCGCCATGTGCGAACGGCTTGTTTGCATTTCTGTGTCATGAGTAAGGTGGAGAGGAATTGAGGGTTAGTCAAAGGTGTTGAGCATTCTTGGGTTTTCTGTCGAGCTTTCCAATTATTGCTCTTGCCAGCAGCTGCGTTGTGGTGAAAGTTAATAGGCTTTTGGAGTTGATGAAGATTTCTTGTGTTGAGTTTTAGATATTCTGGGAGGAAGGGCAGGTGTTATGTTAAGGTTTTGGCGCCACCTTGAAGTAAGGATGTACAGTAGTTAAAGATTTCTGAGGGCCATGTGTTGTGTTCTAGGCTGACAGTTGGGCGCTGCTATGTTATTTCCTTAGATAGTGCCTGCGCATGAAACTCTAACTATTGATGAGTGTTGTTTCCATTGAATGATCGGTGTAGGTTTTTAGCACTGAACTGACAGGTTTTTAGACTTTTCCTGAATTTCAGGTTGGCCTTTAGGGTGCGGTTTACCCTTGGTAGAGTGTTCCAGAGTTTGGCCACCTCCGTGGAAAAGGCAGAGCCTCCATGTCTTTCTCTGCAAAGTCTTCTGGTTTTTAATAGTCTACCATTTCTTGACCTTAGGTCTCGGGTTAGTTGGTAGAATGAGATTTGGTTTTGAAAGAATTCTGCTCTTTGACGTTCAAGTGCTCTTTGAACAGTCCAGAGGGCCTTGAACCGGGTTCTTTTTTGGAAGGGTAGCCAATGCATTCATCGGAGAGCTGGTTGAGTCTGAGTAATAGTCTAACGGCTGTGTTTTGAATCCGTTGAAGATTTTTTAAATTGTTGTTCGACCTACCTCGGTTTATTCTGTTTGCGTAGTAGTGGATTATTGAAAGAATTGGGGAGATGATGGCCACTGCTCTGAGTGCGAAGGCGAGGTAGGGCATAATCTGTCAATTACCGGGGAGATCGTAGAAGCAACCTTTGACTATTGCGTTGACTTGGGGCTTCAGTATGAGTTCACTATCCATTAATATGCTCAGGTTCTTGATCACTTTAGATGTTCAAGGGAAGTTACCAATTTCCCCATTTTCAAAGGCTATTGTAGAAGTGTTTCAGGTGTAACGTGTGGTGAGTTTATCATTATTTCGTTTTGTCTGGGTTGAGTTTGAGGTGGTTGGCTTTCATCCATTTGTTTATTCGTGTGAGGCAGTTACTAAGGGTGGTGCTGAAGTTTCCGTCATCAGTCATTTTGTATACGATTTGTGTGTCAACGCATAGTTGTTATAAGTAAACCCAAAGTATTTTATAATCTCCATCAAAGGGGTTATGTAGATGCTGGGATGGAGCAGTTGGATACATGATCCCTGCAGAACTCCACAGGTAATGATGAGTCGTGGATTCAAACTAAAAGGGGGGAGACAGGTTATTTCTGTTCTGTCCATTGGGAATTATCTTATCCATTGTAGAGTTGCGTTATGAAATCCAGTTTCTTCAAATCTTATAATTAGTGTACTGTGGTTACAGTGTCAAAGTCTGCCTGAGATGTCGAGGAGTACGAGCTCGAAGGGGATGTTAATAAGAGAAATGTTAAAGGTGGTAAAGGTGGTATTAAGGTGGTTAATAAGAGAAATGGTAAAAGCTGCAATCATAGTGTCATAATATAATCAGTCAGTTGTGATGTCACTACTAGAGTATAATATTATCGGACCGTTGTGATATCTCAATAAGAGCATTATAAGGATAATATTTTCTATTAATTGTACATATATTATTTGGTATAGTCAGAAGAAGAATAACACCAATTAATAGCATGAATATATTAAGTAACACTAGATTTAGATCACGATGCTATGGGCTCAAAGGTGTCGGAATAATGTGATGACACTAGCATGACTCCAATAAAAGCTGGAATGATCAAGTTTGAATCCAATATCTAATTAATGTTATACTCCAGAAACGCAAGAGCCTCCATCCAGTGTCCCTGACTACTGTGTTTTGGAACATGCGAGAAATAAAGCAGATGAGGAATATAGGTGTGCACCTATATTTCTCTCTTGGATGGTTAAAATCAGGGATTAATGACCCCTTTTTCCATTGGCTTATCAGTTCGAGGGTGTTGTGCAACATAAGCATTTAAGTCACAGCTGGTTATTGATACAACCAGAATGGCTTAATGCATCAGCTTACAGAGTTTCTGTAGCACTCTGTGAATTGTATGAATCTGCCTCAAGATAGTGCCTTTGAACATATAAGCTTTCAACTTATCTTCGCAGTAGCAGTGAAAGAGAGATGTAGGTGTGTCAAAGGCATTGTGACGCGACACTAGCTTTCCCAGTCAGGAGTGTGAGCCTTCTGAACAATGCAAACCATGCTCAATGAGGCTTCTCCCCAGCACTCCTCTGCCATATTCACAATGACCCCCTCTGCTGAAAGCTAGTCTCATCATAGAGCTCAAGGGCCAGGCTCCGGCACAGCCGCCCCTTTGCTGGCTGAGGCCTCAATAGAAGCAGCACCATTTTGCAGTTCTTAGGGGGCCAGCTGCTACTCCTTTGCTCCCCTCGGCTCTGACCTTGTGACCTCTGGTTCAGGGGCCACAGGGACAGTCCATACCACCAAGGCAGCTTCCTACTGGTTTCTGAGAGACCAGGGAAGGGATATTGGTGAGGATCCCTCTTCCCACCCTCACTGCTTCAGCACGGTGTTTGCCCGGGTGCACTCGGAGGAAAGACTGGAAAAAGGAGCAGAAGTGCGGGTGACCACTTTGCCCATTGTGCTCGCTGGTACCCAGAACCTCACGCCTCGCACCTCATCACAGGTAAGTGAAGGGTTGTGGGTGGGGGTGGAGATGACAAGCACCTCCACACATGAAGCTTTTTCTTACGTGGGCTGCGGCTATGGTGAGACGTGGCACCTGCACACGGGGATCCATATCAGCCAAAGGAAGACCATGTGGGTGAATGATCTGGGCGGGGCAGGGGTGAACACCAAAGTGTCTGATTTGAATCGACACTTGTGGGACTGTGTCCTGCATGTGATGACTGTAGTATGCATTTGAGCCAGGAACTGGCATAATATAGCATCACTGAGGTATTTTGGGTTGTGCCTGACATATGATGAAAGCAACTGGACATGTGAGGATGCACATTATGTTTTTCAGCTATTTCATGCATGAAGCATAGGTATTACCGGGCATTACATATCATTTTGTATGCATAAGAGTCGTACTTTTCATATGATAGCAGCACCTTCACACATGAGGCTGTGCCTTGAATGTAATGACTTTATCCTGGACATCAGGCATTAACTGGCACTGGGTGTCATTACTGGGGCATTTCAGGCTGCATTTGCAAAAGATGGCAGCCACTGAACATGTGGGACTGCAACTTATAATTTGTGACCATGTCAAGAATATTTGGCTTTATGTGGCATCCAAAATATTACTTTATGACATGTTAAAATGGATACATGTCATGGGATCTCACTTCCTGTGATGTCACATGGTGTGTGATGTCACTTCCACTACCAATAGAATGTTGGCGAACTGACGTCCTTGCCAAAAAGCTGCCCCTTCCTGATGTGGACATCTCGGCACATTACTCAAAAGACTTACATACTTTAACAACATTCGATCATTTAGTACATTGATGGTCACAGCAGACAAACCTCATTGTGTACCAACTCTCTTTCTCATTATGTTTGGTGTGTAATAACGTTTCTTTGAGTTAAAAAGTAATGTGGGCAAAGTAATGTTGTATTTTATTGGGTAACCCTACGGACGCCAGATTGTACCTCACAACCCCTCCCTACATTCCTGGAGATGACTGTTGGGCCTTGTTGCCTGTTGGCGTCCGGGGGCGTTTCCAGCACCAGCTGTCCCCTTGGCTAAGGACAGAGTTGCTGGCGTCTCAGGGAGCTGGGATACATTCTCATTGCTGAGTGCACTGACGAGCCTGGCTACTATAGACGCGCTCAGGTCTTACTTATTAAGTGATGTATTAAAGCAAGAAAAGATGTTATCTTTATCACACTGCATTTATAGGCACCAGGGTGCAAGGAGGAGGGGGCACAGGTTTAACCCCTTAAGTGCTAAGGTCGAGATTGCTCGTCCTAGGTGCATGGAATCTCCCATTTTTCTTAGCAGTCAAGTGGGAGGATCCGATATGGGGCGTGGGTGTGCAAGAGAATGAGAAGGAAGGAGAATTGAGCAAGCGGGGAAAGGATTAAGAGAGTGTGCTATCGATGATGAGCAAGAGGAAATATGGGTGAGAGAGGTTGAGAGTGAGAGGGTAACCAATAAATCAAGTGTGTGAGAGGAAGGATGAGAGGGGGTAGAGAGTGGGGGTGAGGTGGGTGAGTGAGTTGTAGAGCGAATTTGGTGGGTGGTGGTAGAGAGAGTGGGGGTAGGGTGTGTGGGTGAGAGTAGAGAGAGTGGAGGAGCTTGGGTGGGGGTAGAGAGAGTGGGGATGGGTTTGGCGGGGGGAGAGAGTGGAGGTAGCGAGTGGGGGAAGAGAGAGTGTGGTAAGGTGGGTGGGGAAGAGAGTGAAGATGGGGTGCGGTAGAGAGAATGGGGCTAGGGTGGGTGGGGGAATGGTAGAGAGAATGTCAGTAGGGTGGGTGGGGTAGAGAGAATGGGAGCAGGGTGATAATCGTACAGTAGGGGAAACATTCCTTCTGCTAATGGTCACCCACAGAGGCCCAAGTGTCAGCGCTACTTCTGAACATCCTTGTCAGTGGTGTTAGATGACTGAAAATCGCCTTGCCTGTGTTCCTTGGCAAATACGGTCAGCCTGGACTAAATCCGGGCAGGTGGCAACCCTATGGTTCTTAGGTCCTTGGTTTAATCCATGTCTCCCAATGCGCCCTTTCCAGGTAACCAAACGTCTTTTATTCACCATTTTCATGTCATGCCTTGCACACCTCTAATAATCGTTCATGCTGCACATGTGTATGCCTCCATCCATCCCTTCTAATTCACCTTGTATGCCACGCATTTGCACACATGCTTCTGTAATGCCTTCCATGTCTCTCAAAAACACTTCTTTTAAATGTAATTTATAGTGCAATGTCCGACTACAGCCCTCTTGGAACAAAGAACTCCTCATGTTGGCATGCTAGGCCGGCTGAAGCACTGCAAAGCCATACTAGTGGCTGAGGTGCGCTCCGCCGACAAAGTCATCCGTTTCACTTGCAACATGTAAACCTGCTTGTACTGAGGTCGGCTAACAGCCAAACACGAGAGTCCTCAGAAAATACTTCCTGCATACTTCATGCCGAATTTCCGTGGACACTGAACTGCTCAGATAATTCAATATTGCATATATATCATCATCAGTGCTTTAAGTGGGCCGGTGCCAGCCAGGGCCGGGCCCAAACAGTCTCCAAAAAGTGGGGCTGAGCCAGGGCCCTTTAGGGTCCCCCAGTCGCACCACGCCATGGCATGACACATCGTAGCCATGACGGGAGATGCGCCTGCCATTTTAAAGTCAGGCAGCTTTGTGACTGACCTGAAGTGCCAGCCAGCCACAGCATTGCTGACTGCAGTTTCAGCAATGCTGTGGCTGGCTGGCACTTCTGTCAGTCACTGTAACTTCCTCTCGTGACCCCTCGCGTGAGTGCAAAGGGTCACAAGAGGAAGGTATGGTCCCTTTGTTTCCCCTCCCCGGGTCACTGACCCTCGGCGAACCTGAGTGCTCCATGAGATCACAGAGCCCCAGGGATCACAGAGGGTCAAAAACGCCTCAGAGCAGAGCACAGATCACCGAGCCCGAGGAGTCTTTGTCCGTTGGCAAAGCTAACGGACAAAGACGCCTCGGGTTTTGTCCATTCTTAAAGCTTTATAAAAGATAGCTTGAATTGTGTACGTTTCAAGCCACCTTTTATAAACATAGAAATATATAACATATTTCTATGTTTATAAAAGGTGGCTTGAAAAGTACACAAACCATAGTAAGGTATGCATACAAATATATAAATGCTTTCATACATTACAATGGTTTGTGCACTTTTCAGGTCACGCCCACCATGGAAGCCTCCGCCCAAATAAAGCCCCCGCTCCCTCAGTTTCTTACCCCACTAAAAGCACTGATCGTTATACATGTTGCAGGAAATTTATGGTTCGGACAGCTCCCACCACAAAAAGCCGTTTTGCACAGCCATAACTGTTTCCAATTAACTGCCTCGTAAGGATCTTAAACAGTCACACCGGCCTGCAAATTCCAGAGTGGGTGGAGCCCCTGTACAAAGTGAAGGGAGAGGCTTGGCCAGCTGACTCGCTCGAAATATTTCAACTAGCCCGAACAGTGAAAACACTGAAGAGCTTTGTCTTAAGCAATTAGGATTAACGGCCTCAAAAGTGTCACAGTAAATTATGCTGTACAAGACACGACATATTTATAACATGTTGCCTATAGAATTATGTACTAAACGTATGTACAGATAGCAAACGAGCCTGATTTATACAAATGTTATTTCTTCTTTGGCGTGTGATCATCCAACAGGTTAAGAAGTTGGTCTAACACTTGTCCCCCTTTGTTTTTGGTACTTATAATGGGTAACAGACACTCCCTGTACACGCAATAACGGCATCAAAGGGCATTGCGAATTAGGTAGCACCATGCTTCTATCCAGGGGTGTGGCTAGGTCTGGAAAAGATCCGGGGCTACGCTATTGTCGGGACTGTCGGGACTGGGGGCTAGCTAGTCTTTTGGTTGTAACTCCTGAGATTCTATCCGGTGCTACAACCAAAGGACCAGGGGCTATAGCCCCCTTAGCCACCCCCTAGCAACGCCTCTGCTTCTATCCACGCGGAATCGCATGACTGCATCGTTTTAGAGTGATCATCACTCGAGTCAAAGATTACAATAACCAAAGGTCTCCTAAGGACTACTTAGACACTAAAAAAACATACATGTAGTCAGTAGTACCAATGTTATCTATAAGGAGAAAGTGGTGCCAAATAAATCTTTTTCACATTTTGCAGGATGTGCTGCCCAATCATTGTGGGAATAAATAATCTTGTGCACCTTCAAAGGCAAAACACAGATGAAGCTGCGTCACTCACCCGGGAGTGACACAGAGAAGAGCCATAAAGCGTGTTGTGGGTATGCAAAACAAGGAAACACATTGAAATAAATCCTGCTTTGACCCTCTCCTGAGTAACGAGCGATTCACCTGGTGCGTGGTGAACGCTGTGTGATACGTTATACTAGCAGAGGAAGTTCAGGAACAGAGCAGTAACGGCTCTGTGATATGGTGCGTGGCCCGGGCGGCACTCTCTCTGCAGTGTGTGTGTGCTGCGACTGTGGTCCCTGCCTCTGACATCACTGCCACTGTTGCCACTGCAAGGGGGCAGAAACTTCTCACCCGTGCCAGTGCCTTTGGGCACTCTGGCAGCTTTGGCGGTGGGCCCTGCACTCCCCTTTTACGCTAACATCTGCATCTCCCTGGTCAGGAGGTACACCAGCCCGAGAATTAGAAACCTGCTGCCTACCAAAACACATAGTAAATGCATTTGTGTCGCAGTGTAACGCAGTAAACAGATCACTCTGCAGCGAAAGTCACACTGACACATGACAGTACTCCTGATTGGGAGAAAAGGCATTAAACAAGCCACTATTGGATTATATTCACGTAGTACTACAGGAATGAAGATTTAGTGCATTGGAGTTTGCATTTCCAGTTGTCATGCCAACCAGGAAGACTGCTTCTTGGAACCCCTTTCTTCTTGTAGCAATTGCTTTGGCGATATTTGTTGGCTAACGCCACCAAAACTTCAAAGCCAAAAAGAAAGGAGTCTCTAAAATAAAGAGGTAACTACTGTCAGCAACACAACCAGAAGATTTTGTACGATCCAGGAAGCAATTGGCACAAAACAGACCAAGGAACTCCTTGTAGTTTTTTGTGGACCGAAAACCCCAAATAGTGAATAATAGCTGCACAGTTACTCCTGGGACCGGTGTCAAATACTAAAAACACCTCTGAAGAGGAAGTATGGAATTCCCATGTCTCAGAGTAGCATGTGAAAGTTGCGCATGCGAGCCGTGGGCAAGGTCTGAATTTGTAGAGAGAGAGAAAGAGAGAGAGAGAGAGAGAGAGAGAGAGAGAGAGAGAGACAGAGACAGAGACAGAGAGACTGTGTAAACCAGCATGATGTCCTAGGAGTGATCACTTGACAGAAACCCTTAGACCAGTTCTTGGATTGAACGCTGGAAGCAACGTGGAGCCTTCATTATAATTCAAGTCGCTCAACTTCTGCATCAGTTCTGCAGTGACGGTGTTTCCGATCACTGACTTGTTGACATTTTAGTAGATAAATTACTAAATTAAGAAGCGTGTATTCTTTAGAATTGCTCATTTTACAGCTGAATCTAACCTCTATAATGTAAGAGACAGCCACCTAAAAGTGCACCTTTGTCGTGCGTTTCCGTCATTATTAATAGGCACAATAACTTAGATGGATATAAAAATGGAAACCAAAGATGGCTGGACTAAACTGAGCACCATGAGTTTGTGCAGCATCGACCACAGTATGCCAACTCCTACTGCAAGGCCTTTGCTTTACCAACGCTTGGATTGAAATGCCTTGTTGCTAAAACTAATGTATTTTTATCACCCTTTCCCATTTTCTCTATTAAGTGAAACCAAATGTAAACACACTTCGTTCTGCATTCCTTTCTTTCTGCTTACGAAAAAGTCAAAGGCCTACAAGTTGTCCAACCACCGGGCTGTGGTGTGGGGTGCAAGTAGATTTTGCCTGTTATACCCTCCTGAGTGGGCACCTTCTCACAGAACAAGCTATTTAAACTGTTTGCATTCTCAGTCAGCAGAGTGGCTTTCAAATCTTCCCCCCTTTCTACCATTCTCCAAAATATGATACGAGATCACTCACCTTACGGGGCAGGTATGCAAGGTGGGAGGTATAGGAATGTGCCAGCTATTATCTTTTGGAGAGACAAAGATTTCCATGACAAAGATGGCTATGTAGAAGGAAATTTGGACAGCAGATACCTTTTGATCTGTGCGTGGGATGGCTAGCGCGCTCCACTTGTGTGCAAGCAAGGGATATTTTTCACAACTTGATCTTGGAGGGCAGGAAGTGCTATCTGTGACTGATCCACCGATGTCGGGTTTGAAGGTCCAAATGATTAGTAAGTGCTTATTTGTTTAAACTTTATATTTTATGAGTAGCGCTTTATCTGTTTCACTTAATGAGCCCTTGTTTTAACTCATTAAATGGCCGAAGTAAAAGAAAATGGCCAAAGGTGATCATCACTACTGTGGTTGGAACACAGCACCTATGGCTCCTCGATTACCCATGTACATTTTCTAAACCCCTTATTAAGATGGACTCCTAGAATCTGGCCTGGTGGCCACATTTTAGGTAGCCACCCTAGTTATAGCAAAGAGGGTAACTTTGAGAGGTTAGCCAAAACCCAATGAAGGTAGCAGAAGAGAGCAGTCACGGCTATTGCCAGGAGAATGTGAGTGGCGTCAGGGGCCACAATAAGTCCACACCCTGAAACACACAATAATTCAATTTAGATAGGTAAGTACAAACATGCTATTTTTATTCTGGTCCCAAAACACACATCAGAAAAGGAAACAAGCAGGTGACAATATATATATATATATATATTTTTGTATAACACGCCTAATACCATAACTGAGTTTGTTTTTTAAGTGTGGATCAGGGATTCAAACCTCTGTTGCTCTGATTGGTCTTTCTTCCAAGAACAGCGTGTTGCCCCTGTGCTATCCTCTGTTCACTATTGCACAAAACTCAGTTATAAACACATGTACAGTAAACATAGGTTCTTATGAATGTATTCAATAACGTAACAAAAGAAGGTAAGTAAGTGATATAGTAAAATGAAACCAAGCCACACGAAATGTGTCCTAACTTCAGGAATACAATCCCTATGAAGAGTGGCGCCTTGTGCCCAAAGGTCACAATACCTCTCCTCAGAAAGTGTCTGATGTAAGTAAAGTTAATGTGTTGGTGAAAGGTTTAAGAGAAGATATTAAACAAAAGTTACTGGTAGGTAAAAATGTGTTTCTATCCTTCAGGCACAATTGCTTCAGATGCGACAATCAAAAAGCATTGGAATGGAATACCTCGTGTTTATTCTAAGAAAAACAAGGGGGGGGGGCAAATGCTATGCTTTTTCTTACCCACCCTGACTTCGATTTTCCCAGAGGGCTCGATGGGCTGACTGAGTGTTGCTGGAGGTAGGATTTCCCACCTTGGTTCCAGTGAGAGGTGCCCAGGAGCTGTGGGTGAAAGGATTCTTCCAATCGATTCCAGGAGCAGAAAGCAACCCTTGGCATTGAAGAAATACAGAAGGCACTGATGCAGACCTCTTCAGGACACTTCACCAGATGGGGGAAGGTGAGTTGCAGCGATGCCCAAAGCGCACAGGCGACGGCGGGAATCCTTACAGTCACGGTTGAAGAAGGCCTTCCAGAGCAGGATCCCTTGAAGCTGGTAGGCTGAAATTTGGCAGGAAGGCGACGTACACCATAAGCTGATGACGCCCGATGTTCTGGTGATGAATGCGGAACAACAATGGTTCTAGCGCGGTAGCCCACTGGAGAGCTGTTCAGTCCACCAGGTGTTCCAGGGACACTTCCAAAGGCTCATGGAGACTGGATCTTCGAGAAGGTGTTGAGATTGGTTGTCCCATCAGTCCAAGGGTTAAATCACCACTGCTCAGGGCCTTCACTGATCAGATAGCCTAGCAGGGCTTCACCAGGCCAAACGCAGGAAGGGATGCTGGACCTCTTTGGGGACCGTCCATTGACCTTCAGTCAGCTGCTCTTCTACACCTAATATTTGACTCCAACGCTGTTCTGAAGAAATGGCTTATCAAAGATTCTGCCTGGAAGCAAGCCCAAGCCCACTGATGGTAAGGAACTAAACCATTGAAACAGCCAGTAGTGCGCACACTTAGACTTTTAGGCACCACAGATGTGGAGTGGGATCAGACAGACCCAGGCACCACAGATGTGGAGTGGGATCAGGCAGACCCTCCCTGGGTCACTCACACCCAAAGGCATAACTAGCCCCCTGGAAAGTGCATGACCTTATATAGGATTCCCTGACCTGGCAAGGCAAGAAGAAGGCCAAACAACCATATTGCCAAAGAACAAGATCTTGTGGCCTGGCCATTTTAGGGCACTAGCTATGTTCAGTAGCTATACGGGTAAACACAAATGTGCACGCTAGAAATAATGCAAAAATTGTAAAAATATGATTGCTGCCACTAGCTTGTCTTTAGGCATATGTAAAAGTACCCAAACATCTGAGGCGTAAAAGACTAGGGTGAAACAAAACTATCCCCACTGCACTGCATGGTAAACTGCTGTGTGCACTGTTAAAAAGTTACCAAAAAGATAAAAGGTAAAAAGACAAAAGAGAAACATAGTTTCCCTGTACTGATACTCTAACTCATGAATCAGTTTATCCATACCAGCATGAGTAAAAGGCCAGGGGAACTTTTGTCGAAGTGGGTGCGAGCGGTTTGGAGCAGTGCTTCTCTTCTTTTTTTAATTAAGTTTTACCATTCCTATACTTTTATTTTTAAAAGAAACCATTCCGGAATGGCTTAGTTATAAAATAAAAGTGCAGGAAAGTTGAATCGTACCCTTCAGTTCACTTCCCTGAAAGTTCTCTTAAACAGCAGGCATATTTGTTTGGGAGTTTGGATTGCGCGTAGGAGGGGCCTGCCAATGGGATTTGTGGAGAGCGGGGCAAACCAGCAGGGAACATAGCTCCACTACTTCTTTTTGTACACTTCGACCCCTGCAGGGGAGAGAAGCTTCACTTCCCTGTAAAAAGTCAGGACCGGTTAAAAAAAAAAGCACAACATTTGGGGGTCCATAGAACTATGAAGGCAAAGTTGCCAAAAGAGAACTCTTTCCTAACACCTCTAGTGCACCAATGTTCTGTCTATGACATCTGCTGAAGTGTTTATATGCCTAATGGTGCACCAAAAATAGCAGTAGACATGGGTACGGTCATGTAATGCATACATTGCGCATCATGTCAGTGAGAAAAACACGTTTTTAAAGTACTAACCGTTTAAATACCGTTTTCTCTTGCTCGAAAATATTTTTCCCAAGAATATTTTAACTTCCAACACAAATGCTGCCAATCTGACAGCTGTTGTGGAACTGTCCCACTCGTTTTGCATCAATTACGCCTAAATCACCCAGGCATAACCTAAGTGCATAGAAGGCTGTAGCAAACGCATTTCGAAATATTTGTAAATTCCTATTAAGTTACATCTTTGTTGGTGTTGATCAACTTGTGCATTGCCCCTCCCAGGGAGAAGCAGGGGAAAGGCCACTTTTGCTGGGTTCTACTATTTTCTGACTGCGTACAGTTTTGCACATGCGCATAACCTTACCCCGTCCAGATGGCTGCTCCCAACCGCTGGTAAATCCCACTAGGAATAACGTGTAGTGTTTGTGCGGGAAAATGACACCTTTTCCCACACCTCCATTTTGCATACACATGTTTTGTGACTGTGCCCCTTCAAAGTTCATGCTAATTTGGAGCCTTTTCTAGAAATGGCGATCACTATCTTCTGCACAAGTGATCGGTATGGGGACATTTGAGGTACAGCATGCTTCTCAAGTTGCCGGGATGCAACAGGCTTCTCAAATCACTGCAGTCCAATGCACGTTTCAAAGTCAGCGCCGTATTGGATGAAGATGTCTGAGAAAAGTTTGAATGGGCGCCATTTGCTCTCATCTGGATTGACAGCCAGAGCCCCAGTTTGCAAACCCCTAAACCAACTGAAAACATTCTGCTTTAACGTTTCCGATGGCAAAGTGCACCAGTCCGGAGGTGAACCGATGTTGCAACATGTAAACATTGTTCTTAGCCTTTTTATGTTTATATTTTAAATTGTACTTATTTCACTATTAAGGCTTAACAGGAGAAGTGCGTTTGAGTGCAATATTCCATAACAAATTAAACTTAGTGCATCATGGCAGCAAAGGCAAATTTGTTCCCTGATTACTGCTGCGTGTTGTGTCTGGACCCCGGGTCACAGGGCCCAGGCAGACGGTTGCTGGGGGCACCCAGTACACTTACTACACAGAGCAGTTGCGGCCTGTCCTCACATGGGCCAGCCCGAGGGTTCTCTGGGGGCACCCAGCCGACACACATCATTACTGTTGCAGGGGTCACCATGTTGTCCGTGGGCGCACAGACTCCTACGATAGTCATGGTCACACGAGTGGATCATGGCCTAGGGGCACTCAGGACACACACAGCCAGAGTTGCCACGCTGTTGCTGACATGGACCCTGGCATTAGGAAGGGCTCTGCAGGGCAGGTGCTGTGCCTGGCAGGCCGCGCTGGCGCTGCGCTGCAGTAACCACAGGAGGCAGGAGCCTGGTGGATCTCACTGATGAGCGGGAAACCGCTCATGGCTTCTATTACATTGGTCACATGGTCACAGATATGTGACATCAGCATGAGCCCTTAGTAGGGACTCCTTATTCCTTAAAGGGGCACAACATAACATTCCTTCTTTTTCATAACGAACAAACAAAGTACAAATATCACTGGACATTAAGGAATCACCAGTTACGCCCAGTAGTTAACGGATAGCTTGAGACTCGTAAGTTGAAACAATAGTCACATACCCTTAGACTCAGGCAGTTATGGACATAAAAGAAATACTGAGCACTATGTACACATTGATGGTAACAGTCAGGGTTGGTGGACCTCTTTTCCTTTCTCCCCTCTGGCTGGAGAAGATCAAGGTATGTTGGCGGCAGATGCCGTCCCCCAGCACTCCACAGTCAGGAGATTCACACCAGTTGATGCAGCAGTGGTTTGTGCTGTACCGCTTCCTCCTTTTCACTTTTTTTTCCTTGTCTAACTCCAACCATGGAGCATTTTCTGTTCATCTTCTTTTTCCACCGCCCACCTGGCCCGGGTTTGCCTAGGAAGGAGAAATCTCTCTATGATGATAACTCCGACTTCAGGGCTTAATTAATCCCTGGCAATGGGTCCAGGAACCTCGTTGGATGCAGCCTGCTTGTCTGCACACAAATGCGGGCAGCCACGCTACTTCACCACTTCCTTTCTCTATTTTGTCAGTTTATTTTTTCCTCCAACTCACCACCAATGGGCCCGGGATTTTCAGGGGCCATTTTCATTTTATTCTTTGAGAATTCGAAATTTGGGGTATGCCAGAAAACTCACCGCCTTCACGGCCCGGGTGCTCTGGCATGAACGCTATATCCATTTTCTCCTGCTCCTACACAGAGCACTTTCTTTTCACCGTACACACGCCCGGGAACCTAGCTGGGAGTGCACGGACAGTGCGCAACTTCATTCATTCATTTAACAAGTGCTCTGACAATAGGAGCTCCCGACACACCCCTCCGGTTGGCCTGGGGTTGTTCTGGCGGCTCCAACATCACAGCAAACACCCGCTAACAGTGCTGCTTGGGGGGGTCGTTGGGCTGGGCACGCACCGTCTTGACGGCCCGGGGACTCTGGGGCCTAGCTGCTCACTGGTTTCGACACAGATCCCCGCCAGCTCCATCATCAGCTTGCTCCCAGAGCGAGCAGGCTCCACCTTTCCTTGATGCTCAGCTGCGCCACCCACCACCACTTTTGGCTTACTGCACAAAACACCCAGACTCACTTTTAGTGGAACAGATCGCTTTAATGTGACAGGCAAAAGCTTACAAATAACCGCTTACCTAGCTCCCATGGCCTTACAGACTAGCAAAATATTTTAATAACCAATTAATAATTGAACACTTTCATTTTCCCCAACAAATAAATAATTAAATAGTAACACTTCCTCCCTAACTATCCCTTGCTCCCTACCGTCTCCTTACCACTTCTCAAGGCGTCCCGCTTTCTCCCCAGGGCCATACCCCTCCAGGTTCAATACCTGTTCCCCCGGGGTAGCCTGTTTGTGCAAACAGCACCATCCCCATCCTTTCCCGCTCTATTCCCCCATTGTGCTTCCTTCCCCCCACATCTAAAGGGGCCATGCCCCCGGCAACAGAAAAACCCTCCACCGAGGTGTTCTTTCTGCCCCACCCATACCATTTCTTTCTACTTCCAACTCCTTACTATCTCTTCCCCCTGCAAGGTCAAATCCGCCATATAATAACTATTCCCAAAAACTGACAAATAGACACCATCCTCTGTGAAGGTCATGAAGCCTTTATAAACTATTTCTTTGTGTTCCAAAACCTTTACTGCCGCCGATGCACCAAATTTTACCAACTCTCTATTTATCCCTTCCTTGCCCTCTCTATAGATCCCTCACTTCTCGCTCCCCTCCAACTCTCTGCGGCAACAACTTAGTCCAAACTATACATGCTTGGGGCCACATTTCCCAAATCCATGCCAAATCCCTTTTTTATTTTTCTAAGAAGAGCCACTCCTGTATCTCTTACCAGGTCATTTTCCCCTGCATGAATGATCACCCCTTCTGGAGACCCATAGCGTTCCCTCAAACCCCGCCAACATAGGCAGCCGCTGATCCCACCGAAGCCCCCCTAAACCGGACCATCTTACCAATGCCACTTTGTAGCTGCAATCCAATATGCCTGTCAAAGACCCTTTAATCCGCCTCCTTCCCCGCCCACTTAACAATAGAGTGGCCCACAAGCTACTCTGTGGCATCTCCCCCGACCTCCGCGCAGCATCTGAAAAAGAAATTACAATGTCACTTTCCACTCACGACCACCCAACCACATTCCGCCCTCCCCTAGACCCCTGACCATATTTCAAACAGCCGCTTTACCCAAGCCCTAATATACCCTTTGAACTTCCCAGACCACCACCGTCCTGAAATCTTCACCTTATCAACCGATAAGCCCGACCAGCTACCTTCAGGTGCCTTACCCATTCTAAATCAATGAGTTCCACACTCCTCAACCTTTCCTCCCACCGCTACTAAACACCTTCCTCAGGCAACCCATCCTCACCTGGCCATCTCCTTATTCCCTCTACGGAAACACTTCCGCACCTCTCCTACCTGTCCCCTATACTTCGCACCTTTAACACCCCTCCTTTAAACAATGCACCTACTCCCACTTAGACCCCCTTTCTCCTCTATCCTATTACATTACCTTCCTGCTCACTCTTGTCCCCCACCTACCCTCACCTTCCTACTATGGCCCCGTGTTGTCCACCCTGCACTGGGGGCCCACGTGTACCCTGTCCATGCAGGCTCTTTTCCTCTTTACTCCTCTCCGCCACTGCATCAGGGGCCAAACCTGCACCCCCATCCATGCAGTCCACTCCATATAACTTACTCTTCCAGCTCCTTGCGTCCATTACCCCATGTTTCCCACCTGCACCAGGGGCCCTAGTGCACCCCCCGTCCATGTAGGCCCTTTATTCATTACTCCTCTCCACCCATCCACCAGGGGCAAACCTACGCCCCGTGCATGCAGTCCAATCCATATAACGTACTCTTCCTCCAGCACCTTGCGTCCGTTATCCCATTTTTTCCACCTGCACCAGGGGCCCCAGTGCACCCCCGTCCATGCAGTTCCATCTCATCTCTTCCCCCTACTGCACCAGGGTTGCCCTTGCACCCCCATCCATGCAATCACCTCTCTTCTTCCCCCCAGCTGCACCAAAGTTCAAATGAGCCAAGTTCCTCCCGTGCTGGGCATACTCAATTCCCGCCCTAACCTGTGCCCTGTCTCCTGTGAACCGGGGCTACTACTGCACGCTCGAAGTTGCTATATCCTCTTAACCTCCGTCATTCTCTCTGTATGTACTCTGTGCCTCTAATAACCCTCTCTTGTCCCCTTAAAGCTTGCTCACCTTGTCGTGCGGCAAGCATGAGGGCTTCGCCACCGTCGTCCATGCCCTCCAAACGACGGCCACCACCCCTTAACATTTTGACATTTACATCCACCCTGCGGCCCTCCCCTGCCCTACCTAAGCGTCTTCCTCCTCACCCCTCTCCTACTCCCTTTGGATCACCCCCAAAACCTCTCACCAAACTTTGTGCCCCCCCCCTTTTCCGATTAACTGAGCCTGACCTACAGAAACCCCCTGACTTTAACTGGCATGTGGTCCTTCCCCCCACCTCCTTGCCCCGCTCCTTACCCTGTCCCACTGTCCCCTGCCTGAAAACAATATGTAATCGGATGCCGACTCACACACCTGTTGCACTCGTGCTTAAATTTGCACATCATCCTCATGCAGCCTTCTTTATTGAAAGCCCAACATGCCGCTGAGGGCTGACCCCTGCCTCCTAACCCCTCCCCTTCCAGGGCGGGCGACCAAGAAAGGGCTGGTAAGCCATGGGTAAGCCGCTTGCCGTGTGTATCGTTGGAGCTGGCCTCGTCGGCGCCATCCATTGTAACCAGAGATCCATATCTATTTCCCCCCAAACCACCTGACTGTCCTCCACCAACTTTGCTCTAAACTCCTCGTTATAACGCGCCCACGCAAAACCCCCAAAACTTGTAAATGCCTTCCTAATCACATCCATGTATTTTAGTAGGGCCACGCATCGCTCCGGAAATTCCTCGCAATAGACACTGGCGTAAATAATAAATACTGATGTCCAATTTTCAATTGTCACTGGGACCCTTGGGCGTGAGGCCAGTTCTCTCTCCGCTTCCTTAGAACCCTCCTTTGCTTTCACTTCCCTATGAGCCATTCCGCGCCCTTCCCTAACCTCACTAATTGATGGGGACCTCTCTCTCCATCTCCCACCTGCGCTCTTCCGCAGGTATTTACCCCCCTTGCCCTTCTGTCCTATCACCCCAATCTGCACCCCATCACCACCACCCCCACCGCCATGGCCCCTTTGACCTGCCCCTTTTTGGACATTCCTAGCATCCCCTACCTCCCCTTGGTCATTACTAATCACCTCCCTAACTGACTTCCCGCCCAAATGCATTTCACCCCTGGATGCTCTCCTGTCAATCTCCCTCCTCATCTTCCTCCCCCTGGATTCTCAGACCTCCCCTCTGCCTGCCGCAGGACTACAAGCCACTACCGCCGCAAGAGCCTCGTCTGCCGCTGCTCTCCGCTGCAGCCTTCCTAACCCTTCCTCCCCTTCCCCATAACCTCAACCACAGCCCCCTCCCCCCCAGCTGGGCCTTGGATGCCCTACTAATGGTCACCAATGCTCCCTGGGGGCCTTAGCATCCACTAGTCCCTTCTTTTTTGCTCCCTGCCCCATCATCCTGCTAAAGCAGTGCAACTGCGCACTTGCGCAACGCCCCGCTGAACTCCCTAACTAGCCCAGAGCCTTCCCCCCTTTAAAGAGCAGGGCCACCTGGGTACCCTGTGACAATAATATACCAACCGAGGGCCCCCTAAATAAAACCAACAAACTTTTCAATTGAAAATGGCTGGCTTGCAAAGTTCACTGGCCCGCCAAAATTAATGTGTTGTTTCCTTTAAAACCTATTTATTTATTTAGTGTCACAGCCTGCCTGGACCACAAGAGAAGAAAAGAAGGCCAATACCCTGAGTGATACCGCTATTGCAATAACAACAGCAGACTGGCTGCCCCTAATTAATGAGCCTAAATTCAATTTTTTTTAACCTACCTAAAATGCAGGCAACCTGCCCCAAACGACCCCCACTTTACTTACGTTGTAGAAATGCTGTACAATGTACTGTTAACACCGTCACCTAAAGCGTGAAGCCGTCACTGCGCTGCTTGAAGCTGAAACTTCACCTTCAAAGTGCTGCCCCTTTAAGAGAGTTAGCACTGCCACCTACGGCCCCCAACTCACCACTGCACTGAAACGCAGGGCGCTGGCCGCAGCAGAAAGAGCAGGCTGCCACGCGTGGTGAAACACACCGCTCGGAACCCACGCTCCCCCCCAGAAACCTTGCAGAACCCGGCCCGAACAGACAAAATCTGCGCACAACAGTGCTGAAACCCGCTGGAGCAGCTGCTCTCCCCTCACCCACGGAATACCCCCACCCCCCGGGTCCCCACCACCCAGCCAGAGAAGAGCTCTACCAAAGTTAGGAGGAGGTGCCTTATGTACGGCTCCTCCGACTATTTCCAAATGTCATTTTTTTTTCTTTTTTCTAACTAAACTGCTATCAACCTGCCCGCCCTAATAAATAACTATCCTGGCCTTCCTCACTTCCTAAACGCCACCTACGCAGCCCCACACTGAGAAGGCTCGGGAGCAGACGACCTGGGTCAAAATCACGTCCCAACCGTCGCCTGCTCCCGAACATTCCCTGACCCGTTAAATACCCCAGAGGACGCTCTATGCGCAGACAAGCTCGCTGGCCTGTGCAGCGCCAAAAATCATTCCGGGGGAAACGATTTGCGTTCCCCCGGGACCCCCCTTCTCCTCCTGACAGCGGATGCTGCATCCACAACACCGGCCACGGGTGCTCGGACCTCCTCGTCACCAATGGTATGTCTGGAACCCTGGGTCACAGGGTCCAGGCATTCGCTTTCTGGGGGCACCCAGCACACTTACTTCACAGGACAATTGCGAGATGTCTGCATGGGACATAGGCCAGCCGCAGGTTTCGGTGGGGGCACCCAGCCGACACACATCATTACTGTTGCAGGGGTCACCTTGTTGTCCATGGGCACATGGACTCCTATGATAGTCGTGGTCACACGACTGGACCATGGCCTGGGCGTACCGAGGACACACACAGCCAGAATTGCCATGCAGAGTGTTTGCTGTTGCTGACATGAGACAGGGTTGCCTCGCACGGACCCTGGCATAGGAAAGGGCTCTGCAGAGCAGGCCCTCTGCCTGGTAGGCCGCGCTGGCGTAGTTCTGCAGTAACCACAGGAGGCAGGAGGCTGGTGGATCTGACTAATGAGCGGGAAACCACTCATCCCTTTTATTACATTAGTGACATGGTCACAGACATGTGACATCAGCACGAGCTTAAAGAAGCACAACGTCACACTGCGGAAATTACTGCTACTGCCACAAGTAATCTGAGTAGCTCACAGATTACAGGACTACTGCCTATGTGGGAGTACCAAAATATCGACAGCGGAATTTCGGTAAATCTGCATGGATCATTTAGTACCTTCATTACCATGTGTACACTCCTTTAGAGGATGGCAATGGATTATGTAAGGTAGTGGGTCATTCCATGTACCGTACATAATGCAGAGAAGGGCCATTCTCTTTTGCTCTGCATTACATTATACAATGGTTTATAGGGTGTGAATCCGGTAATAATTCTCCTGCAGTGAAGGTAAGTGCTTGCACTTCGTTCCACTACAGAAAACAAATTAAAACATTACAAGGGACGTTTTAAAATGTGTCCACTTGGTTGGAGGTAAACATTGGAGGTATTTTATCAAGGTGATGTGTTTTTATAAAGAGGCAGTATTGACCAGGAGCTGCATTCTGGTGGCTATTGCTGAGGGTATTGCTGAGGGTACATACCATCGACCACGCAATGAATGTGGCAGTGATAACACAGCTGCTATTTAGAAATAGTGCCTCCTTCCCTATTTCTGCCTCCGCTTTAATTAAACCTGCCATCTTACTGTTAGGAAATCCTTTCTTTTTGCAGCCTTTCCAACTCTTCTGTGGGACCACGAGCATATTTTCAATGGCCTGTGTGATCCTGGGCTTATTTTTGGTAGTGCTGCCTGTTTTAACCTCTCTCACTGGTTCTTCTCGCTTGTTTTGGAGGCACTCTTCAGTCATACACGAGTAGTGGTCCTGAAAAACCTCCTATTACTTTCACATTTCACACAGATAGGTAAAGCATCGATTCCATATGGCATCTCTTACTTTCCACAGATTTACTTTTTCATACTATAGAGCTCTTTTGTAGCTACGCAGTTTTCCTGGGGTCCCTATTGTGGCACTAGCCACGACAATCTAAGAAAATCCCAATACGTGCCATGGAAGAGCTGTTTCTTACCACAGCACTCTAATGTGCATCACGGGTAGTAACTCCACTTATATTATATGGGTCCAGAAAGTGAGCAGTCTGGTTAGTTAAGCAAAGGCGCCCTGCAGACCATGGTCACAGACCAGTTATACCCAAGACAGTTTGCTGATAAGGCTCGATTGGATTTATTTAGACAAGTGTAAAATACCGCCTACTCCAAACAAAAAACGAAATTTTGATCAGTTAGAATTTGATGCGTTAGCTTAAATGCCATGTCTCTGCATTTTGTGTCAATGTCTCTCCCTACATCCTGAGTCCACCTTTGCGAGTCATCCCGGTGCTTCTTTTATCTATGAGTATAATCAATGTAATACAGATGTCTCTGGATAACAAAATTTGAATTATGTTTTTTGTATGTGAGTACTCATATCTTCAGAGAAATAAGGACAGTTTGAACACATTCTCCATTAAAGTTTTAGGGCCTGATTCATGGAAAAGGGTG
The DNA here is from genome assembly GCF_040938575.1 of Ambystoma mexicanum. Classification (NCBI taxonomy): domain Eukaryota; kingdom Metazoa; phylum Chordata; class Amphibia; order Caudata; family Ambystomatidae; genus Ambystoma; species Ambystoma mexicanum. Next base: position 997,586,672 of record NC_090935.1, on the reverse strand, counting down.
CAGAAATTCAGCAACGGCCGCACGCTGAGAATGTCACTGTATGAGCCTGGGCGGAGAACTTTTTCTGCATGCTCTGTGTATTTATGGAATTGTTCGCGCAAACTAACCGTATACGCAAGTCGCGGCCAGAATGCCCCAATACGCCCAAGCGCAAATCAAAAACAGCAGAAACAGCAACCTATGCGAGACACCGGGCGTGAATACATGCACCCTCAAAACAGTGTGTGGGGTCCCCCCGCAAGTAGGCCTGCGCTCGAGGACCCTGTGCGGTGTCCCCTGTAACTGTTCGCCACACCCATACAAAATGCGTACAATTCATCATAACTCGGGTAAAACTAGGAACATTTACATTAGAGACCCCCCTAAAACACAAGCACCCCTAAATTAGATCGGAACCTCAGCTGTGTGCATGTACCCCTAAATCCAACACCCGATCTTACCTCTGCGCAGTGATTCCTATGCACAAGTGTCTGTACGCCTGCCTTCGGGTGGCGGATAGTATGAGGGCTTTGCATGCCCATTAACCTGCCAAGAGGTTGCACAGTCGGATCCCTGAATACGTATTGTTTCATGCAATAGTGGGCGTGCAGTGGGCTGCGTGCGGGCTGTGCCTCATAACGCCCACGTTCTCTCATGTTCTTCCCCATTTTCGGTGTTCCTCCCCCTTCCTCGCCCTTTGTGCAAGCCACGGCCACAGTCTGCATGGTGACTTGTGCAAGGCGCTTTTCCACTCGCAGAGGCGTGCCATACCTGGGCGGAATGCTCATCGGTCAAGGGAAGGTCCCACACATTCGGTTTCATTAAACGCCGAACAGGGATTTGCGTGCAGATTGGCATGCAAATCCCTGATTTTCCACGCACATATTTCCATGAATCGGGCCCTTAATGTGTACATTATGTAGTGTGGTGATGTGTCATTGCCAGAGAAAAGACAGACTGACCCATAAATCTGTTGTTTCTGGCTATTATTAGATGACCTGATCCATGACTCTGGGGAGTGATAAAAAAAAGTGTAGCAGAAACCAGATGAGAACGTTAGGCTGGTGCGAGTTGAGAGCAACATGAAAAAGAATGCTGAGATGGGTCAAAAGGAGAATGAAGTGAAAGTAAACCAGGGGCGTCATTTCACCAAAATGCCAGGGGTAGCGGAAGTGACATCACACAACCCTTGACCCCCTGATGACATCACAGGAAGTGATGTCATTTGACCCCACTCCGAAGTGATATGGCTGGAAGCGATGGAACACAACCTTTCACCCGTTGACAAAACAGGAAGTGGTATCACGTAGCATTGTACACTACGAAAAAATATGGTTACAATATCACTATAATGTGATGTACATTTCATACAAGAATGGATCGCCGTATGTATCGTTAAGATCTTTGTATATAGGCCCACATTACCAAATTACTGTGAATGCAGGCAGACGTCCATGACCAAATGATAATGATGTGTTATTATATAGCACTTACGCTTAAGCGCTTTATATAGAAAAAATATACACCCAATAAAACCCAACCTGTGTTGGTACTCCTTTATCGACCTCAGAAGGATTAAAGGCTGAGTTGAGGCGTTTATGAACTGACTAAATAAGTGACTCGCCCCCTGAAGTGTGCCTGAAATAAACCTTTAATGAGTCTAGCAATTATTCTATGCAATTCCAGAAAGACACATTATTTGGCATTCCTAATCTTTCTTCTTTAGGGGCACTGCTGAAAGTGTTAGACTTGTGGCACTCCTGTTCTTCTTTTTCTTCTTTTTTTTAAGGGTCCTGAACAAGAAAGCCAGCCACTCCAGAAGTAAAGAGCCACATGGTGCTGGCCACAGCCCGGGAGCGTGCATTAAAATAAAAAATAAAAACCTTTTTTAGCGGTTGCAAGGGAGACCACAGAGGTTGCATGGGAGACCTCAGAGGTCGCAGTTGCGACCTCTGGTGACCCCTAAATGACGTCCCTGACGCAAATGTTGTGCTGTAGTCAGGTGAGCATGATATGAAAGATGAAGTTGAGTTTAGGTGAACTGAATGTGAAATCGAAATAATAAAACGTATTGTGGATACGTGGCCCATCGTCCTGCAAGTAATATCAGCAGTTCATTATTCACCTCGCAGACAATCAGAATGTTTAGAGTGCAGTCAATAACTACTGGTATTGAATGCATTCTATCTTCAAAAGCAGACTCCAGTTTAACTAAATTTGCAATTAAAGTACTTATTGCATGTAGACAATCTTAAAAGCCAAAACTCCAAAACAATTATTGCTGCTAAAACTATGTGCTATTAGCCTTATAGACTTCAGCAGGGGTCCTTATCGTTTGGGATAATAACCCTTTCACAAATATATGGCCCTGGCTTTTCCTTGGGACATAACTCGCTTGCGGGTCATTATCCCAAGGCTACAGTACTACAGAGAACACAATATTCTACTTGAATTTGTAACAGTGTTTCATTGCTATTTGTTGTCACTATTATTGCATATGAATCATCATGTATCATATTTTTAGTGTTGAGAAACATACCTCAGCCTATTGTTTCAGTAGCCTTTATTATCACTATTATTGCGTATGACTCATCATACTTGATTCTTTCATGGCGAGAAACGGATCTGTGTGAAATGACCAAGTTTAAAAATCTGACCACCAAAAGTCTGAATTCCCTCCCCATTTGTACGCATATATATATATGTGGGGGGAGGCCCCCCACACGCCCCCCACCTTACGCCTATACATTTTCTATTACCCTTACCCCCCCACATATATCTAAGCGAACAAATGGGGGTCGGACTTTTGGTGCTCTGACCTTTTAACCTCGGTCATTTTGGCCTATCCCTCGAGAAACAGCCTACAGATGGTTCAAGCAATCTGCTCTTCTTCAAGGATTCAAACCAATGTGCTGTTAGTAGCATCAAACCATATAGCGCAACCATAATCCCAATCTTTTCATCCCCTTTTTTTCAGGTAGTGAATACAATGTGAGATAGCGCCGGGGTGCTAAGTTGCTAAGTAAATGAGGATCACTGGGCTCCCACCAGACCCCTCCAGAGCAGGTGAATGAAGTCTACCAAGAGCGCATGGTACAAAGAATGCCGAGAGGTGAGATGACTTTTTGGACATGAGCTGGTGTCCGAGGGGAGAGGAACTGGTGTCCAAGGAAGAAGAGGAAACAGTGAGTGCAATCGAGTGTGAGCAGTTAATAAGACACTGGAAGAGCGTACATGAGAACTGCATCCTGGGAATTGTGTTACAGTCACTCTAAACCGGAGCACCAGGAGCGCTGAAAAACTGGAAGAGAGTCCAGGGTAACGTGTGTTGGGAATCGTGGTTCCAGCATCAACATAAGAGTGCAGGAAGTGCTGGGACATGCTACGAAAGTGAAAGGAAACTGTATGTCTGGAGTTGCAGTTCGGGCACTCCCCAACGTGACACAAGATGCACTGAGAGAAAAAGTGAATTGGTGAGAAGGTTTTATTGGAATTAGTGGTTCTTGCACTTCCCAAGATCAGGTGTATTGGACATACCATGGTGTCATTACAGCATTCAAAATATTATAAAGCCGCACAAGTAACAATATGTAACTCAATTTGTAGATTTGATATAATGTGCAGCATGAATACATTTGACCCCTGTGTAACGCTGGATACAGGTACAGTGCTACCCATGGTAAAACAATATCCATTTTCAAGGGAGGCAGACAAGGGTATTAGAAAGACAATACATGCCCTACTAGCTCAGGGGATCATTGTGCCATCAATCTATCTGTTTAACACAGCGATTTACCCCATTAATAAATCAACATGGCGCAATTGGAGAATGATCCAGGACTTGCACCCCCTAAATGAAGTGGTACAGAAAGAATTTCCAGTAATTTCAAATCCTGTAACAATTTTATGCAGTTTCCCCAAAGAATCCACATACTTCACCCTAGCGGACTTCAAGAATGCATTCTTCTTGATTCCACTCCATCCTGACTTGAGATACCTCACGGCATTTACACAGGGCCAGATGCGTTTCAAACATAGTAGGTTACCTCAGGGGTACTGTGAGAGCCTGAGCATCTTTAAAATAATACTGCATGCTGATTTAGGGAATATTCAGGTGCCCATCATGATTATCCAGTATGTGGATGATCTGTTAGTGTGTAGCGACGGTGAGTAGCACTGCCAAGAGATTCCATTACACTCTTGCAATTGCTGGCCTACTAATGGTATGAGGTCGACAAGGAAAAGTTGCAATGCTGCCAACAGGAGGTGTTCTACCTGGGACCGTTCATATTAGCGAATGGTAAAAGGATGCTAACAGACAGGGTAGCGTCAGTACGGGCCACCCCCAGACCTGCCTCAGTTAAAGAAATGCAGAAGTTTTTTGGGATTGTGCAACTACTGTAGGGCATGGATCTTAGATTATGCAGCATACACAAAACCACTTCTGCAAGTCCTTAAGCAAGCACAAAAAAACAAAGGATCATAAATCACAGTGGACTGTGGATATGATCAAACATTTTGACGATCTAAACGAGGTAATTAGTTCAGCACCCATACTGGCCACTCCAGATTACACAGAGGAATTGTATTTGTTCTCAAATTCAGATGGCCAGCTCATGACTGCAGTATTGACACAGAAAAGTACTATCGGCCATAAGCCATTGGCCTATTACAGCGGCACACTGGATTCAGTGATGCAAGGGAAGTTTGCATGTGAACAAGCTTTTGCAGTTGCTACATTTGCAGTAGAAAAAGTTCTACTATTGTAATGGGGTGCTCAGTTTTGTTGTATGTGGAACATTCTCTGTTTGCCATCCTAGAAAGGTCGAAGTACACCCTGACTACACAGAGATCTTCGGCGTAGAAGATTATTATTTCAAAGCTCCACATTCATGTGGTTAGGTGCAAAACAGTGAATCCTGCCACCTTTCTAAAGGTTATGCCCAATGCCGAAGATCTGGTGGTGCACGACTGTGCCACATACGAGGGGGAGGAGGATGACATCCCCAAAGCAAAAGATTGCACATTGACGGAGGGTGAGGTACTCTTTGTCGATGGGTCATCCACAATTGACCAGGAGGTTGGACAAAGACATACAGGGGCAGCGGTGGTACTGCTTGAGGAAGGGGAGTACGAGACAGTGGTTATGCGAAGATTGCCCATGCATTATTCTGCACAGGTGGTGGAAGTCATAGAGCTCATTGAAGCGTTTAGAGCGTCCCAAGAGTGACAGGTCACAATATATTCAGACTCAGGGTACGTCACAACAACTGTGCACTTCAGTCTATCCTGCTGGAAGAGGATGGTGTTTCGGAGGCTGGATGGATCCCCAGTGCAGCATGTGGCCCTGTAGAAACACTGATAGAAGCATTATCCCAGCCATTTGTTGCGCAAAGTCAAGTGCCCTGCCCACACTAATGGGACAGACAAAATATCTATGGGGAACATAGCCACCGACGTAGCCACCGACGCAGCAGCCAAAATGGTGGCATATCTGCCAAATAAAATGCCACATCGTGACCGCCCCACCAGCCAGCGAACATGCAATACCTTATACAGCATTGCCTATCCCCCAAATAATTGAATTACAAGGAAGGGCACCAGAAAAGGTGAAAGAGTTGTGGTTACAGAGAGGATGCAAGCAATCCCTGACAGACTTATTGTGGAGGCAAGAAAACTCCGGAAAGACAGTGATGCCCAGGGAGCAGCTAACGGTAGTCTTTGAACAGTCACATTGCCCATCCCACAGTTCGAAGCAGCACATTTCAGCAGATATACAGGAGGACTGGTTTATACAAAATATTCAGGAGAGTATCACAGAAATGGTCATACACTGCACCACATGTCAAAGTGTCAGTACAGGGATGACATTATGGACGTTATGGGGCACCTTACCCCACCCTACTGGGCCGTCCTGTAAATTACACATAGATTATGCTGATATGGGTGAGCGTTGCACTGGCTCCAGGTATTTCATAGTAGTGGTTTGTGCTATCTGAAGGTGGGTGGAAGCAGGCCCTTGTGCACATCTGGATGCCAAATCTGCTGCTAGACCTTTTGTATGCAAGAGTTTCCCTCTATGGGGTGTGTGCAAGGTTTTAAGGTCAGACAACAGCACACATTTTATCAATACACTGTTTCAGCACATCACAGCACTACTTGGCATTAAGCACCAATGTGTTCAATTTACCACCCACAGGCCAAGGGCATTGTGGAGAGGATGAATGGGCTCCTCAAAAGCAAATTGTCCAAACTGTGTACCACATTGAAGAAAAACTGGGTGTACTGTTTGCCCCTGGCCCTCTTCAGTCTATGCACACAGCCCAGCAAAGACCACCATTTGGCTCCTCACGAGGTGGTCACTAGTCAGCATAAGAACACCCCAATAGCCCCTGTAAGAAGAGCTTCAGACGCATATAGGGCAGCAGCAGTGTTAAATGATGAGTTCAAAGATTATTTGACCACACTGATGTGGGCAATTAAATGTGTCTCCCGACCGATTGAACATCCCAGAATTCAGATGATAGACACACTGGACATAGCAACCATGACAGCGACAGATCCTGAGTGCATAACCACACAACCGCTGCTGCCTGGTGACTTTGTGTACATTTGCAATTTTGTGCATAGGTGGAACAACCCTCTGTTCCATGGGCCCTACGAGGTGGTGTTTTGCACTACCCTCACTGTGAAGGTAAAGTGCTTGCGATATTGGGTCCACCTCTCCTACGTCTGCATGGCACCTCCAGACAGCACTTCATTTATCTTAAAAGGAGGGGCTGTTGTATCTGGATCCTATCTACCGCACCGGCCTGTTCAGGCACGATACATGTGCAGTTTTGCACTCCGTTGATGGGCCGAAGCTCAGCTGCTAGCTCCATATTTTTCTTTTTTATTAGCCCTTTCTTTTTCTCTCACTGTAAATGATTGTTTGTTAAGTAGGGATCCAAAGTGTAGATGCACAAATGAAAATATATGGGCATATACCTACTATTGTGGAATGAACATTATTGCAGGTCTATTTATGATATGGATGGCACTATTGGGGCTTTATTGGGGAGATTATGTTATAGGGGAGGCCCTAAAAAGGGGGGAATGGCACTGTATATTTAAATGGGACTGCACGTATAAACGTTAATAATATTAGTGGATTTTCATATATTAGCAGCAACATGATTGCTAACAATAATAATGGAAATGCATATTGGAGTAGCAATAGTGTTCATACGATTGTTAGTGATGATTATAGCAGGAACATCATGGCAGCAAGCATGTGTGCACAATTGGCAATGAGAGAGATAGTGAAGAGGTTGATTCCAGTAAGTCAAGAATTGTTTAAGAATTTGTAACTGTATGGTGATATTTTCGATAGTTCTATTAAAACTGGCACCCCTAAGAGCATGTACAGAATAATAAAAAGGGAAGTACTAAAAAAGTATGATAGATATCAAGGGCTGGTTTTGGATGCGATTGAGGATATACGCCATCCCGAATTTACCAACTCTTGGTATAGTGAAATGTGTGGCATGGGAAGGAACGTTGTGAATGGAAGCTGTTATGTGTGTTCACTCATTCCACACGTCCGGGGCTCCCAAGGTGTTAGTACTGCAAGCAGTCCCAATTATAGAGGCACAATGGCCCTCACTATAAGGTTGGCGGAATGGGTGCCGGTGCCGGTAAACCCGTTCCACCCTATTACGAGATCTCCTCGCGGGACCCGCAATGGGCGCCTGGAAAAACCAGGCGTCCTTACCGGGTCCCGCTAGGGGACCAGGGAGCTAACAACGGACCCGTCATTAACAGGCCCGTTGTTAGCTCCATCCCCATTCCCATTGAGCCCTATGGGGGCTCGAATGGGAATGGGGATGGACCGGGTCCGGGTTCTTCGGACGGGGAATTACCGGGTCCGCCAAGGTTGCGATGGCCCGGTAATTCCTCATTCAAGGAAGCCGGGCCCAGATTTCGGTATGGAGGCAACCATGCCGCTAAAAGCGGCATGGTTACCTCCAACCTTCTAATGAGGCCCAATGCCTAGTTCATCCTGTGCTACACAGAATAAAAGGAATGTTCCATGCACACAGTGTGCAACTGCAATTGGTCGGCCCAGACCTTGTGAAGAGCAATGATAAAGCAAACAACATCAAGTGTGTGGAGTTACCCTATTTGAAGGTGAAAGGACGTAAACATGTCGATAACAAATGGCAGGACACCACACTACCTTGCCTGGTAGAAGGACTGGTAACATATAACAAGGACATGATAGCACGAGTGGACAATTTCTGCGCACAAATATGGACTGATCATATCACAAAGCTGATGAGGATTGAAACAATGGAAACGCTGGTGTGAGTGCACAGCGAAGAAGTATATGGACTATGTTTCCACAGCAAAGGTACAGTCTTTGTTGGCTCGAATGACGTTGCAATAAGACTCTCCAGATTGCAGACATGAAGAAGGGAATGGCAGCTCTAATGGATTACTACTCGGTCAGTGGTCATCAAGCTTACTTGCACCTCCCGCCATCATGGAGGGGCTGTTGTTCGCTAGCCACGCTGCACTCAGCGCTACTAATAAACCCAGAAGAACACATGAAGGGGGAGCACTGCCTGCCGTGGAGGTGACCAGCCCTCCCGTATTTGAAGAAGAGGAGAAAAACCTGTTGCCTACACAAGAGCTCCACATCCTGTCAGGAAAAGGACAGTTCCAACAACTAAAGAGGATGAAAATATCAAATTACATATCCAAAGACTCTTCCACATTGCCTGCTGTAATATCAGATGAATACAGGCTCTTAGGCTCAGCAGAATTATTTTTCACATCTCTACTGTTGCCGGGAGTGCAGGGCACAGCAAATACCAAATGGTTGCCGATTGTGCACTCAGAGCTGGTCCAGCTCGCGAACGATACAGAGAACGGGTTCAATGTGATCATGGTTGAGTTACATACATTGAAACTCATGGCAATGCAAAACCGCTATGTGCTGTACATGTTAACAGCAATGAAAGGTGGGGTTTGCAAAAAGTTCAGCGATTCCTGTTGCACGTCCGTGCCTTCAGAGGATGCAGAGAACATGTTGTTATCCCACATCATTGTAGCCGTCCATGGCCTGGGCCCAGACATGGACCCCTTGCTCACTGTGCTCAGAGAGGTACAGCTCCAGCTCACTGATGAGGCCCAACAAGTCTGAAACATGTGTCTGGGTTTGCTATTGGTAGTCTTTTTCAAAAGAGGTTTGCCTGACATTTCGGTGCTGGACTGCCCTTCTGGACGGGGCAAAGACTGATATGCAAATGGATAGTCCTCCTTTGTGAAAAGTACAGTGAGCTAAAGGGGATGGCTGGGGACTCTCAAAGTGGGAAAAAGCAACAGAACAGATTATCATGCCATGTTCTTTCTAGAGAGGGGCGCCTGCTACCTTTTTTGTATTTTGCAAGGAACTTGGGCTTGGTCACCCTAAGTTACCTGGGGGAACCCAGACGTTGAACCCTTGCTCACTGTGCTCAGAGAGGTACAGCTCCACCTCACAGACGATGCCCAACAAGGCTGACACACGTGTCTGGGTTGCTGTTGGTACTCTTGCTCGAAGGAGGTTTGTCTGGCATTTCGGTGCTGGACTGCCCTTCTAGGCGGGACAAAGACTGATATGCAAATAGATATATTACTCCTTTGTCAAAAGTACAGTGAGCTAAAAGCGATGGCTGCGGACTCTCAAAGTGGGAAAAAACCATAAAACAGAACTAGAAAGGGGCTCCTGCTATCTTTGTTGTGTCCATGGCCTGGGTGTTCGCATGAAGAAGGAGGGAGGAGTACAGGAGTGTTGCTGGTCCACCATGGCATTTGACTGGGACCCGTCGTGGCTCGGAGCGATCATGAAGATGTTGATGCCCATCATCGTGTTCATCCTTGTTATTTTCTGCACCAGTCAACTTGGCCTTCAATATTGTGCCAATGTGGCACCCAATAGCGCAAGAATGATGCTATCAATTGGGGTTTCAAAGCACCTTGCAAGACACAAAATATTGAAGTACAGACTGATCTCCCACAGTGTGTCCCTAAGCATGAAATGCTCTCCATCCTGTATGGAAATGAAATTGACCACCTATGCCACACTATCATTACTTCACCCCCGGAAATAGAGAATTATACAGAGGTTTGGGTGGACTGGGCGGGGGCTGGGAGATGCATCTATATGACTTGCTCACCTGAGGAATTTGCGCACAGGGGGGAAGTGTTTGCAGTCAGTATGCAGGGCGTGGGTACCAATAAAGGGGACAATATGTGGAAGCAGAGAGGAGACAGCGGGGGGGCAGGGGTGTTAAGTAGTTTGTTACTGTAGAAGTAGTGAAAGGGGGGAATGTTGAGAAGGGGGTGACCCCGTCCCACCCCCCTCAGCGCTTTAGAGGAAAGAGAGTGGCATTCAAAGCACTATGATGGGCCACGGGGTTGGGGTCAATGGTAGGACCACACCCCAATATAATCAACCCAAATAGTGTAGCCCAAGGCGGGAGCAAGACTGCCATTTTGTATAGATGTTAGTGCATTTTGTGTAGATGTTAGTAACCATAGTTCTGAGACAAGGCCTGCGTGGGGAATGTGGCATTTCATGCACTAGGCCCTAATTTCAATACGCGGGAAATCTCCAGCTATGCCCGAGCTCCCATGAGGACAATCCAAACCCTGCCTGCCATAAAGCTCATTCATTGTTCTAACAGTGTTGCAAAGATGTTTTTCTACTCGCAAGGAATGTGCCCTACAAGGCCGCAATCATAAAGAGATGCCTGGTGTGCATCTTATCTCACACTGGCTAAAGCATGACCCGGGCCATCCCCAGGTGACCACAAGTTATTGTTCATATAACTGACTAAACCTCAAGATCCTTGAATTCCATAGTACGAGGTGCCCTTTCACTACCAACCCCAAAGTAACAAGTCCTGAAATGTTCAGAGTATGGACATTGCACGTCTTTGAGCTACAATCATATGATTTGTATTGAGAGGTGCTGGGAGGGATACATTATAGTTCAAACAGAGGGTGGAGGTCTTAGAGACGGATGCCACGGAAGGGAGTGAGTGAAATATGTGTGTGAAGGTTACAATGCCCTAGACCTTCCTTTGTGGCAGTCTAAAAGCATTCCAGGTGCACAGTATAATGATAAAGTAGCATTGTGTTAGGAGTATAGGTAATTTGTTCTTTGACCTTCGTAATTGAGGAGAAGTTTATCCCTGCAGGACCCACGTGATGGAAGACGGACGGACTGGGCTGGAACCAATGACCTGGCATCCCTTATGGGGTAGGTGGATCCTATATAGGCGCACACCAACCAGTCACATGGGTTTTTTCTGTATGTTTTGCGTCACTATGATGATGTGTGTCCTCTTAAGCCTGTGCTTGTACCCTCTTTCGGCAGAACGTTCTTAGCAGCAGAGTTCTTTACTGTTGCTCTCATCTGTGTGTGAGATTAAAACTTGTTATCCTTACCGAATTGGGCCTTTCTTCCCTAGCAGGTTGTATTGTCTCTGGGTTGAGCGTTCAGTGACTTGCCTTCACAGGCAAATACAAATTGCATGTGTTAAATCTTGTAATCCCCTCTACTTTAAAGACAAAGCCTATATTTTTGTAACCTTCCAGGACCCTTGTTTCCGTTCCTAATAGAAGGTTACCCAATTTAAAATGAAGATAAAACCAATGCACTTCCGGGTGTCATAATTCTTCCAACTAACTCTGCATCATGCTAGGCCTAGCAGTAACAACGTGCCTATCATACTGCCTCTATCTTTTTACAATGCTCTAAGTACTTCATAAAACAAGATAACTTCAAACGAACCTTTATCATTCTTTTAAAAACCCAAGTGGACAATGTCCCAGCTAGTAAGGCCTTATCTATTCCTAGGTCCCATTTTTAGACTCAAGACCTTGTGGTTTACTTTTTTAATTGAGACTGGGTTGGCGTATATGTTTCCTAAAAGTGTTTGAGGCTCTATGTACCAATGACTCGTAAGTCTTAATTATCTGGGCTAACCCTTTTTTTATAAAGTGTGTGGTTAGTCCCCATTCTAGTCATTTGGCATGCAGAGTGGAAGACTGTTATGTTTAATAGGCTTTTTTTCGTGACCTGCTCTAAAAAATGTCCAATTTATGCAATGTTCCTAACCCAAAGCATGTGCACCCATGCAAGATTATAGGAGGGATTTTCACATAATAAACCTGCAACAAGGTTGAGAGACTACGCATCCCATTACATGTAGACAATTTACCTAAAGTAGAGATTACTACTGAACTGATTGCTTGCTGCAGTTTCAGGTGGGATTTACCTAGTAGTTGAGAATCACATTTTATACCTAAATACAGAAATAACTGAATGATTTCTAATTGTTTTGAGTCAAGATATCAGTTGTATTGTCTACTCTTCTTAGTTTCAGAGAAAAACATAATTTTTATCTTAGAAACATTAATTTGTCCATTGTGAATTTTGCAATACTCAAGTAAAGTATTACATTTCCATTGCAACCCCATATGAGGGACAGGTAAATCCAGACAGTATCTTCTGCATAAGATTGACACGTCTTCCCACCCAATTTTGGGGCTCAACTATACCATTGCTTAACAATTCGGGCATGTCTGGTCTATATAAAATTGGCAATATGGGAGCTAAAATGCTGCCTTGTTTGAGGCCATGATAGGAGGAAATCTTGGCTGTCGTATGTCCAGTTCCATCTGAACTCCTCTTCTTCCCTTCCAACACTCTTCCTCCACCCTCCCCTCCCGCTTCCATTCTCTTTCTCCCCTCCCAGCTCTCCTTCTCTCCCCATGCCCGCAACCTTGGTCTTCATATTGACCCTCACCTCTCTCTATCTCACCACATTTCTCTTACTGCCAAGTCTTGTCACTTTCACCTCTACAACATACGTAAAATTCGACCCCTCCTTACCTTTCACGCTGCTAAACTTTTAATTACCTCCCTCATCTTCTCCAGACTATTTTACTGTTCCTCCCTTCTCTTTGGACTCCCCTCCTCTCATCTCTCCCCACTCAAATCCATCTACCACTCTGCCATCCGCTCCCTCTGGCTTCTCTCACCTCTTGATTCCATCTCCTCTTCTCTCACCTCTCTAGGTTGGCTCTCTTTGCACTCCCAGCTCAAATTCAAGTTCCTCTGTCTTGTTTTCAAATCCCTCTATGGTCTTACCCCCCTAACTCTCCTCCCTTCTTACTTTCTATACCCCTTATCGTTCTCTCTGCTCTGCTAATCTTATCCTACTCTCTCCTCCGCCACCTCCCTGTGCCCCCTCCCGCTTCTGCTCTTTCCAACTCCTTGCTTCCTTCCACTGGACACGTCTCCCCCTTCACATCTGCTCTTCCCCCTCCTATCCTTCCTTTCGCTCTTCTCTAAAATCTTATCTTTTTCCCTCACCTCCCTAGCACCCTTCGTTTCCTCTCGTTCTTCCCCCCCCTCATTCCTCACCTCCTACTACTGCTCTTCCTTACCCTCTTCATCCTCTCTACCTCCTTCCTCCCCACCCCCTGCTCTCATCTAGTCCTACTCTTTCCTCTCCTCTTCCTCACACATTCTTGCATTCCCTCCTACTCCCGCTCTTACCTCCACTAACACCTACCATTCCCTCACACACCTCTGCCCCTCCCTACTCCCTCCTCACCTCTGCAATATTGTAAATTGTTCTTTATACTGTTTTTCGAGTTGTGATTCAATTGCCATCTTGTGCTTGTTGTATTTTGCATGTTCTCATGTAAAGCACCTTGGATTAAAGGGCTATATAAATTCAATAAAATACAATTACAAATACAAATACATCTATATTATCTCTAAGCCATGTGTCTTTAAAGAGTTTGATAATAAATTGAATAAAACATTGGGTGAACCCCAAGAACGGTAATTGCTTCCACTGTGATAATCTATTCATGAAATCCAATGCAGTGGAAGAACCCACAGATGTGCAAAATAAAGCAGTTGTTGTCTTCCCACCATCACACGACTTGATTCATGTAGATAAGAACAAACAATTGTGGGGTGTGCTCTGATAAGCTTGGAACCTTGTGTTGTTCCATAATATCTTTTTTTTCAGCGCACCAATGCTTAAAGCAGTCCAAAAGATGCTGTGCAAAAGGTTTGCTTGTTGTATCTAATAGGGCGATCATTCTATAATTTTTGGGATCTGTTTTTAACCCCTTCTTTTATACTCCCTTTCCAAGAATCTGGGTCTGCTCCTCTATTATAATAGTCAACAAAATGCTGGTTCCAGTGTAAGAGGCCACGTCCTGGCATTTCATTGTAAAACTCTGTTGGGAATCCCAAAAGGACCTTGAGACTTATTTCATGCTTTAAACGATGTATCTATGTCCTCTTTCTCGATCCCTGTATCCTGATATCACTCAAGGTAATAATTTCTTAATATATGGATGCATTCAATATTATCTTTTTTCTCTTTATATATTTCCAAAACACAGTTCAATGAGCCCTGCCCATAAAGCTCTCTTTTTTTTGTTATTTTTGATACACCTAAACTTTGCGAACAATTTTTGTTGATTTATTGTGTGTTTGTTCCTCGATATGGCTTTCTCTCCTCTATTTGAGTAAATTATGTCCAAATTGATTATAATAAGGAGACATCGCCTTGTCAATATGTTATCATCATTAGGTGATATATATAAAATATCCTCTAGGACCAACAGTCTATGTTGATTATATGTATAGTTTTCAAATACAAGTTGATGATCCCTGGCATGTTATTACTGCATCTCTCTGGGTAACCCCTATATTAAGCATACTCTTCAGGACAATAATGCCCCGATTGCCCCCCATTGTTGTACATTCCCTCATCCCTGCAGAGAAATTAAAATATAGTGAATATTCCAGTGAGTCTCTTCTGTTAGAAAAATGAGTTTACCAGAGAGGTCTGCTGGAACTCTTCATTTCAAACATCATAGGTCATATTTCTCATTGATATTCAACAATTGTCGGCCTCTTATCTTATTGATTCTGACATGAGCTTGAATCCACTTGGGTTTGCCCCAGCATTCATCTATTGCAATTATTACCCTGTGCCAGAACTCACTGATGACAGACTGGTGTTAAGGTCATCCACCATTATTATAGCATCCTAGCAATATATTCTAGATATGAATTGTAATTCCCAGTCTAGTTGTTCTACTAATATATTGCTATCACTACTAGGAGGAAGATATACTAAGTATTAAAGTGTCTTTGTTTTATAGCCTGTCCGTGCAGAACAGTCAAATTAGCACCCTGTATGTTATCAATTTCTCTAATATACTAGCTCATTTGTGTTTATATAGAATGGCCAGTCCTCTTTTTGGTGGGCCCTTTTCTCTTTTTTGTAACACAGATTCATTAGAACACAATAGCTCTTCCATTAGTCATCTTTCTTGTACACAGTGTATATCGGCCACCAGAAAATTGAAATACAAAAGTACCCAGCCTTTATGCTTATCCTGGCTGGCTGTATTCCGATTTATGAAGACTAAATCTTCATCAGATATTCATTCCTCTGATATGCCGAGCAGCTCCAAAGTTAGACAGGCACTCTGGCACAGCAGAATCCTCTCCACTCCCCCATCCAGACTCCACCCCTACTCACCCCCTCACTCTTGTCATCCTCTATCCCCAGGGTGAACACATCCCCCCAGTCTTACGGGACCAACCCCACCACCCATTCTACAAAGACCCCCAGCCAGACTCTCCCAGACCACCTGCTCCTCACACAGACCCCAACCAGACCCCTCTCATATTCCCTCCTCTCTTCTACCCACCCCTCCCTAAATGGTGCCCAGGCCATCCTAGCAACAATCCCTCAATCCGCTTCCTCACTGACCCTCAATCACACACACGCACACATCATGGGCACCCCAGAATGCCCTAAACACAGACGACTGCACGACCCAGGCTCTTTCATCACTACACACCTCACCATATCTCTCCTCCAGACCCATGACATCCCCTTTCACATTCCCCCTTACGGCCTCCCCCAAGTCACCCAACCCAGTGAAATCCCTCTTCAGCCTATCATACAACACTCCAGGCTCTAACATCAGACACCTCCCGGTCCTCGAGAAGCCTAACCTCCAATCCTGTATCCGACTATAGAAGACATCTTCCTGACCTCCCCCTTTAAACAGGAATCCAGCATTACTGTCCTGCACACCATCCTTCCACCCTCCACAACCCAGCATCCACACCCCTTTCAACCCAGCATCCACACCCCTTTCCACACCTCAGAGCAGGGATAGAACCTGGCTACCCACTCACACACCCCCACCACCATTAACCAACACAAACCTCTCACACACACCAACAATCCACTCAGCCTCCCTCACCAGTCCTCAGAACAGAGCATAAGGCCCACTCCTAGTGACCCCTCACCTCCCATTATCTCCCTAACTCTACTCCAAACCCTCCTTCACTACACACTGCCATCGCCCATGGGGCACTATGATGAATCCTGCAGAGTCATCACTGATCCCCAGCCTAATGTTTCCTCCCATGTGGCCAGGGGAAGGTAGCCACTGCCTGATCCTGACCCTGGGGGTGGCATTATAAGGGGGATCACATGGAAGGAAATGGCTGTTAGGGGGAAGTGGTGAGTCTGATTGGAGGGACGCAGTATTCTTCTTCTTATAAGGATGAGGATCCTAGGATTCCCAAATATCTAATGGCATGCTGTCACTGTGAAAGTCCATCCCATAAGAAAACCCAAAGAACAGTATATACGAATCCCTCTAAACAGAATAAGATTTCCTCTTAGGGATCTCTGGGTCTCATGTAATATACCCTAATTGTAAAGGTTCTGTTTTGGGCCGTAATCCAAAACCCTTTATTACTGCACCTACTATTGCTGTAGCAGAAAGATGCTAGTAAATTCAAATCTAACAAACAATTGAGGCGAAGTGCCTTTGAAAAGAGTAAAGACATTATGGACTTCAACACCCATAATGACTATGGTACTATGACGTGGAAGAAGAACACAGAGTTGACAATGATCAAAAGTGCTGCTAAGAAGAACACGCAGTCTAGGTGTGGTTATTTCCATCAACCAAGCGGGACATTTAAAGCTGGAAATTATCCGCAGGTGAGAGATGCAGGAGTTGAAAGAGAACTTGTGTGGCACTGAAGAGTATGTGGAGCGGGAAGTAGAATCGTGGAAAAAGGCACAGAAGGAAGCCCAGCTGGGGGGAAGAGGCACTCCCGAGTAGCCGGAGGGCACCTCCAAAGAGTTGGAGTGTAAGGAGACCCGATGGAGGCAGGAGAGCTACAGGGATGTCCTGCGCGCAGACAAAGACGGCCGAAGAAGAGTTGTCACCGTCAACCCAAAGAGCATCGACCTTACAGGCAGAGAGGTAGAAGGCCAACTGGGAAGCTGGAGGAGGGCTTGACAGTGTTTTGAAGTCCCTAATGCAGCAATACTGCACAGCAGCAGCAAGACACAATATGGAGACTCCAGGAAAACCAGTGAATTGGCCTAACAGCAAAGGTAACCCTGGTGCACTCTGAAGGTGTCAATTGAAAAGAAAAGCAGATTTTGAATACTGAACAGGTATAGCAAAGGGGCACAAAGGGTACATTTCTCCTACTGTGAAATATCAGTTTGGGGAAATCTGTAATCCACATTGCCACCATCCAAGAGACTATAAGGAAGGGATAAAAGAGCAAAGAGGATGCAATTCTCTACTTGTGAGATATCAGTTTGGAGAAACCCGGATTGCCATCAGTGAAAAGACAATAGAGAGAGGCAAGCATTGTACAAATCTTCTCATATGAGATGTGGAGACGCTTGGAAAAAACATTGTCACTAGCAGAAGAAACAGATTCTTTTAGATCCTGGCAGGGGAGTATACCAGGAGAAGGAACAACATTGTCTGAAGTGGGAATTGATCCTGGCAGGTGAGTAGACCAGGAAAGGAACAGTTGCTTTACAGTTGCGTTAAAGTAAGACAATTGGTTGTGTTGTGGAAAGAAAATATTTTATTTTAATTACATTATCCTGACTAACCATACAAAATTATTCCACAAAAAAAAGTATTGTTATATTCCTCTAAACCACTTTACATCTTCGGGAAGAATACTTCATGGAAGAAACAGTTTGATTTTTGAAGAAGTGTTTTGTGAAGGAGACATTATTCATTTGAAAGACGTGTTGGATGGAAAGACATTTGTTTGTTTGTTTTTTGATTTGTAGGGCGCACCGAACCTTAGGTAACTGGGCGCAACAAAGGTACAAGAATACTTACAGCTTAGTTACAGAGAAAGATACAGCGAGGCAACAGGTCAAATACAAAAAGATACAGTCAAGGGCATGGGGAAAGTACATAGTGACATAGGTGAGCTATTGTACATCATGCATCATTGGAACGTAACCAGGTAAGGGTGTTATGCCTAAAGCTGGAATTGGACTGGTCAGTTCTAAGCATTTGTGGTAGAGCCTTCCAGGACTGAGCGGCTTTAACCGGGAAGCTGCTTCCACCAGATTTTTTAAGCTTGAATATGGGTATCTCTAGGCAGTGGGAGTTAGCTGCTCTGGCCCGGCGGGTCGAAGTTCTCCTAACCATTCTCTCAAATAGATGGGGGGGGAGCTGTGTTATTGAGGCACTTAAATGTTAGGAGATACTGTTTTGAGTAAGATTCTATCGCTAATCTTTAGCCAATGGTGTTCTCTTCTCATGTTAGATACATGTTTTCTGTTAGGTATGTTCAGGGCAGTTCTGAGGGCATTGTTCTGTAGCGTTTGAATTTTGTCGGTGATGTATTTATTGGCTCCTAGGTATAGGGCGTTGCAGTAATCCAATTTTGACAGTATTAGTGCATTGGCGAGGATAATGTAGCTAGCTTTTGTTAGGAATGGTCTACATGCCCATATAAGCTTACAAGTGTAGGCTGTGGATGAAGCCATGGAATTGACCTGTTTCCTTAGGGTTAAGGAGGAGTCGAGGTAGAATCCTAGTGTTTTCACTTCTTTGACTACTTTAATTATATTGCCATCTGTGTTGAATGAGGAGTAGTTAGGGTTCCGTTTTTGGTTGGCTGCAGACCCAAGGACAAGGATCTCTGTTTTATCGTTGTTCAAGCAGAGGCCATGGGATGCCATCCATGCCTGAATGATGAGCTATATCTCATTTACCAAGGCTGTATCTGTGACGAAATTGCCCGAAAGAGGAATGAGGATCTGGGTGTCATCCGGATAATTTGTGTAGGTGACACCCAGTCTGTGCAATTTGTCAAATAAGGGCTTGGTAACTATGTAATACATGGTTGGTGAAACGCACGTGCCTTGCAGAACGCCACATGTTGTTTGGATCGGGTCCGCTGATGTCAACGTGGAGAAAACTATGCTGTGGCATCGCTTTAGAAGTGGGCTGCCGACGCTAGATGATTGCATAGAACTGCGTAGTCCACCAAGTCGAAGGCTGCAGACAGGTCAAGGAGGAGTAGCATGGCAGTTTTTCCTTTCTCATTTAGCTCATCTATTTGAGTTTTAAGGTCATTTACAGCTGTTTCCGTGCCATGTTGTGGCCTAAATCTGACAATAAGGTGCCGATAGGTCCTGGAGGTCAATAAATCAGGTAGATTCTTAGGGTGCGGCAATTGGAGATAGGCAATTTGGCGATGAGTAATTCGCAAGATTTAAGTGGCGATGGAGTCGGGAGTTTTATGGCAAAGTTGACTTTCGCTATAATGGCTAAGCCGTCCCCTCTGGCATTTGGCCTGTCCATTCTGATTATTTGGTAATTGTCAGGTATAGCTAGCGTGAGAGCTGGACCTGCTGCATCATGCAGCCAAGATTCCGTGACAGCTAGGAGGTCAAGGTCATTTGAGGATAGAAGATCAGCAATTTCTGTGGCATGAGCCACTGGTGATCTGGCGTTAATAAGAGCTCCAGATATAGTAGACACGTTTATTGGTTTCTGAGATCCATTGTTGGTCAGTTTAGGCTGGTTAGAATTATTGCTATTACTTCGAGGTCTGGGTGCCAGCTCATGGCACGGCATAGGGGTGTTAAGGCTAGATCGGGATTTAGATTTTTGTTGTTATTCATTCTGGGCTAATGGAGGCAGGGTAATCTGGCTCTAAGTCTACTAGTCTACTATTTCTGTTGAGGAGTGGACAGGGTGAGTGCCTGGTTTGTGGCATATTTATGTAGATTAGCAGTAGGATGATTAGTAAAGAGGTCATCAGCGTTTTACTGGATGACATAGTTCTGTGCAAATGCGGATTAGGGTAGGCTAGTCCAACGTAAACATGGGCAAGTGCATTTAATTGGAGTAAACTGGTCCAACATAGGCATAGGTCGATGCTGATCAGATACGCTAGTTTGACTAAGGTATTGGCAGATACGGGTTAGGTAGGCTAGTCCAACATAGGTATAGGCAAATACAGGTCATGTGGGCTAGTCCAGCATAGGTATAGGCAAATACAAGTCAAGAGGGCTAGTCCAGCATAGGTATAGGAAAACACAGGTCAAGTGGGCTAGTCCAACATAGGTATAGGCAAATACAGGTCAGGTAGGCTAATTCAGCATAGTTATAGGCAAATACAGATCAGGTAGGCTAATTCAGCATTGGTATAGGCAAATACAGGTCAGGTAGGCTAATTCAGCATAGGCAAAGGTGGGTGTAGGACAAATACGATTAGAAGGTGCTAGTTCAACATAAGCATGGGCAGGTGCAAATCAATGGGCTAGTTCAGTAAGGGCATTTGCAAGAGCAGTGAGCTGAGTTTCAGTACAATCAAAGCAGATATAATATGATACTTGCATGTAAAGCGTTGCATATAATACAGGTCATAGGTCACAGGGGGTAAACAATGCATAATACGTTCAATTGGTTTGCAGTGTGGTCCGTTACTCTTAAAGCAAGCGGGTAAGCAGTTGTGGATTATGGCGATGAGTGGGTGAAACGATTTACTGGTAGCGCTACTTGCGGTACGTGCAACGTAGGTTGCAAATTTTCGATGGAAAGCTTACCGGCAACAGGAGTGTGTTACTGCGAGAAAGGTGGGGCTTAAAGGAATATGTCATTTGGGTTAACAGGGGTAGCGCGCTATATCAGACAGTGGGGCTTCAACAATGGGGCTCGATAATATTTCCTCAAAAGTCAATCTGGCGCTCAAGGCTCGTGTGAGTTACACGTTTGCAGTCATAAAATTTGATCGGCGCAAGGATGTGAGCGTCGCTTGACGGTAGATGACGATAATATTGTTAGTTGGGAGATATCGTCGATGAGTTTACTTTGATGTTAGCAACAAAGGTCCCAGTAACACTGCCCACTTGGTGCAAAATTTGGATTCCAATTGGGTGTTTATTTTGAATGTTGAGACAGCCTGACATGTGTTTCGAGCTTTTCTAACTCTTCATCTGAGGCTTGTATGAGGGATTTAATGGTCCAATTCCATATAAGGCAAAAAATTGCCTGTTCTGTAACCAACTCTGATGCTTCGCAAATGCGGCGAAATCTGTTATGGAAAGAGCATTTTTTGCCTTATATAGAACTGGACCATTGAATCCCTCATGCAAGCCTCAGATGAAGAGCTAGAAAAGCTCGAAACACGTGTCAGGCTGCCTCAACATTCAAAATAAACACCCAATCGGAATCCAAATTTTGCACCAAGTGGCACTATGTTACTGGGACCTTTGTTGTTAATTATTACTGTTCGGTGGTAGTATATTGGCAGTATACCCACACCCCACAGAGAACTGCAGCCTCTATACCAATAATACAATTACTGGTACAAGCGCTGAAGATAATATTGACTTACTCTGCCATCCATCTCTCTCTACTTTGATATTAGGGTCTTACCGGCTTGTGGGAAAAGTCAGATGCAGGTTAGTCAGCATGCTGGGTGCTCTGGAGGAGGATCGGGAAGGGGGTTTGGCAGTGGCAGCTGGAAGGACTGGACAGGTACAGGACAGGTTATTGTCCTTGGTTCAGTGGTCCTTAGGGCAATGGGCTGCCTTACGCCTCGCCGGCGTAGCTTTAGCTATTAAGGTTAGCCAGCAGCCAATCAGTGGCAGTAGCCTAGGTAGAAGAAGGGCTACCAGCAATCCTTAGACAAGCAGGGTGAGATTTATTTTATTGAACTGAATAGAACATTGTTGAAACTAAGCTCTTTCAAAAGTCTTCTTAAACTGAAAGGGAATCAAACCTTAGATGTAAGGATTTCTTTGTGCGAAATATAAGTTTGAACTTTTACACTTGTTGGTGGAACTGAAGGCAGACACATTTGCTTTGTGTATTGTGTGTGAGGGTCAGATACATTTGGACACAAGTTCTTTTTTCTTTAGTTTTAGTTTGCTAGGTACAAACATTCTTATTAGGGTAGGGGCAGATAGGCGTTTATTTCAACCCTATTTAATTTCAATAAATGAATAAATAAATATGGCAAACCTTGAGACAGTTTCTGACCCCTCACAGCTCCCCTGACAGGATCTCAGCTCATGCCATCACCTACCCGCTCGCCTACTCTACCTTTGGACCTTGGACCTGTGGGCAGCCACCACCGACCCCATAGTCTCCCTCTTACTACTCCACCCATCATAGCTACACCATCTTAGCACTGGACTCACATGCATCCTAATCAACGCCAGATCTGTCACAAAAAAACACCACAACATATATAACTTAATATCCTCTGAAGGCCATGACATCCTTTTCATCACAGAAACCTGTTTCTCCCAGGACTTCTGGCCCATTGCGCACACAGCCTTCCCTCCAGGCTACACCCTTATCATGCACAACAGAACCAGCAGGACAGGTAGAATTGCCATCCTCTACCAATCCCACCTCTCCATTTCACACTCTGAGGAACAAGCATGCGACTCAGATTGCAAATCCCTCCTAGTAAAATTTTGCATCACTGCTATACTTACGCACATCTTCTAACTCATATAAAGACCCCTGGGCCCAGAAATATTGCTGAAAACCTCAGAGACTCCTTAGCACCCATCCTGGTTACTCACCCCTCTCTCACCATGCTAGGGAATTGCAATATGTGGTTCAACGCCCCACATAACCCCATGAGACGACCAATCCTGGAGGACCTGGAATCCCTCCACCTGACTCAATTGGTACTAGGCCACACACTCAGCGGGGCACACCCTAGATGCTCTCTCCTCGATTGCTAATCTGGACGGACCATGCAGCAATCTTCCTTGCCCTCTCAACAGCAGACCCTCCATCCCCCTCGACTAACCCAGGAGCTGCCTCCCGCTTCCCACTATGGAACAAGGTCAAAGTAACTCTGGACCTGGCTGACTCCCTGCTTGCATCCCTACCTTCCCGCCCACTCCAGCCGAATCAGCTCTCCCTCAGTCATTTTCACCAATGGCTCTCTGAAGCTCTTAGCCCTCTCACCCCTATCAAGTTCTCCTACAACAAACATCTCCCAGATGGTTCACCACTGCCCCCAAATCCCTCAAAATCCCAAACCACATCTTGGAACACAGATTGTGGGCTGGCCCTTCACAACAGAATAGAACTTTGTTCACCCAACAGATCAAAGCCTACAGGGCAGAAATTTGGAAGGCCAAAACCCCTTTTATTGGAACAGAATCACCAATGCCCCTAACACCAGCAGTGAACTCCACAAGATCATCTCAGAATTCAAGGACCCTCTTTGCATCTTCTCCTCCCTATCCCACACCCAAGCACTCTGCGACACTCTCTCTGACCACTTGCATTACATAGCTGTGGAAAAGAGACATCACCATCGTCTCTAAATTAGCATCACTTCTGCCCGCTCCTTTGCACCCATGTCCAGGCTGTCCGATCCTCCCTCCACCCGCCCGCTCTTCTCTTCCTTCTCTTCCACGCCCTGTCACCAATGGAGTACCACAGCACCTCTTTCTCTCTCCCCTGCTCTTTAACCTCTACCTTAACTTCTCCCCGCTATCATCCATTCACACAGCCTGTCTTGCTGCCACTATGCAGATGACAACCAAATCATCTTCAAGATCCCAAAGGACCCCTTCCAACACCCCCCTGACATCGCTTCATACCTCACAGAAATCGACCACTGGATGACAGCTAACCACCTCCTACTCAAAACCAGAAAATCTGAAATCATGATCTGGGGAAAGACTGCCCTCTCCCCCAACCAACACCTTGGCTGTCCTCCCTAGGCCCTCTCCCTTCTACCTCCAGCGCAGTAAAGAACCTTGGATGCACCATAGACTCGGATCTGACACTATCACTCCACAACAACTCTGTGTTAAAATCCTGCTATCTACATCTATGCATTCTCTGATGCATCTTCTCCTGCCTTACATACCCACTCAGAGTTGCCAAAATCACGACCATTGTCCTCTCTCGCCTAGACTATGCCAACACCCTATACCTGGGTGCCCCTGCACCTCAACGTAGGCATTTTTAATGGGTCCAAAACACTGCAGCTAGGATTCTTCTTGCCATAGGCCCCAGAGTTCACATCATGCCCGCCCTCCTTGACCTTCACTGGCCCCTGTCGGGTGACGGTCTACCTTCAAGGCCATCTGCATCATCCTCCATGCTCTGCACAACACAGGTCCTGAATATCGAAAACACAATCTCAACCCCTACAGATCCAACAGAAACCTGAGATCAGGCACAATTCTCCTCCTTGTCATCCCTTTCACAGGATCAGCCAGAATTGGGAGATCCTCCTTCTCTGTCCAAACAGTCACAATATGGAACTCTATCCAATTTAGCATCCGATGCATAGAGGATCACCTCGCCTTCCGGAAGGCACGCAAGACCTGGCTCTTCCCTTCTGCATCATTACTGACCTAATCCACCTCTTGGGTTAACTATCACCCCCAGAGAGGTAGGTGGGGGCATCAAGGAGTCACACAAGGAGACATCAAGACAGTACCGAGCACGCACAGAAAGGATTCCTGTATACCCTCATGATAGGATCTGCACTCCTTCATCGAAACTAGAAATTAGTCATGACTCACTGGTATGTATCGCACTCCATCTCAATGGAAGATTGTCTCATCACTCCCAAGGCTCGCCCACCCACCTGCATACGTCTGCAATCATCTGCTACTCAAACTCATATCGGACAACACCTCTGCCACTAGAACGCAGCTAAGTCCCACAAAATGAATTTGGTCTAGCTGGGCACATTATCAGTCTCCTTGACTTGCATACTCTCCCAACAGCTCATCACAGCACCCATCTACAAGCCAGTTCTCCATGGATCACTAGCAGGGACTTAGACACCCCTACCTGCCTTTGTACTCGCTAAAATGCACACACACACATTCTAAAAGTCTCTTACCAATTTCTCATACCTCGGACTTCGGTCCCTGAAGGCCGTTCACCTACATCGCTTTGAGGCCATACCAATGGCACTAGGCCCTACACAAATGCCATATAACACAACAGTTTGTATGTTTTGCCTCATGAATATTTAATGAAGAACTCAACCAAGATATGTTTAACTCTTTGCTTCATATTTTACAAATCACTAAGGCCTTTGTGGTTAAATACCAGCCCAGTTGATTGGTAGAGATTAGATAGTGCATGGCTTAACCTTATGTCTTCAGATAGAAGAGTACTGATAAACATGGTGAAGGCTCCCATCACTGTTGGATGCACCAGAGACGTGGGCCTAGATGTGGGCCCTTTTCTTGAAATGAATGGAAAGTCGGTATTGCCTTTGGAGACGGCGACAGGCCAGTTTGTCGGAGGGTTAATCTGTGGTCTGCCACTTCTTTTCCGCGGCTCTGCACTTGTGTTTCAGGGCTGCAAGCTCTGAATCGTACCAGGTGTTATGCTTGGTGGCATGTTTCAGGTGGATCCTCATGACTGGGGCAACAATGTTGAGAGTGTTAGTGATGGCGAGATGGAGGGTGCCGAGAGCAGAGTCAGAGGTATAGTCTGCAGTTGCAGGAGGGGGGATGAAGGTGGATGTGAAGGCAGCAGCTGACACTCGTTTCATTGGGCGGATGTCTGTGAACGAGGTTGGCAGAGCTGGGGGAGGTGTGGTCAAACGGCAAAGAGGACCCAGGTGAGAGGAGAGGAGAGAGTGGTCTGACCAGGAGAGTGGAGTGGTGAGTGGGGCACAGAGCAAAAGATCAGTGTGGATCAAGTCATCGAGAGTGTGTCTAGCTGAGTGGGTAGGACTAGAGGGGAGATTGGAGAAGAAGAGCGAGGTGCAGAGGTCACGGAAGAGAGTGGACACCATGACTGAGGAGTCAAGGTGGATGTTGAAGTCACCCAGGAGAAGGAGTTTAGAGGTAATTGTGAGGAGAGAGGAGTAGAAATCAGCCCATTCGGAGAGGAACCGAGTGATAGAGCCAGGTGGCCTGTAGATAGTGGCAATGGTCAGGGAGGAAGTGGGAGAGATGACCAGCTTGCACACCAGCCCCTTGAAGGAGGAGTATGGCTCGGTGGGCATGAGCTAAGAAGGGACCCACTCAGGGAAGATCAGTGCAACCCCACCGCCAGCACGGTTACTGTGAGGCTTGGAGATGATGTTGTAGCCATTAGGGAGAAGGGAGTCAAAAGCAATGACTGAGCTGGCATTGAACCACGAGTGAGGGCAAGGATATCATGGTCAAGGTCTTCAAGGATGAGGCAGATGTCGGCAGACTTTTTGATAGCAGAGCGAGCATTGAGCGTGGCTAGATGCAGCAGGTCACTGCGTTTCAAGGTTTTCTGATGAGGGGTACAGGGGCGTGGTATACCGGTCGGAGGAGGGGAGACAGAAAGAGAGGAAGAAGGAGTAGCAGGTGTAGGAAGGAAGTTGATGAGGGACAGCAAGCGCCGGTTGAAGAGGAGGAGGTAAGGTTGAGGACCCTGTGCCATGATAGGGCCATTGCGATTAATGATACACCTGGATGATGAGAAGCCTGCTAAAAGTACTTCCCATCTAGAGCCACCCTTAGTGGATGAAGATGTGAGAAGAGAGATAAGATGAGGAGGCAGAGATCTGGAGAGGGGGCAGACAAGAGGATATCAGTGACAATCTGTCTGGGAGTTGCTCTACATAGGTGTCTGCAATGGGTAGATTGGTTCTAGCGGTCAGGAAGTCTTGTTTAAAGTGTTTCCTTCCATACTTTGTAAGAGAAGTAGGATAGGTGATAGTATAGCAGTTAGAATAGATAGGGAGGACGGTGAGTGCCATAGGGGTGGCAGAGAGATAAGGGTGGAAGTTAGAGGAGAGACTGCACAGCATGAACACAGACTCACCTGGCGGCCTAGTAGCCAGCGAGAAAACAGATGCAATAGAAGCACTTGAGTACCAGAAAATAGGGGTGTAGAATTGTTCAAACACACCAGGATTGTAATTTACTAAAAGCACAGAAATGCATTAAGTAGAAGGGAAATAGTAAGGCATAGAGGCAGAATGGCAAAGGCACACCTCGGTTCAATAGTTGTGTGAGTCAGTAAGAAGGCATAACCATGTCCAGGACATGACTCACATGTATTCTTGGTGGGAGAACAAAGCTGGAGAGGCACAAGTTCATGGGGTAGCTGGCTCCATGCTGCTTGGCTGTTCCATGAGGCTGAGAAGTCGTGGAGGATGAGGTCTTGCTGGGGAGGAGATGGCCGGGACCCACCAAGCCCTCCAACGCCTTGACAGGGACAGACAGTGGGCATTGGTCAGCGCCTTTATTGGAGGCCGGCTCATGCCTGCCGGCACCCGGATTGGCTATTTGCTGGGAGGTTAAGCCTATCCCCACAGCAGTAGGGTGGGCGGTCGAGGAGCTGCAGAGCAAGTGGTGGTGGCGGCCATGATCGAAGTGTATGGCCTCGGGATGATGAAATGGCTTCCCAGGGCTAGCAAAACCCGGAACACGCTCGCCGCACGTGTTTCGCATGGGCAAAGCCCAAGAAAGATGATGGGCAGATTCACTGTCTAGGCAATTGCAGCGTCACTCGTGTGCAGAAATGCAAATTCGGCAGAAAAGCGATTTCGGGCAGATACGGCTCCTCAGATCAGTACCATTTGTGGCTGCTGCTCGGTCAAATGATTCCACCTCCTCGTGGTCTCGGAGGCTGATGGTGGAGCCAGCGACCACCTGGGCACAATGAATGTGACGAAAAGGATGGAAGTCAGGAATTTTTTCAGAAAAAGCAAGAAAGGGCAGTACAGTCAGAGAGAGACAGGGGTCTCTGTGGGAGAAGCTCAGGATCAGGCAAAAATGGCAGCCAGATTTATAATGCAGGCGAAATGGCTAGCTGTAATACACAACAAGGCTGGTGAAGTGAAATGGTCATGAGGGCTATGACCTGACAGCTGATTCAGTTGGGCACTGAGTGAGATATTGGAGAAAGGCAGGGGAGAAGGGAAAATAGGAATGCAAGGGTAGCTGAGATGATGTATGGTTGAAGAGAATGGTGGTGCTTTGATGGGCTGTAAGCACATCAGTAGAGGGAGAGCGATCCCACAGAGCAGGTGAACAAAGGAGGAAGCTCACGCGCGGAGGGCCAAGAGCAGGCCATTCGCCACAGGTCGGGCTAAATGTAAGAAAGTCTCTGAAGAACAGAGGAGAAGAAGGAGCTGATGGCTTCCTTGGCTGAGATGCTGGTGGTCAAGTTAGGAACTAGGTGGTGAGGAAGTTGAAAACTAGTGAGAGCTGATGCAGCAGATGATGTGGTGATACAAGAGCTGGTTGACAACAGAGGCGTGGGTGAGAGGGGGATCCTGTGATTGGCCATCTTGACTCAACCGCAGGCAGGAGTAAATAGAGTGAGCCATTCCAGCAAAGTCATCAATAGCACTCTCAGGTGACCCGCATTGAGCAGGTTGCGGGAAAAGCAAGGCAGGTGAGATGCGGTCCCTAAGTGAAGCAGAGCACCAAAGGTGGCTGTGCACATAACCAAATGCAAAATGAAGGCCACTGGCAGTGAAACACAAAACTGAGTGTTTGGAGCCCTTTGTAGAGCCACACAGTGGGTGAGGTCGAATTGGAGCATTTCGGAGAATCCAAAAATGGAGGTCAGGGAATAGTCGGGATGAAGAGAGATGTCCCATCTGTGAAATATTGCACCAAAGGGGGCGTGGACATAGATCATGAATCCAGTAGTTGGGGCTGAGTCTGTAGCACATGGAGGAATACATATGCCGAAGCATTGGTGGTCAGGCAGTGGGGATTTGTGCATGAATGGGACTGCACGGCATCAAGGAGAGTGAGCCGGAGTGCCCATACAGGCTTCAGGATGTAGGCCTCATCTATCTGCTCCATTGACTCAGTAATGGAATCAAATTACATCTTGCTCTCTCCGTTCTCTAAATCAATTATGGCTCACTGTGCCCCACGCCCCATACCTGTTCCCCCTGGCAGCGATATTGATGGAAGGGGTGGGACAATGGAGTTGCCATGACTGAATAGGGACTGGATCTGCAGCTGAACCTATGTTTCAAGTGCAAATGTGGATGAGAGCCTGATGCAGCATCGATGAGATGGGAGAGAGCATAGCAGGAAAAGGTTGGTACCCAAGTGAAGAAGGCCAAACGTTGGTCCTGACCATCATGTCATAGCCATATGTGCCAGCGTACCTCCAAGCGGGGAGCACAGGACATGTGATGGGGAGAGGCTACAGTACATCCCTAGTCAGAAGTCTAGCATCAGTGAGTTGCAAAAGAGATGGGGGAACTGCTTGCAAGACCAAACTATAGTACATTGTGAGTGGGTTTTGTTATGATGTGGGCCTCAAATTTGTACGCATAATAAACAGCAACAGCACATATATTTAAATTGAATACACACGTCTAGTCATAGACACCTATGTTATGACCTTTGAACGTGCTCCTTTTAATTAGTGAATTACATTGTACTTTTGAATATGTACCTTTCAATATATGCACATGCTTTTTAATGTCATTTTATGCATTGCTGATTGCAAATGACATATTGTCACACAGCCAAATGGGAGTAATACGCTTAGTTCATTGTTTATTCATAGGAATTAGAGGGATGGGAAGCATTTACATACAGCAGTAGGAACTGATCATTCGGTTTGAACTTTTCACGAAACACGTTTCCTGATTATCGTGTGTGTTTTTGGTGCCTCGTGCCTAAAGCCCCATTGAACTAATCCTAACTGATTGTAAGGTGCATATAACCTTTGATTTTTCAATGTGGGGCAAAGAGTCGAAAAAGTAATCCCAAATAACTTTAGAAAAACATTTGTGACATAATGTTTACGTAAATAAGACTCCATTTTGAAAACCCACTCAGCAAATACATATAATAGATTTACACATGTCAAGGGCAGAGAGTTGCACATGGCGATTTGTAGTTGACTCTCCACAACGGCATTAGGGAGACTGAGGCGAGCACAAGAAGAGGAAGCTTCAAGCCAGGCAGGAAGGATGCAAACAGTGGAGGCAAACCCCCAGTGAGTAAATGGTGTTGTTATAACGGCATGGATCAAGTGTATTTCAGTAATGAAAATGTGTTTTTTAGACAATGTGATAACTTGCTTTTAAGATGACAATAGCTTTTGAGTTATTTTTGTTGCTGGGCCTTTGAGCTGTATATTTCTGGCTTGTCCTCCTAATGGCAATACTGACAAATGTCTTACATGTTCACACACATGCGTTAAATAAACAGTTTCTTAATTCATTCTTTCTCATTGAAATTATGGAAACAACAAACTGTTATCTGAGTTAGGAACTCCACAAAATATATTATGTTCCTGAACATTCATATCAAGTCTTCCTAAGGTGCCTAGCAAAAGTGAGAATAAAATGAGCCTCCAAGCTCCATGTGGGCAGCTAGGGTAAACATACAGAAATGTGGCTATCAGGGCCTTCACAGTCTTGTCAGTGGCCGTTCATGTAGACTATGAGGCGGAGAGGAAGCCCTGTGAAGCCAATGGTAAACCTATGACAGAATGAGAGCAGGGAGGGTTGAGAGTTTAAGTGTTAGTATACTCACATACCTGCACAGTGATGGGTACTCCTGGACATGTAATTGCAGTGCCTGGAAGATGAGCGCTGTAATAAATAGTACATACAATGTCAGCTAAGGAATTAAGTAGGAAAACCTGGCGTATAGTAGAAATACTTGGGCATTTGGCACTGTTGTCTTGCTCCTATATGTTCCCCACTGTAATTTTACTTTCAGTTACAACCGATGTGATTTTGCTCCTAGGTCTTCTTCACTGTTAAATATACTTCCATGTCCAACCCACGTAACTGCTCTCCTACTGCTTCCCCACTACAATTTTGCTTCCAGGTGTTATCAACTGTGGTCTTGCTACCACCCACAGTATTTTTGTTTTGATCGAAGTGCCTCCCCAGTAATTCTTTTTCTAGGTTCATCCCAGTGTGACTACACTCCTAGAAACACCCACTGATATTTAGATTCTGTTTCCTCCTCCTCCCTTGACTGTCCAGTATCCCTACTCTAAGGTCTTCTCCAAGCCACTTGTTCCCCACTGCTCCCTTGTAAAACACACTGTTCGGTCCTCCCCCCCCCATAACTTCAGTGTTTTGCCATCTGTCATTCTGATGGACAAAAACAACATAGTCAAGGAACCCGTCTCTCTTCTTCCTCTCAAACATTTTACTTTCAGAACAAGTCAGTGGAGT
This sequence comes from Ambystoma mexicanum, assembly GCF_040938575.1. Classification (NCBI taxonomy): domain Eukaryota; kingdom Metazoa; phylum Chordata; class Amphibia; order Caudata; family Ambystomatidae; genus Ambystoma; species Ambystoma mexicanum. Next base: position 997,555,141 of record NC_090935.1, on the reverse strand, counting down.
GACTTAACGTCAACCGATTCCTATTATGAGTCCCCAACCAATCAATTAAACAGAAACCTTAGTTGCAACCAACAGCTCACCAATCAGACCTCTCTCCTCTTATATCTCAAAACAACACACAAGATACTTGCAACATTCCAGAACAGACCCATTCCCACCTGGTTTAAGCCACATTATATATTAAAGGCCTGCCCAAAGTTAAAGAAAAAAACACCCTCCATCAAAGATTTTTTTTTAATGCAAAACATCAGATCGAGTATGGACATCAACCAGTGACCAACAGAAAAATACCCAGAAACCTGGAAAGTTCACCAATCAATGAATAGCCACAGATGACGCTACTTATCTTTAAACATCCCCCTCCTACCTACTTCCAGAAAACCTGATTGGCCTAATCGAAGTTGAATTAAAGAAAGTCACTCTGGCGTTAGCCAACAAACAGTCCGGGAAACCCCATGTATGTTTCCCAAATGACAAAGATAAAACACCACAGCACTAGATAACTCCTCTTCAATGCTGTTCTTTAACTAAAAAGCAGCCTACTGTGGCCTGCTCAGTGAAGAAAAGACAAATCTACTTTTCAATACAGAATCTTAACTTATAGATCACTGCTCAGTGTTTAACCACAAGACCATTGATTTTGATTACAAGATTAAACTCGCCAACTGTACTGGCAAGGTAGAAGGTAGAATAATTGTGCAGAAAAGCTGAAATGATGCCAACATAGCACCATCAGATACCATCCTAGATTGCAAATCACTCCATAATGCACCATGTAGCACGCATCAATGTTCAGCTTCCTCGTGCTCTAAATAAAACATTCCCAGACAACTTGGATGGATTTGGTAGCTAATCATATGTTTGATGGACAGCACCCTACCACAGTTAGGGTATTTAACCTTTTGTTGTAATAAAGGGGTATGCACCTACCAAATCACTATCAGAAGTCATACCTTGAGGTGACCACCTGACCATACATATCATAATTTTAATATGGTTGGTAGTGATGCAGGTGGGGTGAATATTTCACACCACCTTCATCACTACCAGACAGTATCAGGGCCCCTTTAATTGCAGTCACACCTTGGAACGGTGTCAAACTAGACCAACCTCTCACTAAAATAGAAACTTCCAAAACCACCCCTCCTCTTCAAACCAGAACGGAACACCAGATGAATTGATCTCAGAAAAACATAATGTCCCGGCACGAAAGAAATCCTTCAAATGTTCCCAAAAGAAGCAAGCTGCTAAATGGTTCACCCCAAAACTCAGCCATCACAAGACCGAGACCAGGAAATGAGAGAAAACCTAGAGGAAAACTATCTGCCAACAGTCAAAACAACTTACCACTCACAACTCTGGGCCTACAAAGCAGAATTGATAAAAGCCAAAAAAGCTCTTTACACACACCACATAGAGTCTGCACTACAAACTCAGAAATAAATATTCAAAATCATCAAAGTAATCAAAAACCTATGAGACAAAAACAATCCACCTACTCCATCCCGACAACCCTGAAGCTCAATCTCTGCACCTGCAGCAATATAATCCTACAGATCAAACCACCTGGAAGTGAGAGAACTAAATATAGCACCCAACCAAGCTCTGGAATGAGTACCCAAAATAATCTCAGTACTAACACTAGAAGCCACTTCGGAAGGCAAGACTTCCTGAGCATAGTCAATGATAGCATCCCAGCAGGATCACCTGAAGACCCATACCCACCAAACCATCAGGATCACCTGAAGACCCATACCCACCAAACCACCAGGATCACCTGAAGGCCCATACCACCAAATCATCAGGATCACCTGAAGACCCATACCCACCAAACCATCAGGATCACCTGAAGTCCCATACCCACCAAACCATCAGGATCACCTGAAAACCCATACCCACCAAACCATCAGGATCACCTGAAGACCCATACCCACCAAACCATCAGGATCACCTGAAGACCCATACCCCCAAACATCTACAAGACCATAATCTGGCAATCTTGTCTTGCCACTCTCTTTCTGTTCTTCTTCAACTCATTGATGGCACAAAGCATCATCCTGCAAGCTTTTAAATCGTGCCTCAACTTGAAGTCAAGCCACAAGCTTTATTTAGGATAAAACACCATAAAAGAAACAAGAGCACAATAACAGCATAACAATACAATATATAAATTACATGAAAACAATTCCATATACAAATCAAAATGGGCATGTAAAAAAAGTATGTTTCCAATACCAGTTCATAAAATAATAAACTCGTAGATTTGCCTTGATCAGATTTAAACTCAGGCTGGTAAATCAATGCGTAAGGACAATCTTACAATACATTTTTCATCCATTCAACCAATGCAATGCATTGATTTACTAGGACAGTGACATATAATTAGGTTACTGTGGCATATTTGAGCCTTTTTAGCCATGCTCTATATATAAATCTAGATACAGCATAAACAACAAAAGTGCTCTCAGTAGTTATGTGCAAGTGCGTCATCTAGGCGGCACAAGTGTTAAAAATAGGCTTTACATAGAGTGCTGTCAGGTAATTACAAAAGGGGCATAAGAATAAAAAGTGTGCCATATCCTCTCTGCCTGCAAAACAGACTGAACACATATCATAGTTACTAAATGCCAGGCATATTGCAGCCCAGCTAAAGGCAATGTACCAAAGCTAAATATTTCCGAAAGTGACTTGCTTAAGGTGGCCAGCGCATGCCCAAATAAATGTCATAAGCAAAAGACTACTTAAAGTTCTAGTAATCAGCTGCATTAAGAGATGAATCACGAATTGAGCTAATCTTTTCTTTCAAAAAGTTATTGTGGCTTGCTGTAATATTTTCTTTGTACCACTACTGAATCTTTTGAGGGTCGTGCCACAAATCCTCACAACCCAAAGCCATCAACATGGATTTCATGTGTTTACACTAGGGCAAGCTTAAACCGCCACTCTGTGACAATAAGTCAGCTACTGACAAAAGTAAGTCTGGGCTAGTTATGCCAGCCAGCTGGAAGGACCTGGGTGGTGATTCATTATTTTGAACCACCCAATCGTGCAAAAGGAGAGGAATCTGGCGACCGGACCAAAAAACATACGTACTTGAGACCTCAATTTAATCAATCCATAAAGAAGTAAAATGAAAACAAGCGGTGCCCGCTAACCCCCATTCTAAATAAGTCAGCTACTGCCTCCCTATATTTTCCCAGGTAGGAGGATGCCCGAAGACAAACCCAGTAGGGAACAGGATTAAAGGCAATCACATCTGCTATGTGGTTTTGGTTAGTTTCAACATGTAAAATTACGCTTGGGGTACTTTGTGGTAAGTTAAAACATTTTTTCAAGAATGTATTCTCATTTACTTCCAATCTAGTGGATTTAACGTATCCCCATATTTCTGTGCCAAAGGTTTCAGCTTTCCTAGCCTGCATGCTGTATATTTGAAGAGCAGGAGAAAGTGCACAATTTACCTGTTCATAGGGAAATTTCAGCATAGCATTACTATGCCCTTTGAAGGTGAGAAAAGATTTCTCGAGTTAGGCTAGCCATTTCATGAACCACTGAATTCGACCCTTTTGGACTTCGTGGTCCATGATGCACCGCAGCGTAAGCTCAGTGTTTCCTCCAAGATGGTCGGCGGGCCAGAAACGCTGCGCTCTAGCCTTAACGCGCAACACCCTGCCTTATAGAAAACAAGCACACCCCCGCTGCTCTGTGCATCTCAACGCTTCTACTTGGAGTTGCTAGACGTGTGCTTGAGTTCGTTATACGTGCTATCTACAGTTTCTACCTTTCTTTTCTCCTTCCTGGAACCCTCTTTCAGATTCCTACATTCCCGTAAGTCATTTCCCTCTTCCTGAATTCCATCTTACCTTCGGTGCCATGTACCTACACTTCCGAGCATAAGCTCGTGTTCCTCCTTCCTGGATCCGTGACTACCTTCCTGGATACTGAACGCCGTCCGGCAGGGCTTTAAGTGGGGTAAGAAATCGAGGGGGGGCCCTCATTTGGGGGCGTGGCTTGTGGGAGGGGCGTGGCCTAAAAAGTACGCAAATCGTAGGGTACACACACAAATATATATAAATGTTATATATTTGTGTGCGTACCTTACTATGGTGTGTGTACTGTGCAAGCCATCTTTTCTAAACATGGAAATATGTAACACATCTCTATGTTTAGAAAAGATGGCTTGCACAGTACACACACCATAGTAAGGTACGCACACAAATATATAACATTTATATATATTTGTGTGCATACCCTACGATTTGCCTAGTTTTCAGGCCATCTTTTTTTAAACATTTCGGGTTTATAAAAGATGGCTTTGAAAGTACACAATTCAAGCCGTCTTTTATAAAGCTTTGACTACGGACAAAATTGTCCGTCAGCAAAGCTTTATAAAAGATGGCTTGAAATGTGTACTTTCAAAGCCATCTTTTATAAACCTTGAAATATGTCGAGGAATCCCCAGGTTCGCAGAGGGTTAAAGACGCCTCGGCGACCTGGGGAAACAAAGGGACAGTAACCGCCTCTGGTGACCTCTCGCGCGAGGGGTCACCAGAGGCAGTTACTATGACTGACAGAAGTGGCAGCCAGTAACAGCGTCGCTGTGGTTGGCTGCCACTTTTGTCAGATCGCCTGACTTCATGGCAGGCGCATGCATCTCCCGTCGCGGCTGCGGCCGCGGCCGCGACGGGATAATGCATCCTGCCAATGTTGCGGGCGGTGGGACGGGGCCCCGGCAGGGCCCCGGCTCAGCCCCACTTTTTGGAGACTGCCGGGGCCCGGCCCCGGCAGGCTCCGGCCCACTTTAAGCACTGCCGTCCGGCTTAGGCGGCCGGCTACCCACGCTGGAACCTGAAGAGCCGTGCTCCAACCTGTACAAGTCTCGAACAGCGAGAAAGAAAGAACTTGCATCCAAGAAGTTCACAAGCAAGGAAAAACAGGTGAGAAAAAGAGAAACTTGTTACAGATTGAGACGCCAAATACCTGATATTGAAACAGACATGGAAGCCGCAGTCCAAGACCTCATGAGAGTTATGCCAGAATTAACTACAGAGGAACAGAACCTCAAGGCAGAAAACGCAGCGTTAAAACAACTAGTTTTGTCCCGAGATTCCACGGTCAAAGAAAGCGTCCTGGCAGGAAGAGTAGTGGACAAATATGATGGATCTTCAAAGTCCCTGCGTTCCTTCCTTGACTCCTGTCTAGTGCACTTCACCTTCAAGCCCTACTACTTTTCCACACCATGAGCGAAGGTCGGATTTATGATATCTCACCTGACGGGCAATGCCTTAACATGGGCGACTCCCTTAGTTAATTCGGAAGACCCGCTCCTGGATAATTCCGACGGGTTTGTGGATGCCCTTAAGGCCATGTTTCATCGACCAGAACTTGTCTACAGTGCACAAGAAAGACTTCTTGAATTTCAACAAGGCAGTCAAGATATTCTCACTTATGTGACCCACTTCAAGCAATTAGCTAAGGAAGCCGATTGGTCTCAAGAAGCCAGTTTCACTCTTTTCCGAAGGGGATTGAATGATGAAATAAAGTGCCTTCTGTGGCCCAATTTCTCTGCAAGAAAGGCTTCGTAGGATCAATACCGGCCTTTGCATGTAATGCGCCTCTGATAAACATCTTGTGAGAGAGTACCCAATAGCGCCACCCCGACGTTTGGGAAATGCCAGCTCCCGATCCTAAGCGGAGCACAGCTTCGGGAAAAAGATGCATGCTCCGCTTCCATTCGTTCCTTGAACACTCCAGGACAGAATACCTTAGTGATTCTCCAGACATTCTTGACAACTACTGAGAAAGAATCCTTCCCCATCCTGGCTCTAGTGGACTGCGGTGCCATGGGTATTTTCATAGATCATGCCTGGGCTGTCACTCATAGCATCCCTTGAGAACCCAAGGCAATAGTTCAACCTGTAGAAGGAATAGATGGCAGACCACTATCTTCTGGATCCATTACTCACCAAACCAAGGAACTACAACTCTCTATAAACAACCATCAAGAAAGGCTCTGATTTGACTTCATAAAGCCCGCTCATTATCCCATGTTTCTAGGCATGCCCTGGCTTCAGAGGCACAATCCTTACACCAACTGGGCCGCTGGATCCCTATTTCTGGGTTCTGAATTTTGTATGAACCACTGTTTCTCTCAAGACACAATGCAAACCCTTCCAGTGTGCTCCCAGAACCACAAGCAATCATCCTTAAGTGTGTCCAACATTATCCAAGCGCCTAAGATCTATCAAACATATTCAGATGTGTTTTCAACAGCCATTGTTGAAGCTCTTCTGCCCCATAGACCTGAGGATTGCGCCATTGACACAGAAGCCTCAGCCGTAATTCCATTCGGAAGAATGTTCATATTATCCGAACCCGAAAAGAAGGCGCTACGAGAATACCTGGATACCAATCTGGCAAATGGGACCATCCGGCCTTCAAAATCTCCAGCCGGTGCTTCTCTGTTCTTCGTTCCAAAGAAAGACACTAAAGAACTTCAACCTTGTTTGGACTACCATGGTCTCAACCAATGTACCCTCAAAGACCGCTATCCACTACCCCTCATTTCTGACATCCTGGAGGCAGTTCGTGGTGCTGTCATCTTCACTAAACTCGACCTTAGGGTTGCTTACCATCTCATTCGAATAAAGGAAGGTGATGAATGGAAGACGGCCTTCAGAAATCCCTTTGGCCACTTCGAATATCTGGTTATGCCCTTCGGTCTCGCCAACGCCCCTGCGGTCTTTCAACAATTTACGGATAGAGTTTTCTCTGACATGCTGTTCGTCTTTGTCATTGTGTACCTGGATGATAGCCTGAATTACTCCAAGGACCCCGAGATCCATCAAGAACATGTAAAGGCAGTCTTACAACGTTTACATGAACACAAACTCCTGGCTAAACCAGAATAATGTCTCTTTCATGCCCAAACTGTTCGTTATCTCGGATTTGTGCTAAGTTCCAATGGAATTGGAATGGATCCGGCCAAGGTCGACTCCATACTCTCCTGGCCGGCACCCACCACTGTGAAACAAATTGAATCCTTCTTGGGATTTGCAAACTTCTACAGAAAATGAATTCCCACATTTTCTGACATAGTGCATCCCATAGTGGCACTCCTAAAGAAGGATACACCATTCAAATGGTCCACAGCTCAGGAAAAGGCCTTTCAACAATTGAAACTGAAATTTACTCAAGGTCATCTTCTGGCTCAACCAGACATTGATTGACCCTTCTTGGTGGAAACAGATGCTTCTGACTATTTATTTATTTACATTTTTAAAGCGCTCACACAGCCCACGGGCATCGAGGCGCTGTTACAGGAATTGTTTGTTTTTTAGTTACATAATTGTTATTCTTTTTTGTCTTAGTTGCATATTTATAACCACTATACCATTGGAGCGGTCTTAAAACAAGAATTCGAAGACAAGATGGAACATCCTTTAGCCTACCTATCCCGCACCTTGACTTCCAGTGAGAGCCATTATTCTGTCCTGGAGAAGGAGTTATTGGCCATCCGAAAAGCCTTCACCGACTGGCGTCATCTATTTTTGGGTGCTGAACATCCAGTGCAAGTACGAACGGATCATTGTAACTTACAAATTCTACAATCCCTGGAATGCAGGAATAGTCGCCAAGCTCGTTGGGCCTTTTTTTTCCCAATACCAATTCCAAATACATCACTTTCCTGGAACTAGTAGCATAGTTGCTGATGCCTTATCCAGGTGTCGTGACTACGGGTATGTAGAAGCCCGGGCATTTCCGAAGATGTTCCTTAAAACAGGGTTTCTGGCACAAGCAAATTCTCTCCTGGAAGACACCCGTGCAAGAACAGCTTCTTCAAATCTCTGGAAGGAATATTCCACGAACAATAAATGGAACTTAGTAACAAAGGATGGTTATCTTTTCAAAGACAAACGGCTGGCCATACCCACATAAACGCTGAGAGACAAGATCCTGAACCTCTGACATGACACCTTCCATTCAGGACATCGAGGCATCATTACTACCCTCCGCCTCATAAAGAGGCAATTCTGGTGGCCAAAAATGATTACTGACATAAGAACCTACATCCAAACTTGTGCTGTGTGCAATCAGTACAAATATGACAACAGGAAACCTGCAGGTCTTCTACATCAACCCACGTTACCAACACGCCCCTGGGAAATCATCGCCACTGACTTCATTGTGGCATTAGCCCCATCCAGAGGATATACAACCATAATGGTCACCATCGATTTGTTTACTCATATGACTCACTTCACACCATTGTTCAAACTGCCATCCTCGCTTGAACTGGCTGGAATATTCATAAAACATATATTTAGACTTCATGGATTACCTTCCAAGATCATATCCGACAGAGGACCCCAGTATATATCCCAATTCTGGAAACAACTATGCCAAATATTAGGCATCCAGCGTGCATTGTCTTCGGGATATCATCCTCAGACCAATGGGATAACAGAATGAGTAAATCAGACCCTAGAACAGTATCTCCACTGTTTTGCAACCAAGGTCCAGGATGACTGGTCACTTTTGATACCTGTAGCTGAATTTGCTTACAACAATTCTGATCATTCGGCCATCAAAACAAGTCCATTCTTTTGCAGTCCAGGATTTCATCCTTCGGTTCTACCATCTGTTCTTCCGCATCCTACCCCGGTCCCTGCGGTTGATTCCTGGATAGAAACACTGGTAAACGTACTTAGAGTGGCTAAGGAAAACCTGGAAAAGGCCAGGATGGACATCAAACGCTATGCTGATACCAAGCGAAGACTTAGCCCTTCTTATGCACTCGGAGATAAAGTTTGGCTATCCTCAAAACTTCTGCCTCGACATCTGCGGCCAAATAAACTGGCTCCCAAGTATTATGGAACTTTCTCCATTAAGGCAATCATAAACCCAGTGGCCTTTCGACTCCAGCTTCCTGAAACTTGGACGAGGATTCACCCGGTCTTCCACACTTCCTTATTGAAACCTTATGTACAATCCACCAGAACTGCTCCAAGACTTAATCCTGTGCTTGTCAATGATCAGATTGAGTTTGAAGTCTCCAGGATATGTGATTCCAGATACAGACGGGGTCAGCTCCAATATTTGGTCAAATGGAAAGGATATCCTCCCAGCGAGCGTACCTGGGAACCAGTAGCAAACATGAATGCCCCCGTCTAATACAAAGATTCCATTGAGTCCCCCGGGCAAACCCGGTGGTTCTGGGTTCAGGAGGAGGCATACTGTCATGAACCACCGAATTCGACCCTTTTGGACTTCGTGGTCCATGATGCACCGCGGCGTAAGCTCAGTGTTTCCTCCAAGATGGCCGATGGGTCAGAAACGCTGTGCTCTGGCCTTAACGCGCAACACCCTGCCTTCTAGAAAACAGGCACGCCCCGCGGCTCTGCACGTCTCAACGCTTCTGCTTGGAGTTGCTAGACGTGTGCTCGAGTCCGTTATCCGTGCTATCTACAGTTTCTACCTTTCTTTTTTCCTTCCTGGAACCCTCTTTCAGATTCCTACGTTCCCGTAAGTCATTTCCCTCTTCCCGAATTCCATCTTACCTTCGGTGCCGCGTACCTACACCTCCGAGCGTAAGCTCATGCTCCTCCTTCCTGGATCCGTGACTACCTTCCTGGATACTGAACGCCGTCCGGCTTAGGCGGCCGGCCACCCACGCTGGAACCCGAAGAGCCGCGCTCCAACATGTACAAGTCTCGAACAGCGAGAAAGAAGGAACTCGAATCCAAGAAGTCCACAAGCAAGGAAAAACAGGTGAGAAAAAGTGAAACTTGTGACAAGCCATCTGCCATTATTCATGAATCGAGAACCCAGATAATCAAAACTTTCAACCTGCTCAATAATATGGCCATCCACCTTTATGTGTAATCTAGATTTAATTTGTGTGGTGGGCAGAAGACCATTGACTTGGTCTTATCACCATTTATTGTCAGCCCATTTTGGATAGAAACATCCTGAAAATCTATCACTTGCTTTCTAAGGTCAAACGGGGTTAATGAAATTAAAATTGCATCATCTGCAAATAAAAGCCACAGGATCTTGTTACCACCCAGTAGTAGGCGCATCAGACTGCATCTCCATCAGTTTAACAATTTGCTGAGCGGAGCCGACTGTGGCGCAGAGAAGGACAAAGAAGGAAGTCCATAGGGAGACCCTGAGAGAAACCACAAGAAAAGCCCAAGAGAATGAGAAATGTGTCCGATGAGGCACAGGGCTGTGTGGAGTCAGCAAAGCCTAGTAGAGCCGGCTCAGTGGGAAGGTGCGACCACGTGGTGGGCCTGGAGCCCAGGAAACAACACTGAAGCCAGCGAGCAAGAGAGGAACGAGTCCCCCGCTCACACTCTGCAAAACCGGAGCAACTGATGACAATGATGACTGATGACAAATGAGAGAGAAAGATAGCAGCGAGCGAAGAAACATTCCAGCTTGCGTTGAGGAGACGATGCCCAGGAGCTGGGGAGAACGCCAGTGTCACCGAGTCCAATCCACCTCGCTGGAGCAGGACCTGCTACGGAGAATGTAAGCGGGATGCTCACAGTAGAGAGTGGCATGGAGACCAGACCTTGAGTACAGGAGAAGGAACAAAGATCCTATATCCCTATGAGGGGCAACCAGGTCCAAAGAAGGAGACAGACATAAATAATAAGAGTGGTTATAGGAGCCCTAAAGAACCGAACCTTGGAATCAGCCAAATGGCTCAAAGCAACACACAGAACCCAAGAGAAAGATATACTAGGAGGGGATACACACACCCCTATGAATCAAGTGAGAAACCGAGAACAAGAGAACCAAGGGAATCTGGAGGGCCCTATAAAGCAAGTAATGAATCATCCCAAGGGGAAATGAAAATCCAGCAAGAATGGAATCCCATGGGGAGAGACCCACGTAGTTGGTGGAGAAGGATTAAAGAAATATCCCTTCATCTAAGACCACTGAGATAATTAACTATTTTTTTGGGATCTTGAGAGTTTATGCAGTGGTTTAAGTGTAAAAAAAAGTAGTGGAACTTTGTTCCCCGTGCCCCGCCCCCTTTTACTCTCTCTCCACCCCCCAATTCCCTCCCATCCCCACCGACCCCATTCTCAAACCCTCCCCCCACAATTCAGACACCATGCCTTCTTTTTCTCCACTCCACACTGGTGTGTTTACAACAATACTATCAAGACCGACAAAATCACAAGGAATGAAAATGCATATAAATAACCATCATTAGTTAAACATTGTCCCTCACAGTATGCAGCTTTAAGCAGCCTTGCCATTCCAATCACCCAGAATTACCACCTCTTAAGGGACACTCCTAGGGTTATAGTCACACACCCCACTCATTATCTGTACATACTTTGTGTCTGCAGCAATCCAAGATGAATTGCAGACGACAGAGATCACTGCTAAGTGGGACTTTGTGACTGCTTGGCAATGAGTGTTATGTCCCATGTAGTCTATACAACTGAACAAGAGCAACACGGCACCTCTGAGAAAGTGCAGCATGGTGTGACACTGTTGTGCTACCAGCACAACCTGGATTGAAATCTGCAGTAGGGGGATGTTAGATAAATAAATAAAGGTGTCCATCACTGCCATCCTGGAATGGTGCTCTGAGCCAAATAAAGTAAGGGAACAATTACTTATTTGCCCAAAAAGGGAACATCATACCCTTTAGTTCCCGCCCATGTTGACCTCTGAGTTTATGCTGTATACCTGAGGAAAACCTTTTCTTTATTTGAAACACAAACTGATAAAGTCAGGAGACCTGTCGCCTATTAAATCATTGTGAATACTGAAAATAGAACAGATTCCTGGAAGCACTGGGTGACGACAGAGCAAGGAACATGGTGGGCAACCTATATTGCCCGCTTTCCCCTTTAAGTTGTTTTTCCAAGTGGTAGGGCCAGGGTAGAAGTTGGGATTTGGACAGAGGACAAGGTTTATTACTTTTGACTAATTTTGACAAGCATCCTCAGTTTATTTTCTTAGGTAGGGAGCTTCCCTATTAGCAATAGGGTCAGTAAGGCTTTTTCTTTAATTTAGATACAACTTCTGTGGTAAAAGTATGTCTTCTGGTCTGAGTCTTTCTTCTGGTTCACCACAGTCCCCAGTCAGGTTCCAACATACCCTAGCTGTACTAGTGTTGTAGAGGCTCATAATTGATTGCATCAATTTTACAGGAACTTAAAAAAACGACATTTAAACATGATGACCTGTAGAGCTACCAGCATATTTTCAACACACACGCATCCACAAAGTTCCCCAAAAACAAATCCACCTGCAACTCTGGGACCACATGTACACCAACAACATCTTGCATGAGTCACAGAATGCATCCAGACCGCTAAGGGGAACACAATCCACCCTTTGTTCTGTATGGGACAGCTTAAAAAATGTCAACACAAGAATGCCAATTGTACTCATCTTTTTGGAGATTTCTATGGCCTTCAACATTTTAGCACCAAAATCCTGCTAAAAAGACTCCTGAAAATCAGACTATAGATGACATTGGGTCCTTGGTTACTCTGCAGGTGATTCTGAGTTTTGTCTGTGTAGTTGAAGCATGTTAGGCCTGAGCTGCTGACAATTTCCCGAAGGGGAGGTCATGTAGATGTTGAAAAGTAGTGGAGATAAGCTGGATCGTTGGGGTAGGTTATGTTTTGGTGGTGTGACCTGAAGGGAGCTACGTGGGTAGTCTTTGTCCTTTGTGAAAAGAAAGACGTGATACAATACGGTGCAGTTTCATATAGCTCTAAAGTAATACAAATAATGAAAACTGTCAAATGCCCAGGTACTCCCATCATCTATCCAGGCACTCATACCTTTTAGGATATAATAAGGTCTCATATAGTGCACTTCTTACATTTTTAGGTTGAAATATTAATCACCTTGCTAGCTTGTGCCATGTGCCTTCTTCTCATACATTTTACAAAGACGATTATTTTAATCCTGATTTTAAGAACTGCCCTGACTTTTGAACAAGAGTCTAAACATCATCCGTTTTAATTTGACCCTACAAGATGGAGATTTAGTCAGTAATCGAGATTTGACCTCTCTATTGAAGAGAAACGTTTGTCAGTAGTTACACTTAAATGTAGAAATTGGTAAGCATATCGATTAAGCTACTTATATCTGATCTTCTGAATTTTCTGTGAAGAGTACTCATCAGCAATTGTTCCCCTTTCTAGAGACAAGTCTATGACAACACACTGTGAAACAAATCATTTTACAAATAATCCTCTTTGAAAAATGTATGGGAAGAGGGCACATGGCACAAGCTAGCCAGGTGATTAATATTTCAACTCCATATGAGATTGCATTGAAAAATCCATTACATTTTGACTTAGTAAATGTATATCTCTTAAAATTGCTTGATAATAAGTATCTAAGATTGAATCCTCATACAACAAATTTGAATTTTGACTGTCCTTTTCGATAGTACTAAAAGTGTGCAGGGGACAGCAGTGTTCAGTACCTAAGGACATTATGGCCCTCATACAAGGTTGCCTCAGTTTACCGTTTCCGACACCCGATATCCCAGTAATAGAATTGGTGAAAATCTTGAATGAAAAAATTGTGAATTGAAAATGATGGACTTGATATCCACCATACTCTAAAAGTGTATTCAATTGAAAATGTAAAATGCCATGGTTTAATATAAGTAGATAAGCAACTCTTATGTTATTCTGTTTGTATTTTCTATTTTCTATTTGGATTTATTAAACATTCGGGATGTAATTTCTTACAGAAATTTCAGACATAGGTAGCCAAACGCATAGTCGAAGCAGTCCCTCGTACAGTACCGTTTACAAAGGGAGGTGCATATCTTGTATTTTGTGATGGTTACACTAAATTAAGCCCATTTCTCCAAAAGATATTCAAAAGAAAAAATTCCAAGAGTCTTTTTGTGATTCACTCTGTGTTTTTTTATATATGTATTTCTTGTTAAATGCCCTTTGGTGATGACGGATTGACCATCTTTTTCAAATCAGGGCTACGTACCAAAAGTACAAAGTGGATTACAAGAGTACCACAAAATAAATTAAATAATTATTGCAACATGATTTCCGCAATTAATATACTCATTGCCAAGTTCAAATGTGAAAGAAAAGTAAGAAAAATCACATTGTGTGTATCCATATACATTGCACAATATTGTCTGACAGTAAAAATAAAATAACATAAAATAAAATAAAATAAAATAAAATAATGATGGCCATTTTTAGGAGGGGGGTTTTTAGTAGAAGGTTTGTGGGTATTCAACAAGAGAGAAAAAAACCAATAAGAAATAATGTTTATTATAAGATTAACCGAAAGGTTGAATTGGTTTTAAATAACTTTCTCTAATTAAACAAAACATTTTTTTTTTGTTACTGTGCTTTGACGTCTTACCCAGTCTTATGTACACCAATAATCTTCACAGCTATTCCATCCAGTCATGGGATAATCCCTGTTAGACTATTTGGAAAAAAAAACCCACACAGCATAAGTGGACTTGTCCATATTCTGTTGTTTTATCAAAAAGTGCATGCCTGTTGACTACTTTAATCCTGATTGTTGAGTAATGCTAAATATACTCCTTTAGTGCAATAACTGTTTCCATAATGCGTGTGTTTAAACATTGCTGAATGGTCAGTTTAACATTTTCTTCCCGAACGCATAGATAGGTTTGTGGCTCTCAGTTAAATTACATTTTGATTCATGTTAGTGGCCGTAGGTTGTGAACCGCGTGTTGCATTAATTATGCGCGTTCACTGAATCCCTTGTACTGATCTAAGTCCATAAGGGCAGTATGCACGAGGAACTGCGTGCTTCTATTTCAGTAAAGCAATCCTCATAAAATGAAAAAGTACGGTCTGTGGGCTCCTTACCTTTGTCTTCAAAGTGCTGTATAAATCTGTCCTCGTTCGAGTCTGTCCACAGACTCCATGTTGTTATTGGTTCTGGTTGCATGGCAACCTTGTCTTACCTTAGTTTTCAGTACATCCGCCATGTTTTGGGCTAGTTTACATTGAATTACGTGTAGAATAAGTAGTTTTGACCACACTCTTCATGCTAAATGAAATGTTGACCTGAAAGCCAAATTTAATCTGTTTAGCTATTGAACGCACTGGTATATGCGTAGGTTTTTATCTTGATCCAATATTTTTCGAGAAAGCAAAAATGGTTAATAATGTTTTGGCTATAGACGTTTTTTATTATGGAAAACTGCCGTGTGAAAAAAGGAAAACTATTACCTTGGACGTGATTGGCCGAACCTTTATTTGGGTTAGTCATATCTAAACCAGAAAGTGAGTTCACTTTTTGAGGAGCAGGATGTAACTATTTAATAGTTAGTTCCATTTAAAAAGCAAATTTAATCTTTTTGCTGTTTAAACACCCTAATAATTGTGTGTGTGGTTGGCTTGATACAAATGGGTATCCCTAATCATAACTCTGACTGATATGTGTGTCAATAACAGATTATCTAACGTAAAAGATGGGGATGCCAAACTGAACAGACATTGTATGTGTGTTACAGAAACAAATATATAAATTATGCATTGCATGTCTTATATTGCATTTGCCAAAAAAACAGACATTGGATGTATGTTATACAAAGGAATACATCTCATTGTCCGGGTTTAAGCCTCTCTTCACTGAGCGGAATTTACAGATCATTCTGGCTTCTTCCTGCCGTAATTTCAGTTCATGATTTCCTCCTCTTGGACAGAGGGTCACTTTTTTCAAACCCACAAATCTCAAAGATCCTTTGTCATTCCATTGGTGTTCCTTTTGCCAATGTTGAGCCAGTGGTAAATTCATGTTCTGGTTTCCTATAGATGAAATATGTTCACGTTTTCTTGTTCTCAGTTCCATTATGGTACTTCCTATATAGATTTTCTGGCATTGGCATATGATGACATATAGAACAAATTTTGATTTGCAGTTGATGTGATCCAAAATATTGTAATTGGTACCATATTTGTCTTCATAAATTGATGTATTTTCAACGGCGTGTTTACACATTGAGCATGTCCCACACTTCCTGAAACCCTTAGTCAGTTTTGGTAACCATGTTGTTGCATTGGGCTTTTTCAATTCTGGGAGTAAAGATGGACTTAGTAAAATTTTGATAGTTTTTACTTGTTTGTAAATAATCGATGGACTATCGTTAATGTAGTTTTTCACATGTGGGTCCAAATGTAAGAGATGCCAGTTCCTTTTTAGGATTTTTCGCAGATCCCCATTATTTGTGCAATATGTAGTGATGAAACTAATCTCTTTCATTTTGTCAGTAGTCTTGATTTTAGGAGTTAAAGTTTCTGTCCTTTTTAAATTGTTTGCTTTACCCTATACCTTGATAATGGTTTCAGTGCCATATCCTCTTGCTTTGAACCTCCTTGAGAGCAGATGACATTCTTCTTCAAATGTTCCTCGTTCAGAGCAGTTTCGACGGGCTCTGACATATTCCCCACTTGAACGTTTCTGATGACACAGTTGTGGTGACAACTCGTGGCAAATAGTGTTGAATTTGCCTCTGTTTCCTTTCTGAATGTTTTTGTCATTAATTGGTTGTCTTTGACATAGATGCTGAGATCCAAAAAGTAAATTTTGGAATTTTTTCTTTTGAATATCTTTTGGAGAAATGGGCGCATTAGCTTAATTTAGTGAAACCATCACAAAATACCATGTCCTTCCGAATGGAGTATAGGTACCAAGGAATCCATTGTTACCTAGGTTGACGCGACCTGAAGAATCAGATTGTGCAAAACCAATATACAGGGCGCAGAGTTCTAACAATTAGGCACCTCAAAACGGTTCCTCACAACCTTAGTAAATAGAGTTGCATATCTGGTTGAGTGAAAGATCAGGTGATGAATGAGTGCTGTGATGGAACACAGACCAGTGACAAAACAAAGGTACAGACATACATAAGAAATGCATCTAGGACTCAGCAAGCAATCTAGTTGAGCAAAGTGAGCAAGCAAGAACTCACAATTGTTCATCTAAACCTGCTAATCTCGGCTCTTGATCATTTTTTTGAAACAAATGATTTTTAAAATACCATAAAGCTGTAGCCACCCCCACAACCCAGACCTAACTTTTACTCCAAATGACTGTCCCTGCCTGCCTCAACACTCGTCCCTCTTAATGCAGCTGCAAGCTTTTATTTTAAATGAAATTCAACTTTTCTGTTTATTCTGCATTTTGAAAACAGTAGTGGCGGCTGCTGAATTATCTAATTGGAGGGACATTATTTATTTCCCCCAAATATGTCAGATCTACTGAGCATAGCTAGGGAACTGGCACCAACTAAGGGGGGATCTGGTGTGTTCTCTCACGATAAACATTTTTGAATAATGGGTTACAATTGTGGATTTTAAAGCTCACTTTAAGTCACAAATTGTGTAAAACGTCAGACAATTCCCAATTAATTTAGCAGGCTAACTCATGAAAAAATCCAATAGATGCAAGTCACCAACAATGCAAAGGAGAATTTCCCAACACATTTTAATGATGACTTTTCCCAAAATATATGTCAGTATAAACACATTTTCACGCTGTCTGTGTCCATACATTTCCATGCTTGCTTCACCAATATATGGCAGTATTCCCATATAAGAAAACACTCATGTTTACTTTTCACATTTTGCCAGTAATGATACTATAAGAAAACATGTCCACAATGGTTCTGCCAATATATGGCATTACCCACACCTAAGAACAAACTCCAGTTGGCTTTGCCATTAAAAATGTCATGTCACAATATGAAAACATGTAGTAACACATCATGCTTGCTTTACCATAGATGCTCAGTGAAAAATACCATGCCAAAGAAATAACTAGACTGGCTGCACCAAAATGCAAGCCTAGCCAGGTAATAACACTTATCATGCTTGGCAAGAATTATATATGATTGCATGCTTTACCAAAGATGCTCAGTAAAAAATGCTATGCCTCAGTAACCAGACCCTTGATTTTTGGCAGTTTTGTTCCCCAGCCCACAGTTTAAGCCAGCTGAAGAGTACTCTCTTAGCTGCAGAAAGCAGCCGGGGGAGCACTCAATGTTTACACTGTCTTGGCTTGGTTCCTCCATAATCGGCAAGTGTTCTGGTGGGTTGGTGCCCCTTCGCCCATTATTGAGGAGTTGCCACTGATTTTAGTGTGACAAAATAACTTCTGCCCCACATTAGTACAAGGATGAGCAGTGGCTAAAACACCTACTCAGCACTCACACTTCTACAAAAGAAGAGTGATCCCAGTCATAATGGAGAAACAGGCTCATGTAAGAGACATACGCCATTCAACTTTTATGGTAACGTGCGTCGAGGGAAGGCTATACTCTTAGGGGTGTGGGGGGGAATGAACCAGTAGCAACCCAAATAGCAAAGTACAACAGTCCAAAATAAAGGAACCCATTCAGTAGTTAAAGGATGGTTCTATGGCGGCAAAGAGGCTGGTGACTGAATGTGCAGGTCGAGGCGGTTCGATGCAGTGTTTGAAGAATGTGGATTGCGAGGACCATCAGGGTCGTTTGGCAGCCGATTGATGGTTTGACAGCAAAGATGATATGATATGATATTTTATTTGTATCGCGCTCGTACACAAGTGTTTCAGAGCGCGACTATGCAAGGGAGGGGAACAAGGGAGAACACAGCACAACATAAAAACGATCTTACTAGGTCCAGTGACATTGAGAACACGCAAGTGCACGGGAAAGGGAAAAGGGAAAAAGTGCATGGAAGGGGGAGAGTGGAAAGTGCAGAAGCCAAGGAGAGCAGATAAATAAAATAAATAGAAAATTGAGGCAAACTGTGGTAGTGCAGCCAGCAAGTGGCAAATGCTGTGTTTAAGGCAGCAGACTGGGTAAGTCTGAATAAGTGCAGAAAAGAAGAAAAATGGGGGGGGGGTGTATGGGTACAGATACAGTCCCCAGTGCAAGGGGTGGCCAGGAGGCAGTGCAGGAAGGTGGCAGGGTGAGCAGGTACCTGGGCCCAGGGGACAGAGGGTGGCCAGGTGCACAGTGCCAAGAGAGCAGATCAGCAGGGGAGAAGGGGAGCGAAGGCAGAAGCCAAGAGGAAGGTTTTGAGGTGCTTCCGGAACCGGAGATGGTTCTCCTCAAGTTTTAGAGTGGCAGGGAGGCTGTTCCAGAGGGAAGCAACAGCCGAGGATAGAGATCTACCCCCAGCTCGTTTCTTTGAAAAACGATGACCCTGAGGGAGTTAGAGGTAGAGGAGCGAAGAGCTCGAGAGGGGAGGTATTTGCGGAGGGATAGCTGAAGGTATTTTGGACCCAGGCTCCAGAAAGCCTTGTGCACAATACAGAGGGTTTTGAATTTAATCCTTGCATCCACTGGGAGCCAATGAAGAGATTTCAAAGCTGGAGAGATACGATCCCAGGGCTTGAGGCCAAGGACAAGTCTTGCAGTCCTGTTCTGGATAAGTTGTAGAGGGCGGAGAGTAGAGGCAGGTAGATTTAGAAAGAGGCTGTTACAATAGTCCAAGCTAGAGAGTACCAGAGCTTGGGATACCATGAGCTTCTGGGGGAAGGAGAGGAAAGGCAGAGTACCTCTGAGGAGGTGTAGTAGGAAGTTTGACTTTTTAGAGACATCAGAGATATGGGCCAAGAAGGAAAGTGTGGAGTCAAAGATGACGCCAAGGTTCTTAGTCTCGCAGGTAGGGGTAGGAGGAGGGCCATTGGGAGGCCGGCCAGAGAGTGAGGGAAAAGGATGGAGATGGTGTGCCGATGAGGAGGATCTCCGTCTTGCTGGCATTCAGACAAAGATCATTGCGGCACACCAATTTCTGAATAGCAGTTAGGCAGTCAGAGATGAGAGAGGGAGAGGAGGTGGCCGAGGGCAGCCGGAAAATGAGTTGAGTGGCATCAGCATAGCACTGGAAATTTGAGCAGAAAATGGCAATGCAGTGAGCGAGAGTTGCCAGGTATTGGTTGAAAAGCCAGGGTGAGAGGTTAGACCCCTGGGGAACCCCACAGGTGGAGAGGAAGATAGAAGATAGGAAAGACCCCAGTTGGACCTGGGAGGGTCAATCAGAGAGGAAAGAGGTCAGCCAGGCCAGAGCCTGATCAGTGATACCCAGATTATCACAGAGACTGTTGAGCAGGATGGTGTGGTTGACCGTGTCGAAGGCAGAAGAGAGATCAAGAAGGATGAGGACAGAGGGAATGTTAGAATCAAGGTTGGAGAGCAGATCTTCATGGATATTGAGGAGAGCAGTTTCCATGCTTCTGGCCGCTCTGAAGCCAGACTGGTGAGCATGGAGACAACCAACAGAATCTGAATGAAGGTTAAGCTGAGAGATGGCCACGTTTTCCAGGAGTTTTCCCAGAAAGGGGGTAATGGAAATTGGGCGATAGTTTGCCGGACAGGAAGGATAAACTGTGGGTTTCTTGAGAAGAGTATGCACAATGGAGTGCTTCAGATGGGAGGGGAAGGATCCTGAGGCAAACGAGTGGTTGCAAAAATCAGCAAGGGCAGGAGCGAGGGTGTCAATGTGGTCCTTGATGGTTTTGGAGGAACAGGGATGAACCTGTTTTGACAAGGCTTTCATAGATCGGACTTGTCTAGCGACCTCGTCAGGGGAGAAAATAGGAAAGGAAGAGAAGGATGGTGGGGCGGGTCCTTAAAGGGGGGTCTCCAAGCACAGACTGAGAGGGAATAGGAGGGGGACGGGAGGCAAGGGTGGACAGGATGTCCTGGGTTTTAGAGATAAAGTGCGAGGCAAGGGCATTGCAGAGACCCTGGGAGGCAAGAGGAGGGGAGGAGACTGCTGCAGGGTTGGCAAGCTCCTTGCAGATTTTAAAGAGTTCGGCCGAGTTGTTGGATGCCGCAGAGACACGGGCTTGAATGTGGGCTCTCTTCTTAGTGCGGACAGAGAGTCAGTATTGCCTTTGGAGCAGGCGACAGGCCAGTTTGTCTGAGGATGAGCAAGAAGACCTCCATTTCCTCTCAGCCACCCTACACTTACGTTTAAGTGTAGCTAGGTCGGAATTATACCAGCAATTGCACTTGGCTTTGGACTTCAAGTGGATCCTCATGACAGGGGCAAGAGCATCAAGAGTATCAGAGATGGAAGAGTAGAGAAGGGACAGGGTTGTGTCGGGGTGTGAGTTAGCCAGGGGAGGAGGAGGGGGAGAGAAGGTGGCAGCGAAAGCCTCAGCTGACACACGCTTCATAGGTCGGATGTCCGAGAAGGTAAGTGGAAGTGTTGGGGTGTGGTTGGCTTGGGGAGAAGAGAATGAGAGATGGGAGGAGAGGAGGCAGTGGTCACTCCAGGAGAGAGGAGTGGTCAGAGGAATATAGAGGGGGAGCCAGGGGAGATCAAGACATCAAGTGTGTGTCCTGCAGAGTGCGTCGGGCCAGAGGGGAAGATAGAGAGGGAGAGGGTATCGCAGAGGTTGCGAAAGAGCAGCGATGAGGGACAGTGAGAATCGAGGTGAATGTTTAGGTCACCAAGGAGGAGGAGTTGAGTGGTTGAGGCCACGAGGGAGGAGGAGAGGTCGGTCCACTCAGAGAGAAAAGAGGTGATTTGCCCGGGGGGCCGGTAGAGAGTAGCAACAGTAAGAGAGTGGCTAGGAGAGAGTGAGAGCCTGCAGACAAGGCATTCAAAAGAGGAGTAAATCTGAATGGGAATGATAGTGGCAGGAATCCACTCAGGAAAGATCAGGGCTACGCCCCCTCCAGGTCGAGTGGATCTGGGTGCGGAGAGGATCTTGTAGCCCTCTGAGAGTAGGGTGTCAAAGCTTGTGACAGAGCTAGCCGTGAACCATGTCTCCGTAAAACCGAGGACATCAAGGTCCAGTTCTTCAAGGAGGTAGCAGATGTCAGAGGCATGTTTGACAGCAGAGCGAGAGTTGAGAGTGGCAAGATGAAGAAGGTTGCCGGCCTTAAAGACCTTCCGGGGAGGGGTACAAATCAGAGGTACGCCCTGCAGAGTTGTGGAGGTAGCCTGAAGAGTGGCAGAGGAGGAGGAAAAAGTGGGTAAGGTAGCCAGGGAGTGAGAGGAGGGGACAGCTGGAGATGAGAGGAAGTTGATGAGGCGAGGGAAACGCCTATCGAAGAGGAGGAGATTGGCCTGAGGACCTTGGACCATGACAGTGCCATTTAGGTAGACATTAAGGATGACTCTGGACGAGTCGAAAGAAGCCATGAGGACATCCCAGCGAGTGCCATCATTAATGGGAGAGGAGGAGACAGGACAAAGCACAGAGATCATATGGGGGGTCCATAGATCCGACGAAGGAACAACAAAGAGGATGTTGGTGAGGGTATGAGGATGCTGGTGACTGGATGTGCAGTTCAAGAAGTCAGTTGTTCAGTGCAGTGTTTCGAGCATCGCTGTTTGATGAGAACAGCAGGGTCATTTTGACTGTTGAATTTATCAGTGACGAAGATGCTGGTGGTTGGAAAAGGCAGTTTAAACCAGGGAGGTGCAGCGATGAGCTTCTTGTTCGAGCCGAGGCAACAAAGCACTTAGCTGGTAGGGTGTTGCGGCAAACTGGTTTGAATGTACAACACAGCGTTTCTAAATTGGGAGAGTGCCAAACGGAGCTCTGATTGGTCCTATTGGTTCAAATGTGTCAAACAGGCTAGAAATGTTGCTTGAACCAGTTCAACAGTGAAAAACAGGAATCCTGGCAGATCTTGCACTCTGGCTGTTCTGAGTCTCAATGCAGGGGCTCAGGGACAAGATAGTTAATTGTTCATGTTCTCCCAAACACAGGGGAGGCTGGCAAACACCTGCAGGTATCCTTCAGCCCTAGTGAAGTCATGGGTACCGGTATAGTTGTCAGAGAGGCAGTTCTTGCTACAGCAGCAGACCCCCCCCCCATTGTACCTTGGGGATGGTTAGGGAGCAGATCTTGCCTCTGCCTTTGAACACCTGCCTTCACCTGACAACTGGAGGCCTCGAGAAAGGACTGCTCTCCCATGAGGGTCCAAATAAAATGTTCTTGTAGTCTTGAAGTTCAAAGATGAATTAAGGAAGCGTTGAGACACCTCTTCTTTTATAGACAAAAGTCCACAGTGGATTGGATAAAAGCAAGCCTGCTTTAACCGTCCCATCCCTGTCCCTGTGGCAAGTGGGCTTTGCCTGTTTGTATCATACCCGAAGTTCATTGTGATAAAGGAAGTGGAGGAGACAGGAGGGAAAGAGAACTTGTGCACATCTCCATCTGGCTATACTAACACCACCCCTTCTCAGACACATAGCATCAAATGCCCTTCCTTATGTAACACACATTGGGTGTTGCATAAGGAAGCCGGTATTGCTGGTGCCGGTAGAAATAGCCGGTATTACTGGTGCCGGTAATACAGGCTATTTTTGCTAGTATGATGGCGGAATTGCCTCCAGCTTTTAGCTGGAAGTAATTCCTCTACCCCACCGCCAAACTTGTACTTTGCGGTGCAGAAATGCATCGGTATACGGCAGTACAGGCACGTTCATTCTGCACCGACAAAGTTGTAATGAGGTCGATTGAATTTTAGTGAGTTCCCATCTGATTTTTCGAGAAATCAACCCTTTCCGTTCTTTATTTGAGCAGTTTGCACTTCAAGTCCTCTTGGCATCCAATCTGCAAAACCCACTTCGCTCAGGAAACGCCTCACAGTTTGAAAGGCGTCACAGCAGCAGGCCAAAATGCTCTTGTCAAATGCATCCAAAAAAAGAAGAAATGCGTGCGGCGTGGAGAATAACGTCATCTCACGTTGTGCACGTGTGTGCTTTTGATTTGCCTGTTTGACCTGCTTCTGGCAACCACCTTCAACACAGAAGCTTGTCTGTCCAGTCAATATCTGCACAGTCTGTTCTGATCTGAAAAACAAACACAGGAGGAAAATATTTACCTTGGAAAGGTATGTTTCACAGAGAGCGTAATGTCCTGAAATTCAGAACCAGCTGACTTGTTTATGTGTAAAACTCGGTTCCAGTTATTGCTCGTGACATTTTCCCAACATAAGGATGTTCACCAATCATTCATTGACAAATTTGGGATTATTAAGACAACATGATATGCATGCAAATTCAATTATTTATATGTGGTAAATAGCAATATAAAAATATAAAATCGGTTAGCAGACACTAAGCCGTACAAAGTAACACACAACTTCTGCGCTTTCAGTAATCTGATCTGTAACAAGGCACGAGAACAAATAAAAACAAACTGATTGAGTCTCTTAATCATGGTGAGCAATACCATCAGGACATTTCATGTCAGATTTGACAGTGATTGACTTTGTCTCAAAGGCTTATGTGCAGCTGTTTTATGCTGCCACGTTATTTTCACCACGGCGCTATCAGTGTTTTTACATAACGCATTTTCTCGTCTGCTTCTGCTTATCATTGATCCCCTATTGCTCTCTGAAAAGGCCTCATGTAGGCAGTCCGTTTGATTCCAAGCACCTTACCTTATTCCTTTTTTTTCTGCCGCCCTGTTCTAGGGTCCTCCATGGCTGGATCTGCAGGCACCCAATCTATCACAAAACTTGCCTTCCCCCTCTGCGGCCACCTTCTCTCAGCCTTTGGCACTTGTGCCCTCTTTCTCCATCCTCCTCAATGGCGTAACTGAGGGGCGTCAGGGGGTATGCTTGACCCTCCGTCCCCCTCCATCCTGGTACCCAGTGTGCCCCCCAGTGTATCTCCCGCTGGGCTGTGCCTTTATGCGACCAGCCCGCATACCCACTGTCTCTCTGCTCTGGTGCTTCTGCGGCGACGCCGGCGAGCCGAGCCGAGCGAGCACAGTAGTGGCACACTGAACCTTGCTGGGCGCTGCTCTGGCCGGGGGGCGGCGACTCTGAAGACATTCCCGTATTCAAAATTAAAGGTGTTTCAAAAAAATGTTCATTGCAACAGGGATAGGCCTTATAAACATTTAGCAGTGGGTGATGAAAACAATGTTATAGCCCAGAACAGTTTCAAAGTTTCTGAAAGGGCTGTTATGCTTTTTGCTTCTAAATAGCATGCATATTGTGAGCGGCAATGCTGTATCTGGACGAAATATACTTTCTTTTCTTGTTTTAATTGAACGATTCGCATCCCATCAACAATAGCCATACATAGTTACCGTGCATTGCAACATTGATTAGCAGAGAATTGCATCTTAACATTTTCATGTCGACCAATAGAGCAAACAGGCGAGCCATTGAATATCATGGAGACATATTACATTTGACAAGGGGATTCGGGTGAGCTTACCACTCTCCGGGGTTACTACTACTCCCCCCTAGGGGGATGCCACAGGTTGGTGACCTCGTACCCTCCGTCCCAGCAAGGGGTCAGTCCGAGGGGCTCTCCCCAGTTAGTAGGTATGCAGTAAAGGGGTTCCAGATATTTTTGGGCCGGTTTTGCAGGCCACAAAGGTTTGCATATTCTTGTCCGTATTGCTTAACCATATTAGATCTTTCAGCCATTCATTCCCCGCCGGGGAGGTATGCGCTCGTCCACTTCATCAAGACACCTCCTTGCTATTATCATGCAGGTAGAGAGTAACCTTCGGAACTGTTTCGATAACCCAGGGAGCCACTCAAACATGACGTATCATACCTATGAACATTGAGCAAAGCACTACAATTACTCATCTTGTTCGGCCCTCCCGTTGGCAAGCCAAGGTAAAGGGCTCTGGAGTTTCATGCAGCATGAAAACATTCATTGCATAATATGGAGGATACCGACACAGTGGCAGCAGATGCGTATCGGTAAATACACGGCAGACAGGGCCGTGGCGATAACCTGCTTAGAAATCAATGGGTTCAGGAGCACTGCACTTCACTGTCACTCGGAGAGCAGAGCACACCTGCCACCTCTTCCAAGCCTATAAGCAAATTCCAAGCTTATAAGCAAATGATATAAAGGGCCTTTCAGAGCACACCTTAAGATGCGGACAATACATCCTAAATTCACACAGAAATGTGCTCCTAATCAAATCACTCTTTCTTTCTTTCTTTCTTTCTTTCTTTCTTTCTTTCTTTCTTTCTTTCTTTCTTTCTTTCTTTCTTTCTTTCTTTCTTTCTTTCTTTCTTTCTTTCTTTCTTTCTTTCTTTCCCTCCCTCCTTCCATTCCTTCCTTCCTTACCTCCCTCTAACCGTATTCCTTTTTACTTCCCCATCCCTCTGAAAGTGAGCGTCCCCCAAAAAGGCATTTAAAACTCCACAATGAGAGTCAATAATGGACACACCCCAATTGGGAATGAGACCAAGACCAAGTGCGGGTGAAGATGAAAGGTATAAGTTTATCCAACCAATATAGGGCAAGCAGTGAACTCTGCAAACTCAGAGAGCGCTCTGCCAAACATCAGCAAACATTCACATTTTGTTACAAAACCACGTCACCTATGACGTGGTTGCTAAGGGATACATGAATCGATGAGATTGGGCAATGGGGTAGAGGCACATATACATCTCTAAGGGTAAAGCTCTGCGATTGGCGAGGCTTCTTGAGGTGTCATCGTGATGCTTGCAGGTCAGCTGAAGTCATCGGGGTGGAGCTCTGGTCAGGAAATAGTTGATTGATACATATTGGACTATGCTAACATTTGCCCTTGTGGCCACACATACTCATTCAACAGTCATTATCAGTCATGATGCCCTGTAAATCCTAAACAGTTGTTAATCTAACATCACAAGAGAAATAGCACATAACTCTGGGTGCTCGTATTTCATCATCATAAAAACACTATACAATAAAGGGGCTGCTTCAGGAGTTTAGGTACTCTATCAGGGGGCACATGTCTGGGATACCGCCATCATTCTGCTTTGTTAGATCTAAGGGGGGCATATTTATAGTATGTTAGTACAAGAGTAGATGTACTACCATCATGGTCAGTCGGGGTTGGGGTGAGCTTGGAGACTATCGGGTAAGAGGGCACATAGCTGGTATATCAAAAAGGCAGCGGGATGAAAGGCTTGTTACCTATAGTTCTTTTAACCAAGGCCTTGGGGTGTGAAACATGTTTTATGGTTTTATTGTGGTCCTGGGAGCTTAGGGGAGGTCTGATACTGAGCGTAGGTTTAGTGGAGGGGTGAGAGGTTACAGTTACAGCATCACATTATCAATAAAATAGGGGCCTTTAGTTATCCGTCCGACCTGAGACAGGAAGGAAAGTGAGGGCTGGTTATAGGGTTACATGCACATCATTTAAAATGCGAGGTAGGATTAAGTCAGTGTAGTTACACGTGCATCGAGGATCATGCAAGCTTATGAACATTGTATATAATACACGTTTTCGTTTATCATGAGTACCATGTTACAAAATAACTTCTATCAACAACAGTCTTGTAGCATCACATCAATCACAGGGCTAAGGTTTCACATCCGGGCCCTGCCAGAGGGGGAAGATAGGTGGGGGCTGCTGTGTGCGCGGTGGTACCTGAGAGGGGTGAGATGAGGAGCGGCCCCGTAACATGTTGGGCTGTATATTCTCTACGTTGTGAGGGACACAAACAAAAA
The DNA here is from genome assembly GCF_040938575.1 of Ambystoma mexicanum. Classification (NCBI taxonomy): domain Eukaryota; kingdom Metazoa; phylum Chordata; class Amphibia; order Caudata; family Ambystomatidae; genus Ambystoma; species Ambystoma mexicanum. The sequence continues at coordinate 997,527,695 of NC_090935.1, read as the reverse complement.
GACTTGCATTAAAAATGAGGTAGAAATAGGTTAGTGTGTGCATTGGCACAGGGACGAGTCTGCAACGTTCTGCTTATAATATGACTTGCGTAACTCAATGCTCATATGGTAAACAAATACTACAAAGGACACTCTGTTATGCAGTCAGCAATCATTACCTTAAAAACCATTCATATTACAACACTTTATTGCCTATTTGTAAACTTATACATTTTTAGGAAATAATAGAGTATATATGGATACCATACATTTTTTTATGTATTGTGCAGCAACAGTAATCCTTGATTAGTAATGAAAGGCTCGACCATACATTTCATAACTCTGTGTGTGATCTGGGATAGGTGAGGGCCATCTTATTTCAATATGAATATGTACAATCAATTTCATGGACTTGAAGCAAATTTATCGTCCCTTCAGATGGCTTAGCTGCAGGGGTGAAACAGGGTGGCACACAGGCTTAGAATACATGTCTGGCACTTCAAACGGGGAACATGGTTGGGGATTATCCACAGCATATATAATTAATGTGGGGGTCTGCGAGAGGACAGGACAAGTTTTATAGAAGCAGCTTGTTTTTCTCAGACCCCAGCTTCAGCCCGGTCATCTGCAGGTCAATGATGGAATGCGGAAGGTGAAAGATACAGTGTTTGTAATGTAGCTTGTTCGTTCCTGGTCTCCTGTGAGAACAGGCTTGCAGCAGAGCCGCCAAGGGGAGGAGGGTGAGGGAGGCACTGGGCTCGCTGTGTGCGGTCAGGAGGGGAGAGGGGCAGCCCTTCAGCTGCTTGCGTTAGCGAGGTCTAAGTTTGTTATTTTCAAAATGGAGTCTAAGGGTGTAACAAAATGGAGTTGGTACTATGCTACAGTATGAGCCGTGCAGCCCCATGTGTCGGCCCGCAGCCATCTTGGATCCTGGGCCCAGGTGCATGAATAGCTGTTGGGTGAGTCATAGGCTGCACGTTGGTGAGGAATGGTGGGGATGGGGGCCCTAAAAGACCTTTCCTCCCATACATTCCCCCCTTTCATTACTTAAGTAACAAATATTGCAGTTCACCCATCCTCCTTTGTTCTTTCTCATCAGCTACTGCTTCGTCGCCAAGTCGGTGTTCCCTTGATTGGCATCCAGGCCCTACACACTCCCCAGAGGCTCTTTCCTGCTCTTGCATATTCATCAGGAGTAAAGGTTATGTATATACACCCCCCATCTCCCTCCAAGTCCACCCATACCTCCTTATACCATTCTAGTGTGCCGGGCTCCTTTATCGTAGTGTGTTATAATCTGTCCACTATGTTCCCATCATAGTACAATGCTACCATTCTATATTTGGGTCCCGGATCCTCACTTGTTTGTACTTGTGCTTCATGTGGCATCTGTGCCACTCCTCTAGCGCTGCCCATTGTCACCATCATCATTGCACCATTGGGGACTGTGTTTGCGCAGCACTGAAGACCTAGCTGGCACACACAAAAAATAAGGAGCAAAAAGACTATGATGGGTACCAATAGTTTAACAGTTATTCCGAGCCAGGAGGGTACCCATAAAAAATGTCATTGAACCATGAGCTTGCTTCATGGTACCCTCCTTCTTCCTTCATTCTATCGGCCAGGTTGTGCGCGGCTGCAATAACGTGAGACAGAGTTCCATTGTCCGCGTCTGCAGAGGGTACGAAAGTGCAACATGCGCTCCATATTTTTCAGCAAACACCTCCATCCATGGCCGTCAACAGGTCTAGGACTTACCTGTTCTGCATTGTCATTAGCCGTAGGGCCCTTAGCTCCACCTTGATCACATTGAATCCTTCTTCTGTGTCGTTGGCCAGTTGGATCAGCTCCCAGCGCGTAATTTGAAGCCATTTTGCGTTGGCTCGCGCCTGGATACTCGGGATGAGGGAGGTGAAAAATGTTTCAGCGGAATTGAACAACCGAAACCTGTCTGTGGATGCCTTGGATATGTAGTTGGACGACCTTCATTTTCTGGATACTGGGCTTTGATTGTTCTCCGCGGATAGGGCATACTCTGGGGCCTCATCGGTTGGTTGTAGATCCTCTGGTTCTCGGACGGCTTGCAGCCCCTTCCCCCCTTGAATATGACTCTCCGGGACCACCATCAGGGCGGAATGCAGCATTGCCAGAGAACACGTGCCCCTACATGATTGTGGGAGGTGCAAGTATGCCTGTTTACAGCAAACCCAGTAAGTGTCCATTAAGGCAGCGGTTCCCTTTCTTCATGCCTGGGATGATGAGCGTTTTGTTACAGTTCTTATTTGTGCCCATGTTTTTTTTTCCTTCTCTGAGAAAGCACAGTTCGTAGGCAATTTCTTTTTGCAGTTTGAAGGGCTTTTCCACGGCTGTTACTCAAGTGAGCTTTGTGATGTGTTGAGTCCATACGGGAACGCATATTTTCTCGATCCATTGCAACTTTCTGCTGCCAACCCCCGTAACGCTTCTGCTTTGCATGTAATTTGTTCCTCTTGCCATTTATTGTCCAAATACAATGTCCCTTTAATCACTAAAAATAGTTCCTTCAAGCACACCACTTCTTTGGTTCTTGAATAGCAAGTTTTTTCGTTCTGCAGCATTTCAAAAGAAACTGTGTGTGCTTGGAAGGTGTTCTTTATTCTGCAAAAGGTGAGATGAAGGGGACACTTGGCATCTGTGATAGGTGATTCTTGTGGCAGGAGCACCTTGGGGGTACCTGAGGCGTGGGGTATTAGAGAGCACAGATAAAAGCTCTCGTTAGTGGTTTGTTTTGCAGTAGAACTCATGTCTGCATACCACTTGTTGGACTGGTGTGGGTGTCGTGGAACTTCTATTGTGTCTAATCCCAGTCCAGAGTATTCATCATACTTCCTCCTCCCCGCCTCCCTTCTTCTTCTTCTATTGCCTCTGGGATTCACTCTTCCTTTTTCTACAGCATGCTGCATTAAAGGTGTTTCCCCCACCCCCCTCTTTTCCCAGTCATTGTACAAGGCAATAAACCTCTCAGCTGTCTCCGCATTTTCTTCCTTTACACTTGTGGGGGATTCATTACCTATAGAAGTTTCAAATAGTGGTGTCACATCATCTCTACAGGACTTCTGACAGTCTGGCATCTTCCTCGAGGCCCTCAACCAGACGAACAGGTACGCAGCACCCTTGTGACGCTTTCCTTAACAGATTGAGACGCCTGCCTTCAGACTCTGAGATGGAAGAGGACCAGGGTCTTCGTAATGAGATTCAAGCCCTTCGTGCTTAGATGACTGCGCTTCACCAGGAGAATGTAACATTACGCCAAATGGTGACGCAGAACATTGGAGCTGCTCTTCAGTTCGAAAGCACCATGACTCACACAGCACCGATCAAGTTTGATGGTGACCCCAGACGTGTGGGTGAATTCTGTAATCATTGTCGGATACATTTCCTCTACCGGTCAACTCATTTCAACAATGATAAGACTAAGATCGGTTACATACTTGGCAATCTGTCTGGAAATGCTCTTGCTTGGTCTACACCCCTGGTTGTTACTAATAATCCCATACTCGGTGATTCCGTGGCCTTTGAAAAGGCATTCCTGGACGTTTTTCAGTCTCCTAATCTGGCCTCCGCAGTGCAAAACCAACTGATGGATATTCAACAGGCCAATAACGATATAATCACGTACATCAGTCGTTTCTGTCAACTAGCAACTGATTCCCAATGGCCTGAGATAACACAGAAGACCTTGTTCCGCAGGGTATTAAGAGAGGAATACAAGGACGAGTTGTTGCACATTCCAGAACCTGAAAATCTCAAGAGGCTTATTGAACAAGTATTGAGGATTGACCAGAGATTGGCCGAGAGAAGAGGTGAGAGATGTCGGTTTGAGAAGGCGTATCCCAGACCGCCGAATATACCGACTGGTATGCCAGCACCTTCAGATTCTACTCCTGAGCCTATGCAATTGGGTGCAGTAAGAGGTCCTTTATCTGAAGAAGAGAAGAAGCGCAGGAGAAGTCTGCGACTGTGCTTATACTGCAGGGCTGCTGGTCACTATCTGGGTACCTGTCCTCTGTGTCCTATCAAGAAAGGGGGAAACTAGGAGACCTGTCATGTACCGGAAAGGCTACGACAGGTCCTTTCTTGCTTCCAGACCTTTCCTGTTCCAGTTCTGTGCTCCCACCTATGCAGCCGGCTGTCTTGATGGTCTTGAAAATCAAGTTGCGGTGGCTTGATAAGGCAGTCGATATCCAGGGTTTATTGGATTGTGGGGCTTCCGGTAATTATATTGATGAGGAATTCGCCACCAACAGCGGGATACCATTGCTTTCCAGAAGAACCGCACTGCCTGTGGAGGTTATTGATGGTACTCCTTTAGCTTCGGGCCCCATACAATTGCATACTGTTGGCATGCTACTACGAACTGAGGGACATGTGGAAAGAATAACTCTTGGCGTAATCAAGTCTCCTTCATATCAGGTGGTGCTGGGATTACCATGGCTTCTGCGACACAATCCCACAATCAATTGGGAGACCCGTACTCTAGTATTTACCTCTGCTCTTTGTCTTCAGGATTGTTGCAGTTCCGGTACGTCTTTGGATTCACCAACCTCAACACCTCTAACCTCTGGTAGGGACTCATCTGGTCTGTGTTCTTTGTCTCAGATTCCACATGTGTATGCAGACCTAAGGACTGTGTTTTCAGAGCCCGGCGACATACCCCTTCCACCTCACAGGTCCTTTGATTGTTCTGTTAATCTGATTCCGGGTGCAGTGATTCCCCATGGGAAGGTATATGCCTTGACGCAGTCCAAAAGACAAGTACTTCGGGTCTATCTAGATGATTGCGTTAAGAAAGGATACATTGTGCCTTCCAAATCCCCCACGGGATTCCCGCTATTTTTTGTGAAGAAGAAAGAAGGCACCTTACGGCCATGTATCGATTATCGCCAATTGAATGACATCAACCTTAAGGACAGGTACCCATTACCTTTGATTCGGAACATCATGGAGTCCTTACGATCAGCCAAAGTCTTCACCAAATTAGATCTCCAAGGAGCCTAACATCTGGTCAGGATTAAAGAGGGTGATGAGTGCAAGACGGCCTTTAAGACTCCATTTGGGCATTACGAATACAGGGTAATGCCCTTCGGGTTGTGTAATGCCCCGGCCGTCTTCCAACGGTTTATGGACCACATCTTCAGCGACTTGATTGGTATCTCGGTCTGGGTCTACCTGGATGATATCCTTGTCTTTTCCAACAATCTGGAGGAACATGTCTCACATGTCCAAGAGGTACTTCAACGTCTGTTGCAAAATCAACTGTTCATCAAGGACGAGAAATGTTCTTTTCATCGGAATAATATGGAATTCTTGGGATACGTGATCAGCAATGCAGGCATACACATGGACTCCGATAAGGTTCAAGCCATCTGAAACTAGAAACAACCTCACAATTTGAAGTCTCTCCAGCGGTTCTTGGGATTCGCCAATTTTTATCAGCGCTTCATTCCACATTTTTCACGTGTCACGGCCCCATTGACGCGTTTGACCAGTGTCAAGATACCATTCCTTAGGGATCTACAGGCTTCCTCAGCTTTTGACTCTTTGAAAACGGCATTCAGTACAGCTCCTGTCCTACGTCATCCCAACAATGAGATGCCATACATCGTTGAGGCTGACGCTTCCAACTGCACTGTTGCCGCCATTCTCCTACAGAAACATCCTGTATCCGGCGAAGAACACCCTGTGGCCTATTTTTCACAAAAACTCACTCCCAGTGAACAGAATCATGCAGTTATTGAAAGGGAGCTTCTGGCCATCAAAACGGCATTTGAGGAATGGAGGCACCATTTGCTTGGTGGGCGTTTCCCCGTAGAAGTACGTACGAATCATTGCAATTTACAGTTTGTGTGATCTTTGCAGTGTCGCACCGCTCGTCAAGCCCGATGGGCTTTTTTCTTTTTGAATGCATTGTCATTATATTTATTTTTCACACCTGATCCTATGATGAAAAATGAATAATGTCAGTATCACACCATTCACAAGGCCAATTGTGAAGAAGTGATCCGTCCTGAAGATGGCCATAATATCCACCTTTGTATGGACATCTGAGAAAATGTCCAATCCAACTTTTGGCCGAAACATGTCGACTTTCCACATCTCAGTAAACGCCTAAAGTTAGGCGTTTCAAAAAATTAGTATATAGGATTATAGGGTGCATTTATTTACCCACCTAGTCTCTTTTTTCCTTTTTCCGTGCCCCCTCCGCCTTGGTTGTTTATGTGTTGATACAAAGAAAACTTGTTTGCTTTTGTGTCTTTTTTTATTATCTAGATGTATTAAATTGATCCTTCTTTTTTAACTTTTTATACAATTAAAATTTGTTCACATGTACGCGTTGGCGTCCGACCATTTGTATCTGCTGACCTTTGTGTAAATGTTGTCATGTAGACATTTGTGAGTGTGACCATAAGTGCTTCAACTTCCTTTTAGGATCTCTGTAGTGAGGGGTAAGTAATTCTCAATGCCGGTTCCCGGCACATTTTTTTTTTCACACGGGTTTAGAATACATGTCTAGCACTTCAAACGGGGAACAGGGTTGGGGGTTATCCACAGCATATATCATTAATGTGGGGGTCTGTGAGAGGACAGGACAAGTTTTATAGAAGCAGCTTGTTTTTCTCAGACCACAGCTTCAGCCCGGTCATCTGCAGGTCAATGATGGACTGTGGAAGGTGAAAGATACAGTGTTTGTAATGTAGCTTGTTTGTTCCTGGTCTCCCTTGAGAACAGGCTTGCAGCAGACCCGCCAAGGGGAGGAGGGTGAGGGAGGCGCTGGGCTCGCTGTGCGCGGTCAGGAGGGGAAAGGGCAGCCCTTCAGGCTGCTTGCGTTAGCGAGGCCTAAGTTAGTTATTTTCAAAATGGAGTCTGAGGGTGTCACAAAATGGAGTTGGTACTATGCTACAGGATGAGCCATGCAGCCCCATGTGTCGGCCCGCAGCCTTCCTGCATCCTGGGCCCAGGTGCATGAATGGCTGTTGGGTGAGTCATAGGCTGCACGTTGGTGCGGAATGGAGGGGAGGGGGGCCCTAAAAGACCTTTCCTCCCATACAACTCTTACATCTCTCTCTTTATTCTAATTTCTTCCAACCTTCCACGTCCCTTCTCCGTTCCATCACTTCCGCCTTGTCTTCTTACCCTCCCCTCTTTATTGACATCTGACCCATCTTTACTTCGGTTGTTGCTTTTTTCCGATAACCCTTAAATTGTACCCCTTCCTGCCTAAATTTTCCTCTTTCACTGTGACGTCTTTATGAACTTGTTTGAATTTCATCTTTCTTTACTCTTTATCCCATTTATGTTTCGCTTTTAAATGTTTATTCGTATTTATTTACTCTTAACACATAGTACACTGCCCTTTTGCCACATGTTGTTTTTTTAGCTCCTTGATTGCTTTGTCTGTCCTTTGTTTCTGCATTATTGGTGTTTCTTACTCGTTGTTTCCTGCTGTCGTGTCTTCTTACTGTTTATTTCTTATCCTCATCCTCTGCTCCACCTTTCATTTCATGATGCGACTACACTTGCATTCAACTTCAATTTATTCGCCTCAGACCTACCCCTCCCTTCACCGGATGTTGGCGCTTTGTAGATCTGACGCCCTCGTGTCAGTGAGGTGCCATACACAGTGTATGATACAGCGTTCCATGTGTTGGCTCTCCTGGTCGTGGGTAGAGGTAACAGGAGCTGTGAACCTGCATGATACACAAAACGTATAAAGCCCCCCTGACATGTAATGCGAATGTCAGCAAAAAACATTTCCATTTGAGTCTCTCCCTTTGAGGATGAATCAGTGACGCACTGGTGCCGCGGTTGTTCAGTGACGCACTGGTGCCGTGGTTGTTCAGTGACGCACTAGTGCCGTGGTTGTTCTGCCAGCATAGCAGTGATTTGATAAAGCACCAGCACCCCGGGTGTCTGCTGCATTCTCTAAACCAATCCGGGATCCATCATACATGTTCACGCTTGGAGAGCAAACTAATTAAGATAATGTTTTTGATGAGCTGCTTGTGGGGGACCCTTAAAGGTATCATTATGTGGTTCTAACATCCACACTCTGCTTGTTTGATAAGTCTGCCTATGTATTTATCCCCCCCCATGCAATGCTGCAATGTGTGAGAGGACTATGCTCTTTTTCACATGCTGCTTTTCTACGTGGGAGTGGGTTGCTACTAGGCACTTTAATAGCATTGTGTTCTGTTCTTTGCAACTACATTTCAGTTCTGCATCCCATTCCAGACCTAACCCTTTCTATTGCATCAGACATCCTGTTCTGTTCTACATTGCTCGAAGGTGTCAGCCATGTTACAAGAATATTACATAGGTTGCTAGTTAAGGCCGGTGTTAATGAATGCTGGTTTAAATCGATCTTTTTGCCTTGATGAATTTAATATATACTTTCCAAAATTCAAATGTAATTTGAACTGAGCTTTCATGCTACCAACCGTTGCATTGCTCCTTTTCTTATGATAACATGTTTCATATGTGAACTATCGTAGGTTTGCCTTGTAGTGTTGATAGGTTAAAAAAAATAATATATATGCATTAGTATCATTTAAAAAAAGACCCGTATGTTCCACCGTTAATATTAAGCAAAGCATACCAATCACCAGTTAGCAAACAGCACAGGAATAGAAAAGCAGAAACATAATAATTAAACAAATAGTTTTCATTTTTAATTCCAAAACAAATACATACTGCTGCATGTAGCCAACAGACATAATGCACAGTATTCATTCATGCACCGCCATGAACAGTTCGTTGATACCCGCAAAAAGTAGTGAAATGGTAGTGAACCTACCCGACCGGTGCTCCCTGAGGAGAACTTCGCACCCACCCCCCAACCCACCTCGAGGGGCCAAAACCTTTCATTTAACTGTCACTATATTTTCAGCAGAAATTACATGTTTTGCGCCTTGAAACACTTGTGTAAGGGTGCGTTATAAATGCCATATCATATCATATCATGTGCCCTCATGCAGATGTTCAATCATTTGGTCCACCTCCAGACTGAAAAGTTATGTGTTCTTTGTGTTTTTTTTTTTATTTATTGTATATGGTTGATAAAATATCATCCTTTTACAATTTATATCACAAAACGAGATAAGCAGAAAATAAAATAAATATAATAACAATGCATACACTTTAAAAGCTCATACAAATGTAAACCTAACAAGTCATGTCTAATTCATACAGCACTAAAAAAAGCTTTAGTTGAGCAAGATATCTAAGAACGGGTGAAACCATAGAAATTTGATTTCCACCCAATAGGCGTTGCCACAGATTTTCTACATCTATCAACTCCAAATTGTAAACAACATTTTGAAAAAAGGAAAGTGCATAGTGCAAGTAAAGCAGGGCATTTTTTATGTTCAAGTTTTTCAGATTCTAAATTTAATTTTCATCATCAAAAAAACGACAGTAAGACATTTATTTAGGGAGAAGTTTTCAAATGCTTGAAATGTCTCTAGTAGGAACAAGATTAAACCCACATCCCATAAAATGTGCATGCATCTGGTAATTTGGAAACTGCCTAATGTATGTAGCTAGAACTGTGGGTTGTATCACATGTATCAACCCAGTCCTTACGTTGTATGGCTAACTTGACGCTACACGGATTCTGCACCAAAGTTTCACTAGTGGTTTCAGCTTATTGCAAGATGTTAATACATTACTGAGAAAGGTTTATAATGAAATTCTTACTCGAATCCCTTAGTAAAATCTGGAAGTCATTAAATAGAGGGTCCTTAGGTGGATCAAGGAATTTGTGATAGAGCAACAAAATCTTCCAGTTTACTCTTGCACGCAAAGATTTAAGACCAAGTTCAAAATGGATAATGATTGCAGGAACGCAGTTCGGAAGCTTGAGCACTTTGAGCCATATCATAGCCTCAAGAAAATCGAATTTATCCAATATCTAGGAGTGCAAAATCTCAACACCATAAATTCATTTTAGGATAACCTCACCTTCATAAAATTTATTTAAAGTTAATACTGAAAACCTTCCATATTTACTATTAATTTTGACCCGTCAAAAGGATGACCTTAGGACAGAGAAATTTGAATATTATTCAGTTTGGAAGCAATAGCAAACCCCAGATTAATGAGATTTCTCGTAGATTCTAATGTAAGATTATTGAATAACCATGTGAGCCCGGGAGATTTCTTTGTTGTACTCAAATGCAAAATTAGTTTTTTAGTGTATTAATATCAAGGCAATTATCAATTGTAAAAGCATTTAACACATGAATTAATTGATGAAGCCCAATCTGTGTACTGTCAAAGAGCAAAAGTCATCAGCATACATCAACCAAGAACATTTTAGGCCTGCAATTTTAGGTGAAATAAAAGCCACTTACTCCAACTATTCATCGATGACAGAGACATATAAGTTAAACAAGCAGGGTGCAAGAATGCAACCCTACCTAAATCCAGAAGTAGTAGGAATCTTGATCGACAGATTACCAAAATGATTTAGTCTAATTTGGATACTAGACACTCTGTGGAGATGGATTATGATGTTCAATAATCCCGCTGGTAGAGCCCATCTCTGTAATGTAAGGCATAGCAGATTCCTTTTGACTAGGTCAAATGCAGCTGACAAATCAATTGAAGCTACAAAGATGGAATTATACTTTTTGGTCCATGCCGAGACCTGAAAACATTTTGATAAAAAGCCATTCAAAGTAGTGCCAATGTTTTTATGGAAACCCATTGGTATTTTTTGAGTATCCCAGAACTCGATTCCCACTTTATGTGCTCACTCAACACTAACGAGGCACATATCTTGCTATCAGCATCCATAATGGTGATGGGTCTGTAATTTGTAAGGTCAGATGTAATACCCTGAATGTGGGGATAATAAAAAGAGGTTTCCCAAGAATGGTGGATCACAAAACCATTCATGATCGGCTTGAAAAAGATGAACAAAATGGTGGACCAAGTTTCAGGCGCGAATTTAAATAGTCAATTAGAAAGGTTCTTCGGACCGGCAGCCTGAGAGTGACTGTCCTTCTTTATAATTTCCAGAATGTCCTCTTGTTCAGAAGTAATGTACAATGTATCCTCCATATTAAGATCCACATTGCTCTTAGGGGGAGACTTATTAGAGTATAGTTCCCAAAAATCTCACCCATACCTGTTCAGAGATGGGATTGATTAATTTGTCTGTTTACTTGGTTTCTTTCTAAATAAGTTATAATAGCGCAGAAATTCGAGTCAGCCTTTCCTACTAAAATTCCCCAAATTCTATCGCTGTCCCTTTGTATCATCATGTAGCGATGCTGTCGTACCCAGTTTTTATAAGTTTGACACACATTTTTAATTTCAATGGACTTCTGCTTTATACTTGTACCGCTCTTCTTAAGTTTATTGATCATTCGCCTCAAATTTAGTTTCCTCTCAAAACCTTGCACATCAAATGAATGAAGATGTTGCTTATTAAGTTTGGAACCCAGTCTATGGTTAGAATAACCAAAAAAGATCTTTTTGAGGTTATCATTAACAAAAGAGTACAAGCAATTAGAATTAAATCTATCAAATTTCCATTCAAGTGTTGATTGTTTAAGATCTTTAGTTATTTTACCATTGCATTTTTTAATTTGATTATCGCTCCACTTAATTCTATTATTGTCAGGGTTAAGTGATAAATGTGTGGGACGACAACCTAAACTCATATTAATGTGCATGTCAGTGTAGCATGATAGGGGGTTATGATTGCTAAGTTTGGGATTGCTAACTTTGGGTTCAATTACTTTTAACCAGTTACAAGGCAAATAAATACTCTTACTGACATAAATATAATCCAATGTTAAATCTTTAGCATCTCTGTGCTATGTCGGGTGCCTCAGAACGTCACCAGAAATATTTTCATTCAACATGAACAACCCTAGTGAAGTCAAACAAGAAGCTCACATTAGATCATGAGATAATCTGTCAGATTAGTCTGTTGAGTCACAAATGTATTCTAACTCATCCTCAGAGTTACCCATGTAATTACAAGTTGATACCATAATTATGTTGCCATTGGTTGTTGAGCCCAACAATTCCAAAATATATGAGGTCAAATTGCTGAGAAATAGTCACAATTCACATATTCCAGTGTGCAAATAGATGTTGATCAGTAAAATGTGTCCAGTGTGCGAGGCCTGCAACATTTCTTGGATGGTAGCTAACACACCCCTCAGAATACTACACTCTTTTTAAATTGAAATACCCACATTAGATTCAACAGCCATAATTAATCCCTGTGAAGGGCGACCCAGGGTGGAAGGCAAGAGCATAACCATCCAAAAGGGGACAGCTAGTAAGCCAGGTTTACTGTAATAAAATGAACATTTGAGCCTTTAGGGTATTGACAAGAGACTGATTTGTGAAAAGGTCCATGTGACCACAGGTGTTCCATGAAGCTATATTCAATGGACCAAAGCATTAAAGATGATTCTTAGATTTTATTGAAGTTGAACAATCAGAATGTAGTCTCCTGTGAGTCATGACCAGTCTTCATCCACAGACCGGCTTGCCTTTCCATGATTCACAAAGCACACTGCTCGTTCTTTGTCCCTCCCCTCAACAATAGATATTACAATATCCTCCGGGCACCCTCAATAATATGATTGCTCCATTTGTTAACATGGGAGTATCAAAGGGCGTTATGTCATCTCCCATTTGTCTTAAAGGGATAGATACAACATCATTTACAATTTAAGATGGAATATCTAGAGTAACATTATCAGTCCTGGGTAGATCGATGATTTCAACAAGATCAATGTCTCTAGTAGAGATAGATTGAAAGTTGTGTATATTAAAAAACAGTGCAAAAACGTTAGATCTATTCAGGATTAAGGGAGTGTCCTCACTAAGTAATCATTCCAACAGAAGCCTAAGCGGTCTTCTTTTTTCATATGAGGTCATTTCTTGATGATTTATAGCCTGAGGATGCAGAGGTTTTTGGTTTTTGACAGATGGAAAAGGCCCCATCAAATTTTCTAAATTATTTTTATCCCCCATACCTTTCAAGATACTATACTCTTTGCCCTGAGGAGGGACCTTGTTTAATGGAAAACCTACCAGCTCCTGAGGGCGTTCGTCCTGCCAGCTTGCAGCAGACTTAGGAAAGACGTGGGATGTTACAAGTTGTGTTAAGTTTGAGGTTTGACATCCAATCAAGTTTTTCCCTCTAGGTAGAGAAGAGCAAATGTCCTCAGTAACATAACCACACATCACATCAATGTTGGAGGTACCATAAGGTAAATCAGCTGATGCAAGCCTCTTTTGTTTAGCTTTAGCATTTTTTTTATAGGGTGGGTATCCACAGACATATCACCCTTAGGAGATGGCTCTGGTAAAATTATGTTTCTTACGAATTTCCTGGATGCTCTCCGGTTGGTGTTTTTAGCTTTGATGTTTTTTCTCTCCCTTGGTTGAGGTTGAAGGGACAGTTTGCGGTTGTGTAACCTGAGAGTCAGAGGGAATTATAATCACTTGAAAGTAATCATGTAACTACCGTTTGATCTTCTCCAATATCAATTACAAGATGAATTCCCAATCCCTGTTGAACCAGAGATATTCTGTAATGGGTTTGCAGAGTGTGTCCCATAGAGAATTTTATAGGATTCTCATTAAAATGTCATACTTTCTAATGGGGGAACTGTGCATACGTGATAGAATTCCCCTTTGTTACTGTCTGTTCTGTTGAAATGCCTTGTGTGAAGGTGCGTTTCAACTCTTTAGATGCTAGTAGTGCTTTTACACAATAACAGCCATTGGCAACGGCAACACATTCAGCTCTTCTATAGATGTGGGCAAGTTCTGCCATCCTACACTGAGGAACTCAGACCATTTGGTAGCTGCTGCCATCTTATGGGCAGGTAGTACCATAATTTGTCAGGCATTACCAGTGGGCAGGGGCAATAGCTTGGTATTTGAAATGGTGTGAGAAGGATGCCAGTTACTGGCGATACTTGGGAAATGTGTGACTAACTGCGCATATGATCAAGGTACAGTCCCATATGTGAAAATGCTGCTATAATGTGTCAAATGCCTCAATAATATCATAATTGCCTTGTATAGTCACCACATAGGTGGTATGGACTTGCAACTAAGAGGAGCCCAAATTATACAATAAAGACATCATCTATTTCATATAGGCTCCAAACCTAAGATACATCCTCACATGGGAAGGTGTTGTTATCATAGGCCAAGTGCCACCTCAGTTATAGCCAGCAGGCAGCAGTGTTACAGACCCTATCAGATAGATGTGTGATAGCTTTGTCCCTACCCACCAAGAGGCTATGATCTAGACACTCACTTTGTTTGAATAGTGTAGACAAAAGTCCATTGATGAGAAACAGATGGCGACGTGGAGGGATAGACAGAGAGCAGTTTGTCCTACGGTCCGCAGAATGGAAATAAAGCTCACTCAATCACCCTTCTCCCTCTTTCCCATAATGGTGATGTCTAGTATAGTCCTGGCAGACAGATATAGTGTCTGCGATGAAGTCTTCTGGCTGAGTTTGCATGGTGTATGGTGATGTCACCGAGGGGACCGGGTATTGCCAGGAGCAAGGTGAAGCAGGGATTGGGGGTATGGGTTGGTAGGATTCTCTAGCTACCCACACTATTTCACGCATGGGAGGCAGAGACCCACCACATTCCCGGCATAGATGCTCCTGCCCTTTAAGGGAAATGAATGGAACCCCTGGAGAACACCAAAACCTCAACTCGTGATGCTTCACTTACATTTCAAAACACTTACCAGAGGGTTAGATACGGTAGGTCCTCAGTGGGCAACACCCACCCAAAATCTGTAAATTCCCACTGAGCAGCGCCCCCCACCACCATGATCTTTACGGGTCCTAAACGTTCTCAACCAACCGTCACCATTTTGTTACTGATTGCTGCAACCCATTACATTAGCGTCACCTAACTCATTGTTAACGTCTTCTGCTGTGTATAGATTCCAATGCACTTTCTTCACATTAAACTGCAAGAGCACTAGCATATATTGGTACACTATATCCAGGCAGGCTGGCTGCCTTCTGAAGGCTCTCGGAGGTGGTTGTGTGTCAGCTGCACACATGCTCGCAGCGGGTGATGGCAGGTTGAGAGATGGGCAGGAACAGCAACTGAAAGCTAATCGCTTGTGCAGGGTTGTTATTCAAAGGGACACTTTCACAGTGCATGGAGCGTTCATGTCAGTGTGACACTTATTGTACACATGGATGCACACAGCAGGCTTTGCTTGTATTGATGACTGATGCTGGCTGATAAAGTAAAGTAAACACAGTCTGGCTTTCTTTTGTTTTGCTATCACTCAATTTACCCTCCACAGTGAATCTGTTGGTTGTCTCCGTGACCATCAGTCTGGCTTTAGAGCATCCAGAGGCACAGAAACTGCTCATCTGAATACCCGTCAAGACCTGCTCTCAAATCTTGACTATAACTCTCCCTCTGTCCTCATTTCTCTCAACCTCTCTTCTGCTTTCGATATGGTAAACTACAACATCCTGATCACCCGTCTCTGTGATAGCCTGGGCATCACTGATCAGGACCTCGCGTGGCTCACCTCCTTTCTCTCTGACCGGCCCTCCCAGGTTGAACTTGGGTCCTTTATCTCCTCTATTACTCTCTCTACTTGTGGTGTTCCCCCAGGGATCTAACCTATTCCCCATGTCTGGTTTTTCAATATCTACATGGCCCGTTGGTCTCTACCTTTACCTCTTACTGTAAGTGTTATGCGGATGACACGCAGCTCTCTTTCAGGTTACCCGCTGCCTCCTCCTCCTCCTCCTTCTCGCTCATTCCTGACTGTCTATCTGCAGGTCAGTCTTGGTTTGCTGCCAACGATCTTTGCCTGAATGCCAGTAGAACAGAGATTGTACCCATTGGGGCCCCTGCTCTCGCTTTCCCACTCTCACACTGGCCAACCTCCCTAGGCCCTGTGCCCTCACCTACCAATGAGGCAAAAAATCTAGGGGGTCATCTCTCTTTCTCCTCTCACATCTCGGACATCTCCAAAAAGTCCCACTACCAACTGCACCTCCTGAGAGGTATTCTGCCTTTTCTCACTTTCCACTAGAGACTCACCACCTCGCAAGCTCTGATTCTCTCTAGGCTGGACTATTGCAACAGTCTATTTGTCAATCGTCCTACGTCTACTCTTTGTCCTCTACACCTCATCCAGAACAGAACCGCAAGACTTATCCTTGGCCACAAGCCCAGGGACAGCATCTTTCCGGCGCTGAAATCCCTCCACTGGCTCGCCGTGGCAGCAAGGATCAAGTTCAAGACCGTCTGCATAATCCACAAGGCTTTCGGTGGCCGGGGCCTGCACTATCTACAACCCTCTCTTCCTGAATAATGTCCCTCTTGAGTCCTCCACTCATCCTCCTCCAACTCTCTGCGGGTGAGCCAGTTTCACAAACAAAGATTTGGGGGTAGATCTCCATCCTCTGCAGGTGCCTCCCTCTGAAATAAATCCCTTCCTCCTTCTTCTCCCTAACTCTCTTCAGTTTTGCTGACTGGTTGCATGGTTGACCTCCATGAGCCTTGCAGGTC
This sequence comes from Ambystoma mexicanum, assembly GCF_040938575.1. Classification (NCBI taxonomy): domain Eukaryota; kingdom Metazoa; phylum Chordata; class Amphibia; order Caudata; family Ambystomatidae; genus Ambystoma; species Ambystoma mexicanum. The sequence continues at coordinate 997,511,126 of NC_090935.1, read as the reverse complement.
CCAGGCTCCCGAACCAGTCTTTTGCACTGGCTTCTGGGCCACTGAACTATGTTCAGCATTACTGTACTTTCTGATCACGCTCCATGAGCGGGGCAACCTCTCTGCACTTAACCCAGGGCCCTGCTGGACTGGACTCATTTGTTCCCCCCAGATCCCTTTTCCTCGCACCTCCATCTGCATGCATGCATGACTTAAATGTACCAGGGCTAGTTAGTTTGTCTGTCCTGTCGGTTACATGCAATTATAATGAATCCAAAACTACTAACAACATAATAACGAATACTATAATAACGAATTCCCAAATAACACATTTCTTTATTGTCGTTTTGGGGGGGGGGGTTCTGCCCCAAAACCGCACATTTTTTGTTCCCCCCCAAAACCACCATCCCCCCTTCCAACCCCTTTTTTGTTTTTTTGTTTTTTTTCCGAATTCAATATTTTGTTATAATGGTATTCATGATAATCACTGCATACCGCCCCCCCCACCCCTTTTTCTATCCCTTCTCCCTAGCTTGGTCGCTACTGCAGCACTTCATGCACTTGCATTAGGTGAAATGCTGTCAGGCTGAGTATGCTAGTTTTTCTGTCAATCACTCGGAAACTTCAAGGCCTAAGAGTGATTACTGTACTTCCTTGTTCTCTTCCCGCCTTGAAGCACTTTGAAGCACTCCATCTGTGTATTAGCGCTGTATAAATTAACAATAAAATAAGTAAAAATAAATAAATAAGTGTCATGATGTTCCCTTAAATAGGTTAACTTGCACTCCAGTACTAGAGGAAGTGTGATGAGCCAGCACTCCTCACAGCCCCCAACTCCCCTTTTTCTTTTTTAAGCAAAACTGTACTTCAAAGTGACCTACTTGAGCAGAGCTGTGACTGAGCAGTAATGAACTGCACTTACTCAAAACATCTTTTGCCGTTGGTGCAGCCTGACTGATGGGGCCGAGGGCTGACTCTGAGATGACCTTGGGCGATATAGGGCTATTGGCTTGAGTAAAGCGAGCTCAAAGGCATCCCAGTAGTGGATGCGTTTTGGGCAGGAAGTGGGTGGGAGTGGCTGGCCTTAGGTATTAGCATTGCCTTAGGTAGTCAAAGGACTGCAAGCTCAAATGGGCACAAGTGTTCCTCGCATTTTATGTAAGCACTAAAACAATGTCCCAGAATCAGGAAGACTCCGCGACCTGCAGGGACACTGGGATTGCCTGCATTCCGGTTCTCAGTAACCATCCCATATTTATTCCACGTGGGGCATTCCGTGAACTTCTTGACTCCAGCTCCCCTGGATGCGTTGAAAAGCTATATTCTGAATCCCCAAATGGGTAGCAAGGGGGACTGGCTACATTATTCAAGGTCCTGGCTCTGTCAAGAACAAGTGGTGCCCCAAGGAAGGAAATGGCAGCCATGTTATTGATTGACCTTAGAAGGTTGAAAGGTGGAGTCGGTCCTGCTTGAATTAGTGCCATTGACCGGAAGGGTTTGCACTGCACACAGGTGGGGCGTCACCAGGAGGCGTGTTAACAAAGTGAGCTAAGTTAATGCATAATATATTGCACGCACAAACCTCTGCCTACACTCTGTGCTATTTTCCACTGTTATCATCAGTGCATTTAGATTAAGGGTACAAATGGGCGTGCAACCCGAACTATGTTTTAAAGGTGTTTGCAGGGGACGCACTGACTTTCGTGTAGTGAAGTGTGAAGGAGACACAGGGCACACACAAGCATGCAATCTGCACAGTGTCAGTCTCCTAGTGTGGCACAGGCAGTAGAGCAGTGCACACATGTTAACACAGGTACCATTTCCTGCCAGGGAGATTTGAAGCGGAGGAGGGAGTGTGCGACGGAATCAGGGTAGATCCTATCAAGTCAAGACAGTATACAATTAGTGTGGAGTTCTCACCTGCGTGACGTCGGACTGTTCTCAGCACAGGCTCCAGTACAGGCAGGGCCCAGCCCCAGGGCTGCTCTCACAGCACAGCAGGGGCCGCCGCATCCAGGACGGGTGGCCTATGTGACAGGTACTCACTGGCCTGGCGCACCGCACAGGCAAGGGATGCTCCCGGCCTCCAACCAAGGTGCACAGGCCACCACGTCTGCTGGACGGTGGACCAATTCAAGTTAACAGGTTCAGGGCAGGGAGCTCAGCCAGGCTGCACAGTGCACTGCAGCATTCCCTGAAAGAATCACACCATGACCATCACCACGGTCGGTCGAGACTTGAGGGGGCACGTATGGTGCTTCGTTCATGGCCTGGCACGTGGAGTGCGAAATGTGCAGGTGCCAGACCGTGCCAGCGCTGGCACGCCCATGCCACTCGTGACTCTGACCCAACCCCAACCTGTGCAGCATGGCGGCGCCGCCTGGTCTGCTGCAGCCAGCCTCAGCCTACAGACAGTCAGGGCCGGTGCTATCACAGGCAAGACAGTTAGTATACAATTAGTGCGGAGGTGTTAAAGCAGCATTTTGCCGCTCTAACATTTCCACATATAGGCAAGCGCCTAAACCTGCCTCGTGATAGCACCGGCCCTGCATGCACAATCTAAGATGATGCAATAGGCAAGTTTAGAACTCTTACAGTCCCAAAGCTGTTTTCATCTTTAGTTGAATATGAATGACAAACAATTGCTTATTTCAATCTCCACAACATATTTCTTTTTGTTTGAATTGCATGCTGCTATTGGATAACAATACAACTCCTTAGTGCTGAGTCGTATCAACTATTGCAATGCTCTTTTCTGGCCCAGCCTCTTTTTCTCATACACCGGCTGCAACTGCTTCATAATTTAGCAGCACGAGTGGCTACAGGGTCTCCCTATGGGGCTCACATTTACCCGGAACTACGGTCTGTCCACTGGCTCCGAGGTGCTAAGAGGGTATCCCTGTGTATTGTACACCTGTCTTTTTATGGGCAAGGTCCGTAATATTTACAGGAGAAATGTAGTCTGTATGTCCCAAGGCGTCCTCCCCGCCCCTTGTATGCTCGACCGATTGAAGTGCCCCAGTTTCGGCTGTGCTCCTGAGCTCTTCGCTCCTCCACCTCCAACTTCCTCAGGGTCAGCCGTGTCTCCAAGCAAGAGTTGGTGGTAGATCTCTTTCGTCGGCTGGGGCCTCCCTCTGGAACAACCTCCCAGCCTCTCTGAAACTTGAAGAGAACCATCTCCTGTTTCGGAAGCACCTCAAGGACTTCCTTTTTGCTCCTGCCTTCTCTCTTCCCCTGCCCTGCTGATTTCCTGTCTGATACTGCACTGGTCACCTGGCTACCTTCTGATTTCGGGCCTAGGTCCCTGCCCGCCCAGTTGCACACCCGCACTGCCTCCCGGCAACCCTTGCACTTGGGCCTGTATCTGTAACCCTTCAGTCCCCCTACTTGCACTTTTGGACACCTGCTGTCTGCAGTTACCCTTGCACCTGCCACCTGCTGGACGCACCTCTTGTTATTTATTTGATCCCATGTACAGCACTGCCCCCTCCCCTTTCCCCTGGCACTTTTCCCCTTCCCCCTCCCCTGCACTTGCGCAATCTCAATGTCGCTTAGCCTAGTAAGATCGTTGCCTCTGTCCTCCCTCTGTTCCCCCTTCCTTGCCTCGTTGTGCCTTGAAACACTTGTGTATTGGCACGTTACAAATGCCATATCATATCATATATCATATCCTGGGTCGGTGGACGTGCTTTTTCAATCGCCGCTGCTAAGTTGTGGAACAATTTGCCACCTTCACTTATGGATCATGAAAACCACTATCAGTTCTGGCGCATATTGAAAACTTTAAAAAAAAAATGTATATCATTGTTCTCTCAGCCTTTCTGCTTTGGTGTAGCGCCAATATGCCTTCGGGTGAATGTGCGCTGTATAAATACTTATAACATCATAACATAACAGCAGATATTTACTTTTTATCACACTGTCTAGAGCTCATCTGTGTTTCACAGCGGTTGTATTGCTGCAGCACTCTTTATAGGTGGGTTAGCGTTGAGGCACACCAGTGTCCCAGCATCCTACCATATTATTGCGATCACTTGCCAGTGAGGAAGGGAGCCTGTACACTGGTGCAATGATTATTGTGAGTTCCGTTCAGCAGAATACTGGGACCATGCCACCGACACATCTTAGATAGCGACCTTTGGGAGGAGAACTAACAAATTAGCAATCAGCCAATGTTCCTCATGTTACATGTAATTTCCCTGCCCTCCCTAAGCAAATCGAACTTGTTCCATTTTTTATATATTTGCTAGCTCTGTAAGTCATGTTACTTCAATCTGCAAACAACATATTTTGTGTTTAAAATGCATGCTGCCTTTGGATAACAAGCCTAGAAGTTCCTGCATGCAACACTGAACATCATGACCGGATTGTGGAGTTTCATTTAAAAAAACCCTGAAATGAACAGAAAGTAATATAGAATCTTGTTTTAAAAATGCTCCTAATCAAAGGTAGATATTCTCAGTAGATAATAAGTGAGATCACGATTGTCTTTTTAAGGGCACCACTGGGTAGAGTACCTTAAAGATTGTACCAGTCTTCGTTTTTGCACAAACTCATGGATCATCAGATTACTAGATGCTGATGGGGTAACTGGTGCTGATGCAGGCCCTATCACCAGTCAGCCTGTAGATTTCCCCCTGCATGATGACACTTCTACCCCCTCTGACAGTACCTCTCCTGCAGAGTCCTTCTGTAAACTTGATCACTAGAAACATATGCTCCATGACTTGGAGCAAATGTGCTTTATTAGACTCTTACAGGCGGCTGCAAATGGAGACAGGACTTTCCAACTGGAGTACATCTGGATGCACATTCATTTGGCTAGACCTGGTGCTGCCAGGTGCACCAGTTGGGGCTCTTAGAATGGCTCACTGTTCTCCTTTCATCCTAGGTTCCCTAAACATCAGCTGAGTATCTATGGTCGGTGCAATGAGCATTAGCGCACGGTTGACTGCATGTAAGTTTGCATGTGATTTAGAAAAAACTGAATAGTCTGATAAGATTGCTTGATTACTGAATAGGCGTTCCCATGGTGGATGCAGCGCCATCTTGGAGTGGCAGTCACTGAGAGAATAGAGTTTGACAAAGGAAAACAACTGGCTCTACTAAGGTTTGGAAAGAGTCCAGCACAATACTTAAAGGTATTGAAAGACCATCAAAATATGGCAGCGTCACTGGGGTAACCTAAGTGAATGACACTCTTTATAAATGGTGTGGGTATGTTGACGTGCATAATGTAGCCCCTTTTGGCATGATGAATGTAGCCATGCTTGAACACCTTTTGCCTCTTCCCCTGAGCTAAAACAGCATCGAGCTAATTAAATAGAGCTATATCCTAAGATATTAGCCATAGCTGATGACCTGTGTGTTTCCTTCACTGTGTCCCATAAGGGAGGGGGCTTCTCACATGCCTGACAATAGGGAAGAAGCAAAAAGAGAAAGATGGTGGCACATAAGGCCCACAAAAAGCATAAGTGCAGGAAGCCAGGTGTGCATATTGGAAATGGTAGCAATACTCAACATCCCACGCAAGATTCAGTCCACAGGAAGGATCAGTGCATTCACATGTCTTCTGGCACTTATGTTTCTTTTTGGATTAAGAGAACATGTGAAAGAATCTAGATGTAATGGTAGAATCTATGAGATCCACTCTGTGAATCTGGTTTTCCCTTAGGAGGATAGAAGTATAGTCACAGGGGCATCTTTCTCGCCTGCCATTTGGCCCAGAGGCTTTTCTCCAGAAGTTAACTATCCATTGTGTTCTTGGAGCACCAGCTCACTGCAGAGTATGAGTACAGCCATGTGAATAGAAAGTCATCACTTAAAGATATTGTTCTAGAAACATGGAAATGATTACAGAGCTATGAGGAACTCTGGAGCCAGTCAAGCCGTGGTGTATTTCTCAATGCTACACTCAGACAAGCTTGAAAGGGCACTCGTGAGGCACAGCCATTTTACAGACGACCCACCTTAGGTGTCAACCTAGCACTAAAAGGAATGCTTGTAAGGATTTGTGTCAGTGTTCATTGGCAAGTTATAGGTATAACTCTGCTATGGAATGATCTCAGTGAGTTAGGCATCATGGGTGACAAGGCAGAAAGGCCAGTAACTAGGCCTCATGATAAGAAGGCTTGCTCAGCAAGTTTAAGGCAGAGCCTATGCCAAAGGGGAAATCCAGGGCAAAAAAGTAGTCAAGGGTTCCTAAGAAGGTCACACAATCTTCTCTCCACAAATTACCTGCAACTGCTGTAGAGGTACTGGGCCTAGCATCAAAACCTGGCATGGATGAGGTATTGCCTAAAGTGACTGGCCATAATGAGCATGCTGAACAGCAGAGTTTGCTTTTACAAGGTGGACTCTGACGGGCAGTACTCATTAAAGGAATTGAGAATGTCCATCTTTGGACAGACAAATAAGAATACTGTGCTGGTCTTTGATTCATGACTGGTGATTTTTATTATTTGTGAAGCAACAGTTAAAATAGAGTGATGTTTTTTGACGAGTACTCTGTGAACTAAATCACTTGGATGGGCTGACAATAATGTCAAAGTTATGGAGGTGCAAGATAGACAGTGAACTGAGTAGCACAGGACCCCAAATATTTGTATGAGTGAAACTGTGATTGAAAGACATTATTGAAAATTTTGATTTTATTGTTTAAAACGCAGACCTAGCTCGAGAGCAGCAGAGTGCTGTACAGAGTTCGGGTAGCTGGCATTTGAGCTGGCATCTTTTAACAGTAGTGCAGCACTGTGAGGTCTGTGCCATGGTATCTGCGTCCATTGGACTTAGTCCTTGGTCAGGCGTTGAAAGAGTCATGTTTTGAGAGATTCGTGAAATTGGAGAATTGTGGGGGCATTCTGAGCCAACACCGGGGTCGAGTTCCAGAGGGTGGGTGCATGACAAGAGAACGATTATTTGCAGGTCATCTCTTTGCGGACGAGTTGTGATTCAAGCCGGTTGGTCGATTTGCTCTGCGAGGAGCGTGTGCCACCAGATATTTGGAGCTTAGCCACCAGTCACGCTGTTGTGCTACTCGTATTCCCCTAATAATTGCAATAGTTTGTCAGAAATATCCATCCCCATCGGAAGCCGTTGCCTCTGCAGTGAGGCTTGACAGCATACAGCCTATCACACTTCCCGGTCCTTTCCTCTAACCTGGAAGCATCTGGCTTAATGGGTTGTGTACCGTTTACCGTCTCTGTGTACCCTGTTCTCCCTGTTCTCCCTGAGAGGCTGTTTCCTTTGAGTGCGGTGTGAAGGGTGAGAGGCGAGGTGTGCTATGGACACATTTGGGGGGCACGGTGCACTGCAGCATAGTGTATTGTGGGGCTATCCAGTTCTTGGATGCTTAATGTTCCTTTTTGGTAGACCTGTTGATTTGGTTTGTTCTAGACACGCTAGTTGTCCTTCGCTATTCTGGGTTATAGTAGTTTTGCCCATTTTTTTTTATAATGCCCACTATTCGAGCACATATTTCAAAAAGGAAGCCTGGTTTATTGACTAAGTCTCTTCCTCAGTCTAATGGTGTTGAAAAAGGTGTCTCTCCTATTTGCAAGCCCTGCATGCTGCTCAACCACTTCATAATTCTTATGGACACACCTTCCAAACCTTCCTGATTAAGAATGCGCACAAGAGGTTTATGATCCGTTCTTACGACCAAACCTCTTCCACACAGATAGGTTTTGAATTTGGTGATGGCTCCCACACACGCAACCGCTTCACTGTCAATCACTGAGTAAGTATCTTGTTTCTACATCCTTGAGAGTCCTGGAGGCAAATGCAATAGTATACCCCTCCCCTGTTGCATTACTTCAGCCCCTAAACCTGACTAACTAGCATCCGTATACACCACCGTTTCCCAGCCCTTCTGAAATCCTGCCAACAATGGGGCCTGCCGCACACAACACTTCACTTCTCCAAATTCCTTTGCACATGCCTCATTCCATTCAAACATTGCTCCCTTCCTTGTCAGCTTTCTCAATTTCTTGGTCTTGTCAGCTAAACCTGTCACGAACTTGCTTTAGAACTCCACCAAACCAAGAAAAGCTGCCACGTCTGTCTTATTCTTAGGATCAGGTATCCCCTTGATCACGAAAACCATGCTTTGGTTTAATCCCATCTGTGATGATCTCATGATCCAAGTAACTAACATTGTCCTTCCTGAAGCCACATTTCTCTAAAGCTAAGGTAAAGCCTGCCTCTTTTAAAATCTCCAGCACATTTCTCAATCATACGTCATGTTCACACACAGTCGACCCCCAAATCAGTACATCGTCCTGATAGAACATCACACTTGACCCACCCCCCACAACTGATACATGACTTTTGGAAGATACTACCTGCAGACACTAGGCCAAATGGCATCCTATATTTGAAAAGACCAAACAGTGTGATGAATGCAGTTAGATCCATAGAGTTGGCATGGAGATCCAACTGATGTTACGAAGATCCAGAAGCAAAAACACTTTTTCTCCAGACACATTTATCAATAGATCATCAATCTTTGGAAGTGGACATTTTCAGCCACCACATTCCTGTTAAGATTCCTGAGAACGATAAATAGTCTTACAGCCCCATTGTTTTTTTCAGACCACCATGAATGGGCTCACCCAACCTGAGGCCTCATTACTCTCAATCACTCCTTCAGCTTCCATTTTCTTCAACTTCAATTACAATTCCTTTCCTAGGGCCAAAGGAACAGTCCACACCTTGGTTGACATCAGCACAGCGTCAGGGGGGCATGGCCAGCACGCATGCTGTAAGGACAGGCTCCCGCGGAGCTCCGTTCCGAGATCCTTGCAAATCGAACTAATATCTCTATAACTGGTCTGCAAACAAAAAACCGAATAACATCGAAGGGGAACCGATTACCGACACTCGACCCTGTTCCTGGGGCGAACCGGGGCGGGGAAGGCTGAAAACGCAAAGCTGGACGCTGAGCCCCTGGGACCCAAAAGATGGCGGCTCCCACCTCGGACTAAGAACGAAGCTACGGAGGCCTAAATTACCTTGCGGAGCGTGCCAACAAAGGACTCTCTCCCACACCGAAGCCGACGGGGTGGGCCACTCGTTCCCCAGCTGCAGAGTAACCACAGGGACTGAAATTCGAGCCCAGCGATACCGGCGCCGAAGGCACTCCCGGGAGCCGTCGCCGCGAGAGGAACGAGGGCCGGAGAGACGCACTTGTGGTGCAGTCGAGCGGAGCTGATGGGAAGATAGTAGAAACACCGGGCGCAGTGTGCCAGCATATAACACAGTAAGTGAGGCGGAAAAGAACCGTGGACCCCCCTCCCCCACCACCCAGATTTGGGGCACGTGTGCGGGTGCGCGACGGACCCCACCCCACACGGCCAGCCAATAAGCGGGGGCGGCCAACTCGACCCACGGACCCGCTACCCTCTGCCCAAAGACACGAAAACCATAACGCAAACCAAGAGCCGCAGGGAAGACCTGCATAGCTTGCGGAACCGGACCCGGCATAAGAGACTGTGGGACCGGACACCGGGGATGTCTCCCCCCAAAAATAAACCGAAATTGGTTACGATGGATTCCTTCATGACAGTCAGACCACAAAGACAATCACAACAAGACCGGGAGACCTCGGAAGAGCCGCCTCAACAAGAAGAGGACCTCAAACACACGCAAGTCCTGCAAGCAATAGCGGCCCTCTGCACATCAGTCGAAAGGAAGATAGAGGAGGTGAAATCGGACATACAGCTCATGCGTCAGGACCCCCAAAACCTAACTGAAAGGGTCACGGCGATAGAAACTACCCTCCAAGATGACGTGGAGAGTACCCAAGATCTAAAGATAAAAGTCCAAGACTTGGAACAAAAAGTGGCAAGGCTGGAGGCGCGCTCCGAGGATGCCGAGGGTCGAGCCTGCCGAAATAACATTCATATACTGGGGGTTCCAGAGGACTTGGAAGGCCCAGACCCGACAGAATTTATCAAAACATTGCTACAACAGGAAATTGGTCCAGGAAACCTCTCCCAGGGGTTCTCTGTTGAAAGAGCCCACAGATCTCTCCAGAAACGCCCCCCACCCGGCTCACACCCGCACCCAATCATTGCCAAAATTTTAAACTTTCGCGACCGGGAAACTATATTGCGGTACTCCAGAGGAGGTGGAGAGATCAAGAGGAAAGACCCGACAATAGTCATGTACCCCGATTATACCCCCACAGTGCAACGAGCAAGGAACTCCTTCATCCCAATAAAAGCACAATTACGAAAGCTCACCCTAAAATACATGTTGCTCTACCCGTCGTGCCTCAAAATATTGTACAAAGGAAGAGCGATATTTCTGGAGACCCCAGCCGCAGCAAACATGTGGCTCGAACATAATAACCTGGCTGATGGCAAGGAGGAACCACCACGGTCAGACTTGGGCTGACTACGCACCCACCATGGCAAGAAGAGCAAAGCGATTCCCCCACACGAATACAGACAGCAGACAATTATACTACAATTGAGTCCTACTGTGATGTAAGCCAGATCGGATAGGAGCTCGGAGGACCACACAAAATGAAAGAAAGGCGACCCACCTCACCGGAATCTGTGCAGGCAATCCGCCTACACACTACCTGATCCGGAAGGCCAGGAGTGGCCTGGAAGGCTTGGGACCCCCTGAGCGCTGCAAGTTGAAAGCAACTGCTAGGGGCAGTTTGTGTTGTTTTTTGTTTGTTTTCCCCATTCACACAATGGGAGTTACTCAAGTTAAAAAGTCTCCAACAGGTGTAACAGGTGGTGCCGGGGAGGACGGGCACGGAGAGAAGGAGCCAAAAAGGGTGAGCGAACGGAAGAGGTTGACGGTTGCTGGACTGAAGCAGCGGAAATCCTATTAACCCACCATGGCAACTAGAATAAAAAGAATGACTAGGAACGTGAGGGGCTTGGGAACTTACCTACGCCGGAACAGAATCAAGTCCTACTTGAACAGAAAGGGAGTGCAAATAGCACTGTTGCAGGAGACACTTTGCACAGTGGACTCTCTGGCCAAATTAGGCAAGCATTGGGGAGGACAAGGAATTGGAACCCCCTACTCCAAATATGCCAGAGGAGTATACACCTGGATTCACCCCCAACTCCCATTCCATTTTATTAAGTCCGAGATAGATCCGGAAGGCAGGTTTACGATACTGTGGGGCCAACTAGAACAGGAACAGGTATGTATAGTGAACTTCTATCTTCGCAACACTAATATTCTGGCACATCTGAACTCAATGTATCCCAAAATTGCCCCATACAGGCATAGCATCTTTTTTTGGGCAGGGGACTTCAACTGTGTACGAGATCCCAACCTTGATAGGTCCCAACCCCACCCGAAAGGTCCCTCAGCAGCCACGGTAGCCCTATCCCTATTAATAGACGGACTAGATCTTGCTGACACATGGAGGGAGCAGCACCCCAACGCCCGAGGATACTCGTACTTCTCCTCCCCACATGACCTTCATACGAGGTTAGATTACGTTTTCATTAGCAAAGAACACCTGTCACAAATAAACAGTGCACAACACCTAGGGAGAACCATCTCAGACCACGCGCCACTTCTAGTAGAATGGAACCACGCTGGCCCTAGACCCCCTATCCCTATGTGGAGAATGCCGATTGATGCCCTGGGTGATCTGGCATTCAGGGAGGAGCTGCACGACTTTATAGACAACTTTATAGAGGTAAGTACCGGATGTGTCGACCACCTGAGCACGATGTGGGATGCCCTAAAAGTAGTGATAAGGGGGGAAACTATAACAGAATCGGGAGGTATTAGAAAACAGCTGCGAGGTGAAATAGACCAGTGGGAACAAGAGATTGAGCAGTTTGAGGCCACCCCGGTGAACACTCACCAGAGAGAGGACACCCTCAAAGCACTTAGAGTTAAATGCACATCGGCATGGGACAGACTAGCTAAATTTGACTACACCACCAAGACTAACAGAGCAGACACAGAAGCCGACAGGCCGAGTAGAATGCTGGCCTGGCTGTGCAAGAAAGAACACCCCAGGCACACAATCACCAAGATACAGGATGCAGAGGGCAATGAATTACAAACACAACAAGGCATAAACGACGCCTTCAAGCGTTTTATGAACACCTATACACCCATAAGGACCAAGTTCCCCGAGACCAAATCACAGATACATTGGAGGAAATAGGATTCCCCAGACTAACCCCTGAACAGACTGATGTCCTAGATGCAGACATCACGACCGAAGATATAACAGAGGCGATTAAATTGCTGGCCAACTGCAAGACCCCTGGGACCGATGGGCTACCCGCTGAGTTTTATAAAGCGTACGAGACCTCCCTAACACCTTTATTACATGAGGTTTTTCAAGAAGCATATGAGAGAGGGATATTTCCAGACAGCATGAGAGAGACCCTTTTGATCCCGATCATTAAACCTAACAAACCTGTCGACGAATGCGGCTCTTACCGCCCAATAGCCATGCTCAATTATGATGTGAAAATACTGACAACGATATTAGCGAAGAGGTTGGCTAGAATCATAGGGGAGATCATGCACATGGATCAGTGCGGCTTCATACCTAGCCGGAACATGACCATGAACTTACGCAGATTACAACAGGTTATAAACCAAACTGAGGCTAGCACGGAGGCATGTGCACTGCTATCCCTTGATGCCATTAAGGCGTTCGATTCTATATATTGGGAATGGCTCGTAGTGGTTCTAGAAGGTTTCGGCTTTGGCCCGGGTTTCATTAGGTGGATCAAGATACTTGACACAAAACCCAGGGCTAGGGTAAAAACCGGGAAGTATGTATCCGAGGTCTGGGACATATGCAGGGGCACTAGGCAGGGATGTCCACTATCCCCCATGCTTTATGTGCTAGGACTGGAACCTATTGCCATCTATTTTCGGAAACAATTCTTCGATGCTGGGATACGCCTGGGGGGAGTGGACCACATTGTCTCACTTTATGCAGACGATGTGCTGCTATATGTTACGGACCCACACAATAACGTGCCCACAATGCTAGACGTCTTAGACAACTTTGTGAAGGTCTCAGGCATACAATTTAGCAGGGCAAAGTCCTGCCTCTTCCCTCTAGCTGGCCTCAAGAGCAAGAATATTGTAGAACTTCCTTCTGTGGGGATACAGTGGGAGGTCACCTCGTTTAAATACCTGGGAATACACATAATGCACACCCCCGCACTGATGCACGAACACAACACGAAATCAGCAATCCCCGTCTTAAGAAAATCCATTAACTTCTGGGCAAAACTTCGCCTGTCTATGATGGGCAGAGCCTCAATAATTAAAATGATTGTCCTCCCTAGATTCCTGTACAGGTTTCAAAATGTACATTACTACATCAATGCTTCCTTTTTTCGCCTGATAGAAGTGATACTCCATGATTTCCTATGGGGGAAAGGAAGACGCAATATAGCACTCACCACCTTGGTCCTACCGCATAGCCAGGGGGGAATTCAACTCCCAAACTTTGAGAAATATTATTTGGTAGCGCAACTCAGTTTTGTGACCAAGTGGCTAGCAGACGACACCACATCTGAGATGCCCCTGCTACAACCCTTGGTCTCCCCAATCCATCCGAAGGAACTTATTTGGGCCCCAGCCAGCTGATGCGAAATGCCCCCTTCTTGGCTGCCCTAGGGCGAAAAGTATAGCACAGAGCAGAGGCACTCGCCCACGCAAAGCATCACTACTCCCCAGACATACCAATGATCCCGGACCTATGCAGATCCGACATGGACCTGCAACACCTCAGACGCTGGGAAGAAAAAGGGATATATACGTGAGGAGACCTATATGACGATGGCACCTTTAAGGAATTTGAAACACTACAGGAGGAAGCTGGAATCCACACGGGCCAGTTTCTGTGGTATCAACGGATACGGAATACAGCACGAAACAAGTGGACAACATGGCCGGAGGAACCAGAATCAAACCCTCTGATCACACTATTGTACAGCTTGGGAGAGGGATGGAAACCAGTGTCCCAGATCTATGGCCACTTGAGTGACAACCCCAACCCACGAAGTGCCGATCTGAAGGCTCTAGCGTACCCTAAAGCAATCCCCAGAAACCACAGATTGAGACAAATACAACTGAACCTGTTATACTGAACATATTTAACCCCATCCAGGCTGGCGAAATTCAATAAATAACCACACTCCGTCTGCACCTGGTGCGAAGAGAATAATGCGTACTTGATTCACATGTTCTGGCCGTGCACCAAAACACAATCCCTGTGGGCCACCGTACAGCTGACAAGCGAAAAAGCAGGGTTGACTAGGTACAAGTGGACCCCGGACGAATGCCTTCTGGGAACGTACCCCAGGCCGGCCAAACTTAAACCCCTGGCCAAATTAATGGACATCATGTGCATACTGGCAAAAAGGACAATTGCAATGTCCTGGAAAAAACCTGCAGGACCCCAACAAAAGGCATGGCACAGAGAATTGGAACGTTGGGTACAAGCTGAAACAAAGGCATGGGAAGACAGTGTTGCCAGGTCCACGGACGCCTCGTGCATGACCCTAACGGCCTGGAAAGAACTCACAGGATCCTTGTTTCACTCCTCGGATGACAAGCCCCCATGAACAAGAACAAACCTATGGAAAACGGATTCACAACCAACATCACAGGACCCCGAGAGCAACTAGCCACAACTTCACTGGGTCCTTACAAGTTCAAGTCCCCTCTCCCCCCTCCCCCCAGCTTGCCCAACCCCCTCTGAACCGACAGACTGCCCTGCCATGATGGAAGGAGCACTTGGAGACAGTTAAAGTTGAATTGTTAAATGTTAATTTTTTATTACGAAACGCTTATTATCCTCTAACTATGGACATATTTTATGTCATGTAAATGTAAAAATGATAAATGCCAATAAATAAATTTAAAAATAAATCAGCACAGCGTCAGATTTGAGTTTTATTAGAGGAACAAAACCTTTCAAACACTGTATCTACTTGTCAGAGCCCTCGGGAAACCATGATGATCCAGCCTCACTCCTGCTAGACCCTCTGGATGACATAGATCTAATCTGATACCCAGTTCAGCTTGGTCCTCTGTGATGTCGTCACCAACTCCTTGTGTCCCTCTCCACGTGACACCAACTCCTGTGTCACGTGGAGAGGGACACGAGGAGTTGGTGACGACATCACAGTCATCCATTGAGAGTAACTCACCTCCTTTCCTTGCAAAGTATACAATTCAATTTTCTCTTCTCCCCTTAAATTCAAGTTTTGTTTTAAATTGCCCAACAATGTCAATGGGGAATTCACTGTATGCATTGGCTTTTATCCTTGGCTCCTCAAGTGTACAACACCCAGATATGTCTCTCCACACCTGTAGATTTATCAGCATGTAGTCTGCCCCGTTGTCAATCAACATCGAAATCTGCTCCTTCTTTACTCCCACCTTAGCATGTGTTGTTTTCACTTCTGTTTCCCTGATACAGCACTCACAGAGGACACCACCTCTTTTCCTGCATCTCCGGCATCATCGGAGCTGTCATCATAAACCTTCCATATCGTTCCAGAGGTCCTCCTGAAGTTCCTGCAGCATCTGGCAAGATGTCCTTTTCTACCTCACTCTCGACATATAATGTGTATAGGCACACACTTTCTGTCATTTGCAAAATAATGACCACTCCCGCAACTGTAACATCTCTTCCAAACCCGGATTCCTCATGTCGGCCTTGGGCGATGCGCTCCACCCTGGTGTTTGTCCTTTGAAATTGTGATTAAATCCTGCCCCTTTTTTGGCATTACTTTTAACTTGTGTGATCACCTCTTCTGCTGTTTTCAGTCTTCTGCTTGTTAACAGTGTGTCTTTCCACTTTGTTGACTGAGCCTTCATCCACCACCGACTTGTGCACTTCATCACCCTTATCCGTATGAAGTTCTTTAATGCAGGATTCAGTATGTTCAATATTCTTTGCAATCTCAATGGCTCTGTACAAATGTGTTACCCTTTTCACTCCATAGTTCCTTTCAAATCTTATTGTCAGTACACTTGATCATCTGATGGTCTCTTGTGTGCTCCTCTGGACAATTATCCATACAATACTTTATTGTCAGACCTCTAAGGGCTGTAACAAATTCCTCAATGGATTCTCCACTTTAATGTGCCCTGATGTCAAAATGATATTAAGGCAATATTTTCTTTTGTTTTACCTCATAGTATCGATCCAACTTAGATATGCTCATATAAAATTGTCCCATATCACAAATGCCTACTGGTTCAGGCAGTCTATTGCGCACCTCCTGTCCGGCTGCGCCACGACAAGGAAATAGCAAAGCCTCCTTTCATTTGAACAATTTGGTCCAAAAACTGCCAACACATATTTCATGAATCCTTCTTTCCAATCAGCCCATTTAACATTTGGTTCTGCAGGAGATGGTAGGAACAGCAAGGGGCCAGGTATGTTTGCCATGGCCATTTTGCCAACGTTATACCCAGTGATGCTGTCTAACTGGTAAAGCTGCCGAGGTGATATGATGATTTTCAAATGTACCTTTATTAATTGTACATAGTCTCTTCATAACCAAGTTTGAACAGTGTTTCATCTAACATTGCACAGTCCCACCTACTCCTCTAGAATCACTGTTGCATCAGTCTGACCTTAAAATGGCTTCCCATGGAATTGGGATCAGCTTGTCCCAAACACTCCTGACCTAAAGATGTCTTCCATGGATCGCTGCAACTAAACACAGCACAACGCAATATGCCTGACTCAAAGATGGCCACCACCACCCTTAATGGATATAGCATGCGTCTTCACAGAGTCACATCGATCGCCTTTCCAAGCCCCTCTGTGCCCCACAGCCCCTGCCCCCTACCATGCATGGGTTAGCTGCAGCCATCACCGGGGTTTGAGAGGCGCACTGCTCTCAACCTCACCATAGTGGGTTTAAAGCTCGAGGGTCCACTGCATGCACATCTGGAGGTTGTCGCACCCACAGAAGCTTTTTGCCGGTTGTTATGTGAAGTGAGTGTCACTACACATATGAAATGAGGACACTGTTGTCACCTCTTCAATACTCCTTTCTTTATTGGTTCTCTTGGACAACGACCTCACACATCGACCTTGGTCTCCTTCAACCACCTCTCTCAGCCCCACTTGCATTCCATCTCTCTCTCTGTCGAGGTTCCAAGTTCCATCCCGGCAAGTCATCAATCCTAACACCTCCCTTCCTTCCCATTACAGCACCAGCAGACCAGCAATTGTTGCCTGTTATCTACCCATGTTTTCATTGTGGGCAAGCACCGCTAGATGTCTCTTAACCTCCATACCATTGATGTTAAAATGCACACTTTTGGGACCATATTTGAGGCACACATTATGTAACACCTCCAAATCCCCAATGTGCAACATTTCTGCGAGGCCCTTCAAGTCTCTAGTGAGGCCTTTGTCACACACAATATTTACATGGGCTGTATGAGATGGTGATCCAGTCTCCAGCCATTTCTTCCTGCTCCTCTCTTCCTCGCTTAGTGGTGGATGTGCGCAGACATCATAGTGTGTGTTGGCCTCCCATGAATGTTTGTTGGCAGCATGGTACGGAAGTGATTACCATTTGTCAAGTACTGTGGTTTCTAAATGATCACAATTGTGAAAGCTTTGCCAAAGAGGATTATTCATGAACTGCAACCACTTCAGAAGTTCTTCACAGCCCTTTTTTGCCTGCAGCATATACTTTCTTAGCAGCTGACTTTTATATAACATGGCATTTATAAGGCGCATATACACAAGTGTTTGAAGGCGGGTATGATACATGTCAAATGCCAATTTTGATGCTGGATCTATGGGAATCACTCCCACACGACTTTGGCAATGATCACATATCTATCTGTGGCTATTAGATTACTTGGAATCCTCTGAATTAAGGATGTTTAACAGATTTCACAAAACGATTTTCTCCATCGCAACAGTGGATGTTTATTCTGCGGCCTGGAAAGCCACAGAGTTTTCCTTAGTGTCTGAGTCCAAGAGGTGATATTCTGAATACTTAGAGCACCAAATCCTGGACTATCACACTGTCAATAACCTGCCAACCAAAGCCTTTTTCTAGGAAGGGAACCATCCAGTGGTGCCTGCTATCCGGACAAGGCATCATTTATTGCAGGGAAGAGTTATTTTATTTATTAATTTGTATTAGGGTTCTTTGACATGATTATGAGTCCCAGAAATGTTTAAAAAACTAGAGATTGTAGTGAATGTTGACTCACTAAACAACAGTGCGTATGAACTCAGCAGATTGCCTGCTGGAACATTTCCATGGATTGGTTGAGTGGACCGTGAATGGCTGCAGTTGCTTTCCTTACAGCTCCATTACTGATATTGATATGAGTTTCTGGTCAAGCAAGCCATTTTTATTGTAGGATAAATCAAGGAAGGCGTTGGACCAAATGCTTATAGGGATGAAGGAACATTACAAATGATAAAGTAGTTCCTAATAACAGCAGTATCAGGGTTGAGTCAACATAAAGTGGGATACTTTTAAAGATGTCCAACACCTTCAAGAGGATTACTGAAAATGATAAAGCTCAGTACTACTCCTACAAGACCTTGACCCTCCAGGGAGACCCTAGTAATGATCCACCAATGTGACTAACAGAAGGTTCCAAACCTATCCGTAACATGTCTTTAGCGTAAAGACTAATCCATAATCTAAAGCACAAATGCTTATACATTAAAGAGAGGCACCCCTCTTGGGAAGGGTTTAGTTTAGTTTAGTTTAGTTTATTATTTGTATAGCGCCGCCTGGCCCTAGGGCATCCAGGCGCTTGCGATGAATACAACAAGAATAATGAATACAACAAGAATAATGCAGCAGAAATGTACAAATCGATTACATATTTACAAATTTACAGTCTTGGTGCATGCTAGTGCGGTAGGGCTAGGCAGTTTCTTTGGATAGAAGCCAAGTTTTGGTGTTGTGTCTAAATCTGTGAAAGGACGGTTCTGATCTCAGCTCGAGTGGAAGTGAATTCCAAAGTTTGGAGGCAAGCACGGGGAAGCTGGAGCCACCTGCTTTTTGGAGCTTAAATCTTGGGATATTTAAGCAGTGTGTTTGAGCTGATCTGGTAGGGCGCGCTGGGGTGTGGTGCTTGAGGTTGTCGGATAGGTATCTGGGTGCTTGGTTAGCTAGGCATTTGTGTGTGAGTGAGATGGTTTTATATTCAATTCTTTGTGGTATGGATAGCCAATGGCAGGTGCGTCTGGCGTCCGAGATGTGTTCTTGTTTGGGTATGTTCAGGGCTGCTCGCAAGGCGTTGTTTTGTATGACTTGTAGTTTGTTGATGTTTTTCTGACTGGTTCCCAAGTATAGCGCATTGCAGTAGTCAACTTTGGAAAGGACTAGCGCTCTGGCTAAGGTGATGCAGTTGGATGGTGAGAGGTAAGGTCTGCTGGCATTGATAAGTTTACAAGTGTAAGCAGTGGCTGATGAGATGGAATTGATCTGTCTTGTCAGTGTGAGGGAGGAGTCGAGGTAGATTCCTAGGGTTTTGACGCTGTTAGAGACGGTGATGTTATTGCCGTCTATAGTGAATGCTTGATAGAGTTTGTCGAGTTTATTAAGTCTGGGTTGGGAACCTAGGAGAAGAAGCTCGGTCTTGTCGGTGTACTCAGAGTTTGGAATCTTCCCTGGACGTCCTGCTTTCAGTCTTTCCTTCTAGACCTCCTTCATTGCCAGCCTTCTCAGATTTCTCATTCTTGTCTTCATATTTCTTCACTGGTTGGTTGGGGTTTGTTGCCAGTGTCTGATAGTAATATCTACCAGCCTGGTCTCTCCACGACCTGAATGTCTTAACATTCACTTGGTTAGGTTTCCCCATCTCTCATCTCTTTGCTTTGGTCTTATCATGACATGGTAAGATCTTAGCAAGACCTCTGCATGCACTTGGTTAGGTATCACCACAACCTGGTTCAGTATACACGTTAGTTAGGTTTCACCATGACCTGGTTCAGCATTCACTTTGTTAGTTCTCACCATATCCTGGTTAGGTCTCACCATAACGTGGTTTATCAATCACTTTATTTGTTCCCACTCTATCCTGGTTAGGTCTCACCCTGACCTGGTTTATCGTTCACTTTATTTGGTCTCACCACAACCTGATAAGGTCTCGCCATGAGCTGATTTAGAATTCACTTTGTTGGGGATTAGCATGGTCTAGTTCGGTCTCATCACAACTTGGTTCAGCTTTCACTTTGTTAGGTCTCACCACAATCTCCTTCCTCTGCCTTCTTCTTGGGTATGTTTCTCTGCAGCCTCTTTCCCGGCATGCAGCTTTCAGGTAATTTCTGGACGCCTGGCAGGCTTCATGTCCTTGAATCAGGGTCAGGGTACTAAGTGACTTTCTCTCTTCTCTGACAGGAAGTGGCATGAAACACAACCTTCTGATTTTTAAATGTGTAAGCATGAGTCCATGCATTGGTTAATTACATGATTTAGGTCTCAGTCTTATTGTCACTGCATACTTTTGGTGGTGTCTTGGAATCTCTCTGGCGTTCATTCTCCCATGCCATCTGTTCCACGTCATCCCATGATTGACAGCTGCCATTCAGAGCATCCAGACCTGATCTCATTTGACACGGTTGCTTCCCTTCACTACTCTGGATCTCGGGGGAGTTTGGGGATTGCTTTTTGAAAAACCTTTAGACTCTGCTTGCATATTGGGAAACATAGAGTATTTTGATAATGTAAACATTCGAGTGGTGCATTTTACATAATATTGCCAGCTGGGGTTTGTGGCAGTTTTATGTTTTTTCTTTACCAAATTCCTTTTTAAAGTGGTAATTTTGGTTGTGCACGTTTGTTCAATCAGAATTCAACCATTTTTATGTTTTTGCTATTGGTGGGTCCCCTCCCTCCCCTCCCTCTCCTCACTACACCACGCCATCAAGACCCCCTACCCACCAACCCTCTTCTTCCCTACGACCACATACACATACCTGTTCTAAAAAATAACGGTGGATTTCTGGTCGTACAAGGTGCACGACCAAATTGACCACTTTAAAAAAGAAGGCAGTAAAAACATGTGATACAGTTTGTGACTTCGAACACACCAGATGGTGGGACTTTAGAAATCCCTAATGAAAGCTTATCCGATGCCGTTAATACTGGAAGGATTTTACCCCTCCCCCCCATCCCTGGATTTTTAACACACCTTGGGGGGGGAGAGTGACCGTGCTGAATCCCACTGCATTCAGCTTCTGGAGGCACATCGGGTTGTGGCCGGACCAACCTATTGCCTTGCGACTTGCCAGCCCTCACATGTAATCATAATACAAAGATTTCCCATACCTAGTTTGGGTCAATTTAGATACAGAAAACCAATGCGGGGATTTTCGCCTCCCTAACAGCCACAAAGCACAAAGCACAAATGTCATGAACTTGTAGGTCATGAAAGGTGGACACTTGGATTGCTTCTTCCCTATTGTTCACAAAAGTATGTGAGACCTGATA
The DNA here is from genome assembly GCF_040938575.1 of Ambystoma mexicanum. Taxonomy (NCBI): domain Eukaryota; kingdom Metazoa; phylum Chordata; class Amphibia; order Caudata; family Ambystomatidae; genus Ambystoma; species Ambystoma mexicanum. Next base: position 997,489,683 of record NC_090935.1, on the reverse strand, counting down.
CTTGGTTACAGTCACTAAATGGCAATCCCCGCCCTGCATCCGACAAGCTCAGAGATTTTCAAAAATATCCCAGCTTCTTTCTGTTTTCTACCTCTCCCTTAACTAAATGCTATTCCATTGTGATATCTCTGCCTCAACTACCATAGTTAAGTCCCGCCTCTGCTCAAACGACTGATCATTTATTAGCTAATACCAAAGGGAAGTCTGTCATACCAAGAAGTGATGGCAGACAAGGGACCTACCCGTGTCTAAGTTGTGGAACGTGTAACAACGTAATAAAGGGCTCGCTAGATTGTCACCCAAGGACAGGAGAGAAAATCGCTCTAAAAACATTCCTACCTGTGCCACTCAAATGTTTATGAATTTTATAAGGTGCACTTGTGGTGAAACTGCATGGAAAAAAAGAAAACATATGAATCAACATAAGTCTTATATCAGAACCAAAAAATCGACCTTTGCAGTTGCAAGCCATTTCCAAGAGCAAGGACACAGTACTTCATAAATGAAATTTGAAGTACTGGAGGTTATGAACATTAAAGACTTACAAGGCGACATCCCAAAGAGCATGTTGGATCGACCGCCTTGACTCAATGACACCCAACGGCAAGAATGAAGATTGTTTCTTATAGTTGCTGTCGTTGTGGCCTTTAGTTGTCATTGTGGGCTTTATTGTCCATTCTCCTGTATTACTTAATATGTATGTAAGATTGAGTTTTCAAACAATTCAGGCAGTGATTCTGATTGTGAGAACCTCAATGATGAGTAGGAGCGTCACCAGTTAGGCACAGTGGTGGAATTTCAGTCAACACCACTGTATTGAACCATTGCTCTTTATCACACAACAGCCAGGCCAGTCTCTGCATCAATACATCTATGCATAGATACATTTACAGAAAGGAAGGGAGAGTAGGAGAGACATTACTTCGCTCATCACACACTTTTCTTTACAAGCTATTTCCCGTTAGGAGAAGGATATTTTGAACACGTTACTCCGATCCAGGTGTGGTTTGTACAAACATGTATTTATGATTGTGAATATTGGAATTTAGGGATTCTATTATGCATATTTCCAGTCTGATGAACACAACATTAAAGAGGCAGTGATCATAGATGTCACGTTTCGAATCCAGCAGGTTGTATGCACTTTGGGTTTCTATACGCTCCTGGCACTGATCTGCACTTCGTCTATCACCAGGCTAATGTTACACTTACGCCACACATGTATCACATCATTAGACACGCACCATATCTTCGATCGGCCTATGAAGCAACAAGTACTCACACAAATCACTCATTGTCCATGCCGACATTTTTATATAGCTTTTAACTTCCACTCTTTGTGCATGGACAAGCTATGATATTGATCGTGACAGAAACGAGGAATAACAGATGTGTATTTATTGTGATGATGTATTTTTTTGCTTTTGTTTAAATGTTTTGCGTTTGTACGTTTATGTATGTTTCATGTCTATAGCCCAATATGCATTCTCTTCTTATGGTTTTTATTATGATTTTTTTTCCTGTTCTTTTGACTGAGGAACATTTTCTACGAATGACCGGATTCGATATACAAGTTTGGATTTTATTTTTGGTCCTTATTTTGACTTATGAATATTCCTTTATGAATAACTTGCTTTGGTGCATATGACTTGTGCCTTGTTGTGAATGGTTGTATTTACAACAATGTAACTTGAATGACATTGCAATTGGTATCTTATGTTATTTCATGACCTTCCTGTTAGGTTTCTATGGAAGTTCTCGCCCTGATGAAGGACCTTGTCGTCCGAAATGCATTGGTCAGGCCTAAAGACATCTGCAGACGATTCAGAGATGTTAAAGTGATCACATCACATCCGTTTTTTTGAGTATTTATAATATTCACAGTGGTAAACAGACAACAATTAACTATGTCATGACTGAATGACCTAAGGTCTTTTAGGGTGTGCAGCCCTCACCGAAGACTATCAAGCCTTGGTCCTGTTCCCATTTGTTCTACTGGAGAGCAGTTTTAGAGGGTTTGCACCCCACTCACAATTTAGTAGATGTGAGTACTAATAATCACTTGAATACTACACTGGCTGTGCCTGCTCACCAACCACTCAGGAAATGAAACCTCTCATTCCTTATGTAACCTGCAAGCCCAAACTTGCCAGAAACACCACTCATGAATCAAGAACACATGCTTTTAAAACGTTCAGGTGCTTTTGAGTTTACCTAAATAAGTTTGCCCAGACTCAAATGGCAGCGAGCGGCTCATTAAGATCCCCGTGATTTGTTCATTTGTTCATTTCCACCTTATTTCAGAAATGTAAATGTAAAAATGAAATAAAAATGCTTTGCCATACATGAGAGTTTCAAAGCGAGAACAGTGATTTGAAAGGGCACTTGACTGTGATGCGCTTTTTCCTGCATGCGTCTTGCAACAGAGGAGATCCGAAATAGTAGAACCTGGTGCAGGGTGCAAGGGTATCCGAAAAGGTGCTATCAACGCTGGGTATAAGCTAATTCACTTTAAGTATATTCACCAATTCTATTACACTCCTGTTAAGCTCAGAGAGCTCTTTCCAGAGGTCACCAGAAGATGTAATAGATGCCGGTCAGAAATGGCTGACTTTCTCCATGTTGCTTGGAGCTGCCCGAACATACAATTATTCTGGAAAGGGGTGTTTGAGGTAATTGGGGGGATTGTAGGCCGAATAATGGATCCTGATCCTGTGATGGGCTTGCTAGGCTACACTAAAGAGATCCCGGGAGGTATGAGGAGGTTGGTGACGTTGCTTCTAATCCTGGCTAAGCGAAGGGTAGCTATGCTGTGGGGGGCCGGGCATGCTCCGAAGGTCTCACATTGGGAAATTACATTTTGTATTGTAATGATTTGGAATGTGGGTGGGGCTCACTGAATGGGCAGCGCAGGTGTGATACTGGCATGTGGGATGCATATACAAATTATTTGCTCCAGAGACCGGCCTCCAGTGATGGTGGGACATTGGTATGGGTCGATGAAGGGAAGGACTAGACGGCCCTTTGGATATTGCGCGCGGGATGGTGTATGGAGCCGGCTATATTGGGACTACATCTGGAGGCCTAAGCGGACTGGTCTACGGTGGCAATGTTAACAATTGTCTGGATGAATTGCACTTGTAGCCTTAGGAGTGGACAGTATTGTATGGTGTGTCAAGGGCGGGGCGGGTTTGGGATGGGGGGAACTTTGTTGTTGTATGTTGTTATGCGAATTGATAAATAAAATGTAAAAAAAAAAAAAAAGAACCTGGTGCAGGGATTGCAGTATCCCCGACAGCATCCCTCCCTGAATCATGGATGTGTTCGGGGATGCAGCAGACCCCTTGTTGGGCATAGACCCTGCAGGCGGGGAGAAGATGCTTGCTCAAAGGCATGGGGTTAGTTAGATGTACTTGTGAATCTCCCCGCCTGTGGAACGCTGTATTTGTTAGCCTCTTGCGAGCACAGATAGCACTCAACAGTGCCAAAAAATGCTAGGACATAGGTGGCGGTGGTGGGGAAGGGAGGCTATAAGTGACTTAAGCTCATGTATGCACATACTACACAACGAAGGTAATCGGGGTCACAGGCTTCATTATGAGTTTGGCGATGTGGTAAAAACAGTGGTAATGCAGTGGTAACAGTTACCACTGTATTACCGCTGCATTACCACACCACCAAACTACAGGTTTGGAGGTAAGCCAGAGGAAACAGAATGCTGGAGGTAATTCCTCTGTTTTACCACCCAAAATGGCCAAATCGGTGCTATTACTACTGGTGGTAATACCACTGAAATCCCCATAGTCCTAAAGACTCCAATTAATGGGGACTAATCTGCCTAACACCACTTGTAATATGGTGGTAATACTGCCAGTGGTGATGCAGCTGGACCAAGTGATGTTAATGATAATACCCTTTGGTGGTGTCTCAGTGGTACTATCAACGAGATACCACCAAACTCGTAATGAGGCTGATTGGGCTTCATTATAAGTTGGGCAGTGCAGTAAAAATGTGTCGGTAATACAATTACTGCCGCATTACCGCATCACGCAACTACAAAGCTGGGGGTATTTCAGTCACCTTACCACCCAAAATCTGCCAATTCGGCAGTAATACGCCCGGCAGTAATATCGCTGAAATCTCCCATGGAGTCCTATGGACTCCAATTAATGGGGACTAACACCGCCTGCCAACACGTGTAATCTGACGGTAACACCACCGGACCAAGTGGTGGTAATGGTAATAGAGTTTGGTGGTATGCCACCAAACTTATAATAAGGCTGATTGACAAGGTTGCTCTCATGATCAACAAGGTGTGGACGTGGAAATGTGGAAGTAGAAAATAGAAGGTATGTGCTGCAACAATATCTTGTATATTAATTAGGCAGCCGGTGAAGAAAAGCACTTGTCAACAGTGAAAGAAAGCTTCCCATCAATGTTATGGGTCCCCTTCCATTTTCCCTCCAGCAAAACACACAATGTAAAGAAGCAATACCGAAGGTACTTATAAGCAGAACTGGGACAACAATGTTGTGTACGCCTTACGTCCTGCAATGTGGTGACGCAAGGCGCTTTAATAAAAGCCCCACCCCGAGTAGGGAGAGGCAGTTCCGGGCAAGGCACAAGCCATCTGTGTGTGTCTCCCTTCTTTGTGCTCCGCAGGCAGATCTCAGCCCGCGGGGCCTCACACGTGCTTTCCCTCGCCAGCGCACCGGCAGGGGAAGATGCAACACTGGCGACGAGGGAACAAACATTGACAAACCACGTGCACATGCTCACACAAGCACATTTAGCCCCTGACACGGGCACATTTTTGGAAACACGGTGGGGGGCCCATCCCCCACCGAAACCCCCCCCAAAAAAAAAAAATCTCACATTTATTTTTCTTCTATACTGCTACAACCCATCTGGCACACTGCTTCTATTCTCCCTGCATCAAACCCACCAACGTGTTTCCATCACAGGTACACTGCATTGATGCATGCCTGAGGCCACTGCATGCTTTGAGCTGGCCAACAAACCTCCAGGCAGACCATGCAACACAGCACCGCTAGCTACAATCCCCCCGAGGTGAGGACATTTCGGCGCACGCTTTCTACTACAGGCCTCATTTTCAGCACATCATGGCGACGGGCCTAACCACACCCAGGCCTGGCACGCCATCGAGGATTGAAGCAAACCTTTCGCCCACAGCACCGTCCCCGCGACCGCAAGGGGATACCACGGTGGCATTTGGACCTTTTGACCCATACACAGACCCCTCATCTGTGGGCCCTCGATGGCTGCTCTGGGTCCAAAAATTTGAAATGGCCATGTACTGCAAAGATGTCACAACACCCAGGAAAATGAGGGTGCACCTCCTACTCAAAGTGGGTGACGAAGTCCTACGCATCTTCAACTCGCTCGTTATCGGAGATGGTTTAGATGTCTACCAGCTAGCAAAGGACGATCTCACAGCCCACTTTATGCCACAACTAAACCCAGACTACGAGGCTTTCATTTTCTGCACCACCATCCAGCTAGAAGAGGAAACGCTCGACGCATATCACACGAGACTCAGAAAACTTGCTCTCTCATGTGAGTTTGACAACATTGAAAAAGAGATCAGGCGCCAAGTCATCAACGGCATGCACTCGTAAAAAGCTACGCAGGATGGTGTTGAGTGAAAAGGGCATCTCACTGGCCAGGATCCTTGAATACGAACATCAGACGGAGCTATCACATGCGAGGGCGGCACACATGAGCATGACCCTGCAGAAGCTGCAGATAACACCGACGACAGCGACGATTGCGCAAATTGCCAGCTGCCAACAGTCAAGAGACAACCCCAACAATGCCAACACTTCACCTTGGTGACAATCAAGGATTCCAGGGACCACTGAATGCGGTTGGTGCGGAGGCGCACGCCATGGAAGGCGAAACTGACTGACACAAGGAACCACGTGCGGGGCATGTGGCCGGAAGGATCACTACGCGAGAGTCTGCAGATCGTCAGTGCCTGCACAACGCCCCCAGCTGCAACAAGAAAAAAGGACCCAGAGGAAAAAGAAACAGACCAATGCCCTCCACATCGAGACAGCCAACTCATCCACCGATGAAGGTGATGGCGACACTACAAAAGAGGCGGAAAGCAGACAACTGAGAAAAGGAAGGAAAGTGTACCTAGTCTCTGCACTTGACCACAGAAGCACAGGGTCAACAAAAAGGCAAAGAAGACGGAAATGTATAGTGGCCATAAAAGGCTAAGAAACACAAATGACAATCGACACAGGGGCGTAAGTGAATGTTATGCCAGCGACCATGTTCCAAAAACTATGCCCCCCCCCCAGTCCTAAAGAAGACAGACACGCTTCTATTCACCTACGGGTGCGAAACTCCACTACCAGTGGTAGGCCGCTTTCGGACAACTCTCAGCAGAGGCGACCGCACAATACAATCCAAGGTGTATGTCGTCAACGCGGGCATCGAATGCCTGTTGAGTGGGGATGCAGCGGAAGATCTAGAATGAATACGCTTTGTCTGCAACATAAATGACCTATCAGACATCGCCTCCTTGACAAGCACCTACAGGCCTCCTCAAAGGTATCGGATGCCTGAAAGGCAAACTCATCAAACTCCATATCGACGAATCAGTATAGCCCCGAGCGGTGCGTCATAGAAGGACAAAGTTTCACATGAGCGACCAAGTTGAAAAGGAGCTGCGGGAACTTGAGAAAGCTTGCATCATAGAGGAAGTAACTGGGCCGATACCGAGGGTTTCACCCATGGTGGTAACCAAGAAGCCAAAACAACCTGGGAAGGTAAGGTTCTGCATCGACATGCTCCTCCCCAATGCAGCTATCAAGCGGGAACGACACATCACCCCCACGCTTGATGAGATCATCACAGACCTCACAGGAACAAAGGTGTTCTCCAAGGTTGACCTCAATGCGGCATACCATCAGCTGAAACTGCATCGGGATTCGAGATATATCACCTTCTCCAGACACCTGGGTTTGCGCCGATACAAAAGACTGAGCTTCGGTATATCCTCAGCAGCCGACGTCTTCCAGCAGGCCATCCAGGAAGTGATACAGCGCATCCTGGAAGTACTCAATGTCAGTGAGGACATCTTAATCCACGCCAGCGGCAGGCAAGAACACATGCGCCGCCTCGAGATGGTACTCAGCAGGTTGGAGACCGCAGGGCTAGCCATTCACCGGGAGAAGTGCGAATTCATGAAGGAAGAGTACACTTTCTTCGGATATGTGTTCAACAGCCATGGAGTCTCCGCCGACCCACAAAAAGTTGCGGACATCAAAGAAGCCTCACCCCCAACAACACCCACCGAAGTACATAGTTTCTTGGGGATGGCGACGTACTGCGGGAGATTCATCCCCAATCTGGCAACGATGTCCGAGCCACTCAGGGAACTCACCAAATCCAACACTAAATGGGTCTTGGAGCCCCAACTGCAAGGAGGCTTTCGAGCAGATCAAGACGTCCCTATCTGCCGACACCACAATGGCATACTACGACCCCACACTGTCGACGGAACTATATGTTGATGCCAGCCGTGTCAGCCTCAGAGCGGTCCAGGTTGCCCAGACAGGAGAAACAAAGCAGATTGCCTACGCGTCCCACGCATTAACTCCCACTGAACAATGGTACTCTCATATTGAGAAAGAGGCCATTGCAGTACTGTGGGGCTGCCGCCACTTTCACATATACCTATATGGATGTAAATTCAAGGCATACATGGACCACAAGCCTCTCATCCCCATTTTCACAGGTTCCTCTTCATACCCTCCGGCGAGGATAGGGAAGTGGCTATTACACCTGCAACAATACGAATTTGAACTAACATACCAACCTGGTACCAGCAACCCCACAGATTTCCTATCTGGACACCCGAGAGAGGCCACGTCAAGAGAGGTGAATGTGGCAGAAGAAACCGTGGAACACATCTGCCAGGTTGTGCACTTGATGAAACCAAGAGCAATCGCCATTGAGGACATTGTACAAGCCACACGAGCTGACCCCTGCTGTGACCTCGTTAAGGACTCCATCATCTCCGGAGAATGAAAGGCTTTTCTGCGAAACGTACACAATCACACACCCGAAGCAAGAGACTTCCTCACGGGCATATTCCCAGTGCGACAAGACCTGTCTGTCATCAAGGAAGGACTCATACTAAGAGGGGCTCGGATCGTCATACCCGCAAGTCTGCAAGACAGAGTCATTGCACTGGCTCAGAAGGTCACCAAGGCATGGTCAGGACTAAAGCCAGGATCAGGCACCGAGTATGGTTCCCGCACATCGACACAAAGGTAGAACAACTCATATCAGCATGCCTCCTGTGTCAGATCACAAGCGCACCACTGAACCCCGAACCCATACAAGCGGGAGAGCGGGGGTCCTCAAGATGGGACGCGATCAGCATTGACTTCTGCACAGTCCAAGAAGGCACATATCTGCTAGTAGCCATTGATGACCACTCAAGATATCCCGAGGTGGAAGTCGTGACATCAACCTCCGCAGACATGGTGATGCCGGTTCTGGAGAAGATCCTCACCACCCATGGCCTACCTTGGCGCATCTGGAGCGACAACGGGCCACCATTCCAAGGGGCGGAAATCAAAAAATACCTGGATTATCTGAACATCCCGCCGAGATGGCCCCAAGCCAATGGAGACGCGGAGAGGTTAATATGTACCCTCAACAAAGTGTTACGCCTATCCCGGTCGCACTCCATCGAGGGTAGACCTGTACCGGTTCCTAAGGAACTACAGAGTGACACCCCACAGGATTACCACCAGCAGACGTCATGTACGGAACCATGATAAACTCATCCATTCCACACCATCCAAGCAGGGGCACAGATGCATATGACAGCAAACGCACAAATCAAAGGAGGATCACGGCAAATGAGCACATGAGCACCAAAGGACACGCAAAGGAATCCAGACACCAAGTTGGTGATCAAGTGCTGGTGAAGCGGAACCCCTCGAAAACGAAGCTGGACACCCAGTACGATGTGGTTCCCTGGACGATAACTCGACGATGAGGAACCATGATAACGGCCACACGAGGGCGGCGTCAGATCACTAGGAACGCATCATGGTTCAAGGGAGTGCCACGACAAATGTGGACTGACGGGGACCAGCAGCCCTCGAAGGAAGCAGGGTCGCCGACGGAAGATGAGTACCAACAACCCGAGGAAGAGTCGACCGAGCAGCTCAAGACAAAAGGACTGTTGGAGGAACCGAGGGAGGCGTCTCCAAATAAGGCAGGTGAGCCACAACCGGACACGATTTTGGGGACAGCCCCTAGATGTGGGCTCTATGCCCTAAGAACTGCACCGAGAGCCCCAGAAAAGCTAAGAGATTATGAGTGGTAGGACCACAAGTTGTGCTGGACTAGAATGCACAGTAGAGTTAAGTTGAATCAAGTTGACATGATTGGAGTTAATGTGTTATGTGTTAAGTGGTTGGAAAAAAGGAGGAATGTTGTGTACGCCTTACGTTCCGTAACACGGTGACGTAAGGCGCTTTAATAAAAGCCCTGCCCCCTGGTAGGGAGAGGCAGTTCCGGGCAAGGCACGAACCATCTGTGTGTGTCTCCCTTCTTTGTGCTAACAGGCAGGCCTCGGCCCGCGGGGCCTCACACGTGTTTTCCCTCGCCGGCGCACCGGCAGGGGAAGATGCAACAAACGCAATAACCTTGAAGACTACAGATTACTAGGGCAAAACTTTTAACCTGCTGTGTACTTAACTCTTAACCCTATGAGATCTATTGTACAGGAATAATTGGTGGTAAACCTCTGGTAACGGAATTACTGCCACTTTATTTCCATTTGCCTGCACCACAGAATTACGTGGTTGGAGGTGAAGTAGAGGAATCACTTCTTACAAAAAACAGGAGGCGAATCCTCCACTTTACGTCCAATAATTGATGTATTTACCATCGTGGAATTACCGCTTGTGGTAAATCTGCCAAAATCCCCAGAGATCCCCGTAGAGACTTTACAAAATGGTGGATAACTCTGCTGCTACCTCACTTGTAATCCCTTGGTAAATTCTCAGGACTAAGTGGTGATAATGCTAAATGTGTTTGACAGTAATTCCGATGTCGTTACTGCCATATTGGTATTGAGACCCATTGGGCCTCATTATGACCCTGGCGGAGTGGGTTTACGCCAGCGGTATTCGCGGCGGACCCGTCCGCCCTACTACGAGTTCCCGTAGCGCCATGGAGCGTTTTCCGCCTGGTTTTTCAGGGCGGAGAAATCCATGGCGCTACGGGACCTTGTTGTTAATTACGCCACCGTATTTTACGGTGGCGTAATTAACGCCTTCCCCACTCCCATTATACCCTATGGGGCAAAAATGGGAATGGGGAAGGGTAAAATGGGGAATGGGGATTTACCGCCCCGCCAAGGTCGGAATGGGGCGGTAAATCCGCCAACCCCCATGGCGCTATCGGCAGCTTTCCGCCGTGCTCCATGGTGCATTTTGCGCCACGATTTCCGCCAGGGTCGTAATGAGGGCCATTGTGTTCTTGTATGGGGGTGACTGCTCCATTTTTCAACCCTTGTTTCGAGGGACTGGGATGTAAACCTGGCCCATACTGACAATACGTTATTGATAATAAATGGCGCTTTCTTGTGAAAGTATGTTCTTTTGCAGTACAGTTGTTACTGTCACCAAAGTGTGCATACTTATATATTATGTATATTAACCTCAGAGAGAATATAGGCTAAATCTGCCTGGCCAGGGTTTGCAAGTGTGATCTGGCATATAAAGACAGATCTCTGCAACATATGCACAACACGATGAGCTGTCGTCTGAACCATCACATAACTTAAGTTTATGAATATGCGTTTCAACTTTGGTTATTGCATGTGATCAGCCATTCCCCAAAGAAAAGTAAACACGCTAGACAGATTGTGCTATAGTAAGAACACAAACTGCAAGCACTACAGTGAACACAGATTGGATTACAGAATGAATTACTCAATTTAGGCCTTAGATGATAAGAACAGCCTGGCTGCTGTCACAGAGCTTCAACAGACTACTAAAGAATATCATAACATCTGTTAGTTATATTTTGTAAAATAAGTGCACTGCCTTCGTTAAACCTGGCAATGGGCTGGGGGGGGGGGCTAAATGTGGGAGCCCGGGTCATGTGCCCCTTTTGCCCTTCCATAAAGGCGTCTCTGGATATAGGGAACGATAGGGAGTGGGAGAGAAAGTGTCTAGATGTTCGTTTTGCCATGTAATCACCTGTGGTTCTTTAGATGGTTAGGACTGCAAATCCCATTATCCCTCACCATTGACAATGCTCACTGGGGCTGATGGGATTTGTAGCCATCTGGAGAAGTACAAGTTTCAGACCCCTACCCTGAGCCATTCTCAGAGATGAGAATGTGTTTAATGGACAATTTAACCTTATTCAATGTAAGGTGATCATCAACTCAAACATGTATGCTGCAGCAGAGGTAATGTAAAAGCATGCACTATTAATTTTGTAATTAGTATACTTAGATTACTAATATGAAAGCCAGGTGAGATGGGTCTGCTGATCCTCTGACAGGTGGGCTCTTCAGACTGTACAGTGTAGTCAGTTAAAGAGGTATTACTCTTCGAACAGAAGCAGAACAGAAAAAGTCCCTTGTCTAGTGACTGGAGCTGTAATGCAATTCTAGCATGCAGCCTGCAAGGTGAGCCCATCGTGTGGGTTACACACTCTATATATAGAGCTGGAGTCGATTTTAAATTCCACACTGGATACACTTACACTGTCGCCCATAGAGAAGGGAACAGAGGTCCTTTGACAGAAATAATGGGCTTGCTGAAACCGTGTGCCTTTTTAAGTATCTGATACATGTTGGTGTTATGATTGGACAGAGCCTATGTCATTGGTGAGTGTAGCACAAACCATGGAGTAATTTAGGGTCAGCTACTGTAGAGCCATCAAATGCTATTTGTACTCGGGGCCTTGCTACCCCTATAGCGGCCTTGTTACCCTTGCTTAACTGCCAACAGGAGCTCGTGCACCTGGCAGCCATGTTGCATTTTGGCGGCTTCAGGCTAACTAAAGTTATTGAACTGCTTGTGAAGAGCTTCCTGTCTGCTGCATCCGCCACAGTATTTCTTCCCTGCCGGCTGAAGAAGGTTGCCCCGCCATCGTTCGAGTCCAATTGCACACTCAATGTGGCTCTGGTAGCTTGCACCGTGCATTTGCTGACCGGGGCACAGATTACAGAAACTTTGCACCGGTGCAAGTGCACATTTGCATATAAGTAGCACTAGGGAAATGTTTTTCCTTGGTCAAAACTATTGACTGTTTGCACCAGGACAAAGTTTGCACTAGTGCTAATAGAGCATGGTATTAGCTCTAGGGCAAACTTTGCCCTGGTGCAAAAAAACATTGAAAGTTTATGTTTTTGTCAATAGGGAAATGTTTCACCTACTGCCAATACCATACAAATTGCTCATGTTATCGTACAAAGGTTTTCTAATATGGGCCAAACGTTTTTTGCACTAGGGCAAACTTTGCGCTATAGCTAATACCGTGCAAATTTGCACTTGCACCAGTGCAAAGTTTCTGTAATCTGTCCCCGGAACTGTGCAGTGTTGGGGAGCCCACTCTGTCGTGTTTTCATCACAGAGCTATTGCGATTCCCCCAGCTCTGTGTTCTTGGACCTGCTGGGCAAGTGTCGAGATTCACATTTTGCACATAACCACCATTCTCTTCTTATGCTACAGACAGGTGGGCTCATTCTAAGTTTGGTGGTGCGGGAAAATAAATGGCGGTAGTTACTGCCAATTTTCCTGCACAGCCAAACTCCAGGAGCTGGAGGTAAATCAGGCTCCCACTGGCAAAAAAACTGGCAGTATTACCAGCACCGGTATTAGCGGTGCGAGTAATACTGGAAATCCACCTATGGAGTCTTAATTAAGGTGGGGTGGTGGGTTTCTGTAAGTCCTGTGCTCACCACCCACAGGTTGCAGGGATCTCCACACAAAACAAGGGGGCAGGCCCTATTTCACTTAATACAGTGAGATGGAAATTGTGAAAGTGTCTCACATTATAATGTGGAAGAGGAAGAAGTAGAGTTGGTTGCATGTAGGGGTATGTCTCACTAACACTTCTCTAGTTCCACTTATTTAGCAAAGAAACTGATCTGAGTGGGTCGTATATGCCAGTCAATATGTGAATACGACTAAACGTGCTTCAAAAGGCTGATCAATGGCTTTGTTGTGGCAAATATCAGATCAAGTTAACTTGAGTTAAGATTACAATCGCACCTGGGGAACGGCGCTCAGCCAATTAGGTGGCTGGAAAAGTGGGTGAGAACTGCCATATCCCGCCCTCGCTCCTCCACCCACCGAGCAACGTCATTTGTTTTAGGCCGCCTGGCCCTCTTTGTCCCCCTCCCTCGCCACTTATCCTTCCCACTCCCCCCTTAACCCCTCTGACTGCCACGCTGTGAGTGGTGATTGAAAAGGGGCAAGGGCTAAAACCCTTCTGGAAGGCTTCAAGGGAAGTACCAACCCCCAGAGGGATAGCTTAGCCAGAGATTGGTGCAATTCAAGCAGATGAACAGGGAGACCAATGTGTGGAGTGTTGGAAGGGAGTAGGATGGGCTGTAAAAGCCCAGACAGCACAGAGAAGGTTGAACAGTGTTTGGGTGAGATCAGGTGGGGCTGTGGTGGATAAAGAGACCAGGCAGAGGACGGTCGGTGGAGCGGAGTGTTGAGGAGACTGTGACAATGTTTTGTGAGATTGCAGGTAAGGTACAGTATGTGAGAGAGAGTGGCACCAGTCCAGTGCAGGTGTGTGGAAGGAGAGTGAAAGATAGAAGGAGGGGGAGAGCAAGCATAGGGGAGAATTGAAGAGAGAGTGAGATGAAATGTAAGTGATAGATAGAGTGTATGTTAGGGGTGTGTGGAGAGAATGCAAGGTGGTAGTGGGAGTAGTGGTGAGGTCGGAGTGAAGCAGGAGGGAGGTAGTCGGAAGAGACCACGAGAGCTTGATAAGATCAGGATACAGAGGTGAAGATAGGGGATTGAGAGTGCAGACGGGAGAAGAGAAGGAGAGTGGGAAGCATAGAGAGAGAGAGGGGAGAAGATAAAGGGAGGGGAGCGAAGGAAGATAGAGAAGAGGGGTCAGTGGGGGCTAGAGACTGGGGGGATAGTAGTAAGATCTCTGAGGGATGAAAGCAAAGATAGATAGAGAGAGAAAAATAGAGGTGAAAAGCAAGATGGAGCGGGGGATCAGTGTGCGAGAGGGAGAGACAGCTGGAGAAATCCTGGTGAAATCAGTCTGCTGCTAAAACGGTAGAAGATAATCAAACAGAGAAGGCCACGGCCTTTAGTCTTCCCTTCGATATTAGTAAACGACCTAGACAATAGGGGTTACTGTGCTTTAGAATATGTTGGGGGTAATTGTGGGGGCTAGGGACACCTGGGCTAGGGTGGAGGGAGCCCAGGGGGAAATCGAGAGAACCATAGCGACCCCCTTAGTTCCAACTATCCCAGTCTTCCCAGACTAGTTGGTTAACAGTTTAATAAAGCAATAAAGCACCTGTCTGACCAATCATGACAGGTGGCACCAGTCCAAAAATAGGTAAAAAGCAGTGTACAGGCACCCCATTGGTAGCAGCAAGGCTGTGGTGCCAATGAGCACAATGAAGGGGTTGATTGCTGTTCTCTTGGTATTTGACCTCAACTTTGGGGATGGTACTTCCTGTGAAATTGTATGTGATGTGCTTTTGGTGGCTATAAACTCCTGTAATGAGACTGTCTGTGATGCCATCAGGGAAAAGATTGAGTGATGTCATTTCCACTACCATTATAATTTTAGTGATTCAAGGCCACTTATCACACACCCTGCCCGTGCTTCTTACTGAGTAAGTAGGCAGGACAGACGTAGTAAATGAAAGTACAAATGTTACATTGGTTGTTCATACTGGCTTTTTTTATTGCTTTATGGCATTAGCAATATTTGAATGCAGTGAATGCTTTTTGTGCCTCTGTGACCATGACAAGTACAGTTAGGTTTGGACACTGCCCTTAACAAATTGTTAATGACGAATTAAAAACATTTTTTTTGAGGAACATACGTAAATAGACCTCATGACAGTAGTTGAAAAAAATACCACTTTATGATATTAGTAAAAGAAACAGTGAGGAAAATAATTCTAAAAAAGTTGATTAACAAAAAGAACATCAAACTGTGCTCCAGACAATCGCGTCAGATGAAGATGAATTAATTTCAAATCCCTGTAGAGTTTTACGTAAACTCAAAGACGCAGATTGGGCTAAGACTAATGACATGGCAGCTAAACTACAACTCATCTCACATCTTCCAAGCAACACAACAAAAGGAAACGAGCCAAAGCAGCTAATAAAGCAATTTCCAAACAAAAAAGCTTGCAACTTAATCCTACGTGCTCGCCTGAATATCTTCAAAACTAATGAAATTCTCCATATTAGAGGTCTCAGTCAATCGTTGCTGTGCCAATTTTGCCATAACGCCACACCCCCACCAACTGAAACAATACAACATCTTTTGATGGCGTGTCCAGCAACCAAAGAAATCAGGCAATGCTATTTGTACACCATGGTTGGACATGATATCCTACAAGAAGAAGAGACATGGTGGCACAGACTCATTGGAGGCAATCGCACAGTTTGGCAAATAGCGACAGCAAACATTTTAGAACACATTGACAGCAAGTTGCTTACTGCTGATCTGTGACTCGGTTAAGCAGTCATTGACAACTAACTAATAATGAATAATCAACAGCAGCAGAATCACCCAAGACAAAAACGGACTTTAGAAGCACACGATGTGCATGTGCATGCAAGAATGATTGTACAATATTGTAAAAAACTTATTTTGATTAAACAATAAAAAAAAGAAAAAAAGGTTTACTTGGTTCTTCTGGATTGTTCTCCGTGTACTGAACTTTTTAAAGAAATAAATCACTCTAATTAATTTCAAAGATGTTTATTTTATTGAGCATTTTATTGAGCATAAATATCAAGAAACAATACATTTTTAATTTGAATCAGTGTTTTCCAAAAACAAAAAGAAAGTTTGCTGACATGTGTTTCGAGTCTCTTGACTCATCCTCAAGGCTACACAGCTTAAGTTATGTTAGTATATTGATGCATATGCATTTATCATCAAGTTACATGAGTTGTCTGCCCTACGGCATATGGTAAGAGAAGTGTGAAGCAAATCGAATGGAATTACAAATAAGAGCTAAATATTGTTTTGGAGTAATCTATGGGTGGAGAATTTGGGGTTGATGCGGGTAGAGAGCCTGAAAAATTGTGAGAGGCAGTGAAAAAATGGGGTTGGTGAATTAGTGGTCATTGGGAAAGAGTTAAACGGGGTCTCCACCATTTAAATTCTGGCAGCAAGTATTATGGAGGAAACAGATGAAGCTCTAGGTAACGTGGTATCGAAACACTGTGACATGTAATGTTGTGTCTAGACATGTCAGCCATGCCTAATGCAGCATATGAACCATAGGCCCAGCCATGATGCTACTGTGAAGTGCAATGCAAACGCTTTCATATATTCAGTAAACGTAAGCCTGGAGCATTAACTGTTGAAGTACAAAAAATTAGAAGGTTTTTTTTTCAGTAGTCTGAGCCGAGTCCCAGTGGCCTTGAGTCTGGTACATTACAGTCCTTTTGTACAAACAAAGCCATTCATTGCTCTCTAGGCTTTTTTCTGGGACGACACTGCAGATGAACTACAAAACGCCATCCTTGCTGTTGTTTACAAAGGATGGATGCTGTCCGCTGATAATTTTGTTTGGAAAGCTTTCTAGTGCTTGATGATGAGGTCATCCTTGCTATAACTTACACACATTCGATGCTGTTCACTGATACTTCCTTTGTTTAGTCAGATTTTTAGTTAGTGCTGGATGACCATGTAGAGTACTTGCTGTAGTTTACGTAAGATTGATGCTGTTTGTTGATATTACTGATATGGAGCATGCATTGCCCCCTGCCCTCTGAGCAGACAACTTTGGCGGTTAAAGGTGTGGAACAAGGAGCGCCTGGAAAGTATAAATAATACAGGCTTCCAGCCCTGCACACAGCTATTCGGCGGCAGAGCTAGCAAGGAGACGAGGGGGCAGAAGACGAAGAGCTGGAAGAAGCAGAGAAGCAGAGTCTTTCAAGGAAGGAGGGGTCAACTCCCTCCTTTTCCACTAGCTGGACTCTAAAGACACTAAGCTGGATTTATGGTTGTTTTGGGGGCATTTTGAGTCCCTAAAGGACTCTGCCTATTGACCTTTGAGAAGAACATTGAGCAGAACTTTGCAAATCAGGTCACATATGAGCAGGACCTATTCTTGTTGGGCTACATGCTGGCACCATATATCCCAATGGACAATCAAATTCTTTTGGAGCATTTTATCTTATTTATATGCTTTTCTGCTGGTTTTCTGATAAAGTGGTTTTTAATATTTTTGCCAATTATGGGGCATATTTTCCTGGATTATGTGGACTGATACAGGCATCCAATCATATCCAGCTCTCATCTTTCAAACTTCTACAGTTAGTGAGTATGAGACAACTCACCTTTATTAATATTCCTTTATTAATATTCCATTTGGAAAGGTACTGAGGTATTTGGCAGGTGCTTCTATGATCTTTGCTATCATGACTTGGTGAGGGAGATGTTTCTATCAAGATTGCCTAGCATGAGTTGTGAGGTCATCTAGAATGACCTGGGAATCAGGTAGTTGGTTTTTAAGGTGATTATGAATTCTTGGAGAAGGTTGATCAGTCTTAGTCTTAATTCAAGTTAGAGGCAATGGCAATGATTTCCGCTTTTTTATTGATAACTTTTTGCATTCATTAGTGTGTTGTGCATATTGACAATAATAATAGCAATTTTTCTTTGTTACATATATCTCATAACTAAAAGATTTATTTGGTATATAACAGTGTAAAACACATTCATTCAGGGTTCATTTCTGAGTGTTATCAGGGGCATTTGAACATAAATTTTAAGTGTGGGGCATCTCTTTGAATTATTGTGTATGGATGTGTTGTATAGGGTACATGTATTTTTATACACACCAAGGGTTACTGGATGGTGTGAGCGGAGGACTATCAATGAAAATATAATGTGACATTGCTAAACCTCTCCTGTGTTGGCAATTGAGAGCAGCTGCCTACTGCATGGGTTGTTTCCTGCTCTCTTTACTGTTGCACACTGACAAGTACATATTGTCCCCACCCCATCTCCTACCACAGCCCCTGCTGGGGGGAGGGTTTTTTTTGACATTCCACTTGGGCTGGAGGGAATGCTCTGGAGGTAGGGATGAAAACAATTGCATCACTAGGGTTTGTAGGATGTATTGACCCACTTTGATATACCATGCGGCATCACTCTGCAATTTATGGTGCAAGAACTCTTGTGTGCGCCAACAACCTCCAAAACCGTGTTCTCCAACACACAAAAAGATGGATGCACAACATGCCACCCATGATGCATGTGTGGTGCAATAGAGCACACACTTCAGAAAATGTGCCAGTTGACTCCTTGACAAACAAATAGAGTGCAGAGGGAAAAGCAGCACTTTGCAAATGAAACTAAAAAATGTGCCTGTAAATGACATTTACTTTGATGCTAAAACTCCAAAATGCCTGTACACAACACTTCTCAACACTCAAAATCTTGCTTGGTGCATAAATTCATTAATCTAATGAAGCATTGTGAATGTACAAAGTCATAAAATGTGAAGAGCAAAACATTTTCTCAGAAAAACTGGATTGCCTGTGAATGACAGCCCTGTCAAAATCTGTGTGCAGCACATTGGGCTACCTGTGAATGACGGCCCTGTCAGATGAGCTCTCCTGAGGAAACTTCAAAGTATCTAAACTAAAAGTCTGCCGGATTAGCAAACATGAAAGGATTGCTGCAAAAAGGAATACAGATATCAGTTGTGTTTTTGATCCCACATGTTTAAAGCTAAGAGGTAATTGATCTATGTCATTTGATGCAACAAGTTTGGTTTTTGCTGGATTTTAAGCCAATAATTTAAGAATAAATTAGCCTGGCTGGACCTGCAAGGAGTGGAAAAAAGGTTTCTCCCAACAGGTTTTCACCTCTCAGCAGAAGCTCACTGACATATGATAATTGTGGGTTAGGCCAAACTTTCGTCTACAGCCCGGGAATGAACAATGGCAGATCCCCAGGCCAGGTAATTGATGTGTGAAGGGGTTGTATACTGCTCCTTGAAGGAATTCCCCAAAGGAGGGGGCTACTCCTTGAGCTCCAGGGAGAGATAAAAGGGTGAACCATTTGCTGCTAAGAATAAATAATGAACAATTTTTAGAGACTCATAACTTGTTATCCAAAGTGGTGAAAAATATAAAAAGGACCGATTTGTTAGTCTAATTTTTGGCTTTCCATTTCAAGAGGCAGTGGAACTGTGTAACATATTCTGGAAAGGAATGGCAATATATGTGGTTTTATGTGAACTGTATTACTGCTAGAATTGTTAAACCTTACACACACATCCCTATGGTAAACACACACATTTATGGAAATTTTCAGAATGTTTGGAAAATGTGTTCAAACAAACAAGGGCGCACAGCTGCTGGATTTTGATGAACAGATATTGCATAAAATATGGAATCTTTGTGTGTGATTTTTGTAGAAGTTACCAATGTATAAATATGTATTTAGGACACAATTTGATTTTGATACTAGTGGCTAGAGGAGGTTTCTAAGGACTGTAAAAGCCAAACCATAAATGTGACATCATCTGTCCTTGATCCAATCACTCAGATGCAAGACGGAGATGAGGTCCTGATCCAATCCCAGTTCACAGGGGCAAGCTTAGTTAAGCCGGCCCATACGCCCATTTTTGTGATGTCATTTGAAAAGATAAATAGAGACAACTGACAACTCATAGAAAGACACTCACTCACCGACTCTTCTGATTCCAGCGAAACACTTTGTTCCAGCATTCAACATTCAGCCTTTAACATCCTTCCAGATCCAGATGCCAAGATTCTTGCCAAGCAGTAGCTGAACCATTTTCAGCAAGGCCTCAATCCTCAAACTTATTCTCACAACCCAGTGTAGCGCTGTGGTGTGAGAAAGCATCCTGAACTATCACCCTGAAACTATCTGGCTTGCTACCACAAGGCTTGCCTGATGAACCCGCTATCCCACTGAATTGAAATACCAAGAAACAAGAAGGGCAGATCCTGTGCAGCTCCGGTGACCAGCCTAGCTGGACCAGTCCAGCGCCTGATGTGCTGTCCTTCCTTGATAGACCCAAT